>NC_141928.1:5660000-6317500 GCF_057802395.1 Ceratotherium simum simum | reverse complement strand
ATGATTGACCAAAGCACGGAAGCACTAAGTAAAGGCTGACCCGTCCTCTGGAAGTCTTCCCCACGTGCAGGGGGTAGGAATGGGGCAGCCATGGTGAGGACCACAGTGAGGATACTTCAGCTCTTTGTCTCCCAAAGGGGTGGCTACCATGTATAAGGTTCCACATTTAAAATAAAGTTGAAAAGCTTTCCTCTTGGGGGAATCTAGTTTTCAAGAAGTGCACTCCCCATCTACCGTGCAATCTGTCTCTTCAGACAAACTCAAACTCCATGTTGAAACTTGGAGGATGGTGTCTTAGATGCTTCCCTCAGTGGCCTTTATGGCCAGGTTCTCAGAGCGGCATGGGCCCTGTCGCTTACCACCCACCTGCTTGTCTTCACGGCCAGTTCAGAGCACAGTGGGTAAATAGAGGCTGACCGATGTAAGCCGCAGCAAGGCTCGCGTGTGAGAGGGCCTGCCACAGGGCCGGGCGCCACAGCACTCCAGACTCGAGCCTCGGCTGAGAATATGTGAGGAAATGCAGAAATATTTTCACATTTGCTCCGGGCAGTTGCTAGTATCTTTGTCTCCCTTTGGTATTTAGATACTGTCAACTTGCTAGAATGTGGCGTGTACTATGGCACTTGTGAATCCATTGTTAGGGGAGCTGGCAGGGAGGATTGCTTTAGAGTTAGAGGGATTGACCTGGCAGATAATGGTGAGTGCTTCTTTAAGAGCCCCGTGACAGCACATTCTCAAGTAATTCCACATCCTCTGTTTCTGCCATATTTTGAGGCATCATTCTTCTTAGGTAATCTAGTAACAATATCTTTTTGGGTCATCAGAGTCTCTTCCCTTAAATTGGGTTACGTTTCAGATTCTTGAAGTAATTTTTTTATGCGAAGCATTTTAGGACACCTTGGAAAGCAGCTGTTCCTTAGGGAAGAAGTAGTGTGTTTGTGGTGTTTGCCTGTACACATCTCCCTCACCCCCACTAACTCCACAGGGTGATGGAAACAAATATAGTCTGCATGGCAGCCACCAGAAGCAAGTCGCCAGCATGAACAAGCCAGCTTGATTCGTTGCCCTGGGTGAGAATTCAAAAGTGCAGCACCAAAGGGGCAATTCCTGTGCCGTTGGGGCGGTGACCGGCTGCCGTGGAGCCTGCCCAGAGCAATGTCGTGGTCAGAGCTGGTGGACCAGGGCGATAGTTTGTCGGAGCTCCAGTTTGTATTAACCATTCGAGTTGTGCTTTCCCACTTACACGCTTTCCTTGCTGAGATAATTTCACCGCTTTTTCTTCTGCAGGAGGACACCATGGAGGTAGAAGAGTTCTTGAAAGAAGCTGCAGTAATGAAAGAGATCAAACACCCTAACCTAGTGCAGTTACTCGGTGAGTGTGCAGAGCTCTGGAGAGAGGCCTTCTAACTGAACTCCCCGGCTGATGCAGGTGCTGTTAAAGGAGAGATGAGTGGCTTGCTACATTAGCATTTCTGATTTGGGTATCTGTTCTCGACCAACGTTCAGCCCTTGGTAAAAGGAAGCCTGTGTGGGACAGTGTGTGTGTGTGTGTGTGTGTGTGTGTGCACGTGTGTGCACAAGGGAGAGAATATGTTATTACTTTAAACTGATACCTAAAAGCAGTCAAATGCAAATCTCAAATTACCTTCTGAGACTTAAGAGCTTTGAAGTTTCTTCACTGAAGTGATGCTGTAAGTAGACGTGACCATGTGGGGGAAGCTAACAGTGATGGAGGTCGTTTGGTATGGGCCCGACCTTGGCTCCTGAACTCAGTGGCAGCCTCTTCCTGTTTCAGTTCATTGGCTTGAGAGGAGGAAAAGAGCGTGGCCATGTCCCTCCCCCAGGAACACAAACTCAAGCCATAATGCTTGGAACCACATTAGAAGTTGGCCCAGGACTTCGGGGCAGAGTCAGAGTCCACCTCAGAAGCCGTTTGCTTTCGTGCCTGTCCTGTCTGACTTTTGTTCAGTCAGGACTAGAACAGCAGGCTGAAGCCCTCGATGTCTTGTTGGCAGGGGTCTGCACCCGGGAGCCCCCGTTCTACATAATCACTGAGTTCATGACCTATGGGAACCTGCTGGATTACCTGAGGGAGTGTAACCGGCAGGAGGTGAATGCTGTGGTGCTGCTGTACATGGCCACTCAGATCTCGTCCGCCATGGAGTACCTGGAGAAGAAGAACTTCATCCACAGGTAGGAGCTGCCGAAGCAGCCCTCCCCACAGAGCCTTGGAGCGAGCGTGGGGCCGGGGCTTCCTTTCACAAAAAGCCCCAGCCTACGGGGTCTTATGGCTCAGCCTCTAACTTTAGTGCTGGCAACACATTGGACCTTGGAACGCAGGCAAACGCTGGGATCCTAACGTAGCCGGCCTCGGGCGTGCATCCAGACTGAATTCAGCCGGGCCTAGACCCTGGACCGACGGGGCAGTTAATCCCCGGGGTGAGAATGAAGTCCATAAAAGGCATCCTTCCTAGTGACCACAGCTCCCTGTGAAGCAGAGTGCTCATTGTCCCTCCAAAGGGGAGGCCAGCGCTCATCAGTGATGACCTCTACCCCGGAGCAGCTGGCATTGCTTTCTACACAAACGCCCTACCAGCCAGTGCACGGATTTTGGTTTTGTGTTGCCTGTTTCTTCCCTCCCTTCCCTTTATTATCATTTCATTCTCCACTTAACTTGCTATCATCTGGTTCAGGGATGTTTCCACGATTGTCAGAATTGTGTGTATGTAGTTCTAAATTAAGCGTCCTTGCTGTTTTAAAGCCTGGAGTGTTTTGACCTTCAAGTGTGCCACAATTATCTTGGTCTTCGCATTCTTTGCTGGTGGAAATGGCTTCCTAGCAAAGTGACGGCCTATGCAGGACAGAGCCTGACTGGCTGTGCCAGAGTTGGTGATACAAGATGTTCTCCATGCCACCGTGGTGACCTTTCCTACCCAATTAACTCAAGTATGAAACCTGAACATAAGATTTCATAGTGAGGAATAAGAGTAGCATGTGTGAAAGGCTGGCGGTTCCTTGTAAGGCAGATTTTCTGTGCTCTGTGAGAGCCTGATTCAGATGCTCCTGTCACTCAAGAAAGTGAACCCTCTGAGGCTGCAAATTGAGATTTCTTCTTGGTTTGCATTGCACAGCTAGGTCTGTTCCCACTTCATTCAGGTAAACTTAAATGCTTTACCAAAACCTTATTAGGCACAACTCTTCTGTATTTAATTTCTCTCTGACTGCTGATGATCAAGCTATCTCATCCAGCCATCACCTTAAGCTGCCACCTCTTCTTATTCCTTCATTCCAGTTTGCCTTGTGATTTCATGGTTAACGTCCATGAACCACAGATCAGACTCCTGCCTCCCTGGGAGAATCAGGAGGCCAGAGCAAGCTGATTAGACAGGAGAGAATTTCGAGGATCCATTAGGATAAGCATCAGGAAGAAAGAGGAAAGCAAGAACACGATTTGGGTATAGACTGGTCTGGACTTTATTTTATTATGTCCTGTCAAGTCTGGACGGGACAAGCGGAGACTCACTCTGATGTAAGTTTCTCAAGATCGAGTACTGGCCTGTGCGTTTGTTCACTGTGCCTGGCGTAGAGCAGTCACACTGAGCGAACACTTAGATGACACTTCTAGAGGTATCAGTTGAAGCACTTTACATGTTAATTCATGACCACTCACAACAACCCTAGGAAGTAGGCGCTGTGAGCATCATCTTCATTTTACCACTCAGGTAACTGAGTTGCAGGGTAATTAACTTGCTCCAGGTCACAGGGCTGGGGAGCCCACTCCCTGCGCCACCCTCTGCTGCCTCTCACCATGGTGGGAGCTCAGGTGGGTGCTGAGGGATGTGCCCCCCCCTCCCCCCGGGGGGGAAGTTAGTACAAGTTTTCAGGGGACTGGACTCAATTTTCCCATGGTTGGTATTGCACCTTTACTCAGCTTTTATGGAAAGCTAGCCAGGAACTCTCACGGGTGAACTTCTTCCTTTCCCAGAGATCTTGCTGCCCGAAACTGCCTGGTAGGGGAAAACCACTTGGTGAAGGTGGCTGATTTCGGCCTGAGCAGGTTAATGACAGGGGATACCTACACAGCCCACGCCGGGGCCAAGTTCCCCATCAAATGGACCGCGCCTGAGAGCCTGGCCTACAACAAGTTCTCCATCAAGTCCGACGTCTGGGGTAAGGGTTGCCGCTCCGGGCTGTCCTCACCCACCCGGGGTGGGGCTCCCTCTTCCCTGTTTCTCTCTCTCCTTGCTTTTTCATTTCTTTTTCTTCATTACTTAATTCTGTTTCTTATTTTTTTTCTTTCTCTCTCACTTTAAAATATTTTCTCCCCTGTTTTCTCTCCAAAATGAAGTGAAGGTGAGCTTTTCCTACCAAAATAATTCAGATCAACTTTTTTTTTTACTTACTGTCTTTCTGTCCTCCTCCTAAGTTTGCTGCATGGGTTTGAGGGAACAGCTAGTGGACCCCGCAGGCACCCAGAGTCTTCCTCTGTGTAGGGGGTGCTGTGTAGTTTGGTTTGGGCCTTAAATAGGATACTGCCCTCTGAAGACTCATGGGACAGTATTTTATTTTTGCTTTTCTTAAAGAACATTTTATTATGGCAAATTGTAAGCATGTACTGAGGAAGACAAAGTTGTGTAATGAGCCCCCATATAGCCATCACCCAGGTTTACGAATCGTCACCTCAGGGTGCTGCTTCTGTGCCCTGCCCCACTCCCTTGACCCTGTTATTTTGAAGCAAATCCCGGACATCCTATTGTTTTGTCCATGAATATTTCAGTATGAATTTCTACTTTTTTATTCACATAAGAACATTGCCCCTCCTCTCAAAATTGACAGTAATTTCTGAATATTATCAGATATCCAGTCAGTGTTCAAATTTCCTATTGAATCATAAAAGTTATACTTTTTTTACCATGTGTTTGAATTGAGATCCAAATACACTTGCCACACGCAATGAGTTGGTGTGTCCCTTAAGTCTCCTCTGATCTGTAAGTTCCTCCTTCATCTCTTTATTTCTCTTGCCACTTATTTGTTGAAGAAATCCTGTCATTTATCCCTTAAAGTTCCCCGTATTGTGGATTTTGCTCATTGTGTGCCCGTGGTGTGATTAAATCTGTTCCTCTGCCTTCACTATTCCTAGTAAGTGGGTAGCTGGGTCTACAGCATGATCCCATTCAGATTTCTTTTCTTTTAGTAAGAGTACTTCTTAGAAAGTGGTGTGCTTTTTCATCAATAGGTACATAATTCTTGATTTTCTGTTTTTGGTGATTTTAGCAGTTGTTGATACCCAATGCCTAGATCCACTAATTTATTAGGGGTTGCCAAATGATAATTCTCTAATTCTGTCATTCCTTATTCATTTAGTAGCTCAATACTTCTATAAGAAGAAACTTCCCCTCATCTACTGTTTGGTTACTCAGAGGTACAGTTCATAGAGGAAAGGCAGGATAAATGTTTGCTTCCTTGTCATTATTTACCAGTTTTCACAATAATGAGTTCGTTTAATACCCTCCAATGGTGACCAATTAGATTTTTGTTTTTCTTCTTTTGTGATATTATTATCAATTCTCAGATTTAAATATATTTGATATGTTTTAATCCACTGTGGTTATTTTTCTTATTGATGTTCAGATTGTGTCGTCTTTGGCCAATGGGAACATCAAATTGCTCCTGGTCCTTTTGACAAGACACTTGTAGTCTTTGATAGTGTCTGTGCTGTCCAGAATGATAAGATATTCCGGGTTCATTCTCTGCCCCAGGCCTGAATTATCCACTTCTTCAAAGAGTCCTCGTTCCTTTAATGGGAACTGGAGTTTCAAGGCTATAGTCTGGGCTTTCAAAACTTTGAAAAATTTCATAAGATTTTTATGAAATTTTTGGAGTTGGCCTTGGCAATAATCTCATACACCCAGAAAGGAGAGGTGGCCTGTCTTAGGCCCACAGCTAGTTGATCACAGAGCTTGGAGTAGAAATGGCCTCCTAACTTCCAGCCCTAGGTTCGTTCCCTCCACCACATATCCCAGCAAGATGGTCAGATTACCTAAAAGACCCCAGAGAGGCTGATCAGCCTAGTCCTCTTCTCTCCTTCAGCGTGTTTTAATCTGTGGGAGTAGGTAAAATGCAAGTCTCATTCTGTCCTGGGCCATTGGTAATTAAGAGCCTGGTAAAAGGTCATTGCCTGGCCTGCTTCTGAGGGTGTGACTTCTGATTCTACTACACAGGTAACCGATTTTAAATGCAGCATACTTAAATCTTACACATCTTGAACAACCTTTCTCTTTCTTTCTCTTTTAGCATTTGGAGTATTGCTTTGGGAAATTGCTACCTATGGCATGTCACCTTACCCAGGAATTGACCTGTCCCAGGTGTATGAGCTGCTAGAGAAAGACTATCGCATGGAGCGCCCGGAAGGCTGCCCAGAGAAGGTCTACGAACTCATGCGAGCATGTGAGCCTTCCCCAGCCAGTTCTAAAATTCATATGTGGGCACTGTGAGATTCCATTCAGGAGTGTATACATAAAGTAAAAAATTAAAGTATTCCGTTTCCTTTCTTCATTCCCATCCTTTAGAAGCAACTAATGTAACAGTTTGGTACATATTTTTTCACTGTTTCTCTATACCTTTATAATTTTATTTATTTATTTTTTCCCCAAAGCCCCAGTAGATAGTTGTATGTCATAGCTGCACATCCTTCTAGTTGCTGTATGTGGGACGTGGCCTCAGCATGGCCGGATAAGCGGTGCGTCGGTGCGCGCCCGGGGTCCGAACCCGGGCTGCCAGTGGCGGAGCGCACGCACTTAACCACTAAGCCACGGGGCTGGCCCTATACCTTTATTTATACACAGTATTTATGTATGAGGGATTTTGTTTGTTTGTTTGTTTTTAATGCAAAAATGGGATTGATGGATATCAAACTTGAATGTCGAAATACAAATTCCTGGGCCCTACCTCCAAACATGCTGTTTAGTGGGTAAAGACTCCAGGTGACATTTATCTATTTGGTTTTATTATATATACATATTTATATATAAAATCATTCCCTCAACTTTTTTTGCACTTAGCAGAATAACAGGCATATCTTTCCATGTCCATAATTCAGAGATATCTCTCTCTCTCCCCCTCACCCTCCCCTCCCTTATTTTTTATAGCTGTTTAGCATCCCATTAAATGATGTGTTCATCCAGTCCTCTTCTGATGAACATTTGGTTGTTTTACACATTTGTTTGGTTTTCACCATCCTAAACAAGGCAGGAACGAACACGCTCATACCTATACCTATGCGCGTTACACTGCTATTTCCAAAAGTTGAACTGTTGGTTCAAAGGGTTACGTGCATTTTAAATTTTGGTTTTCCCAAAGTGTTCTCCAAAAAAGATTGTGTTAATTTATACTCCCACCAGAAGTGTATCAGAAGTGTATCAGGGTGACTCCCTGCATCCTCACCAACACAGGGTTTTATCAGTCCTTAATCCTCATTTTATTCTTGTTTTAATTAGCTTTTGTTTACTGGTGAGGATTTTGGACTCGGTAACCATGAAGGAAGAATAAAATACAAGGCAAGCTATTTGGCATAGTAATTCTCTGCACTTGCTCAAGTGGGGCTGGGAAGAATATATTTGTAAATGCAGTTCTTGCTGTCATGTCTCTCTGGGGTTTACAATCCATATTCCTGCCAATATTTAAAGTCTTTTCAAATTCTTAATGTCTGTAATAGGACACAGTGGCATTCATCACTTTCACTTGTCACAGCAAAAGATGGTTAGCAGGATTGAAATGCTTCCTTCATTTCTAGACTTTCCTTGAGAATTGCTAGCCCCACACTTGTTAGCAAGGCATCGTGGGTGGTCTGACTTGGGTCTCATCTGTCCAGGTTGGCAGTGGAATCCCTCTGACCGGCCCTCCTTTGCTGAAATCCACCAAGCCTTTGAAACAATGTTCCAGGAGTCCAGCATATCAGATGGTAAAGTGCCCATCCTTGGGGTGCCTCCAGGGGGGTGAAAGGTTGGGATAGGAGGGACAGCCCTGTGTCACTCCAGCCCTGTCCTTGAGTTCACTTCCTGGTAGGAGTGAACAGGCCAAGCTATGTGAGCCCAGTAAACCGGGCAGAGGTGTCGATTGTAGAGCTCTGCCTTTGCAGCTGTCCAGAATTCTGAAAACTGCTAAATACCATTTATTCAGCATCTGTATCTCTTTTCTGTAACTGTGTAGAGATGACCACTGTTATCTTAAAAAGAAAACCAGCATACCAAAATGACATAGTTGCTGATGGCTGCTCGTGTTTTCTTTTTGTTTTGTTGGTGGTACACAGAAGTGGAAAAGGAACTGGGAAAGAAAGGAATGCGAGGGGCTGCAAGTACTTTACTGCAGGCGCCAGAGCTGCCCACCAAGACAAGAACCTCCAGGAGAGCTGCGGAACACAAAGACTCCACCGACGTGCCTGAGACACCCCACTCCAAGGCCCCGGGCGAGGCTGGTATGTCCCCACCCCTACCCTCACCAGAGGCCCAGAGGAGTCGACACCCTCAGGGCCAGTGTAGGCAAATGGGAAGCAGTGAGTGGTACCTGCACAGAAGGACAGGTAGATTCCACGTTAGTGGTCCAGCTTTGAAAAGAGGAAGGTTCTCCTCTCCCGTAGCACCCCACCCCTCCCGCTGGGAATCATTAGGAGCCATGGGCTTCAGCAGTTAGTTCGGTCAGATAGGCAGAGGTGCTTGTGAAACCTCCGGAGGACGCGCCCAACTTTTCGTGTCTTATTCACTGCACTTGTGGTTGCTCCTGCAGGGCAGATGCAGCGGTAATAAATATTGACCCAAACGAAGAGCAGCTTGTTGGGAAAGCACTGATACGAAAAGCTCACTGAAACTGATGGAACCAGGACACCTGTGGCACAGGGCCAGTGTCCTCTCGTGGCCTCTGAGCCAGGGAGGTAGGGGTGGTCCAGGCGGGCTCTCAAGATGTTATCAGGAATAGTGTTAGCAAAGACTGATCTCCTGCTTCCTGTGTGCCAGCCTGTGTTCTGAATTAGGCTGCTCTGACGTAGCAGTCACCCCCTCCCCCTAGAAAACCCCAGAAGTCTGGGCTCTACTACAGACCAACTGAACGAAAGTCTTTGGTAGGCCAGGCATCTGGGTTTGTAGAGGCTCCTAGGAGATGCTCTGATGGACCACAGACTAAGTGGGAAGGGACAGGACAGAGCCAGAATTATAGGATGTTTAGCCACAGCAGAATCTATAGACCCATGATTCCCAAATTTTTTTCGTGTACCCATATTAATTTAAAAAAGTCAAATGTGCAGCCTATATATATCTACACATACATACACATATATATGTGTATATAAAGTATATACGTGTTCTACTGCACGAATATATTATGTGTATTATAAAACATACCAAAAATATACACTTAAAAGGTTTACATAAGAAATAAATCCAAGTTATAACGCTTTCTTTTCACAGTCCCCTGGATCATCTTGCTCACCCTACTTTGGAGGCCATGGCATGTAGACTATCCAGAATCCTGGGCCCTTTGGTCCTGTTAGTTGTCATGATTTCAGGTAGTTGAGCAGTGGCGAGGAGGAGAGGCCACTATGGAAACTTCAAGCTTATTAAAAGCCCAGTGATAGGCAATCATGTTCATTTATGCCCGTCAGTATTCATCTGAGGGGTATTTTGATATGTAATCTCATGGTGAGCTGAGAGTGTCAGCTAGCTGTTCAGCACTGAAATAGAGCTGTGCATCATTCATTAGAAGTTCACTTTCTTCGCCTTCTTCCACTCGATTAAAGTTTTGGGGAGGTCCTCGGTTTCTCTGAGTCAGATGTCCTGCGTGGGCCTGGTGTTCTGGTAACGCCCCCTTGTGCCTCTGCTCTGAGTCACAGGTGCTGACAGGAGACCACTCTCCTTGCAGCTGCCCTCTGAGGGAGAGTTCTGTCATCTGCTAGCAGGGAGCTTGGCAACACCAGAAAGATTTCTTAGGAGCTGTTATTCATATTTAAAGAATGCCCATTTAAAAAATCTAAAAGGTCACCCTGCTTGTTTCCCAAGCACAAGAGCCCATGGTCACTGTGGCCTGTGGTGTGCGGCCCCTTCCCTCCAGATCACACCTCATAGGAGCCTCGCCCGGCTGGCTGGTCTGAGAGGCATGGGTTCTGACCCCTTGCTTGGGCTTGTCGTCATTTTGACTCACCAGATAGTGGTACTGGGGGCCTTTACTGTTGTAAAGGAAACCAGTGCAAGGATGAGGGGGCCGGGGGCATCCCTTCCTTTTATTCTGCTGTTTTCAAGGAGAGAGACCTCAGCTTCTCCTAATAATAATACTAACAACGGTGGTAGCAGTTACTGAGAAATGCCCAGAGCTGTGATAAATGCTCCACGTTCATTATCGCAGTACGCTCTCACAACAACACTGTAGATAGGTTTTCTTGTTCTCTGTTCTATGGAGGAGAAAGCTGAGGATGAGCGAAGAGAGGTGACTTGCCCAGGCCTCACGGCTGGTGAGGGGCGGAGCTGGTAATCACACGCAGGCCCATCAGAGTCCAGAGCCCAGAGCCGTGGCTGCCCCTCTGTGGAGAACGGGTGGCCAGCCCAAGGGTCCCCACTCACTCAAGAGCTTTGGTCTGGAGTTGTTAATCTATTTCCAATGTGTTTCAGATGCTCTGGACCACGAGCCTGCCGTGTCTCCATTGCTCCCTCGAAAAGAGCGAGGTCCCCAGGATGGCGGCTTAAATGAAGATGAGCGCCTTCTCCCCAAAGACAAAAAGACCAACTTGTTCAGTGCCTTGATCAAGAAGAAGAAGAAAACGGCCCCAACCCCTCCCAAACGCAGCAGCTCCTTCCGGGAGATGGATGGCCAGCCAGAGCGCAAGGGAGCCGGTGAGGAAGAGGGCCGGGAGATTAGCAACGGGGCACTAGCTCTCACACCCTTGGATACAGCCGAGTCAGCCAAGTCCCCAAAGCCCAGCAGCGGGGCTAGTGTCCCTAATGGAGCCTTCCGGGAGTCAGGGGGTGCAGGCTTCCGGTCTCCCCACCTGTGGAAAAAGTCAAGCACGCTGACCAGTAGCCGATTAGCAGCCAGCGAAGAGGAGAATGGCGGCAGCTCCAGCAAGCGCTTCCTGAGATCCTGCTCTGCCTCTTGCGTGCCCCACGGGGCCAAGGACACAGAGTGGAGGTCGGTCACGCTGCCTCGGGATCTGCAGTCCACAGGAAGACAGTTTGACTCGTCCACGTTTGGAGGGCACAAAAGCGAAAAGCCAGCTCTGCCTCGGAAGCGGGCAAGTGAGAATAGGTCTGACCAGGTGACCAGAGGCACAGTGACTCCCCCGCCCAGGCTGGTGAAAAAGACCGAGGAAGCAGCAGATGAGGTCTTCAAAGACGCGGCGGAGTCCAGCCCAGGCTCCAGCCCTCCCAATCTGACTCCAAAACTCCTCCGTAGGCAGGTCGTGGTGGCTCCTTCCTCGGGCCTTCCCCACAAGGAAGAGGCCGGGAAGTCCAGTGCCTTGGGGACACCTGCTGCAGCTGAGCTGGTGCCCCCCACCAGCAGAGCGGGGCCAGGCACATCTGGAGGGGCCAGCAAGGCCCCCGCTGAGGAGTCCAGAGTGAGGAGGCACAAGCCCTCCTCCGAGTCCCCAGGGAGAGACAAGGGGAAATTGTCCAAGCTCAAACCTGCCCCGCCACCCCCACCACCAGCCTCGGTTGGGAAAGCTGGGAAGCCCTCTCAGAGCCCAAGCCAGGAAGCGGCCGGGGAGGCAGGCGCCAGCGGGAAGGTGAAGTCCACGGCTCTCCTTGTGGACGCTGTGAACAGCGACACTGCCAAACCCAGCCAGCTGGGAGAGGGCGTCAAAAAGCCTGTGCTCCCAGCCCTGCCAAAGTCACAGTCGTCCACCAAGCAGGTGGGGACCCCGACCAGCCCAGTGCCCGCGCCCTCCATGTTGCCATCAGCGTCCTCCACCCTGGCTGGAGACCAGCCGTCCTCCACTGCCTTCATCCCTCTCATATCTACCCGTGTGTCTCTTCGGAAAACCCGCCAGCCTCCAGAGCGGATTGCCAGTGGCGCCATCACCAAGGGCGTGGTCCTGGACGGCACCGAGGCCTTGTGCCTTGCCATCTCCAAGAACTCCGAGCAGATGGCCAGCCATAGCGCTGTGCTGGAAGCCGGCAAAAACCTCTATACGTTCTGCGTGAACTACGTGGATTCCATCCAGCAAATGAGGAACAAATTCGCCTTCCGCGAGGCCATCAACAAACTGGAGAATAATCTCCGGGAGCTTCAGATCTGCCCGGCGACAGCGGGGAGTGGCCCGGCGGCCACTCAGGACTTCAGTAAACTCCTCAGCTCCGTGAAAGAGATCAGTGACATCGTACAGAGGTAGCAGAAGCCAGGCGTCAGGCCAGCCAAAGCCACCTTCCCCCATGCTCTCAACAGTGGCTGACCCAGGACCAGGAGCTGAGACCTTGGCCCAGGAGCTCTGCACTGGGCGGAGCTGAGGGCTGCCGTGGAGTACAGCCCAACTACCTATGTTGTGCACCAACTGTCCTCCTACACTTTCCGCCCCTCAGCCTGGGCTCCCTGAGCCATCTCTGTCCTGAGTGCTGTCTGTGGATGCCCACTCTGTGAACTGCAGTCAGCACACCGGCCTCTTCCCCACGTAGTGCTCCAGAACTGAGCTTCCGGCCAGGTGGGAAGGCGGGTGAGTGTTTCCTTTTCATATTTCTTTCAGGAGGACCTCCTCTGGCTATTCCTTCACCTCTGTTTCCCCCAAGAACGAGTGCCTTTCATGCAGCCGTGTCACCAAGGCCTTGGGAACTGTCACCTCTGCTCGCCCTGAGAAGGGAGCCTGTGCAGTCATCTTCCTTGTGTGTCCTACGCCGAAGACACGTTTCCAGAACTACATACATCCTGGAAAGTGCTGCCAGCTGGTCACTCTGCCCTCCACTGCTGCCAGGGGCTGCTGCCCTCACGGTTTCCTCGTGTGAAGGACAGCTCTTGATTTGGAGGATAAGACAGGGTGCGAAAACCAACCAGCCTTTGGGTCCTGGGATGGGCGGGGAAGCTGAAGAGGCCCATGGTGAGGGGGAGCGTCCTTGTCATCTGTTCCCTCTGTGTCCTTAGAGCCCAGTTCCTTGCTCTCCTGTGACATGCACTGCTAATCCTGGACAGGAAGCTTGAGTCTTAAGGGCAGCAGGGTCGCTGTCTGTGGGGTGGGGGAGGCGGGAGGGCAGGTTAGTTGGGTGAACAGCTGGTGCCAAGATGGCCCGGGGCTGGGCCTAGGCAGGTCTGTGGGGAGGCCCAGGGTTACCTTCCTTTTGAATTTCCAGGGGCCCTGAAAAGGCACCCAGTCTGATTTCTGACTCATCTCCTTCCCCTTCCTTGTCCTTTAAGACAAAGTAGATCTTGCAGGGCTCTTTCCTTTGTGACCAGCCAGTGTTCAGTTTTCTGGAGTTCTTGAAGCATTTCAAAGCTCTGCCCGCAGCACAGCTGCCTCCACTGCAGCAGGAGCTGCTGTTGGGGGCCGGCACACAACAGGAGGAAAAAGACTGGGGCGCCAGAGCTCCAGCCAGTGTCAGCTGCACCCTCACGGGCAGATGTCTTATTTAATGACCACGAGCAACACTTAGCCTCATGTTTTTCTGTTGGGGTCATCAGGGATGAAGAAGACCACAGACAAATGAAACCCCAGGAAGTGTCTCAGAGAGCAAGCCTGTGTAATCTCCCCCAAGCTTTCCCAGGACAGGGCCCAGGTCTCCCTGCCCGTGACCTAGAGCAGCTACTGAAGAGCGGGCAGCCGCCTGCCTGGGCCCCACGCCCAGCCCAGGAGCAGCCCTTGGAGAAACCAGGAGAAAACCACCTTCTGCTTCCCACGCTGTGACCTCACGCAGGCCCTATTTGTACGCCGATCACCTAAACTTGCATTTTATTTCTCTGGTAGAGATGGTTTCCTCTGGATCGTTTTATGCTGTTCTCACAGCACATCACCTCTTTGCCCCCCCAGACTGCTGTGTGACAGACTGAGGGAGGTGCTAGAACACCGCCAGCGGCCTTTTAGACAAAACAGACCCCACCCAGGTCCTTGACTGCCTGTTTCTATGAGGTACTGGTCTCTTCCTTTTGTTCACGTGATGTGCCACTATAGTTTGCATTTATCCGTTGGTATACACTCTTTTATAAATGACCTGTAAATAGTTTTCCACTATCCTCCCTTCTCAAATGCCTATAGTGTCTTTTTTTTTTTTTTGGTCCAGTACATTTTGTTTCTGTATATGACTTTGTGTTTTTTGAATCCACATGTCTCCTCCATAGTATTTTTTAAATAAATGTTTACAACATTAGAACTTGGGCAGATTGCTTTGGTCTGTAATTCTTCCATGTTGGAGCCACACGTGTCGGGGGGAGTACTTGTTTCCCTGAAGGGGCTAGAGGCTCCGTGTTGATTTGACAGAGCAGAACAATGGCAGGATTGCGGCGGGCTCCTGCGTCCTCTGTCATCATCAGCCACTCTCAAGCAGTCTCCCCGCGCCCTCTCGGGCCCTCCCTGCTCCCTTGACATATTTGTCAGCAGCCCAGCTCTTGTCAGCGGCACGGAGGGTGGGCCACACCACTGTATGGGCCACTGGCAGGGGAAAGGAGGACCAGCCCAAGGGCTGTGCCAACCTTCAGGGCATCACAGCATCGTTGAAATGGGGGGAGGCGGTAATGTCCTGGGTTCCTCGCTGGCTTGAAAGAGCTAATCCCTGCACAGGTGCACTTTTCCTCTCTTTGCCTTTGAACTCACTTTCTGCCACTGCCTTCAGCCCCCCACGCCCCTCCCTTACTTGGCCCGAGTATCTTTCTCTGTGTGCCGTGGCCTCTCCCAGCCCCCCGCCGAGGGGACTGTGTATGGGGGGTGTACTGCCGTTTCCGCGTCGTGGTCTCCATCTAACGCCAGCTGACAGCTTGGAAAGTGGAAGTCGGGAAAGTAGGTAGTGCCCTCTGATAATGATACTTATTAAGCCAGCCGACTTGTCAGAGGATACGGATGCTGCTCACCAAAGCATTTTGAAGAGCACGGTTCAGTGAAACCTCCTTACCGGAGACCTCAGCAGCAAGATGTGCTGCCCGTCAGGAGATGGAGGTGGAAACACCCGCGTGGGGTGAGGGCTGGTAGAGTCCGCTGGAGCGTGCTCACATTGGGTAGCTGCAAGCAGCACCAGAGACCAGATCTCTTCCTTCTCGACTCGGAGGCAACAACCGAGACCTGGGCCACAGTCTGCTAGTGCTTGAACCCTAAGTGGACAGCAGATCTCCCGAGTCCGGGGCTTTTCCACGGGTAGAAGGGTCTCCCCTTGAGTGACAACTCTCAAGTCTGAAAGAAGACGCAGGATGATGATAGTGACAGCCACGACTGGTGGCTGCTTCCTCTGTGTCGGACACGGACCGGTCATAGAACCCTTGCGGCAGCCTCTCGGACGGGGTGTGTTATCCCATGTCCATTTTCCCGACGCTCAGCAGTGAGGTCACTTCTCCCGTCATCACTCACACACGGTGGCATGCACCAGTCACCTTAGCAGCCATACCCGTGTGAAATAGGGTCTCATGTGAGCCTTCTCCCAAGTAAGAATCTTCCATGTATGTCAGCGAGCTTAAGAAACTTCCTTGGGTCTAGCCATTCTAGGAGAATGGCCCTTAACCTTTCTTAGGTCATAGAACCCCTTGAGAACTCAATGCACACTGGAGCTAGCCCCAGAAAAAGGTGGGTGTGTGCACATGTGACAGATGGTTTTGAGTCCTGCCCCTGAGGTCCAGAACCAAGGAGTCCCCACGGGCTGGGCCCACCAGAAGGGCCAGCAGCTGCTGTTGATGTTGTCATCACAAGACACAGCCTAAGATGTCAAAATGGTAAAAAGCAAGCACTTAAATCCCCAAACTGAAAACAGTCCAGATGTCATCAGCAGAAGAAAGGATCGGTAGGTTGTGCGTGATCGTGTAGTGGGATATTACAGAGCAGTGAGAGTGGACAGACTTGCCACACCACGATACAAGTGAATCTCACAAATGTAGTGTTGAGCAGACACAGCCAGACAGTAGTGATGCCGGAAGCTTCCATTTATTTAAGCGGACACAGCTAGTCTGTGGTGCGGTGTTAGACGTCAGGATGGAGGTTGAGGCCTGGTTGGGGCCCAAGGAAGCTCTGAGAGGCGGATATTGCTCTATTTCTTAGTCTGGGTGGTGCTGGCTAATGGGTGTGTCACTTGGTGAAAATTCATCATACTTAGAATTGTGGCACATTCTGGGTGTGTGTTATATCTCAATGAAAGTTTTCTTAGAATTACAGCTCACGTGAGCACTGTCAGCTACTCTGCAGATGCACTGCGTTACCACATGAAACCCTCACACCTCGTTTTATGCGGGAGGTTCTGGCACTGTCCTCGTTTAATGGGTGAGGAAGCTGAGGCTCAGAGATGGGAAGCAGCTCGCCCGAGGTCACCGTGCCGGCTTATCTCTGCCATGCCAGGCTACTTTGTTGACAGTGTTGACAGCCACAGCATGACCAGCAGAGATCAGTGCTCCAGGGCCAGGCTCCCCGCATGTTGTGGGAGAGAAGTCGAGAATAGAGCTAGCCCCGCTTCTCGGGGGTAGGCGATGTTTTATAAAGGACGTTCCCAACTTGAGTACTTTGGGGAATCAATTTCTAAATGTTGTCTTGGCACAGAAGACATGAGGTGGGACAAGACTGATCAGCCGCAGTGTCCCTGTCACTGCCTGCCCTCATCCCTGGTGGTCACCCAACGTCTTGGGCAGGGCCCCAGCTCCCTGCTCCCTGCTTGTCTGGGTTGGGGTCCTCAGTGGAGTCTGTCATGCAGTGTCTGTGACACAGGCACAGAATTAGGATGAGGTGGCTCATTTACCGCAGCAGCAGCCTGATATCTTGCTGCCCCCACGAGCCTCTTTTTTTCTTAAACGTTTTTATTAATATTTCAAACATACAGGAAAATATTCCCTATCCATTTTAATAGCCAAATACCTTTAGACATACAAAGCAACATGAAGCCGTTGTGTCTTGAGTAAATACAATGGATGGATGCAAACAGCCCTCAGGTGCCTAGGCCAGAGGAGAGCGCGCTGCCCACCATGTGTAGCGAGCCTGGACTGCTCAGGGGAGCTTCGTCCCTCTGCTTCCAAAATAAATGTTTTCCGAAGACTTCACTTTCACTTATCTGGGGCGTAACCTTCCCCACCAAGGAGAGAGCGGGGGTGGCGTGAGAGGCCCCAGACCTTGACAGAGCTGGTGGGGTCGAGAGAGGGGCGGGGGTTAAAGAGATTTAGCCAAATACAGTGGGAGGGATTTAGCAGATCAATGCCCTCAGCAGTTTGATTGTTCTGATTTTCAGGGTTATTGAGCTCAAATGTACAAGCAATGGAAAGCATAGCTTTGTTGTTGATTTTTGTGTAATGGTGAAAGCCTAATGACAGGTTGTCCACTGCTTTGAAGGCCCTCCCCCTCCCCCTTTATCTCCGATTTCTCCATCAAGGTTAATCTAATCCTACTAAATTAAAAACCAGCCAGTGTATCCCCGAAGTGTGTATAATCACACGCAGGGGTGTCTCGGCCTCGGTGACCTCCAAGTTCTCGCAGTTAGTGACCGCGGGGCGGCTCCTTTTACTCTAAGAGTAGAAACTGGCAGGGGAGGGTCGGCCAGGGACCCTTGCCGCAGGGTGGCCCTCTGCCCTTGGCCTGTGGTCTGTCCTGTTCACCTGGTCTTGCATGAGCACATCCTTGGGCTTCTTTGCATGTGTGAATGAACTAAGAGAGCGGTGACCCAGGTGCTGCCCCCGTAACAAAGTGGAAGTGAGCACACTGGGGTGAGAGCCTGGGCTGGGAGCCTACTTCCTGCACCCGGCCACCCTGTGACCTGTGCTGTCAGCACCGGGCAGGGCTCTCCTGTGTGGACGCACTGGGGCTCGTTTTCGTGAGGTTTGCTGTCTGTGGCCTGAGGGCCGAGTGTTGGCCTCTTTACCAACAGACCAAGACCCAGGGATCAGACCATCACGTTAGCAGGAGGCATCCTGGATCATCCCTTCCTCGGACAGTGCTGGAGGCCAAAGAGCGTGTGATGTGCCTCCCAGACTGGTGTTACTCTCTGGTCTCTGTCACAGCCCCAAGCCCCAGGGCACATGAACCAAGGCCTGGGGGGAAGCAGTCAGGGGCTCCAGGAGGAGGCAGCTCGCTCTAACTCGAGGTGACGTTCCAACTCCCGTGTTTCTGTCCCGTCTTACCACCCCATTCCTGCTCCCCAGTCAGCTCCATCTTTTGTGTCTCAGATCTGTCACCCCTTAATGAAGTAGCTTTCTGGCTGCTGAGGATTGAGAGCTGCTACTGGGGAATATAAGTCACTAATAGAATGGAAAACACTATGAAATGCTCAGATGCCAAGCTGGGCGCGGCCCAGTGTGGTTCTAGAAGGCTAATAAAAATCTACCAATTAATTGTGACAGCTCAATGGAAAATTATTCAATTGTGAACAGGGGCAAGCAGCAGCTCGAAAGGAGGAGGGGAGATGTTGCCATAGTAACATCAATACAGGTTCTCATCTCAGCAGTCAGGCCAGCTCGGGAGCCAGCAGCATCAGACTGCCAGATCTGACACAGGACGGGATGCAGGACACGCCAAAGCCGCGTTTGAAAGAGATGCTCTGCCTCCCTCCAGGCCTGCAGCCATGCCAGGCTGAGTGCTGGCTTCCCCCAGGGCAGAGAAGTTTTCAGAATGCTCCTTGCTTTGAGAAAACCAGAGAAGGAGCAGTCAAGTGCAGGAGGAAACCACACCCTGTGTTTCCCTATACCTTTGACCATGTGTATTTTACCAACTGCCAATTAAGGGGATGCTGGGGGAGTGTGTGGGTCCACGCAACACGATTTCCATCTCCCCAAAGTTAAGGCACTTGCCGCTTAGCAAACTGAGTTCCCAAGGCACAGAGGAGCTACAGGCAAGAGTCAGGCAAGCTTTCCATTACGGTTTTGCAGTGGTTACAACTTTTATTTCAAAAGATACACACAACACATTCACATTCTGAACATCTGAAATGCAACCTTGCTATAGCAAAAAGTATTCCTTCCTGTTCATCTCCCATGAGACTCCTGGCTTGGCAAACCCTTACCATCGAGAAAGACAGTTAACAGAAAGGAATGGGCAGCCAGTTCCGAATGGCGTCTCAACACCACAGCAGGGTTTTCTTGCCAGAGGGATCTTGTGTTAATAGGATGGAGAACAAGACTTTTATTCATTTTTAACTTTCAGAACTGTACTCTGTACCCAGTGGAGTGTACTCACAGCTGCACTCTGGGTGTCAGCTGCAGACATCCCTATGGAGACTGTCACGACCTTGATTACCCCACTGTAATCACTCAGTCTACCTACCTTCACCTGGCAGCCGGCTGCCTATTCATATTCATGGCCCAACAGCGTCCTGGGGCTCCATGCCACTGGGGCCAGGGGAATGCTCTGAACCAGCCCACCAGGGGAGGGGCTGGAGCAGACGATCTGTCGCTGAGCAGCAGCAACGGCCACTTTCTACTTCACCGAGATAGGGCTTGTTTTCATCACTTACTCTTGGGCACTATCCAGGTTTGCTTCAGCAAAGTTGGAAATCAAAAGTCAGCACCCACCCACCTAACCAATCCTACTGCTATAGTTCGTTATCCCAGAACCCAGCAGTTTGTTCTGATTTTCAGGGTTATTGAGCTCGACTGTACAAGCGTCTTCTCAGGGACCTGGTCTTGGAGGCTTGAGGAGGAGGCGGAGTGGAAACGGGAGGGTCCGCAGAGAAGCCCTTTCTTTCCAGGACGCCCTGGCCCCTCACCGCCGGCCGAAGCGGAAGCTGAACCCGCCTTTCTTCCTGCTGTAGCCGTTGAGCTCCTCAGCCAGGGTCCCCAACGGGCTACTCGCCTTCTCGCCATCAGCCAGGAGAAAGCCAGTGGCCTCGCTGCCGGCGTCCTGCCTCCCAAACCGGAAGCTGAAGCCGGCACGCTGGCTGCCCGAGGTCTGCAGCTCCTCGGCCGTGACGAGCAGGGCGGGCGAGTGTGGAGCTCTCGGCCACGGGGAGGAGCCCCACCGGGAGTGGACTCGGTGTCCCCTGGCCAGGTCAGCCCAGCTCATTTTGCCTCCGATTCCATCCATGGTGTCCACGGGCTCTTCCCTGTCCAGTCGAGGAAAGCAGGTGCCCAGCGGCAGGAGGAGGAGGTAGGACAGAGAGTAAGGGCTTATCATCTGGTCCGGGAAAGAGAGGGAGAAGTTACAGGCTGACACGTGGGCCATGCACAACGCTTGTCAGCAGCACGTCCCAGGGCCTGGGTGGCCTTCAAAGGTTGAAGCTGGTGGCTCAGCTGAGCCCAGCTTGCGAGCAGAGCGAGGAAGTGTCACTATGTGGTGGGACCAGGCCTTTGTTTTCTGAGCTTATTGCACCAATTAGGCTGCTTCTCCCTCTCCTGCAATCCCCTGGATTTGACGGCCTTGGCAGCTTAACACTCTAATACCATCGCTGCTGGGATGGCTTACAGAGGTGCACAGGCAGCCCCAGGAGAGCAGAGCAAATTGGGGCTCATTCTTCTTTTATTATAGTTATTGACTCCTGAGCCATATCGTCTCAGAGCCGTGGGGTAGAAAGTGAATAGCATCAATCTCTTTTAGTTTTCAACTAGATAATAAATGGGTCTAGCTAAGCCGTTTAGCTGGGACACTCTGCTAATGTCTCTCTAACGTGGAAACAAGTTGCTCCTGAAACCAAGTAACGTTTTGACGTTTTGACGGTCTGAGTTAGGCCAGGATTTGACGTTCCTGGCCTAACTCAGACCCCCACCTGGAGAGGAGCATGTGAGCGTGGCCGGGGTGTCACTCGTCCCTATTGAGCACCGTCTGTGTGCACAACTGCACTTCATCTCACAAGAAACCTAATTTTTAGGCACTGTTACTCCCATTTTTTCAGGCAAGAAAACTGTCAGAAAGGCTAAGAGATGGTGCCCAGGCCACACAGCTAGAAAGCAGAGGCCCAGGGATTCATGATTCAGTGGCCAGACGGCTTCTTGGCCGCCAAGCCTGTAGGCACTGCTTTCCGTCCCTACCTGATAGCATCCTTACGACCCTCCTGCAGGAGCGTACTGTCTTATCCCCTTTACAGAGGAGGCGGCAGGCTCACACAGGTGACTTGCCCAAGCTCTCACGGCTGTATAAGCGACAGAGCTGGGCTGCAGGCCCAGGTCTAATTGGGCCTGACTCCAGAACCACTTCTCTGCCCCACGGATGGTGGTCCACGAGGGGGTTGAAATAGAGAGCTTCCCGAAATGCCCCTTCTCAGCAGTAATTGCTCCTTCCCTCGCAAAGGAAGCCTTTTTGGTGGTGACCATGGTGAGCTGGAGCTGGCTTGTCCTCCGAGGTGTAGAACCGAGGCTGGACTAAAGAGAGCTGGTTCTGGGAAGAGAGCACAGGACTCCCCAGAGCTCTTTCCAGAAATGGCTCCCTTGAAGACGTTTCAAAGTGAACTCAGCCAGAAAGCT
The DNA here is from genome assembly GCF_057802395.1 of Ceratotherium simum simum. Lineage (NCBI taxonomy): Eukaryota > Metazoa > Chordata > Mammalia > Perissodactyla > Rhinocerotidae > Ceratotherium > Ceratotherium simum. The sequence continues at coordinate 6,295,978 of NC_141928.1, read as the reverse complement.
TTAAAATAATCATAGAAGCAGCCCTCCTCTCTACCCAAATCTAGCCCTCCTAAGCTTCCCTCATCCCCCCCGGGACTGGAACGACCACTCGCCTGCTTGGGGGAAGCCCCTCCTTTAGGCCCTGGGCGGAGCGGGGCGTTTCCCCCCATGGAAAGCACTGCCCACAGCTGTCTGCACTGGGGAGGGTTCCAACCTGGTGGATGAATCCACCTGGGGATGGCCTCTGGGTCTCCAGGAAGGGGGCATCTTGATGCACAGAAGGAAGTGGCCCTTCTCCCCTTTGGGGGGTCATGGACCACTTCAAGAACTTGGTGGAAAACTTGGGACACTTGCAACCAAAAATTGGACACCAGGGCAAGTCAGAGCTTCAGGCCCCAAGATCCAGGACATGGCGGGAAAAGCCCAGCACCGAGACCAGAGGCCGAGCTCTGGAGGGCAGCTGCGGCCAGCCTCTGGGCTGCAGGATGAGTGCCAGTCTCCATTTCTCCGGACCTTCCCAGCGCCCTGGCTCCCCGTGGTTCCTGCTGCCCCTGCCCGGCTCCTGACCTGAGCAGGCTTCCTGCTGGGGTGGAGCGGCTGTACTCACCGTGCTGCAGGCCTGCTCCCCAGGAGGGCTGCTGGACCCCGGGCGGCTGGGCAGAGCTCCCTGGGTTCTTGTCCAGGAGCTGTGGCTCCCGGCTTCTCCCTGCTTTATATAGGCCCCTTGGGAGGACTCGCCGCCGTGTGGCTTGATTGCTGCGCATTCCTGACCCTGGGATTCCACTGGGGACGCGGGTGGTGAAGGAGGGGGCAGTGCAGATGTATCGATGAAAGACCCGACACAAACAGGATGTGGTCTGATGAGGGGCAGACCGTGCCCTTTGCCCAGAGGCCCGCCTCATTCGGAGGAGAGCGGGCAGCATCATTACCTATGAATCGCAGGCACGGACCCTGGAGTCCCTTGGAGGAGGCGTCAATGCCCACCCTTGAGAATCCTCATGGTCCTGCCTTTTCGGGTCGGCCTCGCTCTCCAGAGAGGCCGTGGGGTGGGTGGGCCAGCACGACTGCTCCCGTGGGCTCAGGAAGTCAGACGCCTGTGAAGCCAGCGGTGCCTCCCACTCTGGTTGGGGGAGAGGTTGTGTCAGGTGCCAGAGCTCACCTGCCCCGGAGCCTGACGAGGGGCCCCCGGCCCCGAGAGGCTGAGCCGCACAGGGGACGCCTGCTTCCCGCGAGAGGGCGCGGAAGGGGCATGGAGCCCCCACCTGGGCACGCCCCTCTCCAGCCTGCAGCGCCCGAAGCACCGTTAGGTTTGTTCCTCAAAAGGGAAGCTCAGTCTTTCCTGCCTCCACAGCCCCGCGCCTGGCGCCATGCCTGACGTCCGTCTGGGAAGGGACGGACAGACGAGCGAACGTTTTCAAATCTCAGCTGGCCGCGGTGACAGGTCATGGAGGTGAGCTCTTAGCCCAGTGTGGGACTTGGCGAGGGCTGGGGGAAGGTTGTCATGGTCGTCCTCCAGCTCTTCCCATGGCGCCCACGGTGGAGGACGCCACGCTCGTCACTCCCTGGCCACTCGCTCCCAGGGAGCTTCTCCCCAGGTGAGCTCACAGGCCAGGAGGGAGCACATCACGTTTTGTCACCTGCACTGCATCCCTACAGTGGAGTATGGGGTCAGAGGGGCTGTGTTGTGGGCCCACACGTTCCTGCGAGATCCACCCTGGTCCGGGTGTGGCCACTGGCCGGGCGTCTTCTTCACATCTCAGGGCGCTCACCCCGTGACTCTTCACTGCCGAGTCGGACGCGTCCCCCTGCCTGCCCTGTGTGTGATCGCAGCGCGCTCCTGGGCTCTGCTCCAGGTGCGGGGATCTGCAGGCTAAGCCAGGATGCGGTTCCCAGTTAGACAGAGTGCTCTGCAGAGTGTTCTCCAGGCACAGGCCAAGGGGGAAGGCGCGTGCCCAGCACAGGAGGGAGCATTTTCCTGCAGGCAGCCTGCAGCGCCAGGAGCTCCCCTCCTGTCCTCCTGTCCTGCTGCTACGCCTGGTGACTCCGCACTGTCTGAGGAGCGCCTATGGGAGACCAGCAGGTGTGCCGAGATGGCCCAGCCGAGCCCCCAGCCTCTGCTTCTGGCCTGCCCTAGATTTGCCCTCCACTGAGAGCGAGCGGGGCAGGGGGGCGAGCAGGTGCTTGGCGAGGCTGCGGCTGCCCTGCAGTTGTCTGGGGCCTGAGCACAGAGGATTTCCCCCTGTCCCTAGGGCCCTCGCCCACCTTTGCCTGTGGGGCACTCGGGGGTGGCAAACCACCCCGTGGGGCCACCACCCACGCGGGAATAGACGGCCTGGTGGACACTTCCCTGCCCCCAGCAACCTGAGGAAGGGGCTGGAATCTTTGCCCTGCTCAGGGTGGAGTGGGGGGACCGAGACTTGGGGTGAGGGTGCCTGGTGGTGCAGGAGCAGGCCCCACCCACGTCCTGCTCTCCAGCCCTGTCTGCAGCGGGGAGCATTGGGTACCCTCGGCCTTGGCTGAAGAGAATGGGGTCAAAAGGCAGACGGCTGTGGGTGGCCTTTGGGCCCCTCCAAGGGGTGACTCTGGCCTCTTGGTGAGGGCGAGGGCTTCCTGGGCAGGTGCCGGCAGAGGGTGCGCCCATGTGCCGACCGGGGCAGGTGCAGAGCCGGCTTCTGGCACTGAGGCCAAGACTGCCTCTGAGGGGCCAGCATCAGATTTAGGGCCAAACTTCCCAACTCTGGGGGCTTGCCAGGTGCCCCCCAGAACTCCTGGCCCCAAAGATTGTTTTCATGTGCACTTTCTGGGCTCCTTGAAGCCTCTGGTGTTCCTCCAGGGAGCAAGCCCCCACTCTTGAGCAGTCAGGGAGGTGACAACCGTGACACTGTTTCTGCCACCGCCAAGACTCGGGGCCTCCAGCAGCCGCCGATGGGCGGGGTCTGGGCTGCGGGAGGGTCTGGGGCGGCAGGATCCACTCAGGGTCAGCTTCTGGCCACAAAGTCTTTTCATGGCGTCAGGGTAGATGCGGGGGGAAGGCTGCAGCTTTGGGGGGGATTCAGGGGGCCTGCTTTCTTATACTCGGAGTGAGGGCCCCTGGGAAGCCATCCTGGAGGAGGGTCCGGGCCACATGGCCGAGTGTCCAAGCTGACCAGCAGCCTGGGCTCCTGGAGACACTCCTGCACTTGCTCCTCTAAGTGTGGGGCTGAGACTTGGTGAGGGTGGGACCTGATGGGGTGACACAGCCTGGCTGTGCTAAGCCTGGGACCCTGACTCAGCTCTCGGGCCCCCTCCCACCACCCTACAGCCACACACATGAGCCCCTAGAACTGGGTTCCACGCCCGCTCAGCCACACACCAGCTGTGGCCTTGGGCCAGTCACGTCACTTCTGAGCTTCCATTTCTCCTCCTGACTGGAGACAATGGCAGAGCCCCCAACATGGGAGTTGTGAGCTACTGGAGAAGGCAGGGTGGAGCCAGTGCGGCACCCACTGTGGCCTGACAGTGCCCTCTCTGCGAGCACGGGCCTCCCAGGGTCTGCCGGCCCCTCTCAGAGCTCCCCGTGGTGCTGGCGGGGCCCCCTGCCGTGGGGAGTCTCCCCCGAGCTGTCTTATGCACTGTTCGTAGGTAAAGCGCAGGCACCCCTCATCAGCTCTAGGAACCTCTGTGTGACTGAGCTCACTTAATCTTTCCGATTGGCTTCCTGCCGAGGAACCCCCATGGGGAAGGTGTGGCAGCCGCAGGAGAGGGGCCGAGTCGGGCAATGTCCCACTTAGGGCCGGTGTGGCCCGTGGGGAGGCAGGTGGCCATCAGCACCTCAGTCATTCCCGTGACCTGGCTCAGGGGTCCCCTCCCCAGCGTCCCTGTGGGCCTGATGATACGGAGCTGTCCAGGCAGGCAGGGCTGCAGGCCTGCTGGCTGAGAACACTTTGTGGAGGGGACTAGCGTGTCCGCCACCCAGACAGAGGCCTCTGCTGCCTGCTAGGCGGCCCTCCAGCTGCCTCTCCGCTGGCAGGTCAGCCAAGGCCTGGGTGCTCAGTACATCCACTTGCCACTGCCCTGCACAGGGCCTCTGCAGCAGGCACGCGATAAACATTGGATTTCATTAAATAAACTCAGGGGATTGTTTTGTCCTTAAGCTCCAGATTGGTTTTATGAATAAATAGCCATTAGGGACTGTTGTTCTTAATACAGAGTGTCAACTCCATCCAGCCCGGGAGAGGCCCACAGGGACAGTCTGTCACTCTGGGGACCCAGGCGGGATGCAGAGAGAGAGAGTGGCCAGGTTCATACCCTGAAGCCCGGCCCCCAGGAAGATTCACCCCACTGGGTGCAGCTCACGAGGGAGGCAGGCCTTGCTTCCACGGGCCCCGGTGGCCTGGGGCTGCTGCCAGGTGTGGAGCTGGCTCTGCTGCCGGGGTACAAGCTATCTGGGAAACCCCAATTCCTAGACAGAAATAAAAGTGGTAGAGGACTGGGCACACCACGTAGGAGGCACTCCTGGGAGCTGGGGTGCCTCACCCCATGCTCTGCCCCACCCCGTGCTCTGATGTGGGGCCCTGCACAGGGTTAGAAGTGGAGGGCGAGCCAGGTCACCATGAGACTTTATTGGAGATGGGAACACACACGACACCAAGTGCACACGGCCCAGACCAGCACTGTCCCACGCCATGCTCTGTCCCTCCATGCTGTGCTGGCCCTGGAGTTCCCTCTCCAGCCCCAGTGCCCGCCACACACCCGGCCAGCCTTGTGTGGACACAGCAGGAGGCTAAAGTGGCCAGCCTCAGGTCAGGGCCCCGTCCTCCACTCCCTGTCGTGCCCCCAGTCCCACCGGAGTCGAACCTCAGCCCTCCGGGTTTGCTGAGTCCTGCCAGCTCCTTGGCCCCCTCCGGGTTTGGGGACAGCCCTCTCCCTGCAAGCACGTGAAGAAGCCGAGGCCCTGGGGAGGCCCCGGCCACTTGGACCAAGGCCTTGTGTCCTGTGTTCTAGGCTCAGCACATGCCCTAACGTGTCCTCCTACCAGCACGCTGTTCCTCAGACTCCACAGGACTGTGGGCCTTGCTGATGTCCCCCATGTCCCCCTCCCCTCCCGCTGTAGCAGACGCAGCTGGCAGTTCCTGTCGATGTGCTTCGCTAAGCCCGTGACTCCTGGGTGACAGGGCTCCCTGCTTCCGCACTCCGGCTGCAGCCAGGCCAGCCAGAGGCCTTCGTGGATGCGGGTGGGGTGCGGGTGACCAGGAAGAGGCGGGCTCTGCCACCATCACTTCTGCCCCAAGACAAACATTATCAAACCTATTTACATGCGGCTGCAGGGGAAACGCAATCTGAGAAGCACTCGCAGCTCTGCCCTTGTCTCCTGGCTGACCGTGCTGAGGCCGTCAGGGTGGAAACTCAGGGTCCGTCCACCCTCTGCACTCGGGGAGCTCAGGTGGCCAGCTGAGTGGCCTCTGGTGTAACTCTCAGAGATGTATCCAGTTTGGGGACAAGGAATGAGTCCACGGCTGACTCCACAGACCCTACCTGTGCTTGTGGAAAGGAACTTCCAGAAGCTTGTGGGACGATACGTGCAACACCTCAAGACCCCCAGTGTAGGGGGGTTGGGCAGGTGACATGGAATGGGGGGCCACAGGCACCCCACCATCAACCCATCAACTTGGACCCTGTGGGTCAGGGTTCAAGTGCAGCGACCATGGGTCCCGGGTGACCCTTTACACACATCTCTCACCCCTCAGGTCTCGGCAGAGCTCCCCTCCCCCTGGCTCTCCCACCATCCCCTTCTTCCTGTGGTCACTCCACCTCATGTGATGGCCACTCACACTGACGTCACACCATGGGCTCCCTGAGACCAGGGCCCAGGCCTCCCTTGCTCACTACAGCCTCCTGGCCCAGAGCGGGTGTGCAGGGCTGTTTGTGCCCAGCACCAGCCTTTGAAGGGGTGCCCTTTAGGGAGGGAAGTGCGCAGGCCTCAGCTGTCCCCTCCATGACGGGCTTTGTGCCCACTCAGCCAGTGTTTGGTCAGGCCATGTCCCCGGGTGGGGCCGGTGCTCCCGTCTGGGAAGGAGTGAGTCTCTCCTGGTCAGCGGGATGCTGAGGACGCAGACCACAGGCTCCTGAGGGCCACCCTCACCCACCTGCCAGGCTGGAGCTGCGGCATGTCTGTTCTGTGGCCAAGCCCTGGCACGAGTGCCCTGAGCCTCCTGATGCACACATGTGTGAGTCTGTTAACATCACACTCACCAGGAGTTTGTTTGATGACAGATCAGAAAGCGCTCGGCACTTTCTAAACAGCGGCTGGCTCTGCAAGGCTGGCAGCAGAAGCCGGCCCCAGCCTGGGGCTGGTAGGGGAGAGGGGGCTCCCTGGGATGAGGACTCAGGGTCCCACCCAGCCTCTGCTCCCTGGCTGGTGGTCCCGGTGGCCCGGGGCGCTGGCTGTCTTGGTTTCTAGAGAATGGGAAAGGGGGCTGGCAGAGGGCGGGTGTTGTGGTCCTACGCGTGTCTCCCTCCACACCGCCCCCGCCCCACTGGGCTGTAGTCCCGTTGCTGGGCCGTCTCTGCTTCCAGCAGAGTGCCAAGAGGGCAGGGACTCGGTCCTGTCCGGCCCCCACAGCAGGCCTTGGCCCACAGTGGGTGTCCACCAAACCTTTGCTGAATGCTGACGACCAGGTGGAGCTAGAGGGGACTGGCCAGGTCGCATGGCCGGTCAGCGGCACTCTGGACCTTTCCTGCTGCCCCTGGCCAACTCTGACTTACTGTTAGTGAAACGCAAACTTTGCTGGGGGGGGGGGGAGGGCGAGCTGAACCACACACCCCCAGTTGCCTGCCTTCACCCACCTTCAGGTGTCCTGTGAAGGAAACACACCTCCATCCTGCCTGACGAGGAGTCACCAGGGCTGCCCACCGGCGGGGCAGCTCCCCGGCCCTCTCAAAGGCCCCCCATCAGGTCCTCGTGGGTGGGAACTTGGAAAAACAGCCCTGTGCTTGGTTCTGACCACAGAGGCATCAAGGTTCAAAGGCTGTTGAGCAGAGTCTTAAGGGCGGGCGTCCCAGCCCCGCCCTTCGTGGCCGCTGACCTTGGGCACCGTGGTTCTTGCTGGCAGGGGACGGTGTTGGGGGGGTGGTGGGGCAATAACAGTACATTGGGCGGATTCAATGAGAAAATGTCTCTAAGTGCCTGGCCGGTGCCTCAGTCTCCCCATTTGCCCAGGGAGGTCCCTTCCCCCTGACCTCAGGTGGCAGCAGGGGGCCACCTCCCCACTGAGATAGCAGTCTCTGGGCTGATGGGGTGACAGCCACCAAACCCCTCAGGTCCAGCCTCCACCCTCCAGGCCTGCTCCCAGGAGGCCTAGAATCCTGGAGTCCCTGGAAATTAGCGGTGGGGGTGGCGAAGCCAGAAAATCAAGAGGTTCTCATTGGCTGGCCCAGTGGTGCAGGACCTGCCTCTGCCTCCCACCAGCAGGAGAACAGGGGTGGGGCGGGCTGGGCTGCCCCGGGAAGGCAGGAGGCTGGGGACAGCAGCCAAGGGGACTGGAGACCTCCTAGGCCTGTGGGAACACGGGGATGGATGGGTGGGGGGCTCCAGGGACCCAGCCTCGGTCACCTTGGGGCACGAGACCCCGCAGGCATCTGCCCCCAGCCCAGCTCACAGCCACAGGCAGCCCCCAGCACCAGACACACACACACACACACCAGGTCCCCGGTTCTTGGGCGACAGGTGGGATCCCCAGCCACCATGGATGCGAGGGAAGGGACCAGGAGGGGCAGAGGAGGCTGGCCTCAGATCTGACTCAGAAGGATCCTAACGTTGCCCCTGATCGGCTGAAAGGGCCCCAGGGGTGCCGTCTGCTCCTCCTCTGCGTCCCCATAACGCGGGGGGTTTGGACCGGCAAAGTGGAGGGGCTGCCGGGGGCGCGTGGCAGGTAGAATTTTGGGTCCTCAAGTCTGCCCCGGCCCCCACCAGCAGAGGCAAATTGGGGGGTGGGGACAGCGTGGAGGCAACGCGTGGCCTCCCCGCCCAGGGGGCCTCAGTGTCGGGGTTAGCCTGGCCCACTCCAGCCCAAGAGCGGGTCAGCCATGCGCGGGTGGGCGGAACGTTGGCTCAGGGGCAGGTGCGGTGGCGTCTGGGGATGGGGGGCGGTGGAGCCTGGGGATGGGGGGCGGGGGCGGGGCCGGCCGGGCGCCCGTCTAGCGGTCCTCACGGACCGGCCGGATCTTCATCTCGGAGAACTTGAGCGAGTACTGCCAGCCGGTCCAGGAGGACCACTCGACGCCGTCGGCGTAGGACGCGTGTGCGCCGCGCAGGTACTGGCCGTTGAGGTTGGACGTGTGGCAGTTGCGGTACCACCAGGCGCCGCGGTAGAAGGCGGCGCAGTTGTTCTCCGAGTGGTCGCTGTCGCGGTCCTTGGTGGTGAACTTCATGCCGCTGTGCTTCAGGAGGGAGTCGCCTGCGCAGGCGCGCACGCGGGTGTGTGCTCACGTGTGCGCAGTGCACTCCCCTGGACTTAAGTGTGCATACGTATGCACGTGTCCCTGCATACACTGGCGCACACGCGCGCACACATCTGCCCCCGGCCCTACGGTGTCCATGCGGCTCACATGCACTCACGGTGCCACCCTGGGTCCCCGTGGCTGTCCGTGGGACAGTCTCCACCCCTCCTCCCAGCTTCTTCACACACTCCCCTTCCTTGCTTTCTTGCCTGGGCCTGAGAGGAGAAGCCCAGCCCAGAGGGTTCAGCCACCACACCTGAGACGCCCAGCAGAGCCCAAACCCCAGGCGTCCCGATTTTTTTTTTTTTTTTTTGCTCATCTGCACAATGGGTGAACCGTCCAGGCCCTGCCGGCCTCTCGTGGCTGGGGTGAGGACCGGGGGACTTGCAGGGGGAGGTGAGAAGCCCTGATCCGGACCCCAGAGGGCGGAAGCACTGGACCCAGCAGGCAGGACCTCCTCTGCCTGCCCCTCCTCCCCACCGCCTGCTGCGGCCCGGAGCCCTACCTGCGGTGCCCGAGTAGTCGGCCACGGTGAGCGGGTACCCGTCCTCCTCGGGGTCCACGGAGAACAAGCCCACGCCGAAGCTCCCGTAGCGGGCGTAGGCCGTGCCGTTGTCGAAGTCCTCCAGGTCCACGTGGAGCTCATAGGAAGCCTGCGTGGTCAGGGCGTGGATCCTCTTGAGCCCTGGAGTCGGGAGAGAACGGGGGGCTTAGGGGGTGACCTCTCAGAGAGGACCAAGAAGCAAGAGCCAAGCTCATGAGGTTGGTGACAGAAAGGGACAACCACCACCAAGTGAATACTGTCGGCCCCGGGATGCTTCCTTCTTCCTGGGGGCCTGTGTGCAGGAAGCTAAGGATGGCCAGTATTCCATGTTTCAGCTTTTCTCTGTTCGCTGTGCTTTCCAATGTGAGCTGAAGGCTGTAGAAAGACTGCAAGAGTCAGCAGGAATCTGGAAAATTTGGGCTGGGGGTGATGGCACCCTTATCCTCTTTCACACTCTGGGCTCCAGCCAGACCGGCTCTGGTACTCACCCACATTTCTCTGAACCTGGCCTCTGAGCCTTTGCACATACTGTTCCCTCTGCCCAGGAGACTTTTCCCCACTCCTCCTCACCTGGTTGCCTTCTGCTCATTTCCAGGTCTCACCTCCTCAGGAAGGCTGCCTGACTTCCTGTCAGGGTTGAGGACCTCTGCCAACCCAGGTGCTCCCCCCACCGCTGTGTATCATTCAGCTGCCTATTTCCTCGTCGGCCTTCCCCCAGTGTGGAAGCTCCGTGAGAGCGACATGACTGCCCTGTTCACTGCTGAATCCCAGCATGTGAGGGCGGGCCCAGCACACAACAGGTGCTCAGTAAATGCTGGCTCAGTGGGAGAGAGGCAGAAGACGGTGCCCGTGTCTCCTGCTGTCTGCAGGGCCTGGCTCTGTAGCCCCCCACCCCGTCCCACTTCCTCCCTCCCTCTGTCCTCCCCTCCTCAGCTCTCCGGTGCCCATCCTGGGGTCTTACCCCAGGCCTCCCCCGCCTCTTCCTCTCCGTCCCTCTCTCTCACACACACACACACACTCACTCACTCTCACTCAAGGTGCTTCCCTGCCGCTTTGATTGCCTCTTGATTAAGAGGGCATTTAATGAAACGCCTTACACAAGTTATCAGCATCCAGTGACATTTCTCAGCCTCTCCCTCCCGCCTTCCTTTCTGGAGCCCCAAGACCCCCCTCGAGGTCAGCGTGTGCGTGCGAACGGAGCGTGAGGGCTGTGCCGACCCTTCCCCGTCCAGCCCGGAGGGAAGCTCTGGTCCGGTCGTCCAGGTCCAGGGCAGGGAGAAGGAGCCGTGAGAGGAGTGACGGCAGGACGGCGGCGGGCCCGCCCGCCCGAGGCCCCCGTCTCCCCTCCCTCCGCCCCTCCCTGGGCTGGAGGCTCCCGGCCCGCTGCTCGCCCTCTCTGGGCCCCGGCTCGCACACCTGTGGGGTGGGCCTCACAGGGCGGATGTGAGGGGCTAGCAGGGCGTCACAAACTGTAAAGGGCAGACAGTAGCCCCCAATGACAGCTGCCACCACCTGGACAGCACTTACAAATGCCAGGCACCGTTCTCAGTGCTTCCTGTGGGTTAACGAATCCAGTGGGGTTCGAATGAGTCCAATTTAATTACGGAATCCCTGTTCAGCTCTCAGAACAGCGCCTGGCCCACTGCACACCTTATCCGGGTGTTTGCTGCTGCTGTCATGATCCAGTGAGGCAGGTGCTATTATTGTCCCTAGTTTATAGGTGAGGAGAGTGAGGCACAGGGAGGTGGGTAACTGGCCCAGGTCACACAGCTGGTAAGTGGCAGAGCTGGGATTTGAACCCAGGCAGTTTGCCCAGCCTCCTTGCTCTTATTCAGTTCTCGCTCAAGATGAATAATCTGAATCAGGAATAGGGCAAGAGGAAAACCAGCCCAGTGGGGATGCTGGAAGATTCCTTTCCTGTCACTGAATGGTCGCTGGTGCCCACATTATCGCACCACTCCTTTGGGCTGCACAGCGCCCCATGCCTGATGCCCATCCCAGTGCCCACGAGGGGCCCCTGGGCAGGGAGCCCAGAGGGAGGCGCAGATACTGGGGCCTCTGGGCTCCCTCTCGGATTCAGTTCACCCTCATCTCCACTGTCTTCCCTCGAATGCCAGTGCCCCCACCCCCATCTTTGCCCTGTGCGTTTCTCCAGCCTTGTTGATCTGCCAGGATACGAGCAGCCCCCGCTCCCTTGGGCCCCTGGACAGTGAGCTGAGATCTGACCCCATCATCCATCAGAGTTCAAATCACAGGGCGAAAGGAAGAAGCAGCTGACAGATGACAACAGGGAGGAAAAATCATCACCCCAGTGAACTCCCAGAAGGATTCAAGATCTGAGGCTAACATAAAACACTAAAAAAGCATTAGGAAAAAATACAGGAGACATTTTTAATAAAACTGGGAGGGGAAAGCAGGGCCTAAAATCCAGAAGATATGAAGGAAAAGATGGGCAATAATTGACTACATAAAAATTTAAAACTTCTAAGAAATAAGCAATAATGGTACCAAAAAAAAAAGGCAAAAGAGAAATGACTGGGAGCGAACATGCATCATGTGCATCTGACAAAGGATCAATACCTTAATATATAAAGAGCTCCCATAACTCAACAGGAAAAGACACAAGACTCGATGAGAAGGGGACAGCAGGGTGGAGAAGCGGAGGGAGGGCAGCGAGGGGAGCGGAGGGCTGGGCCCGAGTTGACATTCTCGTCAGGCTCCCCGTCTGCCAGGAGCTAATCAAGGCCCCGCTTAAATGCTTCCTCCGCGCCCTCGGCAGCTGCTGATAGATTTCAATTAAGATGCTGCCGCGTGGCAGAGGCACCAAGGCTGCTCCAGTGGGGTGGGCAGTGATGCGGGAACAGGGCCCCCACCTGGCTGCCTTCTCCCTGTCTTTACACACCCACCCTGGGGGGAGGCTGGGAGAAGGGTCTCCCTCCTAAGAAACTTCTCTCTCCTGACCCCCATCATGCCTCTGCTGCCATTCAGTTCCGGGGATGGGTCAAAGCTTGGCTGGGCTTCCCCCCCTCAACACACACACACACACGCACGCCAGCTTGTGACTCGTGTCACTTGTGCCAAGTGCCCTTCCTTGCTGAGCCTCAGTTTCCTCATCCATAAAAGAGAAGGACAGCAGGCCACTGTCCTAGGCTGGGTGGGAGGTGTCGGGCGATGGACGTAAAACGCTCCCCACAGGCTGGGCACACAGGAGGTGTGTGGTACATGGGACTGTGGTCATGAAGTCCACACTGGGGTGTCTGGCCTCAGGACCTTCCTGGGGACCGGGGACACAGCGGAGGTCAGGGCAGACAGGGTCCTGCGCTTGTGGACCCCAGGTCGGTGGGGGGAGACTGACATGGAGCAAAGGACAGTGCAAATCTCCACCCAGGTGCCTCTGCGCACGCAGGGGAGTGGCGCGCACCTGGACCCCACCCCTGGGGCCGACCTCCCCTTGCCCCAAGGGGTTCCGCTGAAAATCCTTGCAGACCTGGGACCCTCCTGACCGCACCCAGAGCCCAGATCTTGGCGCTCAGCCCTCCGGTTGGTGCTCCCCGCCAGCCACACGCCTCACACCTTCACTCTGACCTCCTCTGCCCCATGCCTGGCCGGGGAACGTGCCAGATACCTGTGCCCGGGGACTCTAAAGTGGGACGGGTGTACCGAGGAGTGGGCCAGGTCGTTCAAAGGATACTCAGGGGACACGTCATCCCTGTGCCATGTGCTTATTTTAATATATGTTAAAAATATAAATGGGGGTGACTGCTAATGGGGCCACAGGGTTTCTCTTTGGACTGGAAAAAATGTTCTGGAATTAGATAGTGGTGACGGTTGCACAACTCTGTGAATATACTAAAAACCACTGAATTGTGCACTTTAAAATGGTGAATTATATATATCACATACACACACAAACCAAAACCTCACCTCAAGCCACAACTCTCTCCCAAATATATACAGGACCTCAGACCTGTGATTTTTGTGGATGTTATCCTTTAGAATAAAATTATGCAAGATATTCAAATTTTAAAATACTGAGTGAATTTAAAGATAAATAGTAAGTAAATAATAGTAATAACAATAACATTGACATAAGCTTTTTGCCCTAACTTTGTGCCAGGCAAGGATCCGTGCCAGCTGTGGGAGACGTGGGTGTGCCATGGGAGTGCCGGGAACTGTGCCCGGGAGCACCGACCTGCTGCTCTTCTGGGAGGTACGCCCTTGGTGTCCCGAGCACAGCCATGGGGCATTGCTGACCCCCGAGGGTCAGGCAGTGTTGGGGGTCTCCTGGGAACTGAGCCCTGCAGCTGCCCACAGCTTGTGGGACCCCAGACAGCGACCAGGTCCCAGGGCGTCCCCACAGGAAGAGCACACGTCTCCACAGGACCCACTTCCTCTGGCTTCCTGCTCGCTGACCTTGTTCACACTGAAAGCACTGATCACCTCCACGCAGCACCTGTGAGCTGACTCATGCGTGCCGCGGCCAGGGTGACCCAGCCGGCCATCCATCGGGAGGGCCGCCCCCTCAGCCTGGGACGCACAGGGGGCCCACCTCGGGCAGGCGTCAGTGGCTCTCACCTAGCCAGTGCTCCCCCGTGAGCTTGCCGAAGCCGTCCCGGTACGCCTCCCAGCCTCGGAAGAAGTTCACTGAGCCGTCCTCCCGGCGCTGGAACACCTGCAAAGGGAGGAGGAGGGTGGGGTGCTGGCACCACCACCCCAGGCCCCCCCATTCCCTCAAAAGCTCCTGGCACCAGGCCTGGAGCAGAGCAGGGCTCAGGAGCCTCGTGGTGGCCCGAGGCAGGACTGACCGAATGCCCACAGGCCCCTGACACGTCCCCTCAGGAAGGAATCACAGTAGACCGGGGTGGAGTGGCTTCCAGGCCCACCTCTGCGGCCTCACTGTGAGACCCTAGACTGGGCCTGCTTGGGCCTCAGTTTCCCCACTGGTTAAATAATGAGGGTGGAGGGCAAGGGCCCTGGTATCTTTTCCCAGGTCAAAACAAAACCGAACAAAAATCCATTCTCGAGTTTTTAAAAACCGAGAAAACACACACACACGTAGACACGCAGACACACACACACACCCCCCACCCCCAGGCTTGGCGTTCGGAGCTCCATCTCTGAAAATGCCTCCACCAGAATCACACACAACTGCCCCCCACAAAAAAGCCCGGGCAAGGGACCAGTGGGGGCTTGGGAGACTGGAGCCCCAGCCGCTTCTCAGGGGACCATGAGGAGGCCACAGCCGGCTGGCCTGTGACCCAGGTGCCGAGGAGCAGCCGGGCAGCCCCGTTCTTCATTTTAATAACATTCTTGATTTGGGAGCCGGGAATCCCAGCGGTTAAATTGCTTTGAAATAAGCACCACGCTGGTCCAGGCCAGAGCTGCCTCGAGTATTGACAAGATCTGCTGACAATCCTGTTCCAAGCCCCCCGCCCCCCGCCCCCCACCCCCAGCTCTTTCTGTTCAACAAGCCGTTTCTGCTCATTTGCAGAGGCAGCACCCCACCCTGACCGCCTCGTCTGTGCCCGCGTCTGGGGTGCCGAGCTGCGGCTGCGGTGCCAGCGAGCTGCCAGTTTCATTACTAAGCAGCCTGATTTCAGCCGCCCGGAACTGCCCGGTGCGGCATCTGCCCGCGGGGCCGCTGGGCCAGCGCTGGCCGCATGCTCCGCGTCGTCCGCAGGGACCTGTCAGTCACAGCATCTGGGCAGCTCTGACGTCAGGGGGTGGGAGGGAGATGACATCTCTCTTTTCTTGCTCTGCTACCCCGAACCTGGCTGGCCCTGCAATGTGCAAGTCCTCAGAAGAGGGCTGCACGGGAGAAAATTTGATCAGGCTCTGGAGATCTGAGAGGCAGTGGAGGGCGGTATTGATGGCTGCGGATTGGAACCCTGAGCACGCGCCCTTTGAAAAACCTAATCCTGGCAGAAGCTCAGAGGCTCCACCGAGAAGCCAGGGGGCAGCTGGGGGCCTGTTTCTGCTGGAGGGGTGTACCTGGAGGGCCTGGGGAGAGGCAGTGAGGGGTGGGGGTAGTGGTTACAGACTGGGGCTGTAGAGCCCTGGCGGGTTAACCAGCCTCTCTGAGTCTTGGTTTCCTCATCTGTAAAATGAGGACCATAGTAGCATCTCCCCCACAGGCTGTGGTGATCCTGAAAATAAGCCCAGGGCCTGGCACACAGGTGGCACTCAGTAATGCGAGGAGGAGGAGAACGCAGCATCAAGAGGCAGGCCCGGCCCTGGGTCTCCTCCCCTCCCCGCTCCCCCAGCCTCTGCCCGTCCACACTGCTCCTCCTTCCAGACCAGCCCTGCACACCCACTCCCTGAGCCGCCCCAGGGGCCCGCCAGAGTGGCCATGCCTGGCAGGGCTGGCTTCTGGGAGGGATTCCAGGGTGGCCCTGGAGGAAGGGAGGGTCCTGGGCCCCGCGTTCACCTGCTGTATGGCCTAGATAAGTCCTTCCTTCCCTCTGGGTCACAGTTTCCTCACCCACTGACAAACCCCACCTGCCAGGACCTCAGCGAGGCGTCAGTGGCACAGTGGCTGGTATTATTATTGCCATCATTATTGTTTTTCCTGTTACTACTATTAGGAAGTAGAAGGTGGGGGTTCCAGGATTCCGGGCACGGGTAGGGCATGAACCCTGAACATTGCACAGACAGGCAGAGTGGCCGAGACCAACTGGTGTTGAGAGCCAACCACAGCGGATGCTCGGGGTTGATGGCTCCCCGCCGAGTGCACGCAGTATTCACCAAATGCTTACCCCAACCCCGGAGCCTGGGTTGGGTGTCCCCCAGCCCCCCTCCTCGTTCCAGTAGACAGAAGCCCTGACGCTGGCCAAAGTCAGGCGGCCTCGAGCAGTGGAGTGGGCCGTCTGACCCACACCTCAGGCCCTCAGCCTAAGGCCAGGCCGGTGTCTCACCACTCACATCCACACTCTCATTTGCACTGACAAGGGCGTCCCAAACCTGGGGCACGCCTTGTCTCCATGTACAAGCCTCTCATGCCAAGAGCCAACCTCTAAGCCCGCCGTCCTCCGCCCGTCTTTCCCACTGCCCTCCGGGGCTGAGTGCCGGCACAGGCATGACCCCTGCTGGGGCTTGGGCTGGGGGCATGGTCAGCAGGGGTGAGCGCATGTTCAGGGGCCACCTGGGCCTCCCTGCCTTTCTCCTCCCCCAGGAAAGTTCTCTACAGTCCAGAGTGTGGCCGATGTTCCTGACGAGGTGGTTTGAATCCACACCAGCTTCGAAGCGACAGCAAATGTTGCCAGCTTTGCAGAAGTGGCTTTTAGACTTTTCGACCATGACCCAGGGAAATGCAGTTTACATGGTGACACACACACTCCGGGTGTTCGTGTCTGAAGCAAAAGCTCCCTGGAATGACACTTGCCCTCGTCAAGACGGATGGGCTCTGACATTTTCTATCCTGTTCCATTCTATTGCATTCTATTTGACTTAAAAAATGATGCTGATCACAACCCATTAAATTGATTTCTCCACCTGTCAACAGAACACGACCTGCAGTTTGAGAAACGTTGCCCCGGACGTTGCCGGCCTTCGCCACGGGCTGTCCTTATTCCTTGGCTCAAACGCTGAGTGACCGAGCGTGCCGGGCACCAGCTAGGATCTCAGACACGGAACCTTGGCCTCACTCTCGCGCCGATTACAGCGCATGACCAGCAAGTTCCAGGTGCGCGAGGCCACAGATTGTCTGCCGGTTCTCCCAGGTGCTCAGGAGTATGTGATCTGCACGCCAGGGTGAACTGCAGCTGTGGCTTCAGATTTCTGGAAACCAGCTAGACTTCAGGGACGCTGGATGGCCGGATGTCACCAAGCAGAGGCCTTCAATTACACAGCAAGGATCAGCCAGACAGGAAGATGCGAAGAGGGAAGCGAGTCAAGGATCCATATCTCCACTTCCCCCTCCTCTGTCCCACCCACAGAACACGAATCCTGGCTTGGGGAAAAAAAGTAGGGACACAAAATAACTGTTTATTAATTTTGAGGCTAAAATATTCATCGGTCCAGCTCCTGGGGCATCGCCCTTGGGTTCCGGCTGCAAGTTGATTGATGGAGAAACGCCTGCCGCCAGCGCAGCCTCCTGGGCAGGCGCCACGAGTGGGCAGACAGACAGAGCGTGTTTTCTCGACGCGGCTTCTCAGGAGCCAGCCGCCTGCCGCCCGGCGCGTCTTCCAAGTGCCGCACAGGGGCTCTGCCAACGGAGCGCCGGGCCCACATGGTCCTGCAGATGGTGCTGGTGGTTTCAAAGGAAGGAGCGACCGCGCTTGGGGCGGCGGGAGAGAGCAGCAGCGGGGCTGGCTGTCCCGTGTTTGTCAGACGGGCTCCGGGGGTCCGTCTCGCGCTCCGCAGGTCTGGTCCCCCTTCCTCTGACGGGGCCTGTCTGACCTGTCCTTGTCTGCCACGGTGCCGAGAGCATGGAGTCGTCATGCTGAGCGCCGGAGCCCGGCTCCCTGGTCACCCCAGCACTGGCCAGTGCCTTCCAGGACAGCCTCGGCCCTCCCCACCACAGCCCGGGAGATGAGAAGACTAAGGTTTGGAGAGGTGGGGCGACCTCTGCAGAGAGGGGAGCCTCAAGTCTGGGGTGCTGGGGCCCATTGAGGCCAGAAGAGGGGGCCTGAGGGTGCACCAATACAGAGGGTGGCTGAGGGGTGCCCCACGGCTGGGGTGTGGACATTGCTCCCCCACACTCGTGAGTCCACTTGGCCCTCGTCATAGCTGAGCCGGGCCAGCCCCAGGGAGTGCCCTGGGCTGGCACCCAGGAGACCCACGTTCTATCCTCCAGCCAACAGGCCGTGTGACCATCTGAGTCTTGGCTTCTCTCTTCTGCAGAATGAAAAGGATTGCTGCCCCAGGCCCTGTGTGGTGTGCTTGGGCCCAAAGGGGGGACTCTGGCCCTCAGCAAGCTCCCAGTCCCAGGAGAGATGGACACACAAGCCAGCGGTCTCAGGGCAGAGCAGCTCCCAACCTGGCATGTTTCTTAGATCCTCGTGACTCAGTTTTCTCATCTGAGAAAGGGGGGTGATAACAGCCCCTACCCACAAGGATGCGGTGACGGTTAAATGTGCTGGTTGATACACAGCATTGCATAATGGTAACAATTGTTGTTATGTGTGCTGGGAGCTCAGAGGAGGATGAACCATCTGCTGGGGCGGTTGGGAGGGTGGTCCAGGAGGGCTTCCTGGAGGAGATGCTCAGCTGAACTGCAGATTGAGCAAGGTCTTGGCAGGCAGTCAGTGGAGCTGAGGCCCGAGGGATGGGGGCTGAGTGGGCCCAAACCCTGTGAGCTGGGGAGGGGGTATCTCTGCCACCTTAGGAGGGTCCCCAGGAGGCAGCATCTGGGATTCTTCCTAGACTCTGATGAAGCTGCTGCAGAAACCAGCCACAGGCAGGATCGTGTTGGTTATGCAGCTGTGGTGTCCACCAGCCTCCCAGGCCTCCTGAGCAGTCGATTCTGAGAGGAGGCGTGGACAGCTATGGCTGAGGCGGATTCTGCATTAAAAGAAAGAAAACTTGGACATGCGAGCAAATGCAGCCGCTCAAAGGCGGCCCTGGGGAGGCTCTGCTCGCTCTCCCGGGAGACGGTCAGTCGCTCCTTACATCCTTGCTGGACTTCTCTGGGCAGTGGCCCCAGGGAGCCGAGGCTTACTGGCAAGAGCCCAGGTTCTGCAATAAGGCTGAGCTGAGTTCAAATCCTGGCTCTGCCTCTCCCAGGCCATGTGCCCTCAGACAAGTCACGGACCCTTTCCGAGCCTCAGTTTCCTTCCTATAAAAAGGCACCACCATCAGCCCCTTTGTCACCCTGCAGAATGGTGGCAAAGATGCAAAAGCATACACCAGGTGGCACACAGGAAGTCTAACCACCGTCACCTCCCTCCCTTCGGAACCAGCTGCCACGCCCAGAAGGAAGTGGGCCCACTCCTTGTTTGTGACTGAAAATGGTACCCCCGGGCCTGGCGCTCTGCCACGCTTCCAGGCTTGGCAGTCGGTGCCTGCCCGCTCCTGGCAAACACGCTCAGAGCTGCCATTTATCAAATGCTGAGCCTCCATGTGCCTCCCCGTCCACGGTAGAAGTCTGAAGAATCCAAACGGCTCTGGATGGAGGCAGGCTCTCTCCATGCAGACAGGGCAGGCAACGAGGGGGTGTCGTCACTGGTCATTATAAGCACGTGTGGGCTCCGAGGCTCCCTGGAGCAGTGGGGAGCCGGTGCCGAGCAGGTAGCAGCGTGGCCCACTGACGTCACAGCAGATGCCCCTGACATCAGAGCCTCTGGGACAAGGGGGACTGGCCACGGCCTCAGCCCACGCAGGGAGGTGAACACACCCAGCGGAGTGTGCAGGCCTGCTGCCCGGCCTCCCCAGCGTGCATCCCGCATCCCGGCTGGGGCGGCCTGGGAGCTTTTCATCTCTTCTGAGCCTGATCCCACTGCAGGCTGCGCTACGCTTGGTGGCGGCTCCTTTGATGTTTTCCAAGTGAGGAAAGGATTTTCCTCCGTGGCTGGGAGCTCAGGTGGGGAGGGAACGGGGCATGGTGGGAGGGGTGGTTTCTCCCACAGCGGAGCCAATTAGAGGCATATCGGAGCCAGGTGACCCCACGAGACAGTAAAATGCCTGGCAGAGCGTGGTCACCCTGCAGAACCAGGGTTTGGGCCACTCGGCTCGTGGCCTTGGGGGCGGCTGGCTGTGCTGTGGATCTGAGTGAGGGCTCGGAACAGAATCGATTCTGTTGCAGGTCCCTGCGGTTAGGAGATGCTGAACTGGACCCAAACTGTGACCCCGGCTGGTGATCATGAAAGATGGGGGTTTGGCCATTAGGCCAAGTTGACGGTGCTGTTATGGGCAGAGCTGGGTGGGAGAAAGGCTGTGACTTGGGGCAGAGAGGCAGGGTGGCAGGGGGACCCAGTCTGCTGATGCCGAGCTGGACCCTCCTTCTGATTGCCCAAAACCCACCCGGGGCCCTGGGCATGGCCACCCCGTTCCCCAGGCCCTGCAAGGAGGCCAAGCAAGACATGAGGGCTCCCCTGCTGGCTGGATGAGGAAGGGTCCCCCCAAGAGGGGAGGTGACCTTTCCAGTCTCACACAGCGGGGAGGTGAACTGGAAATGCCAGCTTCATCCCACGCGTCACCTTCCAAATGAGGAAATTTGGCCTCTATTTTTGCAAATCTTCCTGCTCTGTAAAAACACCTCTTGACTACGAGATCCCACAGGGCGGAGCCAGGTTCCTCTGGTCACAGGGAATCCCCGAGGCTCGGCGTGGCCCCCTGCTCTCCCTTGTCCCTCCCTCCCCTCCCTCACAGGTGAGCAGCCTGCAGAGGATTCTGACCCTGTCCCGCATGAGCAGCACTGTATCACCCCATTTATCAGACAGAAAAAGTGAGCCTCAGAGAGGTGAGGTGACCGCGCCAAAAGACGCCAGCACTCACTCATTCGGCAGGTATTTAGGCAGCGCCCATGACGTGCAAACATGCGGAGCCCTGAGCTACGGTGTCCACGAGATGGCGAGTCGCTGCCCCGTGGAGCTCGCCTGGCCGGGACACAGACGGGCAGCACATGGACAAGTGATCGCTAAGCCGCACCTGTGACAGGTGCACAGAAGGAGCCTGAGGGTGGATCTGGCGGTCAGGGAGGCCTCCCAAGGGACACGGTGACCTAGCTGGGCCCAGGAAGGAAGGCCCCTTGCCCAGGGTCACAGGTCAGCAGGGGTGGCCCCTCCTTTTCTAGGGCAGGGATGGGGTGCTACTCTGCAGCAAGGATTCAGGGCCTGTGGAATCCACACTCCCCGAACTGCCCCCCCACAGTCCCCGAGCGCCTTGGCCCCACATCCTGGGTCACTCCCACCCTGGGGAAATCCTGGGGGCAGCAGGAGCCCACTCTCCCTCAGGAGAAAGCCCGACTCCTAATGCGCCGGCACCACCTCACACGAGCCAGCCCTGCCCGCCTCCACCACCCCGTCCCTGGCCCCTCGAGCTCCATCCGCCAGCAGAAGGGAGCCACCACGTTTCCAGAACAAGCCCTGCCGTCTCCCTGTGGACCTTGCACGTGTGTTCCCTTTGCCTGGAACCCTGTTCCCCGCCTGCCTCCGCTTCATCCCCCAGCACTTGGACTTCTCCTGGCTGCCCCAGGCTGGGCGGAGGGCTCTCCTCTGGGCTCCCCATGACCCCCAGCCTGCAGCCCTCGCACAAGTCAGCTGACTCGTCCAGCTCCCCACCAGGCTGGGAGCTTGCTGCCGAATCCTCTGGCCTGTGCTCAGTGGTTGAACGCGTGGATAAGTGAGTGCCACTGTGTGACAGTTCCACAGACGTGCACAAGGCTGGGCCTCGGGAGGCCTGGGTGCTGCCCCAGGCGGGCTGCTCATTTGCTGGGTGGCCCTGGACAAATCTCTGCCCTCTCTGAGGCTGCCCTGCCTGGGAGAGCAGTGGTTATATAAACTGTAAGGGGTCCCCGGGCAGGCAGGGCTGCCGAGCCCCATCCTCGCCCAGTCCAGCCTCTCTGGGAAGCAGGCTCTGGCTGGAGTGTCCAGCCCCAGGCACCCTGTCCACCAGGGAGGGGCATCCAGTGTCGGCACTCGAGGCTCAGCAGTTTGGACGTGGAGCCTAATGAGGATGGATGGTATCGGGGTGCAGAGAGGCAGCGGCCGGCTCCCTCCCAAACAACAATTGAGTTTCTGAGCGATTCCATGTGGCAGGGAGGTAAGCCTGACGGACGCCCAGAGGTATCTGGAAAAAGATTGCTTTTGATGGAAGCCCAAATGGATATTAACATTTGTCGGCCACGCAAGCACTTCTCAGCGAGAACAGCCTGTCTTCCAGAGCCCCTGATCCAGGTGTCTGCGCAGGAGGGCCGAGCAGCCGGCATTCCTCCTCGACTCCTCTCTAATCACCCCTCAGCCCGGGCCTGGGAATCACCCGCCTGTAGACCCAAATCCTGATTAACTTCCCGGAAGATTGGCCCCAAGTCCACCGAGTGGAAGATGCATGGCCCAGGCCGGCGTCTCGGTCTTTCATTAAGGCTGTCCTAACCCTTAACTCTGATTTCTGGGCTCTGGCTGAGGCTCTGGCGCTGTTCTGCCTGCTGAGGGGTTCCCAGAGGCAAATCCCATAACTCAGATGTTGTGAGTTAGGAAAACAAAAGAGCTTTTAGACCCGGACGCAGATCAGCACATTGGAAAGCTCTCCTCTGGAGCCTGCAGAGAAGTTCAGCCGTGCGTCTGTCTCCGCGTCTCTCGGGGGTCCAGCTGCTCTCATGCCGGCTCTGCCCTCCAGACGGTGCTCGTCTTGGCCCCCTGCCCACCCGCCTCACTTGGGCCTCCCCGCCTCCCCCCCTGCTCGGGACAGCTGACCCCTTTCAAAACTGACCAGGGCTCTTCACCCTACATCCCCCTCGAGAAGCTTCCCTCTCCCCTCTGCTTGGGCATCAATTCACCCCAAATAGTCAACTCCACGCTCCTTGGTGAGAAATGGAGGCACCCTGCCTGCCTATGTGGGCACCGCTGGAAACTGCTGACCCCCACCCCTGCTTCAGGTCCTCACCGCTGTCCCCTGGACCGCCGTGGATGCCATGCTGGCGGGGAGCTCGGTGAGGGGCAGGGTCACACACACCTTGGCCATTGTTGGGTCGCCAGCGCCTTGCGTGGGGCGCGGCTCATTGTCATAGGTAGTTACGGCACAGCAGCCGGACCTGTGCTAAGAGCTCCACGAGCATCTGGCAGTGGAA
The DNA here is from genome assembly GCF_057802395.1 of Ceratotherium simum simum. Classification (NCBI taxonomy): domain Eukaryota; kingdom Metazoa; phylum Chordata; class Mammalia; order Perissodactyla; family Rhinocerotidae; genus Ceratotherium; species Ceratotherium simum. The sequence continues at coordinate 6,273,254 of NC_141928.1, read as the reverse complement.
GCCTGGGTCAGCCCACAAGAACCACAGTGGACGTGTCTTGGTGGCTGTCCTTCCCATCTCCTGAGGTTTGGTGGGAGGCAGGGACGACGCCCACCCTCACGGCTAGTGACTCCAGCTGCGAGCCTTCCCTGGTGAGGAGGGCTGCAGGCGTGTGGCCCAGGCCCCACCATCAGAAGCCCCCACTGACGCTGACCCACTAGCCGGGAAAGCGAAGAAGCGGGCACAGAAGGACCCTCTCTCAGAGGAACAGCGAGATCTTGGTGGGGGGTCCGTGCCGTCCCCTGGTGTAGCTGAGTCCCGCGCTCAGGAGCAGCAGCCCTGGGGCAGTGGGGTTCTCACCAGGCAACCCCTGGCCGGGTCTGGGGGCTCTGTTCCTGGCTGTGTGGCCCTGAGCTGGTTTCTCCGGTCTCATAGCCTCCCTCCAGTACATTCCTTTTCTGCTTAAATCAGCCACTTGCTGTTGCCTGCGGTTAAGACCTCTAAGTGAGGCAGGTGGGCCCTCATTCCACGGCTGAGGAAACTGAGGCTCAGAGAACTGAAGCAACTTGCCCGAGATCACACAGCAGGACTGAGAGCCACGCCCAGGTCTGTCTGTGGATGCCGGAGCCCAAGCGTGTAACCACCATGCTCTCCACCTCCCTGGCACGGGGGCTCAGTTACAGGCCTGTCCACTGAGTGAGCAGCGGACAGTGCCTCCTCCCCTCCTCTCTCCCTGCTCTGCCCAAGGACACGCACAGTCAGCTTGTGGCTCCTGAAGCACAGTTCTTATCCTATCTTTCCTCTCTCCAGCACCCTCAGTAGCTCCCCAGTGCTTGCCCCAAACCCCACAGCCCGGGATATAACAACCCTTAGCCTCACCTCTTCATGCGCCATCCCCTAGCTACTGTTTCCAGAATATGCTGTGTGTTTCCTGACTCCCAGACCCTTGTTAGGTTGTTCCCTCTTCCCAGAATACCTTCTCCTTCCTGCGTACTCAAAAATCCCACCTACTCTTTAAGGCTCATCAGAAATGCCCCCTTCTCCAGGAAGCTTGTACAGAGCCTCCTCCAGCTCTGCTCACCATGACCTCTTCCACCCCAAATCCCTGCAGACTCCGAGTTCCTTGGGAGGATAGGGGCTTCCCCATCTCTGTACTTCCCCAGTACCTGGTACACAGCAGGTGCTCAAAATCGTCTGCCCATTTGAAATGAAATGTGAAGCCAAAAATCCTTCAAGAGTCAGTTTTAGGGTCCTGCTTTCCATTGTCCCTGGCTGTCCCAACCACAGCCAACTCAGGGAAGCTGAGTAGCTTTCAGAGTGGCACACAGACATCCAGGGACAGTGGTGTAGGTTGTTCACTGCTCAAGGGCACCTGGCCAAGGCTCACATCTGTTCTCTTTGCCAAGCCCAGCACCCCAGTGTCCCCAAAGGAAAGGACATGCACTTTTTAAATTTGCACCAAGTCACCTAATGGCCAGTGGCGGCCCTGCTGAAGCCCAGCCCCAGGCTTGAGCCTCAGGAGAGGGCTGGAAGTCCGCCAGTGTGGAGGGGGCAGGGCAGCAAGGTCACTTCCCACCGTCGGTAATCCCGGCTCTAGAATGGGGTCAGCACGCCACGGCCCACAGGACAGCCCCCGCCTGCTGCCCGTTTTTATACAGCACGTGAGCCAAGAATGGTTGGGACATTTTTAGATGGTTACAAAAAATCAAAAGAAGAATATGTTTAAATAGTCTGAATAATATTTGAGGAAGAATACACGAGAATTTTATGAAATTCCAATGTCAGTGTCCACAAATCAAGTGTTATTGGGACACAATCACGTTCCCCCTCAAAGGCAGAGTCGAGTCGTTGGGACAGAGACCACGGGAGACAAGTGTGCCCACCCTGCTCTAGAAGGGGCTTCCCAGATCTGGAGACTCCTTGGGGTCTTCGAGCCAGGGCCCTGCCCACCACACCACCCCCGTCTCCCAGATCCGGGAGGTTCCAGGGCCACCCACGCTGTCCCACCCCTGCCTTCCGCGGGCAGTCCGAACATTTCATTGCTCCCAACTCCCACCCAGGCAGGAACCACACGGCAGTCACAACAGCTCCTCGCCAGGAAGCCATCAGGGTCTCTGCTCCCAGAGCTGGCTCCCCCTTCATCCCCCACACACGCGCCATCCCCTGGATAACTGAGTCAGCATCCACGCGCGTCCACCCTGGGTCTCACGTTAGTGACGCATTCCTGGTGGCGTGTTCCATCCCAGGACCCAACCCCAACCTGCCCAACACCCCCGGACCACTGCTCTGGGAGAGCTCGAGGCTCAGGGAGCAGCAGGTGACCCCAGGTGACGGGTCTGACATCTACCTCCGAGTGGCCCCCCCAAGGGTCAGCTCACGACGCCCACCTGCCCTGTGCAGGTTTCTGTGGGTGTGCACTTCTTTGGTGAGATTATGGGCAGGTTTGTGGGGCCAGAGGGCACCAGGCAGGGCCGGGCCAAGGGTGTAAGGCTGGATGAGGCCATTCACAGCACCCCGGGTTCACGTGCACAGCCTCTGGGTCACCCTGGGGCCTGCCCTGAACGTCTAGGGGGTCGAGAGGAAGCGGGGCCTGGCCACGCCAGCACACAACCCAGGAGACTCACCGTCCAGCCGCCGCCGTCTGTGCGCATGTCGCAGTAGACCTGGAAGCCAGCCGGGTAGTGTGTGGGGAAGACCGAGTAAATGCCATCCTCCTGCTGTCCGCTCAAGAGGACGTCCAGACAGTCTCGCGGCCGAGAGCCTGAGACAGGGCAGGCCGTCAGGGAGGCTGTGTCCCCACCCCACCCCCCGTTCCTGGGTCTCTCTGACTTGTCTGTCCACCTGGCAATGCCATGTGGGCTGCAGAGCACTGGCCTTGGGGTCAGACATTGGCTCTGCCACTCCCTGGGTGAGTCTGGGTGAGTGAGCACCCTCTCTGAGCCTCGCTTTCCTCATCTGGAAAATGGGCACAGTGAGCCCGGCCTCGTGGGCTGGGAGAGGGCTCAACAGGAGGGTGCACGAAGGGCGCCTAGCGCTGCCTGGCGGCAGGAAGTCCTCGGAAACAGCAGGTTCCTTATCAGGGCTGGGGGGATGGTGCTGGGGCATGAAGCGTGGGCCGCTGTGGAACTAGGGTTGGGCTCCGGCATCCTGTTGTAGGGTAACCCTCCCTCTGCTTTCCCTGCTCCCCGGGTCACCCGAGGAAGGCAGCCCCCCACCCCACTCACCGTTGGCACAGCCCCGGGGCCGCGATCCCCTGGCAGGGGCCCTCTGCAGGTCAGCCTTGATGCGGGGCCGGCCCAGCCCCCGGTCCCTCTGCAGGGCGTCCAGGATGTCGCTGACGGAGTTCACCAGGTGAGCCATGTGGCCCTGGCTCTCGGAGAGAAGCTGTGGAGCAGGGGGATGGGTGGAGGGGCAGGGGCTCCGTGGGCACCAGCACGGGCCACCCCCCCGGTGAAGGTGGGCTCCTGGTGCAACGGCAGCCCCCGCCCTGCCCTAGCCCCAATCCGAGGCGGTCTGAGTATTCAGCGGACAGGGGCTCAGGTAGGAGGGGACAGAGTGGCTCCAGCAGACCCCTGTGCCCCTGCTGCCCCCAGGCCTTGTTCATCCATTCCTGTGCCTTCACAGGGGAGGTGACTGCAGGAGGCCCTCCTGTGCGCTGAAGAGAGCACCTGGCACCAGGCAGAGCTGGGTTCAAACTCAACTACCCATCTACCACTAATACCCCTGCGGGGTGACTCAGCCAAGCCCCAAAACGGGGCTCACACAGCCTCTCGGGCCCAATTACTGTGGGGACTGGTGACAACGCATGGGAAGTACCCAGCACAGTGTGGGGCCCACAGCAGGGCACTCAGTACTCGCCTCATTATGCAAATCTGTACAGCACCTTCCAGGTGACAAAACCCCCTCACCCAATGTGTCTTCTGATTCCCCAGCAAGGTGCGAAAGCAAGGGGATGGCCCTGCACTCCACAGGTGGGGACCCTGGGTTACCCCGCCCACCCCACCCACCCCCATGCGTTCCCTGGCGCTCTGATGTCCACCGCCTCACCTCACCCCGCAGCATTGCCAGGAGGGCGGACTTGAGTTGTCATCTCCCTGTTACAAATGGGGAAACTGAGGCCCGAAGGAGAAGTCCCTGATGGAGAACGTCCTCAGGCCACTTCCCGGGGGCTGATGGGCAGGAAAGGAGCCCGGGACTGTGTCACTGTGCAGGGAGCCCAGGCAGGGGTGGAATAGGGACGGTGGCTCAGACCCAGACTCTTGTGTGGATTGTGGGGTTTGACTCGGCCCCTCCTCCACTCAGCAGCCGCATGACCCTGGAGAAGTCCCTGAACCTCTCCACACCTCAGCTTCCTCCCCCGTGAACCCAAGGAATGGGAGCTGTTCTTCGGGGGGCCCGGGGATGGGAGATTCGTGACAGCCCGTGGTCTGGGCCTGAGGCTCCGCGGGTGTCCTCTGTGTGTATCACTCCCACCGCTGAGCCGACGGCCACCCTTCCCGCGATCGCGGGCCAGAGGTCTGCAGCTCAGCAAGTCCAGCACTGTCTCTGGGGACCTCTCGGCTCTGCCCGCTGCCTGAAGAGTCTGGGGTCTGCAGCCTCCCCACCCCGGGCTCCAGGAGGCTGCAGGACCACGGGAGCGGCAGCAGACCACAGCCAGCCAGCGTGGAGCCTGCTGGGTCTTTACACACAGAACCTGTCACCTGCCAGATAAGGGCTCGTTCGAGGAAGGAAAATAAAAATATACAATGCCGGCAGTTTACAAAGTATATTCGAGGCTCGTCTGGAAGCAGGGGCCCTGCAAAGCTCTTAGTTTCCTTGTCAGTTTGTCCTCGGCTGAGCAGGTGATTCAGTGAGGCTGCGCCTTGGGGAGAAGGGCGTGGGGACCTGGCGGGGGCCTTTCGGCAAAGCCGCCGATTTCTCCCTGGGCTTCACTGCAGTGTCCTGTACACAGGCCCTGTCAGGGGAGCCCCCCAGCCGGATGCAGGCAGCCCCCGGGGGTAGGGGGCGGGAGCCACCCTGCAGGGTGTGGCGGCAAAGATCACTGGGCTCATTGGTTAAGTCTCTAGGGGACTGCCCATCCTTCTGTGACGAAGCCGACACACTCGAACAATTCAGGCATCAGGCACGGCCCGCTCTTGCTAACGGGCAAGGAAGACCTCCGTTTAAACAGCAAATGATTAAAGTTGAAAATGTACATATAAACATGCCCCGAATTAATGGGGAGAATCAGTCCCTGCTCGCTGAGCTGCACAGATGCATTCATGAGGAGCCGGCAGCTTTTAGAGGCAGTGACATCAGAGGCGCTGCTTCCAGCACTTGGTAGCTGTGTGACCGAGCTGAAACAAGGCACTCCACCACTCTGAGCCTCAGTCTGCCCCTCCACAGAATGGGGTGACGACCCCCACCTCCCGGGGCGACCATGCTGCAAAGTGCTTGTTAACATATGGCATGGGCCCCGCATGGGGGACTCCCATCATTACTACTGTGAACAGGGTTTTCAGTGGTGGCTCCCTGTGGGCTGGAACTTCAGTTTACCCACAGTTTCCACCATGATGGTAACAGAGATGCTGATGTGCAGACGGCATCTCTCAAGTGCCAGACTCCGGCAGAGCCTTGTGCAGTCAGGAGCTCCAGCATCCTGCTGGGGGTGGACCGTGTTGTCTCCATTCCACAGGTGAGGAGACCCACCCCAGGGGGGGCACCTGACATGCCCAAGGTCCCTCAGCTGGTCCTGGGTGGAGCCTGGATGGGATCCCAGCTCTGCCAACTCGAATCCTGAGGGCAGAACCACTTGGGTCTGCCGCTCCTGGGCCAGGGGGCTCAGGCGTCTGTGTACACGAGGCCCCCTGGGGCTTGCTGAACTGTGGGATGGGGGTGGTGGGATAAGGTCCAGGGACGTGCCTTTTAACAAGCAGCTCTGGCAATTCTGACATGGGGTGCCCATGGGTACTGCTTTGAGAAACCCAGGTCTGGGCTGATTAGCTGAGAGTCTGGGAAGCTTGGAGAAGAGGAGCTAGGAGCCACAGTGACGTGCTCCCCAAGACACATGGTCTCTGAAATCACCCCGAGTCTGTGGGAAATTAAACATTCTCTCAAGAATTAAATATATCAAGTGAGCCAAGGCCCTACTGGGCCCAGAAAAGCGATTAGTCTTGCAGGAACAGCTCCAGGCCTCTGCGAAGGTGGGTGGGTGGGAGACCCCCAGGTCCCTCCCGCCAGTCCTCCACCCTGCCCTAAGGGTGAGCGTCTGTGGGCCGGGCCTGCTTACTAGGGCCTGAGCCATGTGGAGAGTGAGGTGGGGGCCCAGCTCACCCGGAAAGTCTGGCGGTCTCCCTGAGCCTGCTGATGAGGGGTGGGGGCGCTGCAGATGGAGCGGGTAGCAGGAAGGCGGCAGAACATGCCCCCCCCGGGAGGGGGAGGCCGCCTTCCCATCAGTCACCCAGACAGCAATGATGAGCACTGCAATCTCTCCAGCTGCAGCCTCCAGAGCGAGGGAAAAGGCCCGTTGCCCATGAGCTGTTAGGTGACCGAACGCCTGGTCATCAGGGTGTCCGGAAAGGGCTGGGACGGATGGTGGGGGCGGGGCTCGCCTCCTGGTCCCTGAGGACCTGAGTCACAGGGTGACAGGGTGCAGGGCTGGAGGCTGGCCCTGCACCAGGAGGTCAGATGCCAGGCCCGCCCTGGCCACCCCCTGGACAAATCCCCACCCCTTTCTGGGCCTCAATTTTCTCTTCTGGAAAATGGCAGAAGACCAATGAGATGATCCTAAATCCCTGGTCCTATGGGAGGCAGTTCTCGCTGGTGCTCCAGGCGTGGTCAACCCTGGAAACTCTTCACTCAGATCTACCCGGTCTCTGCTGCGACCTGGCTTGGCTCAGGGGTGAGGCAGCGGCAGTGGGGACAGGCTGAGGGTCTGGTTGGGCTCCCTCACTGTGCCTCCTGCCCTGGAGAGCTGTGGGGGTGTGTGGAGAGGGGTGCGGCTCTCTCTGGCCGTGTGGCACAGCCGGGAGAGGGCTTCCCACTGACCAGCCCTGTGCCCTTGATCCTCGATTCGCGGCTGACGGAGGCCGTGTCCTGCCTCGCCGGCATCCCACCTGCACTGGAGCGCCTGGGAAGCCCCTCGAGCCCTGGATCTGACCTGCCTGGTGGATGCCACAGGGCGCCATGCAAATACCCAGGGTCACCAGGACGGCGCACAGAATCCTGGCACCACTAGCTGTGTGGCCTGGGATGACAGACTCTCCTCTCTGAGCCTCGTTTGCTGGTCTGTGCATGGGAATAGCAGCCGGCCCTGGTCCCGGGGCACTTGGGGATCAAGTGAGGCCGTGGACATCAGGCACCCAGCACAGGCCCCCCGCTGAGACCCGGAGGCGCAGACCCTGCCCCTTACCTGGATGAGGCGGCCCTGCTCGCTCTGCAGGGCGCTGAGCCCCTGGCCCAGCGTGCCGTGCCCCTTCCGCAGCCCCACGCACTCCGTCTGCAGCTCCGAGGCCTGGGCCAGCAGCCGCGGCAGCTGGTCAGCCAGGGTGTCCAGCAGCTCCTGCTCCTGGTGGCCCGCCAGCCGCGGCCTGGCCTGCTGCTTGGTCAGTGCCTGCAGCACGGAGGCCTGGGCGCCCTCCAGGCGGGCGAAGCCGTCGGCGAGGTCAGGGCAGCGCGGGTCGATGAGGATGCTGAGGCGCGAGCTGTCGGCCCTCTCCACGGTGACCAGGGCGCTGTTGGCCCCGGCCGGGCCGGTGCTGACGACGGGCGGGGGCGCAGTGCCCGGCGCGGGCGCGTAGTTCAGGAAGAGCACGGCGCCGGTGACGGCCGCGGCCAGCAGCACCGCCAGGGCGAGCAGCACCGTGCACAGCACGTAGCTGCAGCTCGGCCGCTGCGGGCCAGCCCCGGGCACACGGACAGACGGACAGACGGACGGACAAGAGAGAGAAAGGGCGACATCAGGGGCAGACCTGGGCCTCCAGCCCTGCCCAGCGAGGAGGGCCCAGGCAGCCCCAGGATGGGGTCTCTGGCCTGTGTGAGGCCTGGACAAGGCTCATGGGACCATCTTCTTGGGGACGAGGTGAGGTCATACAGAGGGACAGAGATGAGAGACAGGGTCCCAGAGACACCCAAGGATGCAGCAAGAGCGAGAGAATGAGAGATGCAGGGAGACAGAGATGGAGAGGATGAAAAGAGAAACTGAGGCAGAGAGACTGGAGATCAATGGAGAGAGAGACACCTTCCCTCTTGCTGGCCCTGCCCTGCCCCACAGGGCCTGCCCGGGGCAGCCACATCTCCCCCCAGGGAGCCCTCCCGGGGCTGGCAAGGGCCGGAGGTGAAGTCTCCCACTGCAGCCAGACGGGCTGGGCTCAGGTCCCCACGCTGCCATTTCCACCTCTCTGAGCCTCCGTGTCCTCACCTGTAAGTGGCAGCAGTAATGACACCCACCGCCCACACGTGGGTGCCTGTCGTGCAGACCCAGGAAGACAGAGCTGGAAGAGGGTCAGTAACGATGCTAAAAATCGTCGGGCTGTCACAGTGGAACGAGTGCCTGGGGTAGTGGGCGCCCGTCGCGGAAGGTCCCTTTCCACCCGGAGCACCCACATCCCGAGTCCCAAAGCCCGAGCACCTCCTCTCCCCCTCTCCTCTCTCCTTCCTCCCCTTCCCCTCCCGCCCCACAGAGCAGACCCCCAGCTTCCCCAGGATAAACGCCAAACAGCCTCGCTGAGTACCACTAGCGAGGGCTGTGGCGACAGGGTGGCTGTGCAGAGGGACGTGCTCAGTGAACGGAGGCGGCCGGCGAAGTAAACACTGGGTTCTGGGCCCCAGTGGGGCCACACAAAGGAAGCTGGAACCCAAGGGCAGCTTGTAAATTAAAGGAGGCACCGAGACATTGGAGCAAATCCAGACTCACTGGATCCAGTCACAGCCCAAAGGGAGCTTGCAGAGCAGTCATGGAGCATCGGACACATGGGGAGACTGAGGCCCAGAGAGGGCGAGGGCCTTGCCCATAGTCACACAGCAGATTAGAAGCAGAGCTGACTAGCCCCCGAGCCTGCTGCCTCCTCCCAGGGCCAGGCACTTTCTAGGACTGAACTTTCCCACATTTCCAACTGTCTGAACTCAAGATGCGTCTTCAAATGAGTTAGTATATTAAAGCCCTTGGAGCCGCGCCTGGCGCACTGTGCTTGTGCAATAAATATTAGTGGCTTTTATTATCTCATGATCAATGTGCACAGAGCATCTGGACGGGTTTGGTTTTTTATTGTCCACCCAAAGTGTTATTTCTGTGTCGTTGATGCTACGAGGCACCTTCTCTTCACAGTTTAACATCTCCGACGTTGGAGGGCTTCTTACGATTGTAATCAACAGCTTGCTTGCTTTCCTGGTGATAATAAAATAGCGATGCCTCTTACATCACTGGTCTAACCAGGGGAGAATACAGTAGAAGCCAAGGCTTCTCTTCCATAAACTCAAATTCTACACGGAACTCCTGGATCTCCTACTTGGCACCAGAGGAGGATGGGGTCAGGGGTGAAGTGCGGGTGGACACGCAGACCCCCAAGGAGGGGGTCTGTGTTGCTGGCGAGATGAGGGCGAGAAGTCCTTAGCCTGCCCCTGCAGTGACGGAGGCCCCGGGACTCAGCGCTCCACCCCTCCTCTCTCCGCTCCACCCCTCCTCTCTCCGCACCTGCCCAGGCCCCAGGGGCGCACCTCCACCCGGGCTCCACACTCCTAGATGGTTTGCTCCAGCCGGACCTGAACCCTTAGCTCCCCTCCGTCAGCTCTGCACAGGCTGCTCCCTCCGCCTGAGGCATCCGCTTCCCTGCTCCTCTTCCAACAGCCTAACTCACTCTCTTCCTTCAGGGCTCAGCTAGACGTGACCTCTTCCAGGAAGCCCTCCTGGACTGTGTCCTCAGCCCTCCTCCCAGTTTGAGAGGGGCTCCTCCTCCGTGCTCCCACAGCCCTTGCTCCCCCTATGGTAACACTTAGCAAGACAGACAGTCATCCCCTCTGACTTCGTTCATTCACTCATTCACACGTCCAGTCGACATTCATGGGTGTCCCCACGAGCCAGGCTCCAGGCCTGTCCCTGAGGAGGCAGTGGCAGGTGGTCTCCCCGCCCTGCCCTGAGGGAGCTCACGTGCCCTGGACTGTGACTCTACCCTCTTCTGGGGCACGGATCCCTTTGGGAATCTGAGGAAAGCTGTGGAGACAGGGAAGCTGAGATTCAGGGGCCGGCGAATCCCAGGACCCGGAAACTCGCCTTGGACCACGAGCGCCCCAAGGACAGGGACCTGCTCGCCGCGCGGCACAGGGCGGCCGGCAGTCGGGCGGAGGGAAGGAAGAGCAGACCGGCCAGGTCAGCTCTCCGTGAAATGCTGGCGCGGCAGGTGGAGGCCCTGGGCAGAGGCTCACGACCTCCACGCTGAGCCCTGGACCCCGAGGCAGGGCCGCCTCTGACCCTGCGCCCACCTCTGACGGCCTGACACGGAATGAAGGCCACCTCCAGGCCACCCCAACTCCCCAGGCACCTGCAGCTCAGCAGCCTCCAGACAGACGGGCCCCCATTATCCCCGCCACTCCTTGAGCACTACTGCATTCCCACCCCTGAGACCTCCAGGGAACCCCTGCTGTGGCGGGATTCGCGTGCAGATGGGAAAACTGAAGCTCCAGGGCGGCAGACCCCGCCCCGGTCACACGAGGGGCAAGGGAAGCGCCAGCATTCGCACCCGGGGCCGGGTGACTCTGGACTCACACCGTCTACACCACAGCTGCCGGCTGAGAGAGCCCACCGTGTTCCTTCCTTTGCCTGAAGTGTGACCGGGGCTTGAGACACAAAGCTGTGTCAGCAAGTGAGGCCCCGCCAGGCCCCTCCCGGAATCACCACGAGACACCTTGCCCCGAGCAGCTCCGAGCCACGTCCTCCGACTGAGGAGCATTAAGGTCCCCCAGCTGGCGAGGCAGAGTGGCCAGCCCCGTCCCCCCACGTCCCTGGGACCCTGGCCCTCTTGAGCACCCGCTTCTACCGAAACCCCCAGTCCCTGGAGGGCAGGCAGAGGGTGCAGAGGGGGGAGGGGCTGGAGGAGGCTGCAGGGGGTCCCCCGAGGGCAGGGGGACCTGGAGCTTGGAGATGAAACAGGCCGCTCCGCAGAGGAGAATTAGTCTTTGGAGAGCACCTTAAACGTGAAGCACTGCTCTCTTTATAGGCTGTCGTTTACGTGCCTCGCAAAGAAATCTGCCCGAGATAATAAGGGGGGCTCTGGGCGCGAGCAACCCGAGCGAGCACGCCCCGGGCTGGAGCTTATTCATCAGCCTTGACTGTGACAGCGCGGGGTGCGCACCCCGGGCTCCGGGGTGGCGCACGGATGCTCCCAGGGCCCCGCCTCCCAGGGGCAAGGGGCAGGAGACAGAAGGTGGCCCAGGCAGAGGGTGTGAGAGGAGCCAGGAGCCCCAGGTTCAAGGCCCACTGCTGCCACTAACCACCCGGGTGAACTCCCAGCTGGAGGGAGGTGGCTTTGTCCCCTGCGTGACCCCAGTGCCAGCCCGGGGCGGTGGCTGCTCAGGAAGCCCCGGCCAAGGGGAGGACAAGACAGACATGCGCCAAGGGAGGCAGAGGGCAGGAAGCCCCAGAGCTGCCTCAACTGAGGGGTGACCTCTGTCCCAGCCGCCTCCTCTGAGTCCCTCCAGAGGCGGCCATGGGGTCTGGTGGAGGAAAGGGACACGGAGGAAGGGACTCGCGGGTGTGGTGCTCTGCCAGGCAGTCCTGCCAGCCCGCACCTGCTCTTCTTCCTCATTTTCTAAGGGAGCTGGGGGCGGGAGTCGCTGGTGGGAGACCATACTCCTCCTACCAAAGGAGGAACAAGAAAGTCTCCCTCCAGGGGGAGGTCAGGCAAGGTTAGATCCAGGTGCAGGCTGCTCCAAGCCCCCCATCTCCTAGGAACACCCCAGCCAAAGGCAGGATGGCTACTCATCATGATGGAAATACATCATAGGGCTTTGGGTTGGGAAAACCAAGGGTGGGTGGTATGTGCTCTGGGGCCCGGCAGGGGGCTTTCAGGCACAGAGCTGCAGGTGGGCTTATGGGATCATGGGGAGGGTGGGCAGCCCAGACCCTGCCCCAGCCCAGAGCCGCTGGGGGAGCCTCTTCACCTCTCCCCAGTAGCCTACATCTGCTCCACCGCTGGACAAAGGGCTCCTGACCTGGGCTGAACTCTGAGTCCCTGGCCCTGGCACGGGGCGGGTCCGAGGGACCCCTAGGTGAGAGGCTGGTTGTTCTGCTTTGGGAGCCCTGAAATTCTGGGGTCCCAAAGACTTAGGAAGTCCCTAAGGCTGCTGGCTTGTCCTATGAGCCCTGAGGAAGAGCCCCTGTCCTGCTGGGGCCTCCTAAGTGCAACCCACACGGAGGGGCGTCTGAAGCCTCAGGCCGCTGGGCAGGTCCCGGGAGGACTCGCTGGAGGCGTTCCAGGGGACAAAGAGACAGGGCCTGGGAGCTGCCGAGTCCACCCCCCAGAGGCTCCAAGCTCCCTGAGCTCAGTCACTCCCCAGGGGCACCGGCTCTGGGTCCATTTCAGGGGCGGGAGGGTCTCCAGATGTTCCCTGTGAGGGTCTTGCCCACCCTCCCACCACACACACAGCTCCTGGCCTCCCGGCTGGCCCACCCCAGCCTCCAGCCCAGTGACCCCCAAACCAGGCTCTCTCCACCCCAAACCTGAGCCCTCCTGAGATTCCCATGCAGGTGGCATCAACCCCACCGGCTGCCCCCTCGAAAGCTGAGCACCTCCCTGGGGCCCCCTCCCTCACCCCCGACGCCCAGCCAGTCACCGGGCCCTACCACGCCGCCTCCTCTAATCCCCCGGTCCCCTCTGTCCCCAGGTCCCCAGCTCTGCTCTGGTCCAAGCCTCGAAATCATCTGCCTCTAAATCATTGTGACCATGTCCCCATGGCCTCCCTGCCACCTCCCAGCCCCGCCAACCCCCTCTCCACACAGCAGCGGAGGACCCCTCCTGAGAGCAAAGCAGGCCAGGACCCCTCCAGAACCACCACGGTGTCAGGAGCAGGTCCCGCTCGTCCCCTCGGCCCGGGGCACCCACGGGCTCCTGCCCACCCCCACCGGCCCTGTTCTCTCCGCCCGTCTGCTCCTTTCACTCCCCCCACACACCCAGGTCTCCTCTGAGGGCAGACTTGGCAAATGCTGCCCAGCTCTGCACGCCCGGCCCCGCCTCCCCACCACAGCCGCACCCCTGGGGTGGGTGGGGAGCTCCGGGGGGCAGGGCCGGCCCAGAGGAGGGGCAGGGAATGACAGAAGGAAGGAGCCCTGGACTCATAGCCTCGCGAGCCCCTTCTCCCCTACTTCACCCCCCTCCTCTCCCAACCACGCCTGACAGTGACCTCAACCCAAACCCCAGGAACAAGGAGAGAGGCGTCCTTTTCTTTACAGCGCCCACCATGGTTTGTAAGAACACCTGACGGGTGAGTCTGTCCCCCCCAGATTCTAAGCCCAGTACAGCCGAGTTCACGGCTGTACCCCCTAGCTGAGGTAGGGACTTATTTATTATAAATAGTCACGGAGTGAATTAAATGCAGCAAGGTTTAGTTTAAACATCAGGAAGAACTTCCCAACGAGATTTTCTTTCTTTCTGGCATGTTTTTAGAAGTTTCGAAAGTATCAAGAGATGTTGCCTGGCAGAGGTCAGAGGTCGGCCTCCCTGCAGGTGGCCTGACTTGGGGACTGCTCAGAAACGAGCCCCCACCCCACCCTAGGAGGAGCCGGTTACAGGGTGACTTCCTGCCCCACGCTCCAGGACTGGAAGAAGCATGTCTATTTCTAGACCCTTTCATCTGAGCAACTCCGAACCTGGCAAGCATCCCCGTCATCTCCCGCCCCAAGGGGGTGAGAGCCCCTTCGTTCACATGGGGAGAAGGACGCTCTAACGAAGTCGGCCACCTGTCCAAGGTCACCCAGCAAATGAGGAGCTGCGGCCGGACAGGCCCGGAACAGAAGCGGCCCGAGGCGGTCCCCAGAAACAGCAACACTGGACGCAGGCCCTTCATCGGCAGCGGCGGGTGGGGGTGACCGGAAGCCACGCAGCCTGGACGCTGGGGCTCTCGCCTTGGGAATTACATCATGCGCTGAGCAGGCTGAACGAAGAGACGGCCAGGCTCTCTGCCCTTCATCTTCCCACCGGTCTCATCTGCTGTCCGGGAGGACCCGGCTCCAGCTCTCTTGAGCCTCAGTTTCCTCATCCGTCAAATGGGTTGATCGTCTGTGCTGCCAACCTCCTAGGGTGGCTGTGACTAAGAAACGAGAGGTGTAGAGAGGAGCCCAGCTGGTGCTCGGAGTGTGGCCCTGGCATCTATGCTCCTGGAGGAAGTGCCCTGTTCAAGAACCTCGGCCACGCCCTCCTGACAGGAGCTGGGCGGTCAGATCACTTTCCCTGGTGGGCAGAGGGGAGATCAGGACACTGACAGCCTGTGAAAGGGGACAGGCTGCTTTGAGAACCACCCTTCTCACAGGTGCACAGGGCTTTACAGTTTGCAAAACACACCAGGGTCTCCTTTGCCCCTCATAACAGCCCATGGGAAGTGAGGAGGAAGCCGGGATCGCTGTTCCCATTTTGCAGATGGTAAAGCTCAGACCCAGAGAGGGGGAGTAACTTACCCAGAGTCACACAGCACGTCAATGGCCGAGAAGAACTAGAGGCAGGAGGGAGAGAAGGCCAGGCCCCAGGGGACAGGCCCGGAGGGAACCAGGGCCAGCACTGTGGCCGCAGGAAGGGCCTCAGCTCTCATCTGAAGCTCCAGACAAGCCTGGAGCTGGCACAGAGGACAGCCTGTCTACATGTTGGGTCACCAAAGGAGAGGGGACGGGAGAGGGTGTTCGATATTGGCCCAGGCCCCAGGGCCACAAGCCCTCAGCTGCATCCAATGCCAAGGGGCAGACAGCTGGGCTCTGGCCTGGTGGCAGCTGGAATACGTGTCCCGAGGGAGCAGCAGAGGGAGGCTGGGCCCGGCCCCAGAGGCCCTGAAGCCGTATTGCAAACAGATCCCCCAGAAGCCACCTACCGTTGAGACCCAGCAGCACCTGCTGGCTCCTCTCCCACACTCTTCCTGGCCCCGCTTCATGCAGTTCATTTCAGCAAGCATCCCTCAGCTCCCAACCTGAGTTGCATGGAAAGGCAGAGAGCCTGGACCCAGGGGGAGATTCTGGGATGGGGACCCAGAGGAACGTGTGTCCTCAGGGAGCTCCTGGTGGAGGCAGGACTCGGGGCTGGGACAAGGCAATGAGAATAAAGGTGGCTGAGCAGCACAGGCTAAATGCTGCTGGGACTTTGAGGCATAGCCATTGGGCATCAGGGAAGGCTTCCTGGAGGAGGTGGTTTTTGAGTAGGTTTTGAAGTCTATGTAGGGTTTCCCCAAGTGAAGGGGTGTGTGTGTGTGTGTGTGTGTGTGTGTGTGTGTATTGGGTAGCTTGTTGGAGCCAACAAGATTCGACAGCAAAGGCTTAGAAATGGGCAGCCTGGTGTGGGACTGGGGGGTTGACAAATGACAAGCAGTCAATGCCAGTAAGGGGGCTAATGGGAAGGGAGAATGGGCCAGGCTGGGGATGGCCTTGAACGACAAGTCTAGGAGGTAAGACTGCTCTTGATCAAGGAGAGAAGTTCAGATCTCAGCAAGCAAGGACTTTTTATCTGGGGACGGCTTGGGCGTGGACCTGACTTAACGAGGAACAGAGACCAGGAGGCATTGGGAGAGGCTTGGGGTCAGACCTGGCTTCGAATCCTTGCTCTCCTGCTAACATGCTGTGTTACTTGGGCACATGCCTCGACCTCTCTGAGCCACTATCCGCATGTGCCGTGGGAATGTGCATCCGTGCCTAGCTCCCAGGCTGCTGCGGGAAGCGAGGTTGTGCAGGTGATTGGGAAAGAGCTCTGCAAACTATAGAGGGCTGGGCCCCCACACCACAGCAGCGTCACTCCAGACAGAATGAGCCGGCTGCAGCTCCTGAGAGTGAGGGGCCGCCAAGGCCCGCCCCTGCCGCCCCCCTCCTGCCGCTGCAAACAGAACTGTTCCTTCCCCAATGACATCTGTCTGGGAGAAATCTGAAATTTAAAACGGGCAGCCCCATTAGTTCTTCTCCTCAGCCTGCTCATCTCGCCTGCCTGCTCCAGTCCCTTGGCAGCCAGGCCTGGGGCAGCCCCAGGGCTGCCCCTCCACTCAGCGTCCGGTCTCCAGCCCCCTCTCTGGCCAGCCCTGGAGCTCTGCCCTCACCCCCCTTCTGGGGCACAGCTGTGGGCACCCCCCAAGCCTGCCTCCCTCCCCTGCACTGGAAGAGGCAGCAGGAAGCGCGGGGTGAACAGACCTGGAGCCCACGGACCCAGGTTCAAATCCCAGTAGAGCTGCGTGGCGTCCGCAGAAGCAACCCCCCCTGAGCCTCGCTCTCCTCCTCTTAAAGCCGGACACTCCCAATACCCAGCGTGCCCACATGTGGCAAATATGTGTTGATCCTCTGCTGTAGGTGGGGGGCGTTGGCTAAAGCGTGAGGATTCAGAGGAGATCCAAGGGTTCGTGTCCTGCTCCTGAAGCTCAGGGTACCGTGCCTGGCACAAGGTGGTGCCCAGGGTGGACACTTAGTAAGTGGTGAAGATGCCCATTGTCGCCGTAAGTAAACAGAGACTCGGCGAGAGGGTTTGTGTGATCACACGGCGAACTAAAGGGCTGGTCACACTGGGAACTACAGGTCCCCTACTCCCTCTGCACACGCGTGCACCGGGAGTCTGGTGGAGGCGCAGGGGGGTCCGGCCCGCCAAGCGCGCGGCTCCTGCAGGGGTGCCGCCCCCTCCGCACCCCGAACCCCAAGTTGAAGCCTCCTCTGGGGGAGGAGGATAGGAGGGCGCCGGCTCTGCCCCGGGCTTCCCGAGCCTTGCGGGAGTGCGCCCCAAACTCCAGCCCCACGCTGGGCGCCCACCCCACAGGCCGGAGCGGCCACCGCCTTGCCAACCGCGCGCGCCGCGTGTCCCCACGCCCCGGGCCCGCGCGTACCTGCGGCTTGTCACGCGGCCGGTCCTCAAGTTGGGAAGCGCCGCCCATGGTCTTCCACCGGTCGTTGACCATCTTCCGGCAGGACTGGCGGGGGCGCGGGGCGAGGCGCGCCGCTGCGGAGCGCAAAGGCGCCGAGGTGGGCGCGGGCTCGGGCGCGGGGCGCGTTCTGCCCGCCGGATCCCCGCCTCGGTGCCCCGCGCCGGGGCCGCCTGGGCCAGCGGGCGTGGGTGTGTGTGTGGTGTGCGCTTGTGTGTCCCGGTGTGTGCGGGTGAGAGCCGGAGCGGGAGCGCGAGAGCCGCCGGTCGCCCGCCCGCCCGCCGCTCGCGCTGCGCGCCGTCCCCGCTCCCCGCTCCCGCGCCTCCCCCTGCGCGCTCCTCTCCAGCCTCCCTCCCTCCTTCGCGTCTCCGTGTCTTTTTTGTCTCGGACTCTCTTTGCCTTTTATTGCTCCCCTGGTCTCCCTCTGACACACACGCGCGCGCGCGCACACACACACATAGCGGACTGCACAAACTCCACCCCCAAAAAGGCCAAGATAAAGGAGGCAGAACTGGCCCCACACCCCCGGGGCCAGCCGGGAAGGCAGCAAACAGCCGCGGGCAGCCCGGCTCTTGCCGGCTCCGGAGGGGCCTGAGAACCCCCGGCGGCGCCTCCGCACAAACTTCCTCCCGGGCGGGACTCGCGCCAACTCACCGTGCGCGGGGGGCGCAGCGCCGGGCGAGCCCCGTGAGCACCCCCGCCGGGCCGTCGGGCGTCTCCCGGGAGCGGAGCCGCGCTCCCGCCGGCTTCCTCGGGGCTCAGGGCTCACCTTGAGACCCGGGCTGGACAGGGGGTGGGGGCGGCCGGAGTGCGCCCCCTGCGGGCCTCCGAGGTCTCAGTCCCGGCCCCGGGCAACTGCGCCCCGTCGCGGAGTCTCCCGCCACCCGAGACGTTCTCCCTCTGGCCCTCGACCCGTGAGGCCGGCCCTGGGGGCGCCTCGGCCGGCGTCCGCAGACCTGCGCCCTGGCGCTCGCGGGCGGAGAGCTGGCCCGACGCCTCCCTGCCCAGGCGGCCCGCGGGCTGAATGGGGGACCCGCCGCCGCCAGCGCCGCGGTCGCGAGTACGAGCCGCTCCGCGCTCTGCCCGCGCTCCCGGACGACCCCCCGCGTTCCCCAGGCGCGCCCCGCGCCGTCTCAGCCCCCGCCTCCTCCTCTGCCCCGGAGAGCAGGAACTTGTGCCGGGAGGGGGCTTCTTAGTCGCCCCCTCCCACCAGCAGCACTTTTGAAAGCATTTAATCCACTCGGAGCGGCCTTCGGAGGTAATTGACAAAGTCCTTAATCTGCGCCGCTAACGAGCTGCTATTGTGGCCTCTGGCCGGCAGGCGCCCACACGGCCCGACGCCGCGTTCCGGCCAGCCGCCCCACCCCCGGCCGCGCGCACCGCCCCTCCCCGCCTCTCTCGACCGCCCCTTATCTTCCTCCCCAGGTTCAGAACAGACACCTCCGTTCCCCGCCCCCCCTTCTCCCCAAAGCTGCTTTCCGGCCCCCCCGGGGCGCCTTGGCCCGCTGCGCTGTGCTCTGGCACTGTCTCCGTCTCTCGCCCACTGGCTGCCAGTCTGTCGGCCCATCTTCGTCCCTCGCCCGGCCCCTATCTGAGCCCCGCACAGGCTGCCTGGGGGTGGCGGCCGCGCCCAGCCTGTGCGGGACACCCCCTGAGCCCGGAAAGCTGAAGCCGGGGGACCCCGTGTCTCATGCCATCTGAGCGGACTGCCACTCACCCACCAGAAGTTGGTTCACAACCTGCCAGCTGCTTGTCCGCAGCCTCCGCTTCCTTCCAGGGCTGCCCACCGGCCTCCCATGCAGCCCCACCTGCCCTGCCCATGGGGAGGCTGCCCAGGGATCTGGAAAGGAACCCATAGCACTGGCTGGGGGTCAAGGGACCTGTGTGGAGTGCTGGCCTGTGGCTCTGTCTGGATGGCACCTCTTTCCTATGGATTAAAGGGATTGGCAAGTGACCTGGAGGGCAAGTATTTGGGCAGAGAGGTGCGGTGGAAAGCACAGAGCCCTGGCTGTGTGGCCTGGGGCAATCGCCTGTGCCTCTCTGAGCCTCAGTTTCCCCATGTGTACGAAGGGTTAACTTTCCTCAGAAGGGCTCTGGTGGCATCCGGAGAGACACTGCACTGAAGCACCTCGGCAGGGTAAGGGCTCCGACTCTCCCGCTATGACCTTGGGCAGATTTCCTGTCCTCTCCGAGCCTCCATTTCCTCATTGAACAAGAAATTGCAACCTCCTCCTCCTTAATGGGGAATTGTGAGGTCTGCAGGCATGTGGCTGGGACTGCAAGTCTGTGATTCCGATTTGGGGAGAAGATATCAACTCCAGAAGTGTCTACACACAGACAAGAGATCACCCTGGAGGGGCCCTGGACTGAGAATCTGGGGGCGGAGGGCAGGTGCTAAGGGCTGACGGAGGTTCTTGGTGTGTGCTGGGGTGTTCAGGGCCGGCGCCCTGGAGAAGGAGGGGCGTGAGCCGGGCCGTGACGGCAGGGACGTCTGGATGCTGAGGAAGAAGGCATTTCAGGCGGTGAAGCCGCGAAGCAGAGGCGGAGACGGGAGACTGAGGGCAGGCTGCTCGGGCAGGTGCCGACAGGAGGATGCTCTCCCGGGCCTGCAGAAGGGCGGCTGGACAGGTACGCGGGGGCCACCTAGCGGCTCCTCCCGGCACTGTTTGCTGTCGGGTGTCGCGCCTGCTCAGCCGCAGGTTCCTCACCCTCCTGCCCAAGGGGGTGCAGTGACCACGTGTTGGGGGTGGTGCCTGCCCATCACCCTCTCGCTGATGATGCCCCTGCTCAGCACCCCAGAAGCAGGGTCGCCCTGGGGCAGCTCTGGCGTGAGCCTGCAGGCAGGTGCCCAGCGGGTTACACGCTGCACTCACCTGACACACGGGCACTGTCTGGGGAGAGGAGAGGGCCACCCTCCGCTCATCGGCCGAGAGCTATGTGAGAAAAAGCACGGTGGGCCCCACAGAGGGGACAGTGCCCCCGCCTCTGATTTTCTTTTGACAAAGCTGGTGAGCTGGTGTCTGCAGAGCCCCAGGGACGAGCCCAGGTGTGCTCAGCTGGCCCAGGCGGGCTCAGAGCTTTCCAGCCAGCCTGAGACAGGGCATTCCAGGGACCAGCCTGGACCTCGGGGGAGCCGGAGCCCAGGCCCCCCGGGCTGCATGGCATTAGACCTGAGGCTGCCCCGGCGCCCCTGCCCACTCCCTGTACATCCACTCACCCTCCTCTCTCTGGCTCACCGATTCCTCGTGTTCCTAGCTTTCCTGTCCATGGTCACCTAGATTTGATGGCCCCACCAACAGAAAACTCCCGTCTGGGATTCTCAGTTTAAATTCCAGAGAGAAGGGCTGTGATGCATCCTGCTCATCCTTTGGAGCCAGGACATGTCAATCATAGGGCATCAGCCGGCCAAAGACAGCCGTCCTTGCCCACCACAGTCCGATGCAGGGCATGGCTGCTGGGGTCCTGACGCAGGGCACCTCCCTTAGCAGGATGGGTACAGGCCAGGCAGTGAGGCACGTCAGCACTGCAGGGATGGAAAGGAAGAGGGCCAGTGAAGCAGACAAGAAAGAGAGGCCAGGACAGGGGGTGGCAACATTCAGAGGTGCTCTGGTTGGACTGGCTACAATGTGTTGAGCATCAGCCCCACGCTCAGCCCTGTGCTGGGCACACTGCATCCTCCCAGCACTCTAATAAGTGAGAGCTATTGTTATCCTCATATTATGGATGAGAAAACTGACTCAGAAAGGTAAGTTATATAACTTGGGTAACAGTGCTATTAATAAAATGGTGTAATTAATAGCTACCACTCAGTAAGCATTTTCCATGTGCTGGGTACCATTCATTAGCAATATATCTTATTTCATGTAATCCTCACAGGATTAAAATGTATATTGAAATGTAATACCCCCATTTTATAGGTGAGACAACTGAAGCTCAGAGAGGTTAAGTAACTGGGCCAAGATCACACAGCAATTGTTGGGGCAGAATTTGAACCCAGGTCTCTGCCCTGCCAGATCCCATCTCTCTTTCCCACTTGCCTCCGTCCTTTTGGTTGGCTAGAGCTGGGCTTGAGACAGCCGGGGAGTGCTGCGGAGCTGGCGCACAGCACAGGTTCAGCAAACGTGAGCTGAATGTCAAATGTGTTTGTCTCGTGGGGCCTGGGGGACTGGCTGGCCAGGAGGTCAGGACCTCTGGCCCTCGTCCACCCAGCCTCTGCCCCGCACCACCGAGGACACTCAGCTCTCACCGTCAAGCTGTTTCAACTTAACTCTGACAGTCACATTTATCATTAAAAATAAATTTATCTTGGCTTCCCATGGCACGGAGAGCTACTGTGCAGTGATTCAATGGGCTTGTCACCCCTCACGGTTAGGCACGGGGAGCTGAACAGCTGGATGGTCTCCAACGCCGGCTCCTCACTTCTACGGCTGGAGCCAGCAGTGTACAGTGGGCTGACATTTAATTTAGAAGCCAGCATACCTTGACATAAACCCATAATACAAAGCGGGGGCGGGGCAGGGGCTGCCAAGCCTGGCGGGGGCGGTGGGGGGGAGTCCAAGTGACAGGGTGGATTTCTTTCTTTCTTTTTCTTTTTTCTTTTGCTTTGTCAACACTGAATGGTGATGACAGACTAGAGGCCTCGATCAAAGGCGAGAATTAGCACGGAGTGAATGCATGCGTGTGTGTGCGTGTGCGTGTGTGTGTGTGTGTCTGCGCCTTTCTGCTGATGCGTGGCGCGTGGGCGGTGGGTCTGCACCCCGAGGCCCCCCGGGATGCTGTGGGTGGCATCTTGCGGCATGTCCGTCAGCTGTAACCAGAGAAACCCTTGCCAAGGCCGCGCCCTCAGGCTAAGACTAGAACCCCGGGCAGGATAACTCGGTCATAGTGGGCAAGACAGCGCCTGCCCGTTGTCTTTGTGTTCCTCAGGTCCTGCGGAAAATAGTCAGTGTCCAACACATACAGAGCGGGAGGGGAGCAGTGTTCTTTTAAAAGCTAGGAGCAGAGTTCTGGCTCTTTATTCAGCAGAACATCCTGATGGACCATTTGGGTGTGAAATGCTGAGGCTCACGGCTGGCCGGCCGGGGAGGGAGAGCAGGTCCCAGGAGAGAGGCAAGAAACTCGGGGAGAAATGTGGTTTTGGTAAAAGCAGCTGGAAGGGGAGGGGCCGAGGGGGGAGGGAAGAGAGGCAGAGCGAGCAAGAGAGGGAGAGTCCCCCCAGCTAGGTGGGGGTCTAGGGGGGAGGGCTGGCCTGGGGACGGCAGCGCTGGAGCGCAGGGGGGTGTGCGCTCTTGCAGAGAGTGGTTTTCAGTGCTGTGCTGCCAGGGGATCCCATCTGCTGTCCCCTGTCTGTGGTGAGAGACCGCTCTGCTCCACAGCCTGTGTTGGCCGTGCTTGGGGGCAGTAAGGAGCAGGCCCTGCCCCCACCAGGTCAGCACAAGGCCGAGTGAAGGGTCCGGCTACAGGAGGATCAGGGAGGGATGCTATAAAGGTCCAGCATTCAGCCCAAGCAGGAAATCCCACAGCAGGTGACGTGAGCTTAAGCCACTTCAGTTTGCACATTACAGGAATGAGCGTGGCTGCCATCTTACTGCACGGCCGCTGTGGGCCAGGCGCGGGGCAGGCGACGTGGGTCTTCTCTTTGAAATTCTTGCAAGAACCTAAGAGGCAGATGCTGTTATTTGTTATCCCATTTCACAGAAAAAGAAACAACTGATGTACGTGAAGGTCAACCATCTTGCTCAAGGTTATCCATCTTATAAACATCACAGCTTGAATCTGAGCTCTGCAGTCTGACTCCAGAACCCACAGCTGCAGAATCTGGGGACCCCTACGCAGCTAACCCTTGGGTTACAAATGTTGGTTGTTGAATGACAGGGACTGGGTATAGAAAACAAATTTCTTACAAGTTTGGATGCAACCAACGGCCACATCCCAACTTAGGAGTGGCCAAACTTTCAAAAACTGGCCTTCTATGTTTTTATGCTTTTTTTACATTCTGTATACTATGAGATACCATACACCGTCTGAAGCCCCAGGACCGCCATCCTGTGAGTCATTATTTCTGCCAACTCTCGCTCGAGTGTTCTGTAATTTTGGATTGTGTGTTCCGTCCCTGTCAGAGCTTTATCTTCGGGAATCTGGTGTGTTCTGGGCTGAGAATTATCCTGCCCTAGAAGACTGGCTTTTGTTTCTACTGGGCACCTGAGGACGCTCCCAACCCAAGGCTGCTTTAAGTTCTCATCTTGCGTGGAGAATAAATTCAGACCTGAAATCTTCATGAGAACAGGCCTGTGGTTGTTAAATTATAATGGAAACTCTCTCCTTGTCTTCTTTCTTTTTCTCCTGCAGATGGGATTTTTCTAGTCTGCCCATCTCCACACAGGTTCCCTGCTCCCTTTTTGTTTCTTGCTCCTGTAGATTTCCGTCTTTTTTTTTTTTTTTTTAGTTTAGCTACACATTTAAAAAGAAGTTTGTTATATCATATCCAACTTTTGGAGGGTTTTGGATGTAGGTGTCTAGTCTACCGTATCATTGAAAACAAAAATCCCTTCTCTCATGCCTATTTTTCTTTTTTTAACTTTAAAAAATAAAGTGTAATTTACATGTAATAAAATGCACAGATCTTAAGGGTAGAATTTGGTGAACTTTGGCCACCACACCCATCGTTTCCATCATCCTAGAAAGTTCCCTCGTGCCCCTTCCCCGTCACACACGGCCCCCCGGAGGTAACCACTGCTCTGATTTCTGTCACTGTAGCTTCGTTTTGCCTTTTCTTGAGTTTTTTGTAATGGACTCATAGAGCGTGTACTCTTTTGGGTCTGTCTTCTTTTGCCCACCATCAGGCTGGTGAGGTTCGTCCATGCTGTTGTGTGTATCAGTAGTTTATTCCTGATAGTGTTTCCTTTATGGCCCTGTAACAATTTGTTTAACCACTTTCCTGTTGATGGACATGTGGGCTGTTTCCATCGGGGGCTGTTAGCATTTGTACACACGTCCTGGTGCACACGTGTACACATTCCCTGGGCGTGTACCCAGGAGTGGAATTGCCAGATGATGGGGTGGGAGTAAGGGTAACATTATAAGAAACAAATTGCTTCCTACCGTGGCAGTACCGTTTGACACCCCACTAGCCGTGTATGGGGTGCAGGGCCCCATATCCCCTCCTGGTTTCCTCCCAGTGTTCCTTTGTGTGCCATAGTGGGTAACGGTGGCTCTAGTGTGTCTGCTCGGAGTCCCCGTCACTCACTCACTCAGTTCATTCATTCACTTCCTCACTCAGTCATTCTGCGAACATGTACTGCAGGTCTGCCCCACCCTGCCTTGCCCCAATTCATCCGGGCTCTTGGGGTGGGTGGGGCAGCCTGTGGCCAGGCGGGCATCTCCTTTCCTATCACCCCTGCCAGAGGGTCTGTCTTAAAGCCAAGGCAGGGAGGGCAGCTGGGCTGTCATCTGTGCTCCCAAGGAAGTCAGCGTCGTGGTCAAACCTCAGAAACGTGTCAGTGTGGAAGGGCCCGTCAGTCGCCGTTCTGCCTCCCAGCCCGCCCCTCCCTGCTTTCCAGCTGCACGGCCCAGCGCCCACCAGCGTCAAGGAGCGCTGGGCCGGCGCCCTTATGCAAACACAGCCAAATTGCTTTCCAGCGTGGTTCTACCATTTGATACTCCACTCGCAGTGTGAGGGCAGAATAAATTCAAAGCCTAGATCTTCGTGAGAACAAGCCTGTGGTCCCACATTTGTAGGGGCAATGTTTTCCCTGTTATGCTCCGCATTCCCTTGTCATCTTCCTTCGCCTGCAGCTGGATTTTTCCCCAGGCTGCCTGTTCATGAGGGTGTGGGCTTGGCTTTCTCTGGGGTTCGGGCCCCCTGCCTTCCCAGAGCCCAAGACCTTGGGGTGAGGGTTCCAGGTGCCCCCATCTCATGTCCCAGTCTCACCTGGAGAGGCAGGTGAGGCCAGATAGAGAAGACCCAGCAGGCAGACAGGCCTTGGGGAGCCCCGCCTATACTCCTCCTCCTGGTGGGACAACCTCCCGAGCCTCAGTGGGGATGTGACCCCCGGCAGGGCCCAGGGCTCAGGAGCTGTGGGTCCCGAGGAATCCACCCTCCTCCTGGAGACCCTCCTGAAAGCTCCCCCACCAGAGCTGGGCTCCCAGGGGAAAGCTCTCTCATCTCTTCCCTCACCTCCCACGTCCAATCCTCCGGCGAGTTCTTTCTGCAAGTCTTTAGTGAGCGTCTGCTTTGTGAAGCTTAATTCTAGTGATCAAATGAAATCCTTTCCAAAGGTGATGTGTGACCTAAGAAAATAAAACAGGGTGCTGTCCCACAGAGTGGTTGGGAGGCTAGTGAAGAGGCAGTATCTGAAGGACAAGAAGGAGCCTGCTGTGGGAGGCTCTGAGGGAGAGCTCTCCAGGCAGAGGGAGCAGAGGTGCAAAGGCCCTGAGGTAGGAGCAAGACTGGCACATGTTAAGATCTGACCAGAGGCCTTGTGGTTGGAGCACAGTGGACAAGGGGGCAGGGAGGAGGTCAGAGGAGGGGGATGGAGGGATGGCGCCGGACAGGGCACAAGTTTGGGTTTTATACTGGTTGCAATGAGAACCCACGGGAGGATTGTACGTAGGGACACGATGTGAGCTGATTGACATTTTTGCAAGTTCATTCTGGCTGCCATGTCGAGGATGGGCTCCAAGAGGGTCTGGGGGAGGGCGGGGACCAGCGTGGAGGTTGCTGGTATTCAGTCGTCTTGGTGAGAGATGGAGCAGCTTACACTAGGGTGTTAGCCATGAGTATGGAGAGAAGTGGACAGATGTGGGAAGAGTTTTGGAGATGGAGCCAGTAGGCCTGGCTGATGGGGCGGATGTGCAGAGTGAGGTAAAGAGAGAAACAAGGGTGATGCCGAGGTCTGGGGCCCAAGACACAGGTAGATGGTGGCACCACTTACCAAGATGGGGGCAACCCGGGAGAGGATGATGGGGGGCTGTGATCAGGAATTCTGTTCTGGCCACATTAAGTTTGGCGTGCCTCTTAGACCTCCCAGAAGGGCATGGAGTGGGCATTGAATACCTGAGTCTGCAGAGGTCCAGGCTGGAGTCATCAACTCTGAGCTGTGAGACAAGAAGAGGTCATGGGTGGGCTCTGGGGTAGATGGAATTATTGCTCCCAATTCCTCCCTCCCTGTTAGAGAATTTCCCATCTACACCCTCTGCCTGGTGACTCTACTGTGCCTCCCCCCATCGACACTGGACTTGGCCACATCACTTGTGTTGGCTACTAGAATGTGGGCAGAAGCACAGAGCAGCTTTCTGAGCCCTTAAGAGATTCCCTCTTGCCCTTCTCTCATGACCATGAGAAGATGATGTCCTGGAAAGCCCCCGGTCCCCAAGGCTGAGAGACGTGTGGCACAGGCCTGAACCCAGTAGAGCCACAAGCCAGAAAAATGCTATTGTAGGAAGTCAGAGTGTGGGAGTGGTTGTTACACAGCATTATTGCAGCCACAGCTGACCCATACACAGGCGGGGGCGAAGCCCTCTCCTCCCTCCCAGGGCAGCAGGAAGGAGGGAACGAGGCTGTGCATTCGAGGGCTCTGCTCAGGACCTCGCACACAGCAAGTGCTCAGCAAACATCACTAGTATTCCTAACGTGGAATTAATTGTGAATCTAAGACAGAGATGCTTCCCTAAGCATTTTCCCAACTCTGGCTCCTCATGGTCACCCCTCCCGCAATCTGCTCCCCTCTGTATTTCTTCCTTCAATTTCGTAAATTTTTTTTGCAATTATAAAAATCACCTATTATCACTGTGCCCAGAGACAATCTCGGTTACCGTGTTGGGGTCCTTCCTTCCAGTCTTTTACGTAAGGATTTGCCAAGACTATGTAACTATTGGGCTGCAGGACCAGCAACATCTTGGGAATCTATGTGTATGTACTGATATGCAACATGGACGGGAGAGGATCTTGGCAGTGTTTTTATGGTCAGGCCCTTGGGGTTGAGATGGGAAACATCAGCATTTATCAACATTTACCATATATCAGTGCAGCAGCCACTGTTGGATCTCTGCTCATGGGGGCCATCAGTGCTCAATGTTCTGGAACGTGCTGAGACCTGCAACTGTGCTCTCTCCCCACAGGGCAGTCCTTGGCCTATGAGGGCTGGGAGTCGGAAGGGTGGAGGATAAATACCCCGGCTCCCTCCTCTTTTGGTGGGGGCGTGGTCCACACTGTTTCCCAGAGTCCCCTGGGGGCTCTGCCCCAGGTGCTCACAGCTACAATCTGATACAATGCACACTCAGTGCTGGCTGCCTTCCCTCCCTGTCTCACCGCCCCCCTCCTCGCACACTTCCTGGGATCACCTCCAGATAAACCTCTTATATTTACCTCTCTGCTGCTGGGGGAAGCCAACATAAAAAAACCAGGCACTGCGTATGCAGACTTTGCGTGTATCTCCTGTTCCTTCTCGCAATCATTCAGCAAATTCCAGCTTAACCCGTGTTTTTGTTGCACCAACTGCTACCATGTGCCAGACGCTGGTGGTGGTGAGTGCGCTGATGGTGGGGACCCAGCGTCTGTGCCCCGGACACCAGGTCTCGCCCTCCACCCAGAGAAAGGTCTCGGGCTGAGACAGAGACGGCCATTTCTGGCACACATCACGTTTTACCAGATTGAGGTTCTACGGTACAGACCGTTTCATAACCTGAGTGTGAGAATTTTCCCATGTTCTTAAAAATTCAAAAGCTCACTTTTAAAGTCGGGCCAGTGTAATGATGATATTAGCTAATAGGTACAGAAGATGATCTACGTGCCAGGGGTGTGCTCAGCAGGCTATGTGGGCTAATTCACCTAATCCTTACAGGGATCTCTAAATCCTATTATTCTCCCCATTTACAGGAGAGGAAACTGAGGCACAGAGCAGTCACACAGCTGTAGACTTGTATCCAGGTCGTTGGACTCCAGGGTTGGGGTGGGGGGACACAGTGTTTGTAAGCCTCCTTCGTTTTTGGACATTTATTTCTGTTTTCCAGTTCTTGTGAACAACGCACAGCAAGCAGCCTCGCCCTCCATCGCTGTCGGCCTTGCTAATTACT
Organism: Ceratotherium simum simum; assembly: GCF_057802395.1. Classification (NCBI taxonomy): domain Eukaryota; kingdom Metazoa; phylum Chordata; class Mammalia; order Perissodactyla; family Rhinocerotidae; genus Ceratotherium; species Ceratotherium simum. The sequence continues at coordinate 6,245,144 of NC_141928.1, read as the reverse complement.
TCCTTAGGGTGGATTCCCAGGAAGAGAATTACGGAGTCAAAGGGCAGGACCGTCTTGAAGACTCTTCATCCCTATTGCCCTGCTCTGGCCTTGCTTTTGGACTCTCCCGCCTTCCTTCTCACACTGTCTTGAGCGGAGTGTTGCTGGGAAGCATCCAGCCTTGGCCTCTCTCCGCCCAGCCCCCGCTGCCCAAGTCTGCGCCTGACCTCCAGCCCCGGTCCTGTCCTGCATCCCCCGTCCTGTGACCCGCAGAGGAGGTCTGAGGCTCTCAGGGAGGCAGCTTTCTCCCAAAAGGGACGGGGGAGGAGGGTCTTAATGAGGGACTCCTGGCACACAGTAGGGGTTTGGTTATGACTTACTGAATGCATGAATGAGTGAACAAGACCCCCGGCCCACCTGGACCCACTCCCAGCTGCAGAGCAGCTCCTTGTGAAGCAGCCTCCCCACTCCGGAGTCCACGGGGCAGCCCCCAGGCCCGGAGGGCAGCTCCCCGCTGCTGGGGGCAGGAGGGGAGGGGCACGCAGACTCGGACCCCTCGGTCTGCAACCAAAGCTCCACAGCTCCCCCGGCCTCCTCCCCTCGTGCACCTTCCCTGACCAGCGCTTTCCTTGCTCGTGGCTGCACCTCCGGGGATCCCAGGGTGGAGCGGAGTTCTCTGTGCTCAGGAAGCCCTTGTGGAAGCGCGTGTCCCGGGCAGGGCTGCTGTGTCCCACACGGAGAGCGCAGACGGGGCCGCGGGCCCGCGTGAGGCTGCTGCCCCATGGCTGGCTGTTTTCGTGCTGAGACAAGAGGGAGGGCAGGGCTGTGTGAGTGGCGCTGGAAGGACTCAGGTCAGGGAGGGTGGCGGGGAGGAGGCCTCCCTCCGGGTTCCCTTCCACATCAGTTTGAGCTCTGGGGCCTGCCTGGGCGTGAATCCTGGCTCCCCACTTACTGTGTGGCCGTGGACGAGTCACTCAACTCTCTGAGCTCCAGGACCTTGAGCCTATGTCCTACAAGTGTCATAAAGATTTTACGGATAAGCTGCACATAACAAGGTGTTCCCCGCTGAGCCCGAACTGGGGTCCCGAGTGGACTTGTTTGCAGCCCGACAGAACCGGTACACCTGGGACATCCAGCTGCATGCAAGTAATGCAGGAGCACGTTTTGCTTTAGGAGTTCAGGTGGAGAAATGAGTCAGGGTCGCCTGGAACAGTTGACCACGCTGTGCCCTGCTCAAGGGCACCCGGCTGGGAAAGGTGGGGGGGCTGAAAGGGGCGCCTTTTTCTAATTCACTTACAGGCACCAGATGGGATCATGGGGCCCCAGAAGTGTTAGTACAGGGCTGGAAGACGAAGACTGGGGAGGGGATGGCATGGGCTCACCCGGAATGTTCAAGCCAGCGGCCATTCCCAGGCAAGACTGGGACTCTGGACACAAGAGTGTGTCTGCAGGCCAAGGAGTGCCCCTCCAAGACTGGCCCACGCTGCCAGACCCGCCCACCGCCCACAGCTGACCTTGCTGAATTACGGATTACAACCCCCCGGCCCTGCCCTCAGTCTCTGTGGCTTCCCTCCAGGGCGCCCAGGCAACAGGAAAGAGCCAGGAGTGTGGGTGTCCTGGGGGTCAGCTCAGGGCTGCACAGGGGAGCCAGGAGCCTTCCGGATGCCCCGAGCTCCTGGCACCAGCTCCGTTGTGCTCGGAGCCCCGTGGCTGAGCCCTCGGCTCAGGGCAGACAGCCGTGCTAATCCTGTCCTGGGCTGGCAGCCGCCTCCGGCTGAGAGGGAGAAGCGAGCCACTCGGAAAGCTGGTTTGGAGTTCCTGTTAGTTGTGGACGGCACCATGGTGCCACCAGGAGATTATCCACACCCGGCTGGTCCCTGGCGGCCGGGCCCAGCGCCCCGAAAGGAGGCAGCTAGCTGTTAAGGAGATTCATGGGAAGGGGGCAAGGTGGGAGGAAGGCTAATCAAGCTGGGCTGATTGTAATTGTCCGAAGGCGCTGGCCTCCCTCAGCAGAGCGGGGACGGACGCGGCCTGCCTCTGCGTCTCGGCAGGCCTTCTCCCTGCTGGGACCGTGCTGGGTAATGTTCTTTCGACATAACTCTATTTAAATTCACATTTCCATCATCCTCAGAGGAGCCGGGGAGAGAGCTGAGCTGCGTGGTATAAGCCGGGAAAGGATTAGATGGGGTGGGTGTTATTTTTTCCTTTTACTTTCCCTTAGTGATGGAGATGGGGTTGTGGTGGTGGGGGGGGAGCTGTTCTAGAATCCTGCAATATCAGAGTAGGGAGGGCTGCTAGAGGCCATCCAGCTTAAACCCCCTCCACGTCCAGATGGAAAACTGAGGCCCACAGGGGCCCTCAGCACGCCCAGCAGAGCCCCCTTCCCGATTCCTTCCCTGACCAGCCCCTGGGGCAGGTGTCAAGGAAAGGCCTGGACCCCGGGTCTTTGCCCCTTTGCTAGTTGCAGGTGGCATAACTTCCTTCCACGCCGACGTGCCGGCCAGCTGGAGCCCCCCAGAGGCCCAGCCCCTTCCCCGCTGCTCTGCTGAGCCCGGAGAGGGGCAGCAGCCGAGCCTCTGTCATGAGTCACCTTTCCCCCAGCACAGCCGGGGCCTCATTTCCTCTGTAGGAGGCCCCCGGGGGCTAGCAAAGGCCGTGGCCTCTCAGAAGCGGAGCGCTAGAAGGGGCAGGTGAGGGGGCCATCGGACGTGGGCCCAGGCGCAGGGCCAGATCGAGTGGCCAGGAATGAGGCTCCCCAGGGAGGCCGAAGCTGGATTGAGGGCTAAATCGCAGGAGAGACGGAGCACTGCGAGGAGAGAGGGGGAGGGTGGGAGGGGACTGCGGGCTTAGGCTGCAAGACCCCGGGGAGGCCAGGCCCTCCTGTCCCTCTGGTCCGGCCTGGAGGGTGGGAAGCTTAGGGCAGAAGATGGGAGGCAGCAGGGAGAGGAAGTTAGCTGGTTTGGGATGAAACTCCTAGCCTTATGAATGCCAGAAATGTTCAAAGAAGCATCTGGTTTTGTTTTTTTCAATTTCCTCCATTATCAACAGCTTGGGTGCTGTGGAGGGTGCTGCAGCCCAGCCTGGGTGTCCCCTCTGCCAAGAGGCCTTGCCACCATGGGGACAGCAGGGTGTGTGTGTGTTCTCCTCCTCCTCTGAGCAGCCAGGCAAAGCCCTGCAGTGCCAGGTCCCCGTGGGTCCCCCCACCACCCAGCCACTCAGTGATGTGGCTCAGGAAGGCTCTTCGTCTCTGAGGGGCCTCGTCTGGTACTTAGGAGGGGGCTTTGGCGTGTCTGCAACTGGACTGCAACCCGGTGGACGTACCGGATCCTCTCCTCCAGGGCGAGGGACGTTCCATCCTGGGCAGGGGGTGGCAGGGTGGCCTCCTGTGTGGATCCCAAGGCTCTGGGCTGTCACAACTCATGTCCAGCGTGGGCATCTCCTACACTCCCATGGACCGAAATTTTCTCACATGCCAGGGCCTGTGTTGAGTCCTGACTGAGGCTCAGAGAGGTTGACACACTCACAGAGGGTTGCACAGCCAACATCACCACCATTGCCACCTCCACCATCATCACTACTATCACCATCCCCACCACCCACATCATCACCACCATCACTACCACCTCTACTATCACCACCACCACCACCACCGCCATCCCCTTCACCACCACATCTCCCCACTGCTTTTACACGAAAGCCCTCATTCCCCGTCTTGCACCCTAACCCCACTCTCCCCGTAGACTGTTAGATACACCCCCAGGGCTTGGGCTGAATCCAGGGGGCCCTTGACCCTTAGAACTCCCCACCCGGCTCACAGGGCCCAGCGTTGATTCCTTGATTACCAGGCTCTGAAGCCATCCTGGCTCAGGCCCACCCTGCAGGGCCTGATTTTGAATCAGGTGCCTATTTTGAGCCCAGATTTGCTGCTGGTGCCACCACCACCCCCAGCCACTCTGCCCCCCCTTGCCCCCGTAAATTATTTATGTCAGAGTCGAGAGGGCTCACAAAGGAGCTGGATGGGATAAACTGTGGACATTGCCACCCCCAGGGCTCCAGTCCCAAAGGTGCCCATGGGGCCCTGGGCAGGGTCCTGGTGGTGGGGCCCAGGAGACATGGAAGGGGGTGAGACTGGGGCCCTGTTGGATATGATTTGGCCAGGAACCTGGAGATCCTGCCCCAGACCCTGGTTGCCCCACCCCTTGAGGCTACAGCGGGAGATTGGTTCCAGGAACGAAGATGGTGAATGGGAGGTGAAGTGGGACTTGACTGTGTGCCCAATTCCAGAAGGTTCCAAGGAGAGTTCTGTCTTGTCCTGAGCAACTCAGATCTCAACTGCCCAGACCAAAGCGGGCTGAGAGGCGGCTCACCTGACCTCCAGGTGCCCACTCTGAGTCCCTGCCGGGAAAGGTAAAGTCAGTTCTCGACTCAGGTCCCAAGAGAAGGAGTCTGAGAACAGACAGGGCCAGGTGTGGTTGGCTTTGCCTCGTCCATGGGCCAGGCCTAGACTGCCCACCCAGGGTCTGTGGGAGCAGGGGGACCCTCAAACCCCAAGAAGAGAGAAAGGAGAGAGCTGTGGCCGCCTGCTCTAACAGATGGACACACAGCGACCCTGCCCTCAAGCAATGTGGCCCGGATGGAGAGGCTTCCTCTGTGCCCTTGATGGGGAGAGCAGAGGGGAGGGTCTTTGAACGCCTCTCCCAGGAGCCAGCAGTTGGGGTCTTTCCCTGGAATGCTCTTTCAGCTCACGTGACTGGCTGGAAGGACTCAGGCCAGGGCAGAAAGAGCAGGTGGCCTGAGGCCAGGACGGGCTCTGCTGCCCTTGCGGCTGGGGACCTTTGGACCAGTCACCCACCTGTCCCCCCAGATGCAGAATGGGAATCTCCAGCTCCTAGAATCTTCCAACCACAGAGTCTCAGGACCAGAGAATCTTAGAATCATGAAATTATGGGCCTCCCAGGATGTTTGGGATAAAAAATTTTTTTCAAAAAAGAGATAACAAATGGCAAAGGAATTTGGAAATGCTTCCCAAACATTAGGATGGCTGATGCCTTTGTGCTGTCTTGGAGGGTGGGTGTGGGGTGTCTGGAAGGGGGTGGAAGCACAGAGGGGGCTGGAGAGACATCGAGAGGCTGCCGGGACACCTGCGGCTTTCTGAGCAAGAACGCAGAGACGTGACACACCACTCCAGATGTCGCCAAGCTCCCCTCCGCCCTCTCCTGCCAGCTCCTGTCTCTGTTTATGGGTCCCCGCTAACCTGGGACCCGGCTGTGACCAGGGAGCCCCCACCCCAGCTACACTCTCCCCATCTGTCGGACGAGATGTCTGGATTTGATTTTAGCTGCAATCCTCTGTTTAAATGCGATCGTATACGGAGCCCCGCAGACCAACATCAGAGCTGTTCTGGGTTGGAGGGAAGGGGCCTGCTGAAGAGCCACGGCCCCCTGCTGGTCTCCCAGTTCCCCCCTCGGCCCCTCCTGCCTTCAGCCCCCGCAGAGTCGCTCCACAGAACCTGAGATTGCCAGCGCATCTCTAACCCCCGGCCTGAATGGATGCTCTGTAGACGCACCGTCCGAACTTCCGCACATGGGAGAATCATCGGTTCTAAGACAAGGAGTTGAGCTCCTCAGGTTCCGAGTGTGCCTGGGCGCCCCGCCAGCCTGGCCTGCGATTCTCTCTTGTCTGTCAACAGCTGAGCAGGGCTCCTGGGTGTCGACCGGTGGAGGTGACTGGAGAAGCTGAGGGTTGGCGTATCTGCTCTGAGGAAGGGGCCCTTCTGAGGGTGGGCTTCAGGACTCTTGGGGCCATACGATGCTGCTTGGGGGCACAGGGGTCCAGGCCTGGCCCAAAACAGGTGCTCGATGAGTAGAGGTTGGCAGAGTGGGGGTGGCCCATCTTGCATCTCTGCCTGAACCCTGGTTCCTGGGTGCCAAGGGGACTCTTACAGTGGAGCCAGCACCCCCGGGCATTGAGAGGGTCACCTGGGCCTACAGCTGGTGGGGGTCACCCAAGCGCTGTCAAGTGGCCTCTGTGATGTGTGTCCTGAGGGAGGGAGACCCCAGGCTGGGCGGGAACTTCCTTGGGAGGTCTGATGTGGTCAGGAAGGGTCCCCTAAGGAAGTGACCAGGAGCAGATGAGCCAGGAAGGCTAACAGGTGTAACAGGTGAGGAGGGGGGGCAGCCAGCGCCCTGTGATGGGGGCAGGAGACGAGGAACACCAGAGGACAGTGGGGCTGTGGGGGAGGGGAGGGGAGGGGAGGGTGGCGTGAGGGGGGCTGGAGGGCAGGCAGACAAGACTCTGTGTCCCCTGCGCGTCCTGGGTGGGGAGAACTGGAAACTCACTGATGGTTGTAAACAGGAACTGGATGTGATAAGATGGCACTTCAGGAAGTTTCCTCTGATTGTGATGGGAGATGGACTGAGGGGCCGAGCAGGGGCCACACAGAGGCCAGGAGAGGAGCTGGCCAGTTGGACCCAGCTGAGGAGGAGGAGAAGGACCAGAGAGGACAGAGTCAGCAGGGCCTTAGGAGGGACAGTGCCAGAAATGGGTGAGGGAGAGGTGGGCATCAAGGTGAGTGACCCTCAGCTGGCCTCTGGTCCAGGCATTTCTGTGATGGGTGCCATTCACTTCAACAGGGAACCCCGGGCGAGGACCAGGCGTGGGGGGTAGATCTGAAGCTCCATACTGGGCATATTGGGCTGGGAGGAGCCCTCGAAGCACGCCCCGGGGGACGTCAAGGAGGCAGTCAGAGGCCCAGGTGTGGGAGGCGGCGGTGCTGGACTCCAGGTGTGGGTCGTGCGTCATCTCTGCAAGAGGGGTAACTGAGGGTGGGAGACCCCGCTGACGAGGCGAGGCAGGGCCAGGGGCTGAGTCTCAGGGACTCGCAGCTTGAGAATTCCAGGCCGCCATCCCTGCGGGGCGCCTGCAGCTCAGCCGAGAGGAGCTTCCTCTGTCTTCTGGCCATTGCAAGACATCAATGAGGGCTGGTGGGCTCCTTGTAAGAAGCTGGGATCTCCCAGAAATATCTGGGTGGCTCTGAGAGTTGGTTACAGCCCCACGGTCGCGTAGATGGGGGAGCAGCATCATGAGTCCTGTGGTTCCTGTGACTTATCAGAACTCCTAGGGGTGGGCAGGCCAGGGCCATTCAGACTCAGGAGGGTCTGTACAGCCCTTCAAAGAGGCTATGATTCTAAGAAGCTACGATCTCAGACTCTCAGACCGTGATCTCAGAGTCAATGATTGGGGCCCATCTTACGCAAAGACCCCTAGGGGACTGTCCCTGGGCCCCTCTGGTAGGGATGTCTCCAGCTGATGTTTCACCCCAGCAGAGGCCCCTAACATGAGTGGGGAGTCAGAGGACGGAGGGAGAAGGGGAGACCGTGGGCAGGCCTCCGCGTCTGTCCCGCAGGGTGAGGGCCTCTTGGAACGGGGCCAGGCAGCCTGAGTTACGTCCCTGCTCACGTGGCTCCTCAGACGTCCTCACAATATTAATAGTGAAAGGGCAGCTCCCTCGGAGACTGGAGACCGCAGGCCCGCACTTGGCGCTGACAGGAGCCTGGAATGCCAAGTTGTCCCAGGAACGCCACTGCAGACAGATGAGGGAGTGTGTGCTGGCTGCAGTGGGCAGAGCAGCTCTCTTGAAGCCTGCCCCCGCCCCTGGGGGCTGTCTGGGCCGTCTTTAAGGATGCTTTGTTAAGCCCCATTAAATATGCATCGCCCCCGTTAAACTTTAATGTCCCACTTTGAGGTGTCACATTTTTTACCTCCTCCTGGGATGGGGGAGGGTTGAGCCACCCAGAGCTGACGTCTGGCGCTGGGGACCGAGGCAGGGACGGGAGCTGCTGGGAGCCTGGCTGTGCGGCCCTTGGCCAGCTGCCTCCCGGGGCCTTGGACAATGCACAGCTGGGAGACACTGCCCACAGGTGGATCATGCCCCAAACCTCGTGCACTCCCCGTCCCACCGGCTGGAGTCTCCGTCATTGGAGTGGCTCCACTGGGCTAAGCTGGGGTCTGCAAACTCTTCCTGTAAAGGGCTGGACATCAGTAAACGTTTTAGGGTTTGCGTATTTGCTTTTGATTGCTTCTGGCAACCCTTTAAAAATGTGAACACCATTCTTAGCTCACAGGCTAGGGTTGGATGTGGCCCGTGGGCCGAGGTTGTCAACCCCTGGGCTTCAAGATTGTACCCAGAGAGAAAGGAGTAAAAGGCTTTGGAATCAGGCAGAGTTGGGCCAGGAGTGGTGACCTTTAAAATATCCACCGACCTGTGCACCTTCGCTTCGCCAATCAGAACAGGTGCCAGCTGTAAACAGGCCTGAGGAGACTATTACCCGCCTGGGCCCTCCTGGCTCTGCTGCCCACCGTCCACCACTGGGAGAACCTGGCCTCTCTAGGCATCTGTTTTCTCTCTATAAAGTGTGTACACGAACAGGGTCTAAAGAGACTTTCATGAGAATTAACTGAGATTCAGTGGAAACACTGACCAGAACAAGCCAGAGTTCATACCACAGGCTGCCCGTCAGAACCACCCCGGGTCCTGAAAAAGTACTGTAGGCAAAACCACATGAAGGAGTCTGCTCTCACGGCTCCTGCTCAGCCAAGCACTAGAAGTTCTGGCCGGAGCAGTGAAACGAGAAAAATAAATAAGAGGCGTCCATTAGGGAAACACAAATCAAAACCACAGTGAGATCCCACCTCACACCGTTAAGATGGCTGTCATCAAAAACAGAGAATGACACGTGTTGGCAAGGATATGGAGAAAGTGGACCTTTGTGCGCTGCTGGTGAGGATGTAAAACAGCACAGTTGCTATGGAAAACAATATGGCGGCTCCTCAAAAAATTAAAAATAGAATCATTGTGTGATCAGCAATTCCGCTTCTGGGTATACACCCCAAAGAATTGAAAGCAAGGTCTCGAAGAGCCATTTGTAAACCCATGTTCATAGCAGCATTACTCACAATAGCTAAAAGATGGAAGCAACCCAAGTGTCCATCAATGGAAGAATGGATAAACAAAATGGGGTCTCTCTATACAATGGAATATTACTGAGCCATAAAAAGGAATGAAGTTCTGATACACATTACACTGTGGATGAACCTTGAAATTATTATAGTAAATGAAAGAAGTCAGACACAAAAGGCCACATGTTGTATGATTCCATTTATATGAATACCCAGAACAGGCAAATCCATAGAGACAGAAAGTAGAATAAGTGGTTGCTAGGGGCTGGGGAGGTGGGTTAGGGGAGGAGATAATGGAGACTGACTGCTTAATTGGTATAGGGTTTCCATTGGGGTGATGAAAAGTTCTGGAACTAGATGGTGGAGATGGTGGCACAACATTGTGGATGTATTTAATTCCATTGAATTGTACACTTTAAAATGGTTAAAATGGTAAATTTTATGTTTTGTGTATTTTTACCATTATAAAGTCCTACAGAGACGTCCAGGCTGCTGGAATCGGAGTCTGCTGGCTGAGACCCAGGGCTCTGGGTGTCTGACGCACAGCCCGTGTGGGGTGGCAGCCACCTGAGGGAGTGGACTTCAGGAAGCACAAGTTTTGAAGAGGAGGTTCTTGGGGGGGATAAGACAGTCAGGGGAGCACTTTCTCTCCAACCTTCTATTCTCTTGGCCCCAGGGGTCATGCAGGAAAGGCCTGGAGGCTACTGGACGCTGTGGACAGCGTGAAAGTTGTGTGGTCCCTGGCAGTGTGGACGCTGCTCCCTGAGGTAGGGGGGCTGTGCCGTCAAGAGTGGCGCTCTGCAGAGAGAGGGCAGGCAGAGTAGAGTCCCTGCTCAGCTGGGGATGTGGTGACAATTCACAGATGCAGCGTGGGGAAGAACTCTGGCTCCGTGCAGAGGCAGGACCCTGGACCAAGCTCCAGAGATGTGCCTGGAGTGGCCACATCTGTGCAGGGCCATGAGTGAGGACACGTGGGCACACGGGTGGGAGGTGGAGCTGGGTGAGGTGGCCTGGCCTGACGGGAAGGTGGCTGAGAGCACAGGTTCGGATCCCAGCTCTGCCCTCACACGCTGGGCCATCTCAGATCTGACGCCTCCATCATCTCCCAGCTGTGGAAATGAAGCCATTAAAACGCTCTCCTTCCAGGGCTGGTGTAGCTGAGAGGTGACGGCGTGTGCCTGGCACAGGGTGAGCCTCCAGCAGACACTGCCCAGTGGTGGCTGGCATAGCAGCCAGCACAGTCGTTGTCCGGGCGTGGTCTGACCCCGCCGTGCCAGGCAGGCCCCCGGGAGGACGAACGCCCCGCGCCTCCAGGCCCCGCCTTGGGCTCTCCAGGTGAGGGGCCTCAGCCAGGGGGACGCAAGCATAGAGGAGGCTGCGTGTGGTTTCTGAGCTTGGGGAAGGCCTGCGGTGCCGCAATCTGTGGGGCGCCGAGAACACTCAGAACAGGCCATTAGGACACAGGAGAACAGTGGAAGGGACAGGAGACAGCTAATTTTTAAAATTTTGTTTATCAATAATCCACTATAGCTGGGCAACTCACACATGTTCCAGAAGTGAATGAATGAGTGAGTGAGTGAATGAATGAGTGAGAGAACGGGTGATGAGTGAGCGGGTGGCTCTCTGCCCCTAGTGGTGGACATTTGCCCGTCCTTAACAAAGGACTTGGGCCGCCTGGTCTGCCTGCTTCTCGATTTAAAGGGCACTGGCTTGGGTGATAGAAAGATGTTCAAAGGTTGAAAACACAAGAAAGGCCCGAGTCCGAATCTCATCCTGTGGAGGCAGGTATGCGACCTTGGGTGAGTCATTTCTGGCGGTCTCCATTTTGTCATCTGGAAATGGAGATTTCTGTGCCTAACCCACGGATGGTCATCGGGTCCTCAGATGGACCTGGTGCATCAGAAGTTTCCGGAAAGGGTAGCTGCTGCTGGACTAGTGGTTGCTGTTGTCTGCACCTCACTGACCCCTCCTGACCACCCTGGGGGGCAAGAATTGGTGCCCTCTCCATTTTGCAGATGTAGAAACTGAAGCTGGAGATGTGGTGGGCCTGCCCAAGGTGGGAGGTGGCAGCCCCCTCACTCTCACCCTCTCCGTCCCTTTGACCTTAGGCACTGCTGCCAGCCAGGCCCATCATTCTGTGTCCTGGGCACTGGGATGGTGTGTGTGTGTGTGTGTGTGTGTGACCACACACTCCCCTGCCTGAGGGCCCAAGGACCAAGAACAAGACCGCTGTGGCTGGGGGTGACTTCACCCGGGCTTCCTGAGGAGGCTCAGACCCCCACAGCTCCCCTCCCAGCCAATGGACCTGCCCCCATGGCCCCCCTGGATCTCTGGTGTTCCTCATTCTCTGGGTGTCCCCCGGGGTGCGTGTCTCTGTTTCTGTGTGTGTGGTGGGGGGCCCTCGGTCTCTCTCTCTGTTGTATCTCTGTGTCTCTGTGTTGTTTAGCCGAGTATTTCTCTGTCTCTGTGTCTGTCTTCCTCCTTCCCCCCTTCTCTGTGTATTTCTGCCTGTGTCTCTGTGTTATATCTCTCTGTGTATGAGTATCTCCCTCTGTTTTTGTCTCCGTTAATCTCTGTGTTTCTCCAGGTCTTTCTGTGTGTCTCTGGGCCAGTCACTCCCTCTCTCGCTCCCACCCTTTCTCCTCCTCCCTCTCTCCCTTTCTCTCCCACTCCTTCTCCCTCCCCTTCAATGGAATATCGATCAGCCTGGCTTATTAAGCCCCATTATTCCTCAGAACATTTGCCTTTGAAATTTCAGCAGATGGGCTGGGGCCTCGGCCAGCGCCTCGGGCTGCCCAGGCCACACAGCCCGCTGGGAGCCCAACCAGAGGGGCTGCAGGTCCACTGCCCACTCCCCATTTGTGCAGACGCCAGACTGCCTTCTGGAGGTCTCTGCCAGCCCCTGCCGCTCCCAGGCTGTGGGCAGCCATTGCCTGAGACGGCGACAGCAGCCAGGCAAAGCGGTTCCTCTGGCTGGGAAGTGACCCCGGAGGAGGAAGGGCTGTGCCAGGCAAGTCGATGGTCCCACCACCACGGCCAGGGTCTTGTGGAGGGTACACCCAGGTCTGAACCCTGGATGGTGTGCCATGGAGAAGAGGGATTAACCTAGTTCTGTGGGCCCAGGGGGTACAGTGAGGCACCAGAGCGTCAGGACTGACGGAGGCTAACAGGTGCTCCTTAGGGGGGGCCTTTCCTTGAGAGCGAAGCTGCCCCCCGTGTGTGATTCCCTGCCTCCCGCAGCCTTCTAACCCGCCCCCACTGGCCTCCATCTCCTGAGTATCTGTTTAAATGACAGTCCCTCCATCAGGCCTGGAGGCTGGGGGAGGAAGTGTGGGCATCGCTGGGAGCCTTCAGTGCGGTGGGACAGGAGGGGATCTCCTCCCTTCCCAGGCTCACCCCCCACCTCAAGGACAAAGCCCGGGCTCGTTCCTCGGGGGCTGTCTATGCCCACCTCTCCAGCCGCACTTCTTCCTTCCCCCGACCCCCGTCCCCCTCAGGACCAGCCACCTGGGCTTCCCTATACATTGCCCTTTCCTTCCTCCAGGTCTTTGCACAAGCTGCCCCCCTGCCTAGAACGCTGTCCCCCTGCCCCTTGTCAGCAGCTCACTCTGGCTGGTCCTCAGGTCCAGTCTTCTCTGACCGCCTGCCGCCTCCTCCAGGCTGGCCCAGGCACCTCCTCTCTGCTGGACCTGAACTTCCCATCACAGCAGGTGGCAAAAACTGTCTGCTTGCTCGTCTGCTCCCCAGTGGGCGGTGGCCGGAGTCACGTCTGTGCACATCCCCATAATGTCTCCTCCCCGGCTCCGCTGGCCCCAGTGGGCGCCAGATGAAGAAGGGTGAAGTGCCTCCAGAGCTCATTGTAGGAGGACCAGCCTCTGCGGGGCTGCGGGGCTTTCCCTGAGTGGGGCTGTCATCTGTGAGAGGTGGCCCTCTCCGCCTGGCTCTGCCCCACGGGAGGAGGCAGGGATCCAGAGACACGGAGGGCAGACCTTGACTCCCACTGTCTCCGTCCCAGCCAGGCGTGGGCCCAAGGGGAGCTCTCTCGGGGCGGCAGGAGCGAGGACAACTGGACATCCACCCAGGCCATGGACCCCGGCGATTCCACCTGCCCCCACCCCATGCCCACCATCCCACTCCCTCCTGCCCAACCTCCAGGGACTTCTGCTCATCCGTGGTTGAGGATGGCAAGAGGACCACAGGCTTGGAGAGTGGCAAGGACTTCAATATAAAAGGTGGCAGTGAGGGTCTAGAAACCCTCCGGGAACTCAGAGAGAAGAGAGACCTTTCACCTAATGCTCCCTCACGTTATCACCCCAAACCCCATTGTTCGTGCCGCACGGCCCGGCTCCAGACAGCTGCCGGCCTGGTGGGACGCCAGCCACTGCTCCCGAGGGGAGGCCACCAGGCTCTCGGGGTGGGAGCATCCTCAAGTGATGCTGGTGTCACACCTGTGACAGGTACTTGCTCCTCAAGAACGCAGACAGGTGAGTGGTTTCCTCCAGACATGAAACTCCATTATCAAGGCTCCTCCAGATCTTCTGACTGACTCTTGGGGGGCAGCAAGTCTCTGCGGAGGGCTAACCCACCTGTAACACCCTGTGAATCTCGTAGTCAGCAGCCCCAGCTGGGGGTGCAGGTCCAGAGGGCGGGGTGGGTGGCTGAGGTCATTACAGTGACAACTGCAGGCTCTGGACATCGACTCCCCAATCCTCATGACAGCCCTTGGAGACGAGCACTGTTTTATATCCATTTTCCAGAGGGGAAGACTGAAGTTTCCAGCAACTTGTCCCATGACTTGTCCAAGGTCACACAGCTAGCGAGAGCGACTGGAGGGGAGGTCTCTTGGCTCCAGAGCCCGAGGTCTCTACCACCCACAACCAGTGTGAGGCATGTGCTAAGGGCTGCAGGCGCGACTCCTGGAAGGGCACGAGGGATTCTGTGCGTGGACCTCAGAGAGCCCGGACCCTGAGCGTGGGGACACCAGGTGCAGCCAGGCCTGTGGGCGGGAAGGACAGTGAGTTCACAATGCCATTGCCCTGTGAAGGGCAGGGCTTGTCCACGGAGGATCTTGGCCTGGGTGTGGACCCCAGGAGAGGGCAGCTGGGTCTGTGTCCTGGCTGGGACAGGCAGAGACATTCAAATATATCCTCATTGATTCATGGCCACTCACAGTGTCACCCGTTGCAACACATTCCTTCCTTCAGTGACTGTCCACTAAATGCTTCTCTGTGCGGGGCACCGGGCTAGACTCCAAGGACACACAGGAACAAGGCAAGGCCCCCACCTGCGTGGAGCGGGTGCCGCGGCAGCGAGGGTGGACGGGGAACAAGCAAATACAGCATGGCTGGATACAGGAGGCACAGGGGCCCGGGCAGAGACTGGAGCCTGGGCAGGGGTGTGAGGGAAGGTGGAGCGCACATGCACACACACACACACGTGCACGCACACACACACAATGCATGTACACGTGCACACGTGCACACTCTGTTTATTTCTGGGCCCCACAGCTCCCAGGCACCCTCCTCCCTCACATGTACTGCTTACCACTGCAGAGGCCTCTTAGATGTCTGAGATGAGGCTGAAGGAGGCATGGGAGTGAGTGGGGCTAAGATTGCAGGGACAAGTGTTCCAGGCAGTGGGAACAGCCTGTGCGAAGGCCTTCAATAGGAGTGTGATGTTTTGAGGGGCTGAAAGCAGCCCGTGTGGCTGGAGCATCTGGCCCCAAATGGAGAGGGGTACAGTGAGGCAGAGAGGCCATCAGGGGCTGGTGTGCAGGGAGGCTCTGTCCTCATGGCACTGGGGAGCCAGCGATGGGCTCTGAATGGTGGTGGTGCACGAAGACCCATGTTTGGAAAGATGACCTTGTTGCTGTGTGCAGAACGGATTTGCAAGGAGCAGAAGACGGGGGAGGAGCCCTGGGGAAGACCAGGGAGCGCCTCAAGGCCCAGAGGTCTAGGCTGAGCGAAGAGGCGAGAGGAGAGGGTAAGGAGACCTAGGATGTGGCTCGAGAGGACCTATTGACAGATGGGTCTTTTGAAAATATCCGTTGTCCCCAGGGTAGAAGGGAGCTGGTGTGGGGCGGTGGTGAAGGGCCTGGATCCGAGTCCCGGCTGCCCCACTTCCGGGCAGCGTGACCTTGGGCAAGTCGCCTCATGCCTCTGAGCCTGTGTGCTTCCCTGTAAGATGCCCAGAATCACAGCGCTTCACAGGCGCGAAGGTTTCTTCCTCGCTCGTGCCCCGCGTCCCTCCCGCATCGGCTCTGGGATCCAGGCTGACAGAAGCTCCACTGTGAGACACCCACACTGACATGCCCCGGCCGGGAAGCGGTCCACACCGCCCCCCTACCCCCACCCCATCATGTTCCATCAGCCAGAGCAGGTCCCGTGTCCGGTCTAACTCGAGAGGGCCGGGAAGCGAGAGCCCCAGAAGTGGGTTCGATGAAGCTCGCCTCCTTGCGCGCTGTGAGGATGCTGGAGGGGCGTCACGCACGGAGCTGAGACCCAGTACGGGGCAGGAACGATCCTCCCAGGAGCGCCTCCTCAGCCGCCCCCTCCCTGCTCCTGTTCTTCGTCCCTCAAATGGGAGCTTGAGCTGGGTCAGCGGTTCCCAGACCCCGGTCATCTCGCCTTATTCATGGGCCAACCGTCGCATCCTTCACAGAATCGTTTTCTTTAAGTCAACTCGCTTGTTTGCTTGCTTTGCCGGGCAAGCAGCGGGCCCTAATTCAAGAGTGTCTGATGGTTCCCCCGTGCCCGGGGAATTCTCTGAGTGTGCAGAGCCACATGTGCATATATCCAAGGCTGCCCCGCACTCACCCCGCCGAGAGTTGCATCAAAGATACATGAGCCACAGCGCTATATTTTCTGCAAAGAGACCGTGTACTAGAGCCTGCTACAATACATGGTGTAATAAAAGCAGGCAATATACGCTCGTGTCACTCTGGTGCCTAGAATCTGCCTCCTGGCTTCCTAGCGGAGAGCAGGAAACGGGGGAGCCAGCCTCTGAGTGAAGACAGAGCACCAGCTCCAGAGAGCAGCGTGGGGCAGTGGTTAGGAACCCAGGGCCTGGTGTCTGGCAGGGCCGGGTGTGAATCCTGACTCTGCCACTTGCCAGGTGTGTGACTTAGAGCTAGTGTGGTGGGGACTTTGGTGTCCCAGCCACGTCCCCTGAGTCCCCTTTACTGGCACTGTTGCCTGTCGGCCAGCTTCTCGGGTTTTGCCGCTAAGAGTTTGCAACTGTTGGCTGGTAAGCAGGTACGGAAGCCCAGCCTGGTCTTGGGATGGGATGAATCTCAAATCTCTGCTCCAGCGCTCTGCACAGGATCAGGCCAAGCCTGCGGCCTCATCTGAAACAGCACCCTTGTTGGCCATCTACCCACTCCCTGTCATGCTTCCCCCACTCCTTCCAGCTTCTCCTGGGAGCACTTCCTTCATGAAATCGCTTGCCCTGAAATCCATGGCTCGGGTCCGCTCCTGGAAGAACCACCTAAGATAGCGAAGGATTTTGCCTCCCTGAGCCTCACTTATCTCATCTCTAAAATGGGCACAACAGCACGCAGTTAGCTCAGGGCCTGGCACACAGTAGGTGCTCAATAAAAGAAATGTCTTCTGGTTAACAGGGAACGAGAGCAATCCCGTCAGTAATGATACCGAGGAGCAGGCACTGCCCTCGGGTGGCGGGGGCGTCCTGGGTCTCCTGCACGGTGGCAAGGGGGAAGCAGCTTTATAAAACGTCTATAGCCCCTCTGGGCTCCACCCCACCCACCCCTTCCCATCAGAGAAGTTCTCGTCCCAGGCTCTGTGCTTATAACAGCCCCCTGACCCTGAGGTCAGGGGTGGTGTCTGGGGAGTGGTCAGGTACAAGACAGGGTCTGGCCTCTGACGTGGTCACTTCCTGGAGCTGTGGCCTAGGCCATGTGGGGCTCTGGGTTAGAGAGCATGGATGTTTTTCTGTGAAGCCATCCTCGTACAGGGGGACTTGAGGGTCTCTCCAAACAGAGGGCAGAGCCGATGAACTGTCAGAGGGAGGAGCCATGCGTGGGGGCAACCTGGACCCTCGCCCCCACCCCGGGCCACCCCCCTCTGCCAGAGAAGACCCACCTGGCTGGGCAGCCCGGGACAAGTCACGTCACCTCCCGGGCTTGTGTGGCTGCGTCTGTAAATGAGGGACGACTTGAATGAATAATGGATCAAGGCGGCGTGTGCTCTTTCGTGAGCGCAGGCCGTGGCGAGCCTCTCCTCCGTGGCTCCTTCCTGGTCCAGGGGAGGTGATTTTGCAATTCTGCAAGCTGGTTAAAAAAGAGAGAGAGAAAAGGGGACGCTGGTCTGCCTCTCACCCCCCATAGTTCTTTGGGCTGACATTGGTGAGGCTGGGGTGAGGCCATCCCGCTGCGTCAGTGATAACTGTGACACCCACCCACTTGGACGGGGCCGTCCACTAGAGCGAAGGGCTTTACAGCGACAGGGAGTGGCTATTACTTCCTCGAATTGATGAGGAAAAGGCCACCCAGCTTGTGAGCAGACGGGACTTAGGCTGACCAGGGCTGAGCTAACCGCTGGGCCACTGTGCCCCCTCCCCTCTCAGAGCCACAGACCCACACTGGGTCCTTCCAAGACTTTGCTCTGACCCAAGGGGAGGAGGGAGCATGTTTGGGACCCGAGGACTTTCCCCTCAGGGTCCAGTTGTTGGGAGCCCCTTGTCCCTGCCCAGGCCTGGCTCCGCAGGCCTCCCGGCCACATCTGAAACCTATAGTTGAGGCCGGCCCTGTGGCGTAGCGGTTAAGTGCACGCACTCCGCTGCTGGTGGCGCGGGTTTGGATCCCAGGCGCGTGCTGACGCATCACTTGTCAGGCCATGCTGTGGTGGCGTCCCATATAAAGTGAAGGAAGATGGGCACGGATGTTAGCTCAGGGCTGATCTTCCTCACACACACAAAAAAACAAAAAAAAAAACCTATAGTTGAGGTTTCCGTAGAAAAGCATCCTCAGAGCTGCCTTTGGTTCTTATTAAGTCAGCAGCCCCAAGGAAGGAGGGCATGGGGCTCCTTCTGCCTCTCCCTCTCTCCTCTCCACCTGCACCTTCCATCACAGGGAAAAAAGTCCCAGGAAGATGACTAACATTAGCTCAGCCTGAGTTACCCAGACAACCTTCCCTGCCCACCGCTGGCGGGGAGGGAGGAGAGGCCGGAGGGGAGACCCCCACCCTCCAGTGGGGCCTGCCAGGAGAGGCCAGGCTGCAGCCAAGGGACTGGCGGGCGATCCTGCCTCGGGGCTGTCAGCCCGGGTTGCAGGCTGCAGCTTTCATCTGAGAGATGCTGCCCTCGCAGCGGATTTGATTCTCTGAGGTTCCCAGTGGCGAGATAATTGAGGAGGGAGTGACAAGGAGATGGAACAGAATCCTCTCCACTGTGGAAAAAGCTGCCACAGCTGCTTCCTCCTGCTGCCGCCTCCAGCCCAGGCCCAAATTTGGGGTCCCAGGGCCCTGGGGAGGGACAGCACAGGGGCCAAGACAATGGGGCTAAGGGGTCAGACTGGCCTGAGTATGAACCCCAGCTCCACCGTTTCTCAGCTGTGTGACTTTGGGCAAGTTCCTTAACCTCTCTGAGCCCCAGTACTAACTGGATACTAGTTACTGCCTTCACGGGGTTGTTGAGACCATCAAACAAGAGAGTGCAAACACTCTGTGGACAGCCCCTCTCATGAGCCTGGCACCTAGGACGCACTCAGTAGAGGAAAGGTGCTGGTATGGATGCCAGGTCTACCTTCTGCCCCAGCCCCAGCCTCTGTGGGTGGAGCCCCGGAGGGAGCTGCCCCAGGGAAGGGGTCTCATGTTTAGGCAGAGCCCACTGGGCACCAGGCCCTGCTCAGTGCTCGCAGCCACGATGCCCAGAAGGAAGCATTGAGACCCTGTTTGCAGGTGAGGCTCAGAGAGCGAGCAACTGCCCACCAGCACACAGCAGGGAGGGCGGGGCGCTGGAACCCTCTCCTAGGCTGCTGTGATTCCGTCTTCCCCACCAGCCTTCTTCCAGCCGCCCCGACTCTTCATGGCTTCTGGCAGCGGCGGATGCAGGGCCTACAACTGGCAAAAGTGGGGAGACTGGAGGGTCCATGTTGCCCTGCGGCCCTCAGAGAGGCCTACGCTCCTGAAGGCCACCCCCCACCCTCCCCCTCCTGTCCTTGTGGTGACCTTGGAACTGTGACAAAAGCCCTGGGAGACACACAGAATCCAATCACCTGTCATTAGGTGTCCTCCACGGCGGCGGCCCTACTGAGAGGAGGAATGTGAAAAGAATCAGGAAAGAATGAATCAGTAAACCGATTAGCTGAACCCAATCAACTGGTGGGGGCGAGGGGGGATTCAGGCTTGCGTGAGCAGGCAGGAGAATGAGGGGCTGCGGATGCATCCCAGCCGCCAGGAGCCCCCTGGGAGCCCCACACTACGGGCTCCATGCCCCATGACATGGTGGGTAGGAATATGGGCGCCCCAGCCAGCCCAAGCTGGTCTTTAAGACATTCAGCCAGTGAGGAAGGTAACCCCCAAATCTCTGGGTATGGCAAAATTGTTTCCATGTTAGGTTAGCATCTTTCAGCCCCAAGAAGGTTTAGAATTAAGAACAGATATGTTTAAGAGAGTCGAAACAATAATAGTAATATCTTTGTCTTCAGTGTGTGCAGGTTAGGTGGTTGAAGCATTTGTAAGTTTCAGGAATGTTCTGCTGATTGAAGTCCTGGTCCAGCCTTGTGATTCATATTTAAAATATAAAACTGAGACTTGACTTAGACTTGGGATTTTAAGTTGCTCTCTTAGGAAGTTTGTAAACAGTGCCAGAATTCACCACATTTATAGATTCAGTGTATTAGATGTACAAAAGATGTACTTAAATCTGTAGGGAGGCTGCTCTCACAGTCAGACCATTGAAGTACTTGAAAAGAAAACTGAATACATTCGATTCATGTATGCAGTTCGAAATGTTTAAAGGAGCTTGATTAACTAGTTTTGTAAATGGGGCCAAATAGTAATCAAATGGCCCTTAAAAGTGATTGCTCAAATGTGTTAAAGTTATAAATATATAAATAGAAAGAGAATAGTAAGATCTGTAAAGTGAACTTAAAAGCTTAAGAAAGAACGGCATTTGTGAATGCGTAACATTCGTGAATCAAACGTTAATGTTTAAAAGCAGTCATTGTCTGGGCAATCTTTCTGTGCACAAAAGCCACCCCACGGAGTGTCAATCCACTCACAAGAATACACTCCTGTCCCCACTCAAAACTTATCCTCCCGGGCACCCCGCCTGCCACGTCCCTTCCCAAGAGGTGAGCTCTGGAGGTGATGGACACAGCTGTAGTCATGGGTTTGTGGTTAATGGGCTAATGTCTGGCTTCAGTGGGAAACGCTTGGGGCTTTGATCCAGGCCTTGGCCCACAAGTCTCTAAAGGTGGAGGCTGCCCGGAGGCCTTTGGTTGACCGTCCCATTCAAGGGGGGAAAGATTCTTTGAGCTCCAGCAATATCCAGGAAGTGTTCAATGTCCCAAACAAGGTTATGCTGCTATGGTGCTCGTCAAACGCCAGGCACATAGATATTAACTCGTGTGATCGCCATAACGACCCATTTCACAGATGAGGAAACTGAGACCTCAGAGCTGGTGAGTGGCAGAGCTGGGTCTTGGCCCAAAGACCCTGGTGCGGACTGAACCTTCACTCTTCATCATGCTCCTCTCCTTCAGCATCTCACTTGATCCTCCCACCACCTCTGAGAAGTAGACATTATCATCCCATTGTGCAGATCAGTCAACTGAGGCTCAGGGAGCATAGACTCTCGCCCGAGGCTGCACGGCCAGCACGGGACAGAGACCCGGCAGCTTCTGGCCCTCCGACATCTGTGCAGCCCGAATCCAGTTGGGGAGATGGACTGTCAACAGACAGTTGTCAGATAGTTTGTAATTATAGTCATGGCCAATGTTTTGCAGGCAAAGGGCAGGGGCTCAGAGTACACGTACCAGGGAGACCTGGGGACAGGGAGGCCAGGTGGTGCCGGGGGAAGGAGATGAGGGGCAGGCTGGAGAGGGTGCAGGCGCCAGGACGGGCAGCACTTGGAGGGGTATCCTGACTTTGGTCTTTCTCCTAAGAACAAGTGGAGGTGATTGAAGGGTTCTGAGCATGGAGGAGAGACGGTTAGACGCGTGTCTGTAAGCCATCCGTCATGGGAGGACAGCAGGACGAGACGAGGAGACCAGCGGGGCTGCCGTGGGCGTCCAGGCGATGGGGCTGGAGCCTGGGCCAGCCTGGTGACCGGGAGACTGAGTGGGTGCGTGGAGAGTAGTTTAGGAGGCAGCCTGGACAGGGTTTGGCAAGGATGGGCTGGGGGAGGGACTGGGCATCAAGGAGGACCTCCAGGGCCAGGCTGGGCCACCAGCATGGTGTGTGGACGCCTCTCCAGGGGGAGCCCCTGGCCTGCCACACCAGGACCCCAACCCCAGGGCCTTCCACTGGCCCAGAGTGCGGCGTGGCGGGCTGCCCGAGGGACAGGGAAGCGTGGCTGCAGGGGCCAACTGTGGCATACTGGCCTCAGCTGAGCCCCCCAGCCCGGCCCGAGGTGCCCTCACAGCGACCCGAACCGCTTAACTCCCCCCAGAGGAGTCCAGGTAATTCGCTCTCTGTGCTTACTCCCGCGGCGAGCGCCTCTGGATCTTTCATCTTGACTGCTGACTGTATCAAAATTCCCGTGGTAATTGGATCAGGTGCAGTATTTTCCATGAGGATATTAAATCAGGCCTTCTGCCCGCGTCCAGAACGATCCGTTTCAGAATATAAAGACGCAGATGATGGCATTACCCAAGGTATTTTTCCTCCTTTAAACTTTCTCCCCCCCTTAATCACGGCAGCTCTTTATTTGTTGCCAAATAAATTGGGTCGTCCTCCCCTCCCCCAGTTATCAGCCGAAGGGAAGGAAAGATTCTATCGGGTTGAAGAGGGAGGCCAGGGGCATGGGGAGACAGGCGGGGTGCGGGATGACAGGGCTGAGGTTTGCCCAGGACTGTCCCTCTCCACGGGACCCGTGGGCCAGGCAGAGTGGCCAGCGGTCGGAGGGAGCCCAACCAGCCACTTCCCTCCTCCCCAGTCTCTCCATCAGGCCCCTGGGAGGACCACGTGGGGAGGGGTTTGGGGCCCTCAGCTTGGATGGGAGCCCTCGGTCAGCCAGCCTTCAAGATGGGATGTTCCGACCGACTGTCCGTAAAACACTGTAGGAGAGAAGCTCAAGGACACAGCAAGATCGGGGTTGGGAGTGGAAAGAAACTCAGAGACATTTAGTTGTTTAAAAAAAAAAAGAGGGGGAGAGAGATTGTTAAGGTCACATCAGAGGTTGACGAGGCCACGTCAAAAAGGCTGTCGTTTGGAACAAGACAGGGACGGTGGTTGCAGAAGATGAGTGCACTAAATGCCACCGAAGTGTACACTTTAAAATGGTTAATTTTACGTTATGTGAATTTCACCTCCACTTAAAAACAGCGGCTCTGTCAAAATGCCGTGTTACCCGCCACCGACTCATTTCAATTGTTCGACCAGTATTGATTGAGCCTCTGCTCTGTGCCAGGCGCTGATCTTGGCCTGGGATGTAACCGGGAACAAAACACCGGTCCTGCCCCGGAGAGCTGACGTCAGAGAGGGGCGTCAGAAGACAACATGGTGAAGGGGCAGGGGAGAAAACAAAGCAGGGGAAGGAGGTGGGCAGTGGGGTTGGGGCAGCTGCCCTAAGAAGGCAACATCTGAGCAGTGACCAGAGGAGGCCCAAGTGCCCAGGGAGCGTGGAGGTGGGCAGAGGAGGACAGTGTGGAGAAGGCGAGTATCGGGGCAGCAGGGAGCCAGGAGGACAGCTTGGGGAAGGCCCAAGCAGAGCGGGGCCCATCAGGACCTCAGCTTGTACTCTCAGCGAGCCAGGGGCTATCAGGGATTTTGAGCAGAGGAGGGTCCTTCTGGCTGCTGGGTGCAGGATGGACTGCAGGGGGCAGGGCCGGCCCAGGGGCCCCAGGTGGGTGGCCAATGCAGTCATCAGAGTTGTCGTGGAAAGGCAGGATAAAACCACAAAGGGATCTCAGTCATCAGAATGGCTAAAATTAAAGGCAGACAAAGCCAAGTGTTGACACGCACCACGCACCTGGAGCAACTGGAACTCTCCGAGCAATGCTGTGGGCATGTAAAATGGCATGACCACTTTGAAGACATGCTTGGGAGTTTCTAGTAAAGTTAAATGTACATCTACCCTATGACCCAACAATTCCACTCCCAGCCATATACCCGAGACAAATGAGTGCTTATATTCACAAAAAGACACACACAAGAATGTTCATAGAAGCTTTATTCACAATAGCCCCAGTTAGAAATAGCCCAAATATCCATCCACAGGAGAATGGATGAACAGATTGTGGTATAGTCACACAATGGAACACTACACAGCAATGAAAAAGAAGGAAGCCCTGATATACACAATGACATGGGTGGATACCATATACATTAATGCCAAACAAGAAAACAGACGCAAAAGAGTACACATTGTATGATTGCATTCTTCTGAAGTTCTAGAACCTGCAAAGTGATCTATGGTAATAGAAGCACAGCTTCCTCTGGAGAGGTGGTAATGACAGGAGGGAACATAAGGGAACTTTCTGGGGTGACACATTTCTTTGCCTTCATCCTGGTGGTGTTTTTACATGTGCAAATGCATGTAAAAATTCATCAAGCTACATTCTTATTTGTGCATTTTACTGAATGTAAATTATACCTTGAAAAAAAAAAAACTGTTGCAGAGAGAGAGAGAAAGAATGGTGGTGCCAGCCAGGGCTAGTGTGCTAGGTGGGCAGGTGGAGGGCAGAGGGCCTGGAGAAACTTGCTTCCCTCCCTGGGCTGGCTGCCTCCTGGCCTGGGCACCCTGTAATGTCAGCCACCTCCCGCCCTTTCCCGTGGTCCCCGCCCCTTGCTTCTGGTGGAGGCAGCCCGGGTGAGCAAATGCCTGCCTAGATGGGGGCAGGTGGCCTGAGGAAGCGCTTATTTATTTGGGGGACCCAGCCTGTTTGTCGAATGGGGGAGGTGCCGGCAGTGAGCATCGCGGGACCAGATTCCTGATTATAACTTCATAACGGGCACTGGCTATTTGGGAGGCGCTGATATTTATGGAATAAATACGACGCGATTTATGGTCGTATCTCCCTCTGATGTCCCATCTGATATGCAATTCAATTTCTTTTATTGTCTTTGGGCTTTTGCCATGGAGGAGAATGCATAAATAAATAAATATATGGGCCAATGGCAGCCTGCAGGCTGGGCCGGGGCTGCCAGCCCGCCGTCTCCAGTCCCATATTAGGCCCATCGATCACGCGTTATGAAGCCGGAGCCTGTCCCCCGGCTGGGACAGGGAGCAGACGTGCCGGTCACTCCCCGTTATTTAGGAGCCTCTGTTGGCAGGCTGCCCTGCCTGCCCTCTGCCTGCCACCAGGCCGTGGCGTCCCTACTAGGGACCCGAGCCTGTGCTGCTCTGCCACTCTCTCGCAGGGTCCCCGGAGGCCCAGGGGTCCCAGCTCTTCTGCAGGTGGAGAACACCGCAGACTCGTGACGTGTGCCCCTGCTCAGCTCTCCCACGGAAACCCTGCGCCAAGCGGCCAAGCCACAACTTCAAAACCAAGCGCTGGCACCTCTAAGCCCCAGGAGCCCGGGGAAGTCGCCCATCCCCAGCCTCATCTCCTCATCTGAGAATGGGGGTAGCAGCCTTTATCCCGGGGTGGCTTCGAAGGTGGGGGAGGCCCCGCACACAGCTCGGGCCAGGGCTGGGCCTCCAGTCCACACTCATAAGCGCTGACCGGGCACTTACTGCGCGAGGGGCCACGGGAATGGCAGACCGCATACCCGCCCTCAGTGAGGCCCTGTTGTGGGGACGACGGAAGGGCTCAGTGGCTGGGGTCTGGGGTCGTCACTGATCCCCAGGACTGACCCAAGCCCCTGCCCCTGGCTGAGGGACAGGGCCCCGGCCTTAGGAGGACACAGCTGCAGAGCCCTGGGGGCTGGCTTCAAGGCTGCCCTACAAAGCCACTCCGTGGCCCCTATCCCACGTGGACTCCTACACCCCATGATTCGAGTGGCCTGCAGTGCCCCTCCCTGTGCCCCTCAGGGACTGTGCTTGGCCTCGAGCCCCCCACCCCCAGGTGCTCCCACCCTCTCTGTCTCCCCATTGCATAGTGGGCTCTAAGCCCTGCATGCCCCCCGAGGGCCAGGCTGGGGGGCCTTTGACAACCCCAAGCCCCCGGGAGCTCCAAGGACCTCATGGGCCTCCCTCCCCCATCACTTCCAGCCACCGGTCCTCCTCCAGCTCACACTATGGCTGCCTGGTGCCAGGCCCGCCCTCTATATCCTACATCTCTCAATCTCCACAGCCTTCAGTGAGGTCCGTGCCCACACCCAGCCTGGGTTCTGCCACACATGCGTACACCACACACGCATGCACAGATACCACACACCACACATATGCAGACACACATACACCACACACACACACACACATACACCACATACACACATACACACACCACACATATGCATACACACACCACACACACCCACACACACCACACCACACACCCATACACCACACATATGACATGCACATACACCACACACACACACACCATACCCACCACACACACCCACATACCATGCACACACACACACCACACCATACATATGACATGCACATACACCATACCCACCACACTCACCCACATACCACGCACACACACACCACACACACACCACACACCACACATGACATGCACGTACACCACACACATACACACCCACACGCATACCCACATAGATCCAAATGGAAGCCTGACAGCTCCCAGCACATGCTATGACCCTGCAGTGCATAAAGCTGACTGGCAGAGGACCTCCACTGTGGAGACAAATCTCTCTGCTCGGGGGACAGACGATAAACCATGGCCTCGGCTGAGACCAGAACAGGAAGGAAGGGGGTGTGGTGGGAAGGGTGTTCCAGTGGAGGGAACAGCGTGTGTAAATGCCCCGTGGCCCATGCAGCTCCCATGTTGCTCTGGGAGGGAATTCTCACTGGACACGGATGCCGTGGGCCATCCCAGGTGTGGTTTGTCCTGGAGATTGGGGGATGTGGGGGAGGGCTGGGCAAGGGGTTTGCTGAGAGAATCAGAGGGAACTGGGCTCCAGTCCTGCCTGGCCCTCCCAGCCATGTAACTTTGGGCATTACTTGATTCCCTGAGCCTCAGTTTCCCCATGTGTAGCATGGGGCTGGTGCCCCCTCCTCATAGGACCTCCGTAAGGAGGAGTCTGGGTGATTCTGTTTGTCAGGTGGTCGGGGACAGGGCCTGGTCCAATGGGGGAGGATGAGGGGTGCCCCTCCAAGGGTGCAGCAAAGGGGGTCCCTCTCACCCACCCACCCCATCACGCCCCTGGCTGTCTCCACTGCTACGGCCCCTGTGGGGGTTACTCCACCCCCTCCCTGTCCTCAGGCCCCCAGGGCCCAAGGCCTCCAGTGGGGCATAGACTTGGCAGCTGTACCACTTTATTTTCTAGGCGCTTCTCGCCCTGGCCTTCGCACGGGCCCCACAGGAAGTATAAATTTCCCGCTGCCTCTGTGGCTCCCCATCAGCGGGGCTCCGTGAATGCTAATGGCTCCGCGTGGTCCCAGGCCGGGAATCCGCCTCTCCCTGACATTTGTAAAGTTCACGTTTTCAAAATAAAGCCACGTGAAGGGCAGGGCGAGGAGCACGTAGATCACTCCCGTCAGGGGCTTCCCGGATCCTGCCTGCCCTTGGCCTTCACCCTGTGGAAGGGCCAGCACCCTGGAAAAGAGCCCAACAGAGCCCGGGCCTCGCTGCCAGATCTCTCTCTCCCTCCTTCCAACCCGCCTTCATACACTCACTCATTCACTTGTTCGTTCACTCCATACTATTTACAGACCACCTAGTGTATACCTGCCTGGGGCATCTGTCAGGGACAGAGCAGGAAGCCGCAGGATTCTCATCCTCTGGGACTGATGGTCTAGTGGGAAAGACGGACATGGAATTACAAGTGTTAGAAGGGCCATGAAGTCAAGAGGTGGGGCATCAGGAAGGGGTTCCCGAGGAAGTGACATTATCTTGAGGCCTGAGGCCTAGAGGAGGAGCAGGAGTCATTCTGGTGAGAAGAGGCAGAAGAGCATTTCAGGCAGAGGGACTGGCAGGT
Source organism: Ceratotherium simum simum (assembly GCF_057802395.1). Taxonomy (NCBI): domain Eukaryota; kingdom Metazoa; phylum Chordata; class Mammalia; order Perissodactyla; family Rhinocerotidae; genus Ceratotherium; species Ceratotherium simum. The sequence goes on along the minus strand of NC_141928.1, from coordinate 6,217,968 downwards.
GCAAAGGCCCTGGGGCAGAAGGGGCCTGGCATGTCTGAGGGTCCAGAAGGGCTGGCCAATGAAGCATGAGTTTTGGGTCTTAAGAGATGCAGCCTGAGAGGCTGCCTTTACCAGAGGGCATTGGGAGCCCCTGCAGAGCTGTGCCAGGCCCTGGGGAAAGATGGAGGTCCAACTCAGGCTTGGGGGTTCCAACATGGTCCCAGCAGCACTCCGGACTCTCGGGCAGATTACAAATCCTCGGGCGGCTGGAATGCAGCTGTCACTTTTGTGTGCCTCCCCTTCCTTGCTGGGTCCTGCCGCTGACTTCTAACTGCTGTTGCCTTGTCCTCAGCAGAGGGAGCTCAGAGACGAAATGACCGTTTAGGGACAGCTCCCTGCAGTGGGGACCGCCGGTGAGGACCGGGGTCTGTGTCCAGCCGGTCACTCTGCAGGGGGACTCTGCGCCCTGTTCTGCCGCTTTGTGCCCCATGGACATTGTGTCTCCATTTATCCATCCCACGAGAGTCCCTGCAGGGCACTGAGGGGGGCAGCACAGCCCCCACCCTCAGGGGGCTCACAGTCAGAAGGGGGGACAGACTAACAAGAAGTACAAATATGACGGGTCAGGGGTGGCGGGTTAGGGAGGGGAACGACGCAGGTGCAGGGGAGGAAGCATGGGAAGGCCAGGAGGAGGGTCGGGGACGGCCTTTCCACACAGGGGCAGGAATCTGCGGGAACGGGGCTCCAGGCATGAGGAACAGCAGGTGCAAAAGCCCTGAGGCGGGGATGCACTCGGTGTGTCTGGGAAGGAGGCCCGTGTGGCCAGAGCCGAGGGGCCAGGGGGAGAGGGTGGCAGGTGCGGTCGGAGAAATGGGGAGGGGGCGATCGGGTGGTGCCTCCCGCTGGGAGAGCCAGGCCCCAGAGCTGGGGGCAGAGGCTGTTTGAGGAAGCAGAGGCCCTCACCTCAGGCATGCTTGCATTCATTCATCATCATTCATCCCTGCTTTCATTTCTTCATTTATCATTCATTCGTTCACACTTTCACTCATTCATCAGATTCACTCATTCTTAATTTATTATTCATTCCTTTACTGTCCATTTATCATTCATTCATCGTCCTTCCTTCATTTACTAGGCATTTTGTGAGCACTTACTCTGCTGCCTGCCCAGGGATGAGTCAGACCCCTCCCTGCCTACCCTCAAGGGGCGCCTAGTCTGGGGGGGCAGGCAAAAGAGGAAACCCACTGTGGGGCAGCTGGGAGTTTCCTCTACCCACAGGGAGGGCCCGTGGCCCCGGTGTCCCCGGCCTGGCCCACCTGTGGGCGGCACGTGGGAGCACTTGAGCCGTGCGCAGGCGGAGTCTGGGCGAGGCAGGGCCACGTCTGGGTGGGTCCGGCCATGGGACTTCCTTGGGGAACTCCAGGCCCAAGGATTGCCACCCTGGACCCCGGTGCCCAGACGGAGCGGGAGTCGGAAGCAGAGGGGCTGGAGGCTGGGCTAGGCTGGAGCCTCTCCCTGGGGAGGGGCAGCCTGGACCCTGGGAGAGGTCGGAGAAGGGAAGCTGCTTCAGAGGCCATCCTTGCCACCCTTCATCATACTGACGGGAATTCTGAGGCCCAGAGAGGGGAAGGGGCTTGCCCAAGGACACACAGCGAGGGAGGGGTCAAGCCCGGAGAAGAGTCTGGCCTCTTGGACACCAGTCCTGGATGACCTCTGGGGTGCACAATTCTAGCACTTAAAATTGACCTTCCCGTTTCCCCACCGGCTGGCTCCTTGACCTGTGCCCCGCCCCCCACACCCCCGGCCGAGGTGGCCCAGCCAGAGACCTGGACGCCACCCTCCTCTCTCCCCGCAACTCCGGCCCAACTGGTGGTTTCCCTTCTCAACACAGCCAGAGCTTGCCCACCCCCTGCTCCTGTCCGGGCCTCCCAGGCTCCTGTGGAAGGTTCCAGAACATTTCTGCTTCCACACCCGCCCCCGTGGCCCATTGTCCCTGCAGCAGCCAGGGAGGACTTTCCACAACCAAACCTGCTCCCGTCTCGCCTCACCCGAGACCTTCCCACAGCTCCCCGCAGCCCCCAGCTGGAGTCCAGCCCTTCAGCAGGACATGCAGCACCTTTGTCAGGCAGCCCTTGCCCATCCCCCAGCCTCCCCCCTCTGCCACCCCCACCCACCTCTTCCCAAACCCCCATCTCCAGCCACACTGGGCTTCCTCAAATTCTTCAGTTTGCCTCTGAGCCTTCACATGCTGTTCCCTCTCCTGGAATGCTCATCCCCACCCCCTTTCCTTGCTATCTCCTCCTTTCTAGGTCTCAGCTGAGACCACCTCCTCCAGGAAGCCTTCCCTGACCTCTCCAGACTGGGGCAGGCACCTCCTCTGTTCTCTCACTGCCCCAGTGCTTACTCTGATCACCTGGGTTATAATCACCAGTTTATTATCTGGCACCCCAAGTACAGGGACAATTTAACCACCATTTGTCACTCTGTCCCCTGTGCCCAGCCTGGGGCCTGGCACGGGGAGTCAGTAAATGTCTGTCCAGTGAATGAATGAATAGTGAGTGGACAGCCACTGTTACCTCCTTCCCCACCCAGCCTCTGACCCCTGCACCACCCAGAATGGGGGCATCCCTTATCCATCAGGGCCCCCTCTATTTGAAGGACTACCCAGGGCTGACTCATCCGGGACTCAGGCCCAGCTCAGGCTGGGCATGGCAGGGGGGTTGGGACAGTGGCTGGACCGAGTGGTGGCATGCCCCGAGGCCAGCCATGTCCCTCAGCCTGTCTGAACTTGTTAATTCCGGGGAAGATGCTCTGTGAGGGCGACAGCTGAGGGGCCCCCTGTCAGCTCCCATCAGCGTGAGCCCTCCCTCTCTACCCTGCCTCCCATCTCATCTTTCAGGTCTCCACTGAGCTGTCGCCTCCTCCAAGAAGCCTCCCCTGATTGCCCAAACTAAACCTGCCCCCTCACGGAGTTCATCTTGATCCCTCATCTATTTCCTCTGTGGCTTTTACCATGATCTGCCACTACCTAACTCATCAGTTTGTTTCCTGGGTCACTGTCCATCTCCCTAATTCTCTGAGAACCCCATGAGGCCATGGACCACCCACTGCCTACACCGTGGCAACCCCAGTGCCCAGCACGGGGCAGGCCCAGAGCAGGTGCTCCCAAAGGAATGAATGAATGAATGAATGAGACGAGAGTAAAGTGGAAAGATCACAGGCTCTGGGGCCAGACACTTGGGGTTTGAATCCAGGCTCTGTTGCTGACTGGCTGGGTGGTCTTGGGAAAAGGGCTGCCTCTGGCTGAGCCTCAGTTTCTCTGTCTGCGCTACAGGGAGAATAATAATACAGGCGGTCCCTGACTTACAAAGTTTCAACTTACGATTTTTTGATTTTCCGATGGTACGAAAGCCATTCTACACTCAGTAGAAACCGTACTTGGAATTTTGAATGGAGCTCTTTCCCTGGGCTAGTGAGAGGCGGTCCAGTCCTCTCTCGTGACGCTGGGCAGTGAGCTGCAGCTCCGGTCAGCTCCACGATCACGAGGGTGAACAAGGATACACGTACACCCATTCTGTTCCCACACAGCCATTCTGTTCCTCGCCTGCAGTACAGTACTCAATACATTACACGAGACAGCCAACACTCTGTTGTAAAACAGGCTCTGTGGAGATGACTTTGCCCAACTGTAGGCTCACGGAAGCGTCCTGAGCACGTTTAAGGTGGGCGAGGCTAACTGTGATGTTCGGTAGGTGAGGTGTATCAAATGCATTTTCGAGTCAGGATATTTTCAACTTACGATGGGTGTATCAGGACGTAACCCCATTGTAAGTCGAGGAAGAGCTGTAATACTTACCTGTGCAGGGGGTGCGCTCAGCCCAGCCCGGCCCCCAGGCAGCCTCTGTGATGGCCACCTCGTCCCTGCTCGGAGGAGCACGACAGCGCTCCCCAGGCGATCACAATGCAGACAGACAGGCTTGGCCTGGCCGCAGGATCCTGGGGGGCCGGGTGTGGCCAGTTGCTGAATTCCCTCTTCCATGCTTCCCCACACAGCCTTCGCAGACCCCCAGTTCTGACTTCCTGCCCCGTCTGCCTACCCGCTGAGCAGGTGAGGTCGCCCCATTTGACAGAAGGGAAGACTGAGGCCCAGGTGTGCAGAGAGCACAGACCCACAACCTCAGAACCAGACGGGGTGTCCCGAGAAACCACCTGGACCAAGCCCTGCTGTCCAGATGGGGAGATCAGGCGCCCCAGGGGCAGGGCCCATCCCAGGTAGTGCAGGCAGTCTGGGCCAGCCGAGGTTCCTCCGGGGCAGGGGCTGCTCTGCCCCTTGTGCCGATGCCCCCAACTCTGGGCTCCCACGAAGCTGTGGAGCTGTCAGACGGGATCAGTGGGGCCCCGGCCAGATCTCCCCAGATTTAATTAACCAGCCTTTCATCTCTGTCCTGAAGGAATCCGCTGTCTTCTGTCTTCTTAATTAACCTTCATTAAGCAAATCAGAACACGGTTTTTCTCCCTCCTTTCTGTGCCTGGAAGGTTTTAACCCTTGGTAGGTGTGCTGCAGGGAGGGGAGTCCGCCACCTTTGCTCGCAGCCCCAAGGAGAAGGTCAGACCTCTACAGGGACTCCTCAGGTCCCCAGCGCAGGCACATCCCCCATCAGACACACACAGACACCGGCTCCTCCTCCCACACTGCCTCCATGCTGACCCCCAGGATTCCATCGCCATCCATCTTCCTGAAGGAAACTGACATGGGCTCTGCTGCTCAAGAGCCTTCTCTGGCTCCCCACCACCACTGGGACAATGGGCTAGGACAATGGCAGGTGTGGGGTCGGGCCTCAAAGCTCCAGGCTGCAGGGAAACCGAGGCCATGTGGCCCATGGCTTCTGTGGCCCTGCACAGATCTGGGTTTCAGGTCCTGTGTGTGTAGAGGGGCCCCTGGCTGCAGGAGACAGGTGTCTTTGCTGGGATCATGGTGGTTCCTGCCAGGAGGTGACACTCAGAGCCTTCTCTTGATGGAGAGGTGGCAGCGTGCGTCTTGTTGCCCAGTGTCCCGCATGGTGACGTCCACAGTTCTCCTGGCTCATTCTGGGTCCCTTCCTACAGTTACAGAAGTATTTATTCGTCCATTTGTCACGCAGATCTGGGGACTTACCCTGAGACTTTGTGGGTACACAGACACCCCCATGCCCAGGGGCCACACTTTGCTTCCTGGGATCTGTGGAGCCCAGCCCCTCCCTGACTCGCATCCTGGGAGGAGCTGACCGCAGGGATGGGAGAGACCTGGTCACCTCCTGCTGTGAACACGTCGTCAGGAAACCACGTCTCAGGAAACCACTTTCCCCACTCTGGGCCTGACCCTCCACCCCACACTCCCCTCAGCACCATCCCTCCTGGTTCGGGCTGTTGGAACACAGCAGTCAGTAAGAGTCTGAGATGTCAGCACCACTGGGCCAGGCCTGCGTGGACAAAGAAAGGCTGAGGGGTCTCCAGGGCGGCGGCAGGGGGTGGAGGGGTCTTTGGCGCAGGACGCAGATGGGCAGGGCATGGAGCCTGTCTGCCCCTGCCCCCAGCTCTGAGCCTGCAGCCTTGGAGAAGGCTCAGGCCATGGGGAAGAGAGCTGCAGGAGCTCTGGTCCCGGCTCTGCCCTCACTCGCTGCGAGTTCTGGGTCCCCGTCAACCTGGCTGCTCCACACACCACTCAGGGGCCCCTGGCGGCTGGAGGAGAGGGGGTGAAAGGGGAGGAGTCAGGGCAGCAGGGCCCCCTCCCTCTCAGAGCCTGACGCTGGTGCCTCTGCAGTCAACTAAGGGAAGGCAGCCTTGGGAAAGGGCTTTATTCTGGTCCATCCACTGGCCGCACAGGGACCACGAATGTGTCCTTGGCCGCCAGGGGGCGAGAGCGGCCAGTCCTGTAATGTGGCCAATGTCGCCACCTGGTGGTGTATCCTGGTTGAACATGAACAGCTGGATGTGGAGGGCAGGCTGGAGAAACTGGAAGGGGAGACCTCCTGCAGACCTAGACTGAGGTCGCCAGCCGAGGCAGGGCAGTCCCCTTGAGGGATGCTGCCAGGAGCTGGGCAAGGTCAGCGCGCACCCAGGTGGCACCTCTTCAAGGAGCCATCATCTCCGGCCCAGCCCCTATAGGATCAGCCTTTGCCAGCCGCGTAGCTCCTCCTGCTCGTTCCCTGATCTGCGCTCAACACAGGCCCTGGGGACACGGGGGTGAGGCACACATGGTCCCTGCCCCCCACAAACTCACAGCCTCCAGCTCCCACAGACCCTCTGCAGGACGAAGCCCCAGCTCATGGCCATAGTGCCCAGCACCCCACATCATCTGGCCTCCGACCCTGCTCCAGCCTTGCCCATCAGGACCAACTCCCCGCCCAGCGCTGCAAACACACAACAGACTTGCCCTGCCATTCACGCCTCTGAGCCTTTGCACATGCTGTGCCTCCTGCCTGACATGCCCTTTCCCTACTCACCCTTTATGACTCAGTTTACTTGTCACCTCTTCTGGGAAGCACCCTCCAGTTCCAGGCACACTAGCCACCCCACCCTCCCCACACTCCATGCCTCCCGTGCATGCCTTCTGTTACATCCTATCAGCCTGCTCATCGACACCTGTGCATCTGGCGTCTCTCCCTCAGTGGCAGGGTGGGGGGGGGTCTAGCTCACGCCTGTGCCCGGCCCCAGCCCAGTGCAGGGTATACAGTGGGCAACATACATGTTGGCTGAGGAACCAATGGCTATAAACACATGGCCACAACTCAGTCTTATAAAACAGGTAAGATCAGCCTTGGAATGCCACTGGCTGTTTTTTAGCGCATCCCTCCCTCTCCAACCAGACAGAGGGCTCATAGAGCGCAGGGTTTTGTCCTCATTACAGTGATGGCAACCGACTGCACACTCACTCCACGCCGGGTTTGGGCCACCTGCTTAGGAATTGCCAACAGGAAGGACTCAGTGCAGGGGAGTGAGTGCTCAGGAGACGGATGGAAGCGCTGGAGGGGCCAACGTCTAGGACCCTGCAGATCTGACCCACCTGGGAAGCTGCCACCACCTGAGGCTCTGAGAGCTCACCCTGCAGCTGTGCTCCCGGGGCCAGAAACATGAGACAAGACGCCACTCCTGCTGCCTCCAGCACACAAAGGCCTCTCCACCCCCCAGAGCTGGGAGGGGAAGACGCTGCTGCAGAAAGCCTCCTCCCCGGTGACCTGGCCCGCCACCACGACATTCACCAGAAGGGCAGAAGACGGCCTCTGCCCACCTCCGCCTTCCAAATCTCAGGCGGGGACCTCTGATTGGCAGGACCTAGTTCAGATTGGCAGGACCTAGTTCACCGCCAGGACCCTGGCTGCAAAGGCTGCCGCTGAAAAATAGTCCTTAGCATGTTGAGGAAGTTTATTTCTGTTTTCCTTGGAAAAGTTTTTCTGGGAATGGCTGCTAAATTGTATCAAGTGTTTTCTCTAGCATCTATTGATGTGAGTATATGGCTTTTCTCCTTCAATTTACTAACTTTAATGAATGGAGAGTTGAAGGGGGCATCCACTTGGGGGGGTGACAGGGAAGGCCTCTCTGAGGTGATATTTGTGATGACACCAGGGTACCCTTGATCACAAATATCAGGTCAGAATCTCTTTTCTTTGAGCACAGAGAGAAGCCAGCAGCAGATGCACTTTTCAGAGTTAACGGAGACATAGGGCCGTGAAACCATCCCACGAACCTGCTGAGGGTGACTTTATTGCTAAAAAGAGATGTACAATGGGAAAGACCCTATGTCCCCCTTTCTTGGGACTTGAAAGGCACTGGTGAGCAGTTTCCATTTAACGAGCAGCTACTGAAACCTCAGGACAGCGGTAATGAACCCGGATCATTGCCAAGCCCATTTTACAGGTGAGGACACTGAGGCTCGAAGAGGCTAGGGTTCCCAGCAGAGCCAGGATCACGAAGCTCGGACACTCCCGGGCACGTCCACCAGGTGGGGGTCAGCGCCAAGAGACCGAGCGGTGGGGGGAGGTGGGGGTGCTGCCCGCCGTCGGTCCCTCCCCCGCGCCCTCCCAGCCCCGCCTCGGGTCCCGCCCGCCGGGGGAGGCGGGTCCTGGCGCCCCGCGCGCGGTCCGCGCCCACCGGGCAGAGCCGGGCGGCAGAGCCGGGCGCGCAGGGGTGTCGGGCCGGGGACCATGGCTGCGGCCGCGCTGCCGCTGGGGCTGGGGCTGGTGGCGCTGGTGGCGCTGGTGCGCACGGCGGGCGCGGGCATGGGCGCGTGTTACGACGGCGCGGGGCGCGCGCAGCGCTGCCTGCCCGAGTTCGAGAACGCGGCGTTCGGCCGGCGCGCCGAGGCCTCGCACACGTGCGGCCGCCCGCCCGAGGACTTCTGCCCGCACGTGGGCGCGCCGGGCGCGGGGGCGCAGTGCCAGCGCTGCGACGCCGCCGACCCCGAGCGCCACCACAACGCCTCCTACCTCACCGACTTCCACAGCCAGGACGACAGCACCTGGTGGCAGAGCCCGTCCATGCTCTTCGGCGTGCAGTACCCCACCTCGGTCAACATCACCCTCCGCCTGGGTAAGCGCGGGCCGGGCAGCGCCCCCGGCTCGTCCCCTCTTCCCACCCCACGGCGAGGCAGCGCCAGGAGGCGCGGCTGCTGCGGGCCCTGGGTTGGCTGCAGGACCCAGCTCTGGGGCCCTCAGGGACGGGGCCTGTGCCCCCCAGTAGCTGGACGGATAGACTGATGGTGCCCTTTGGGGCTGGGAGGGGCAGGAATCCTCCTGGGAGCCCTTTACAGAGCGGTGGATCTGCGTGCAAGACAATGCCCTGGAATGGTTGTCCATCCTAGACCCAGAGGGGTCGTGGGGGAGGTGGGGAGGTGACCCACCGGGGGTGAACTAGGCCCCCACCAGGGCAGGAGCGCCTAATCCTGGGTCGTCTGGTCGACCTCGGGGCTCAGTGACTCCCTGAGGCTGTGCGCGGCCCTGGGTGTGTTCTTGGGGAGCCCCGGCGTTCATCACGGGGAGGTTTAGCCCTCTGAGCAGCCGCCAGGCTTCATGCTGCTGTCGGGTAGCTGGACCCGACGGCATGGCCTCTCTGCTCTGCTCGTGCCTCCCTCCACCGGCACCACAGCAAGGGGCGGAAGCCCTTAGATCCCTGAGGATCAGAGTCCCAGGTCTGCCCTCGGTCCTTCACTCCCGCCCCGCCCCCATTGGGGGGATGGGAATGCCCTCTCCCCGCTCCAAGTCCGGCTGATCCTGGTTCTCTTGGGGCTCCTACGTGGGCCGGGCGCTGAGCCAGGCGTCTCCTCTGTGGCAGCCCACACAGCCGTTTCAGGAGGGGGTGTTTCAATCCACACTCCCGTGTCTGTGGGTTCAAAATCTCCCAAAGCTTTGACAACTCTAAGTATTTGTAGAACTCATTTTGGCTGCTAAAGCTGACTGCAGGCTACTTATAGACCTTGTTTATCCTAGTTAGAGTGACTTTTTGTACGTTTTGCTACTGAAATCTCGTTTGAGTAGAGCCTGTGGCCCCAGACCCCGCTAGAGGTGTTAACAAAATTCACGGGATAAGGACTGCATCATCTCCCTACACTCTGGAAAGTTCTGAATTCCAGAACACTTCTGGAGCCAAGCAGGTTGGATAAGGGACTATGAGACTGTATCCCCATTTTTCAGATGAGAAAATTGAGGCTCAGAGAGGTTAAGTGTTTGCCCAAAGACACACAGCTGCTAAATGACAGTCTGGATATGGACAGCTGTGTATATCCAAGGTCAGAGCATAAAATCCTTGACATCGATGGAGTTGGCTCTACCCAGTCCTGGGTGACAGTGCCTTGGGGATGGCTGGGAAGTGACATTTAAGTGAGATGGGGGACACTTAGCCCCCTCAGCAGAGCAGGCATGTACCAGCTGCCACCCCCCAAAGCTCAGTTTCCTGGGGCCTCGTCACCTCCCTTGGTCTGTCGGGACCGCTAGGTGGGGCTTCTGGATGGGGCGGGGTCTCTACCCAGGCGGGCGACAGGAAACCAGTGTGGGGGGAGGCTGGGGGAGCTGGCTGGACGGGCTGGCAGGACCCCAAGGCCACAGGGAAAGGAATCTGGGACAGGGTGGGGGCTGTGGGGGAGACACGCTGTTCCCTGACAGAGGGTGCGGGTTTGGCCATGTGTCACACGTGTCAGGGGCTCAGCCCCGGCACAGACGAGGTAGGGGAGGCGGGCGGGGACTGGGGGCAGTTCCCGTGTGCGAGCACCATGTCTGCAGGCCTCCGAGCTCTGCCCAGAACCCTGAGCAGCAGGGCCATGTTGAGACTTCCGAACCAGGGAGACTGAGGCTCAGAGACCCCCGCTCTGAGTGTGGAGCCAAGACCCCACACACGAATTCACACACACGCACAGACACACTCACTCTCACACACTCACTCAGACTCACACACATACACCTACACACTCACCCCGCTGTGTCTTACCCTCACCACTGTTCTTTCCACTACTTCTACGGCACCAGGCATATAGAAGGCTCCGGAAATGTTTGTACAGTGAACGAAGGAATGAATGACGATGTCGCCTCCTCCGTCCTGTGCTCTGGGCCCAGCGCAAGGCCCTCTTTCGCCTGCTCTTTCGCCTGCTCTGGGAGACAGGATAGGGTAGAAATCTCGAAACAGGGCTGTGGACTCAGGCCCAGCCACTTGGTGGGCGAACGCCATCCCCTCTCCGTGCCTCGGTTTCCTCCCTGTGAGATGGGGATGAGAGCTGCCGCCTCCCGGGTGGTTGTGCAGGTTCCGTGAGCTCAGGTCGGCCTAGTGCTTACGGGAGCTGTGACAGTCCGCGTGTGTGACCAGCATCGCTCCGCTGAGAGCAGCTCAGGGCTGAGGTTCCCCTGGGGGTGCCTCTACCGGAGGATTGAGAAATGCTCGCCGCGCTGGCTCACAGGCTTCTGACCCTGGGCCCTGTTGACGCATGAGGGGCGCCGAGACCCACAGCAGCCCCAGCCTTGGCCCGTTTTGGGTTCCGTTCAGCTTTGGTTTGCTCCATGCTAGGCCGTGGATTGCGTAATCTTAGGGGAAGAAGAGGTCTGAGGTTGTCGGGCTGTTCCCAGTGGAGTCCCGATCGTCAGACGAGGTGGGCCGGGAGCCTCTCCTCCTGGTCCTCAGGCCTCCCCTGCTGGCTCTGTCCACTGTCTCCTTGACGGCTCGTGGGAGGGGAGAGTGGGTGGCCGGCTCTGGCCTGGGGTGTCCTGGAGGGAGGGGGTGAGGGGCAGGGGAGGGAGAGGCAGCCGGTCAGCCCCGGGACGGAGGTCGCTGCTTTCCCAGCCCCCTGCGAGTCTCGGACATCTGTTCCAAATCCCCGAGTCGCTAAGCTGAGCCTTCCTGTCTGGGATGAAAGGCAGCAGCGGGGGCCGGCAGCTCCTAGCCCTCCGCCAGTCCCAGGGAAGCGGGCGGGCTGGAACCTGGGGGTGGTGGGGGTGGGGGGGAGGTGGATGGTCATCAGGGGAACAGACACTATGGGGGGCTCTCACCACATGCTTAGAACCCCACTGAATCGCCACCCCAACCCAGCACGATTGGTTCTTTTATAGACAGGGAAACTGAGCTTCTGTGGATGAAATCAGTTGCCCAGGGTCACGTGGCCAATAGACAGCGGACCCTGGGCCCCTCTGCCAGAATGCGCTGCACTTGGGAATGAGAAGCGTCCAGGTGAGGCCAGTCTGAGTCTTGACTTCTTGCCAGTGTAGGGGGAATCTCCCTTTTTGCTTGTACGTTTTCTTAGATTTCTGAGAATCTCCTGGAACCACAGAAAGACCTTCCAGTCCCCGAGAAGATGAGTTTGAGCCCCTGAGCAAGGAGGAAGTTGCAGGAATAAGGTGGGGGGGCTCCTGCCTGCCCCCCCTCCAGTCTCCGGCCCCGACTGCCCGTGTGCAGGCTGGTTTCTCCGTGCATCCATTCTGTCTGCCTGGGCCGTGCTGGGGGAGGTGAGGCCTGCAGGAGACGGGCTGGGCCCAGGAATGACGCGAAGGAGAATTTGTGCTCCAGGGACACACACGGGTAAAGGGACCTCGCTGAGATCTGAAGGGTGGCAAGAGTTGTCCAAAGAGCAAAGGACCCTCCAGGTCAAGGGGACAGCACAGGGGAGGCAGTGTTCTTGGATGCGCACGCCCAGGACAGCCGGAGTGGAGGGGATGAGAAGACGAGGGTGGGTGGTGGGGGCTGGATGTGAGGAGGACCCCACTGGCCCCGGAGGAGCCCCGAGCCAGCTGGTCTCCTGAGCTTTGGCGCCATTGCGTCTTCCTGTCGAGTGGGTGGCGTGTTTGCATTGGCCGGGGCCAGTGCCAGGCCCAGCGCAGGGCCCCAGCCCTCCTCTTTTCTCCCTGGGGGTTCCAGCTGGAACGCAGGGCCCCAGGCAGGCCAGGGGGTCAAGGCAGCGGCCCTGCTCAGCCTCCGCCCGCAGGAGCAGCCCCGGCCCGGCCCTGGGCCCAGCTGGCCCTCCCTGGGCTTCCCAGGACCGACCAGGAGGTGCAGGGGTGGGGGCTCCCAAAGCCAGGAAGGATGCAGGCAGCCTTCCATCGTCCCGACCCCACCTCCACTCTGGCACAGCCACGTGCGCCCTGACTCCTCTCTTTCCCCCGGTCTCTGCCCTTGCTGTTGCCTCTGCCTGCATACTTTCTCTTCCTGCCTTTTTCTGGATAACCCACATCTTATTCGTGCACAAAACAGCTAAACACCTGCTGTGTGCCAGTCCCCGTGCCGGGCCCTGGGGACGCAGCAGTAGACAAGATTCTGACATATGCTGTGTACCCCGCTCAGCTGAGAGGTCCCCTCCTCCGGGAAGCCCCCCACCCCCCAGCATTGGGCAGACGGCCTGCCCATGGGTTCTTGTGGCCCCTCGCCCTTCCCCCGTCAGTCTGGCTGGTGCTGCCTTGAGGGTTTGGTTTGTTTGCATCCTTCACAGCCCTGGCTGCAGAGGGAATGCCCGTTTTCACAGCTGTGCCCCCGAACCCAGCACCAGGCCCCTGCCTGGTAAATGTGGGTGGGGCGAGTGCACGGAATGGCGGCTAACGTTGGGTCATGCGCTTGCGGCACGCCCGGGACTGTTGTAAGTGCTTCGCAGGCGTTTACTCATTAAGCCTGTTGTTGTTATGCCCCTTTTGCAAATAGGGAAACTGAGGCACTCCATTCAAGTCGCTTGCCCAGTTAACCCAAGAGAGGTTAGGTGTTTTGCCCAAGGCCGCAGAGCCATTAAGTGGTGGAGCTGGGGTATGTGAACCCCAGCACATCATAGCTATACCGTATTTCCTCACTGGGAACAAGGGAAGGAGTGAGCGCATGCATGAATGAATGACTCCCCAGCCTTCCAGATGCATCTGAAGCCGTGGGCCCCAGCCTTCCTCCTGGCCCTGCCCCGCTCCTGCTCCCGCCGGGCTCCTGTGACTTGACCCGCCTCCTTCCCCTCCTCCCCCTCCTCTTCGTGCCAGCCTTGCACCAGGGCACCGTCTCCCCACCTCACGCCCCCGGCTTTGCCAGTCGGGATTGCGGTGGACATTTGGGACTCCAACTGCACCTCTCGTCCAGTCTCCCACCTGTGCCCTTGACCTAGTAATTCAATCATCCTCCTGAACAGCAGCCCTTGGATGTCACACGAGGGGCTCAAACTCAGGGTCCATGAATAAAGGCACTGTGTTCATAGCACCGTTATTCACAGCAGCCAAAGGGTAGGAGTAACCGTGTCCATTGACAGATGAATGGATAAGCAAGATGTGGTGTACACACAGTGGAATATTAGCCTTGGAAAGGGGGGAGATTCTGACCCATGCTCCAACATGGATGAACCTTGGGAACACTCTGCTAAGTGAAAGAAGCCAGATACAAAAGGGCAAGTACTGTATGATTCCATTTATATGGGCCCCTAGAACAGTCTAATTTAGAGAGACAGAAAGTAGAAGGCTGGGTGCCAAGGGCTAGGGGGAAGAGGGAATGGGGAGTTGCTGTTTAATGGGACAGAGTTTCAGTTTGGGAAGATGGAAAGTTCTGGAGATGGATGGTGGTGATGGTTGCACAACAATGTGAATGTACTTAATGCGGTGAACTGTACGCCTAAAAATGGTTAAGATGGTAAATTTTATGTTAGGTGTATTTAAAATTAAAAAGTAAAGGCCTGCTCCTCCCCAGCCCCCATCTTTCCAGGCACCGAAGCAAGAAGTTCGGGAGTCAGCTGCGTCTTTCCTCCTCAGCCCTTTGACTTCAGCATTCACCAGATCACTAGATCGTTCTCTGGAATGTTCTGTGTTTGCCCTGCTCTCAGTGATTCCTGCTCAGCCCCTCATCTGTCCCCTGATTTATTGCAATGGTCTTGAATGCCCTGCCACCCTCTTTGCAAACTTGTAGTTTATACATTTCCGTCATGTCTCAGTTCAGATTGGACCTCAGAGTCCTTCTTAATACAAAGTCCTAGGCGATAATCAATCAGACGAGACCTATCACTCTGCCCAGGTTGGACAGTAGGCTTGACAGTCTTGATCCATATTTGGGGTTTAGACTCTTGGTCCAAAGATGAGAGAACTGTGATGGGCCCAGCCCCAATTCACCCAGGCTCTCAAGGTGTCTGGCATTGTGGTCACAGGGATTCCCTAGCTCCTCGCAGGGACTCACCATGCCTCAAATTGCTGAGAGCTGGGGTGGGAGAGGAAGACAGGAAGGGTGGATGGCAGGTGATAGGGCTGAGGGCCCTGCCTGCCACGATCCCCCGGCTCTAATGCTCGCGGCAGGCAGGGCGCCTCACCCAGGCATCCCGGCTCAGCTCCCCTGCCCCCTCCAGCCCCCGCAGCCCACTGCTCCCAGATGGCTCCAATTAAAGGGCTTTGTTTTGTTTCCATTTTCCCAAAATAAGCCTCTCTGTTCCGAACTCCTTCTGCGCGATCGGTGCCGGATGTGGCCGGCCGGGTTTTATGACCGCCCCGGTGTCACCCCTGTCGGGCTTTATGTCCCAGCTGGTTGTAGAGGACATGGCTTGGCGCTCCCGGCGCGGCATCCGCGGTCTTCGTGGGCGCCAGCACCCCGTTCCTGGGCTACCCCTTCCCTTGGTCGCCCGCAGAGCCCTGGACGGAGGGTGGCCTGGTCCGGGGCAGTGACTCTGACAAGGCTGCGGTCGAGTAGAGACTCAGCTGTTTTCTGCGTGACCTTGGGCGAGTTTCTTTCTCCTGCCCAAGCCTGTGCGGGGGTCTCGGCCAGACCGCATGCGGAAAGCCTGGAGCAAGGCGCCCAGCGTGGAGGTGCTCACTAAGTGCAGGCTGTTGTTAGACAGGCTCATCCGGGGGCCACGGGTGCAGACACACCGTGACAGTGTCAGCCGTGTCGTCGGGCCTGTCTGTCTCAACTCGCTCCTTGGATTATAAACTTGAAGGTGCACAGCATTCATTGTCTTTACCCACTCATTCAGCGAGCATTTAGTGAACACCTACTGTATGCCAGAGCTGTGCTCAGCTCTAAGGATTCACAACCTCTGTCCCACGGGGGTCACAGACTAGTGAGATGGGCAGGTCGTTACAGAGCAGGATCAAGAAGCCCAGGGAGGCTGGGGGAGCACCGGCAAGGCACTCAAACCACAGCTCCAGGGATGAGTAGCCGTCAGCCAGGGCAGGGAAGCAGAAGGATGGTCCATGTCAGGCTGAGACTGGGGCGTGTGGTCAGTCCGCTAAGCCAGTGGGATGAGCAAGGATGCGTGGGAGCCAGCCAGGTGAGGCGTGGAGGGAGCAGCATTCCAGGCAGAGGGAACTGCCTGTTGGGCAGCTGGGAGGTGAGGGAGCCGTGCGTTCCCGAGCAGTCTCAGCCCCAGTTAACAGTTGGGGTGACGTTTTGGCCCAGCCTTCCTGAGGGGAACCTGCCTGTCTCCATCACCCTGAAGCGTCGTCGGCCCCTGGAGCTTGCAGGGTCTGGGTTGGAGCTGCAATTCAATTATTGTCTCCCCTTATAAGATCTTGGGGCCGGTTCCTTCCCCAGCATTCGGGGTGCCTTTGGCAGAAACCTTTTCATCACAAAGCGAGGATTAAGTTGCTTTCTTGGCCCTTCTAATTAACTCTTGTAACCAACAGGCCGTGCCGTGTCTCTGTGATGTTCCTGCGTCTTCTGTCGCCTCCTGGCTTGGCGAGGAAGAGGAACAGCCTAGCCCGTGATGTTGCTCGTTTGCGTGAAAATCCCAGTGACTGTCTTTTTCCTATCACACTTCTAGCTGCCAGCTGCCTTTTAAGTGGCTCCAAGCTCCCCTTCCGTGAGGTGTCTGGCTGCGAGATGTTTACAGAGGAGTCTGGGCCAGGGGAGCCGCCGCAGCCCCCACGCAGCGTCCTTTCGTGAGCGCACGTCTGGGGCGAGGCCCTGCCTGGTTCAGCACAGCAGCAGCCTCCAGGCCGCCCCCGGACACTGACTCGGTTTGCTGCACATGCTTTCTTTTAAGGGACTCGGAGACAGTGCCAAGCTGTGCTGCCATGTAACTTTGAAAACCATCTTAAAACAGAACATGGCAAGGCAGTTCCTTGAAAAAATTTTTTTAGTGTGTTTTCTCCAGTTTTTAAATTAGAACAAGCTTCGTGAGAGGAAATTGGGAAAAAGTAGAATTGAAAAGGGAAGAAAAGTCACTCCTGGTCCTCTGCCCTGGGGACAACCACGCTCATCCGTTTCATGTCTCACTTTTTTCCTGTTCTTTAGGGATTTTTAATATAATCTGGTGATTCGGGATGTGTGGTCTTGTGTCTTTTTTATTCAACATTTTGACCTCAGCTTTCCCCGTGTATTACAAACTCGTTGTGACTTGTTTCAGTGGCTTCAATCACCCCGTGAATTTTTGTCCTACAGTTTGTTAAACGCTTATGGTTCCAATTTTTTCCCTATTTATAAAAAACGCCTTGATGAACATTTTCATGTATTTAGGTTTCTTTCCTTGTTTGAATTCCCAGAAATGGGATTCTTTTGTCAAAGGCAAGGAGTACTTTCATGGCTCTTCATCCGTGTCACCAAACTGCCTTCCCAAAGGGCCAATATATATTTTTTTCCCCAGATTTTTCTTTTATTGTGGTAAAATATGCATAACATAAAATTTACCATCTTAACCATTTTTAAGTATATGGTTCACTGGTGTTAAGTACCTTCACATTGCTGTGCAATCATCACCACCATCCATCCACACAACTTTCTCATCTTCCTAAACTGAAACTCTGTCTCCATTAAATGCTGACTCCCTATTCCCCCTCCCCCAGCCCCTGGTAGCCTCTATTCTCCTTTCTGTCTCTATGAATTTGACGACTCTAGGGACCTCATATAAATGGAATCACACAGTATTTGTCTTTCATGATGGGCTTATTTCTCTTAGTATAAAGTCCTCAGGGTTCATCCATGGTGCAGCAGGTGTCAAAATTTCCTTCCTTTTAAACACTGAATAATATTCCACTGCGTGGATAGACCACATTTTGCTTATCCATCATCTGTTGATGGACACTTGGGTTGCTTCCACGTTTTGGCTATTGGGAATAATATTGCCATGGACATGTGTGTACACAAGTATCTCTTAAAGACCCTGTTTTCAGTTATTTGGGATATATTACTCAGAAGTGGAATTGCTGGATCATGTGGTAATTCTATTTTTAATTTTTGAGGAACCGCCAAACTATTTTTCATAGCAAATGCACCATTTTACATTTCCACCGGCAGCAGCACACAAGGGTTTCAATTTCTCCACATCCTCTCCAACACTTGTTATTATCTGTTTTTTTTTTTAATAATAGCCATCCTAATGGATATGAGGTCCAGTTTTTTAAAATATATATAACTGCTGTATGGAGATATAGTTCACCATACAATTCACCCATTTAAAGTGTATAGTTCAGTGGTTTTTAGAATATTCGTGGAGTTGTATACCCATCACCACTATCTGTTTTTGAACATTTTCATCACCCCTGAAGAAACCCTGTATCCATTAGTAGCCCCCCAGTCTCCACCCCACCCGCCAGACCCTGACAACCCTCATCTACTTTCTGTCTTGATGGATTCGCCTATTCAGGACATTTCATATAAGTGGAATCATACAATATGTAGTCTTGCCTGATTAGCTTCTTTATCATAATGTTTTCAAAGTTCGTCCACGTTGTAGCATGTATCAGTACTTCATTCCTTTTTATTGCCAAATAGTATTCCATTGTGTGATCTACCACATTTTAATTATTCATTCATCAGTTGATGAACACTTGAGTTGTTTCCGCTCTTTGGCTCTTCTGAGTCATGCTGTGGTGAACACCGTGGACGAGTTCTTGTGTGGACATATGTTTTCATTTCGCTTGAGCATCTGCCTAGGAGTGGGACGGCTGAGTCATGTGGTGACTCTGTGTTTAACATTTTGAGGAACTGCCAGACTGTTTTCTAGAACAGCTGCCCCATTTTACATTCCCACCAGCAGCATATGAGGTTCCAATTTCTCCACATCCTCCTCAACACTTGTCATTATCTCTGTTTTTGATTATATCCATCTTAGAGGAGTGAAGTGGTATCTCACTGGGGTTTTGGTTTGTGTTTCCCTGATGGCTGATGATGTTGAGCCTCTTCTCATGTGCTTGTTGGCCATCTGTATATCTTCTTTGGAGAAATGTCTAGTTAGATCGTTTGCCCATTTTTTATATAAATAATTTTAAAATTTTTTATTTATATAAATAAATAATTCGGTTATTTGTCTTTTTATTATTGAGTTGTAAGACTTCTTTATATAGTTTAGATAAATCCCTTATGAGATATGTGATTTGCAAATATTTCCTCCCATTCTGTGGGTTGGCTTTTCATTTTCTCCACGGTGTCTTTAGAAGCAGAAAAGTTGTTGATTTTGATGAAGTCCAGTTTATGTATTTTTTTCTTTTGTCACTTGTGTTTTTGGTGTCACATCTAAGAAGGCTTTGCCTCACCAGGTCATGAAGATTTACTCCTGTGTTTTCCTCTAAGAGTGTTATAGTTTTAGCTCTTACACAGGGCCCAGATGTTTAAACAGAGGAGTAAAGTGATTTCTCTTCAGCGGTGAGGAAGACTGGACAGGGATGCAGGTGACAGCAGCAGGCAGGCCTCCTGGGGCGTCTGGGACCAGGGGCAGAGGGTCAGAGAGAAGACGGCAGCCCCGGGAAGGGGGAGTAGGCGTGTTCTCTGCTGCTCTGGGGAATGCGAGTCTCCTGCTAATGGTAGAACTTACCAGAACGGCTCCCTCAGTTGGTCATTCATTCATTCATATGTGCATCAACACTGGTGAATGGCTACTGGGTGTCAGGCACTTGGTAGGCGCTGGGGTGGCAAAGTTTAAAAAAGAAAAGCCAGGTGCTGGTCTGAGGAGCTCCATCCAGCGTGGGATGTGGGTCGATGAGCAGTAATTCTCTGGTGATGGGGTGAGTGGGGCGAGATGGGGTATAGAGTACTCAGTGTGATGCTCAGGTATTATGTTGTACCGAGGAGGCCCCTCCCCTAGCTGGGGGAGGACTTGGGGATGGGGGTCGGCTAAAGGAAAGCTTCCGTGAGGAGGGGCACCTGAGTGGAGTCAGGAGGTGAGTGAGGGGGTGGGTGGTGGCATCTCGGGCAGGGAGGAATCGCCTTTCCAAGGTAGCCCTCGACTTCCTTCCTGTTGTTGCCGTCATTCATGCCCTCAGTCTGGAAGTCCAGTGCGTCCTCAGTGGGGCTGTGGGAGGCAGCAGCTCCCCCGCTCTCCCAGCCCAGCCTCCCTCCCCCGCGCCCCTCCCCAGAAGCAGCTGCTCCCCACTCTCAGGGCTGTTGCTGTCCCATGGCCTTGGATCTCCCAGCCGTGTGCTTGCGCTGCCTCTCTTGGTTTTTCTGTTCACCCTCTGAGGGCAGGTGAGGACTTAGGGGTCCTCCCCTCTCCACCGCCCAGCTCCCCTCCCACAGCCCCCTTGGCATCCCGGCCCCCAGTGCAGCTCTGAGTAATTGTGGTGGATCTGGGCTCCTGGTCGTGGGCGCTCCTGGGCGTGATGGCGGCAGCTGGGTGAAGAGGAGGGCGGGGCGGGTGTCTGATACTTGAAGATCCCCCCATCTTGACAGCGTGGGGGACAGGAGTGGGGCTAAAGCCGCTGGAGGGGAGAGGCCACTGGGGGCGGGGGGAATGAGCAGAGAGGGCCGAGGAGGGGACCCCTAGGGTGGGCAGGGAGGAGGACCCCAGGAGCAAGACCCAGGAGGGAGGCCTGCATGGAGGCCTGGGGGAGGGGGCTTCCAACATCGTGGAATGACCAATGACCCAGGAAGTAAGGCAAGGTGGGTCCCTGGCTGTGGCCACGAGGGGCTGTTGGTGAGGTGGCTTTGCAGGGGCAGTTTCTGTGGAGTGGCCCAGAGAAGGTGAATTGCAATGGACTGAGGGTTAAGTTGGGAGATGAGGCTGTGGGGCAGCAGATATAGACTTCTCTTGAGAAATTTGGATCAGAAGGGAAGTTAGATGGAAGTGGGAGGAACAGAGGGCTGCAGGGAGGACTGTGTTAGGGTTAGGGGGCTTTGGAACGGGGATGTCTCCAGACTCCAGGGGTCTGAAGTCACTGGGAGGAAATGAGGCCAAAAGGCACAGGTGGAAAGGTCGGCATTGTTGGGGGGTAGTAAAATAAACAACTTTCTAATGGTAGAGCAGTCTTCTTCAGGATGTGGCAAGGTCCTATTGCTGGAGATATTTGAGCAAAAAGAGATGGCTGCCTGTCAGGGGTGTTATGATGCAGATTCCTGTGCAGGGAGGCAAGTTGACATAGATAAGGAATGGCAAATACCTAGGAAGCATGCTGGCGTTGTCCTCTCTGGTGCCCCTGACAGACATCACTAATCCCTCGTGACACTCCCAGCACAGTGCTCCAGACAGCCTCTATCCATCCAAGGTAGTTTATGCAGCACAGTGGCTCTGCTTTCTCTAGACCAGGATTCTGACTCTTCCTTCCCTTCTGTGAAATGGGTCTGTGTCTTCCTGCAGGGAAAGCGTATGAGATCACCTACGTGAGGCTGAAGTTCCACACCAGTCGCCCCGAGAGCTTCGCCATCTACAAGCGTAGCCGCGCCAGCGGCCCGTGGGAGCCCTACCAGTACTACAGCGCCTCCTGCTGGAAGACCTACGGCAGGCCCGAGGGCCAGTACCTGCGGCCCGGCGAGGACGAGCGCGTGGCCTTCTGCACCTCCGAGTTCAGTGACATCTCCCCGCTGAGCGGGGGCAACGTGGCCTTCTCCACCCTGGAGGGCCGGCCCAGCGCCTACAACTTTGAGGAGAGTCCCGTGCTGCAGGTCAGAGAGGAGCGGGGCCTGGGGGCCCAGGGCTGGGCTGCAGGCGGGACACCCGGGTCGGGGACCACAGGAAAGTCTCAAGTGGCGGGACACAGAGGGCCCTATGAGATCCCATGGTTTTCGGATTTTAAACAACAGAAGCCCTCGTTGTGTCTCCATCTTTTGTGGATGCTGATAATGAAGTAGATGGAGGAGGGGCTCCGTCAAGCAGAAGAGTCCCTCCCCTCGCCTTCCACGGCAGAGCCCTGTGGCTCCCAGGAGCCTGTGACCACCACCAACTCGCCTGACCCCTTCCTTATGTGGGTGGGGAAACTGAGGCCTGGAGCGGGAAGGGGTTTTCCAGGGACACCCATGGACTGTGGAAGGGCCCAAAGCAGACCCTGAGCATCCTGACTCCCGGCTGGTGCTCCTTCTAGAACCCCCGCTGCGGGCCTCACTTCCTCCCTCTGTGAACCAGTAAGGTCGCCTGCCTTGTGTGTCCCCAAAGGCTTGTACGAGGACAAAATGGAAAACGTAAAAAGAACATAAGTTTTGGAATCACGGAGTCCTAAATTCTGTGCTGTTAGGCAGCACTACCCAGCAGAACTTTCTGCAGGGACACAAATGACCTCTAGCCGCACTGTCCAGGAGGGCAGCCGCTAGCCACACGTGTCTGTAGCACGCTTGAAATGTGACTAGCGTGACTGGGGAACAGAATTTTAGATTTTATTTCATTTTAACGAATTTTAATTTAAAAGCCACATGTGGCTACCACATGGACAGTCTGCCACATTGGACGGTCAGCTAACAAGTGACCAACACAGGGCTTGGCATATGAGAGTGCTCATTCACGCTCTGAAGATAAGAGTTCACAGTGGCTCACGTTCTCGTCCTCGTGGCAGAGAGAGCAGCGGGCCTGTGGCTCTGTCCATCCATACAGGCCCCCTGTCCAGCCCAGCTGCATCTGCTCAGGTGTGTGGCCCCTACTGTTAAGGGCACCCACGCCTGTCCGCATTCCTCTCTGTCAGTGACCGTTCATCTGCAGACGCGGTGGCTGCTTCATGTTTCTGGGCATTGGACGGCCCTCTAGTCCACTTCCCTGGGTTCAGATGGGCCTCTGCTGAGAAACACTGCCGTCTCCTTCCCCTGACGTGTTCAGAGCATTTCCTCTGCCTGTCTGGGGTAACGGGGGGCTGGGCTTAGAATCCTGTTTGTTTCCAGAGGGGACACTCAGGCCCAGAAAGAAGTTATGTCCTGCCTGGGCTGCCCAGCACAAGAAGACATGGGGTCAGCTGGGTTGCGGTCTCCAAGACCACTCTCAGGTTCAGTGATTCACTTGAGGAACTCAGAATTCAGAAAAGCCGCTATACTCATGGTGACAGTTTATTACAGTGAAAGGATACAGACTGACACCAGAGAAGAGGTGCCTGGGGCGGGTCCAGGAGAGACCAGGTGCAAGTGTCCAGCTGTCCTCTCCAAGGGGAGTGGTGGGGACAGCCCTTATGTCTCCCAGCTATGATGTGTGACAACACGCACAGTGTACTGCCAACCAGGGAAGCTCTCCTGCACCTCAGGGTTTTTATTGGGGTCAGCCACAGAGACACAGCTGGCTGCCTATGTGGCTGCCCTTAATCTCCAGCCCCCCAGGGGTCAAGCTGATCGCGTGTGTCCAATGCCCTCTCCGTAAATTACGTTGTTAGCATAGACTGTCTGGGGGGCCCAAGACCCCAGGTGAACAAAGACACTGTTATTGAGCAGGACATTTGAAGGGCTTAGAGGTGACCTCCCAGAGCGGGGGGCAAAGGCCAGACCTCTCTTTGGGCGAAGTTAATCCTTTATGGTGCAGAATCACATCTCCAGACGCCCCGGCCCTGCTCGTCCCATTAGAAATGCTCACATGTCATCATCGTGATTCTGTTCAAAATGACAGTTTCTCCTCCACGGGGCTCCAAGCTCTGCGGATTAGAAGCTTCTCCAGGGTCACTTGAAGACAAGCAGAAGGGCCGGCCCTGCTCCACCTGTGTCTGTGCCGCCATCACCTGGGCAGAGGCTTAAGCCGAGACCCTCGGCAGCGAGGTTCCCTGACTTGTTGCCTCATGTGTCCTGGACGTTGTCCCTGATGGAGAGGCAGCCTTTTCAGAAATGCCCCTGCTGCTCCCAGGCAGAAGCCAAGGTCAGAGAAGGACAAGGAAAGGCAAGCCCCCTGCCCTTCTCTCCTGTCCTCCCCTCAGGGCACATCCAGGGTGGTGCTTCCCTGGGGACATAGAGCACTGGGAGGTAACGAAGGATGTGTCCTTATGGCTGCTGGGTCTTGGGTCCCTCTGTCCCCCGTGAGGGGCCCAGGCCCTTGGAGAAGAAGGCAGAGTTGGGCCCCAGAGCTGAGTGGCGGCCGGAGCAGCTCCACTCCCGAGGGCTGGCTGGAGCCGAGCTCACCGTCTCCCGCTTCCGCTTAAGGCCGCATCTGGACCTGGGGTCCAAAACCAACCCGAGAGCCCGCTCGTAGTTTTAGCTGGGGCCATTACAAGTTCCAAAGCCCATTGCCTGTGTACACTGGGACTCCGGTTTGCCCTAAAATCACCTTTAGGGCTTCAGAGAGCGCCCCATACAATTTGGGCTAAGGGAGCAAATCCCCCTTCTCTCTCCCAGCTCCCATCCTGTGTCTCAGCGAGACTGTGATGCTGTTCCTGTTGTCTTCACAGACTGATGGAGGAGGTCATGGGCCACAGAGCAGATGCAGCAGCCCAGAGGAGGGTCACTGGGGGCCGGACCTTGGGCAGGTCATTGCCCTCTGGGCCCCACCAGCCAGTATGATGAGGGTGCTGGGGTAGACGCAGGAAGGAGGCTACCTAGTGGTTAAAGCTGGGCCCCTGGGGTCAGATAGACCCGAATCCCAGCTCTGCCATGCACCAGCTATGCAACTTGGAGCAGAGTCCTTACCCTCGCTGAGCCTCAGTCCACTCATCTGTAAACCAGGGGTAATAAAAGTACCCACGCGTGGCGTTATTGTGAGGACCTGAGCCATAACTGCAGTGTCGGCTGCAGTGCCTTCCGCCTCCCACATCAACTCGTTTGAGTTCTCCAAGTGGCACGTTTTCTGGAGGAGGAAAAGAGTCTCAGCGCCTTCTGCTGTGCACTGCTGGCTTTCCCACCCCCGGCCTTAGCTCCTTGCTCCTCAGCAGCATCAGCACCAGCTGGGCGCTTGTTGGAAATGCAGAGTCTTAGGCCCACCCCAGACCTCACAATCAGAAGCTGCGTTTTCTCCAGATCCCGGAACGCACACCAACGTTGGGAAGTGATGCGGGGAGTAACAGGGGCTCACACACTCGCTGAGTGCTGACGTTCCCACTGAAGTTTGCTGGTGCTGGACCCCTCCTCCCGGCTGAAGCGTCCTCGGGCAGAGGCCCTGGGTCCCGGGCAACGGGCTGGTGAGCTGCTGAGCTCAGGGGCAGCAGGAGAGGCCCTCTGGCCTGAATCACGCTGGGGCGAGAAGAGACTTTGCCAGGAGTTCATTTTCTGTCCTAATGGGCCTGATTGCTAACCAGGAGCTCCTGGGCTGAATTAAAATGCTGATTAAAATTCAGCAGAGCGACCTCTGATTATAACAGCAGGCAGATGGAAATGTCAGCCTTCACGTGGGTTCTCCCCACCGGCTCTTCCAAGGGGAAGCTGCTCATTCAGCCATCAGCCAGTATTTATCGAGCGCCTGATACACGTCAGGCAGAGCCCCAGGGCTGGGGATGCAGCGAGCATGAGGGGCCCATGTTCTGGTGGGACAGATGTCACCTGGGGCGGGTGACTTGTCTGTGGGAGCCTGAGCCCGTGAGAAGCCTAGAAACCTAGGGCCTGCGCCACGCCAGGCCCAGCTGAGCAGGGCAGAAGGGCACTGGGACGCATCCTCCCTCAGCTGACGTCTAGATTGGGGGCGCAGGAGCTGCTGGGAGAAGTCAGGTGACCTGCGTGACAGGGTTTTAGATGGGCTGCTGCAGCCCTGCCCCAGCACCTCCACCACTACCAAGCATGTGCCAGACCCCACGCCCCTCTGCTGACATTGGCCAGCCTCCTCCCAACACCCTCGTGGGGTCAGCACTGTTGCTTGTCCCATTTCACAGATGGGGAAATGGAGGCCCCAAGACATTGAGCAACTTCCCCTAAGTTGCACAGCCAGTAAGTGGCCTGGCTCCCAGGTTGGTGTGACCCCAAAGCACAGGCTCCTTATTTCTACCGTGTTCTTGGAATTTGTCGGGGCTTGGCCTGTCCCTGTGTCCCAGGAGACCCCAGGGCAGCCAGCAGGACGCTCCAGCAGAGCGGTGGGGAGCAGATACTCAGGGACCTGCTGATGGCATCCTGTCCTCTCCTTTGTCCTCCCACGCCCCCAGGAGTGGGTCACCAGCACTGAGCTCCTCGTCTCCCTGGACCGGCTCAACACTTTTGGGGATGACATCTTCAAGGACCCCAAGGTGCTGCAGTCCTACTACTATGCCGTGTCTGACTTCTCTGTGGGCGGCAGGTAGGCAGACGGCAGGGCGGTGGGGCCCGGGACCCCAGACCCTGGTCCTGGGGCAGAAGGTGGCTGCCACGTGGGAGTCACCCGGTGGCTGCTGTGGAGGGGTGAAGAAGCCACTTCCGGTGCCCCAGGGGAGAAAGAGGGAGCAGGATCCTGGTCCCCTGGGCTCGGCGTTCGAGGCCTTCATGGCCCGGCTACATCCCGCCTCCTGGCCCGACTCCTGCAGCCTTTCCCATATCAGCCGTGTTTCCACCACCATTTGTGGGACACACCAGACCTTTGCACCTGCCGTTCCCTCTGCCTGGAGGTCCCTTCCCCCTTTCTTTTTTTTTTGCATCTTACGGGTACGTTCATTCATGCCATGGAGGAAGCGGCACTTGTGCAAGTGTACGGTGCTGTTCCCCGTCCCCACCTAGCACAGCGTCTTACATTACAGCCAGACCGCCTCCGTCTGACGTGCGCACCAAGTGGAGCTGGTCAGTGGTGACTGCAAGCAGATGCAGGCCTCGAGGCTCCCAAAGCTTTCCTTCCTGTACCAGCACTCCTGATGTTGTAAATGCTGAAGCCCGTCAGCCCCATTCCTTCCCACATCTCCTGGTAAACATGGGTGTGGTAGGACTTCATGGGGACTCAAACATTTTTTTCTTTCTTTCTTTCTTTCTTTCTTTTTTTTTTTTGCTGAGGAAGATTGGTCCTGAGCTAACATCTGTTGGCAATCTTCCTCTTTTTGCTTGAGGAAGATTCACCCTGAGCTAACGTCTGTGTCCATCTTCCTCTATTTTGTATGTGGGTCACCGCCACAGCATGGCTGCTGACCAGTGGTATAGGTCCATGCCTGGGAAATGAACCCGGGCTGCTGAAGCGGAGTGCACCGAACTTAACCACTAGACCTCGGGGCAGGCCCCAAGACCCAAACATTTTTAATAAGGCTTTGAGGCATCTCGGTGCAGGATGAACGGCTCAGGCGGCTCCAAAGTCCCAGGGCCAACGACTTGGGAAGGTCCCCGAGGGAGCAGGCGCTGCGCCCCTGCCCCCTTTCTCCTGTGGGAGGTGTTGGGCTACGTCATTGGGACCCCGGCCCTGGCCCCGAGTTCTCTAGCATCAGTCAGTGCCCGTCGTAGTCTGTTGAAGCATCTCCCCTCCCCAGGAAGCAGGAGCCGTGACATCCCAGGCCCGTCTCACGCATGGCCGCCCGGTACTGGGCCTTCAATGTGGGTTGTGGAACCAGGGGAGACACAGATGCTGTCTCAACGTAAACGCTTATCGGATTCCTTCTTGGAAAGGAGAGGGGAAGACACGTGTGTGCCGGCCCCAGTCTCGAGGGTGTGGCAGACAGTAATCAGATCAGTCCCCAGCACACATCAGCGCGCCCCAGAACAACAGGGTCGGGAGGCCAGGGCGGGGTGTGCCGAGGGCAGGCGGCCTGCTCTGCGGATGGGGACCGGCCGAGGCTGGAGGGTGCGAGAGGCGAGCATTCTAGGCCGAAGGGCCAGAGTGTGCGAGACTTGGGGCTTGAGGGGCTAGAAGGCCTGGGGCTGGAAGGGAGGGCCTGGGGCTGGGGGGGCGCAGAGACAGCTGGGGGGTTGTCAGGGCCACGGACCGAGTTTATTCTCATCCCACAGTCAGTGGGAAGGTGTTGAAGGGTTTGGCCAGGGCAGTAATAGGGTCAGACTCCTAAAACACCCCAACCCCCTGACGTCCACATGGGGAAGGATAAGAGGAGAGAGAAGATGCTGGAATGCTAGGCAGTGGCCGTGGGAGACAGTCATAGGGTGGGGAGAGGTGTTTCCTATTTAGGACGGAAAACCAGCTCGGTGTGGGAGTGACGGCCTGTGGGGGTAGGAAGCAAGGGGCTTCCGTAGTTCCGGGACGCTGGGGTGGTGTTCACAGGGGTGGAGAAGTCTAGGAGGGGAACACGGGCCCAGCTGCCCACACTCGGTGTCTGCACCCTCCAGGGAAGGCTGGGTTCCAGAGTGAAGGGGAAGTGGGGTGTCTGTGAGGGCCCCTCTGCGCCTCCTCCCCTGCCACCCCCACGCTTGATCCAGGTCAAACCACGTGGGAGGAGGGGCTCTCCAAGGATGGCTGGTGGCGGTGAGCTCCAGCGCCTGCTGTCAGGGGGCTTCGGGCCGGGGAACATCTGGGCCCCAGCTGCCAGAGGCGGACCACCCTCGGGCTGGCAGCTGGCTGGGGGGCAAGTGGCCCAGCAGCCTGTGTCCCACAATGGCCAATAGGAATTTCACTCCTTCCCTTGGGGTCAGAGGGCTCTATGGGGGAGGGAGGTGTTTGCAGCGCCCTCTTGGGGACATGGGCGGTCCCTTGTCCCGAGACTGATGACCACTGTCTCCCGAGGCTGCCTGCTGCCTCGCCTCTGCTGGAGTGCTGGGGTGTAACCTGCCTTCACTGGGTCCCACGGAGGCCTGGTGAGGAAGCCCTGTGCCCCAAAGTGGAGAGAGCCCCGTGGGTTCTGGCAGTGGTCAGCGAGTCTTCAGCACCCACTGAGGGTGAGGGCAGAGCATGGAACCCAGCTTATGGGGAGCCCCCAAGTGGCCACAGAGATGTCTAGAAGCTCTGTGTCTGTATGGAGGGAGAGAACAGGGTTCAGATTCTAGCTCTGCCACTTAACGCTGTCACTTCATGGCCTGAGCCTCAGTTTCCTCGTCTGTGAAAAGGGAATAGTTACGGTCCCTCCCGCCGCAGCCGTGATGCTCCATCGAGATGTGAGCTAATTGCTTGGTGGGGGCCGGCACAGAGGACTGTGGAAGGAGCTGGAAACCACGGGCTTCCTCCAAGCACTCAGTCTGGCCACGTGGGACGGGGTGATGGCCCCATGGGGTCAGGCTCAGCGAGCACGCCGTGTAGCCCCAGAGCACTTCTTTGTTCCTGCCCAGTTCCACCTGCCTCCTGGCCCTGCGGGACGGTGCGCGGGGTGGGACACTGTTGGGGGCTCCCCTCAGAGACAGGCTCATTAGGGACTTGAGATAGCTGGGGCCATCGTCTGTCAGGAGCAGCCTCTTTCTCATCCCCTTAGACACAGGAGAACTGCACGAGGCAGCCTCCCTGGCCGCCCCCACCTCCCCCCGCCCACCCTGTGAGCTGGCCCACCCTCTCCCCGGGAGGCTGAGATGGCTTCCTGGGTCCCTCTCAGCTCCTCGCGGCAGAAGCCTTCAGTGGCAGCCTCGAGAACTCTGCCCTACTAACTGGTGGCCTCGGTTCCTGCATCTGTTAACTGGGGATGATGGGGGCTCATGAGGATCAGATGGGCTATACGTGTACAGAGCTCAGAACAGCCTCGCGTGGTCACTTCTCTGCTGTCCCCGCTCACATAGTAGGTGTCCAGTAAAACCCCATAACTGAGCGGTAGACTCAGGCTCGCCGAATGCAGGGGCCACCCGGTGCTAACCTCCCTCTGCTGGCGCTGACCCCGGCTTCCGGAACCCCCTCCTCCGTGTCCTTTCCCAGGTGCAAGTGTAACGGGCACGCCAGCGAGTGCAGCCCTGACGAGGCGGGCCGGCTGGCCTGCCGCTGCCAGCACAACACCACGGGCGCGGACTGCGAGCGCTGCCTGCCCTTCTTCCAGGACCGCCCATGGGCCCGGGGCACGGCTGAGGCCGCCAACGAGTGTCTGCGTGAGTGTCCTGGGGCTCTGGGGACCGGGGCCGGGGCCGCGGGCTGGGAAGCAGACTCCCCGAAACCTGGCCATGGGGCTGCTCCTGGGTGGGCTCAGCCCCCGTGCTGCTGCCGGGCTGAGGGAGAGCTGGAGGGGGCGTTGGGTCCTCCGTCCTTGCCCCCACAGACGGCTCCCACAGACAAGTCCCCGCAGTGGAGGCGTCCGTGGTGGGAGGGCTGGGAAGGCCCCCCGACTTGTTCCTTTGTTTCAACTGCTCCGACTGCAGCTGCTAATCAAAGCCAGGCTGCCCCAGGTCTTGGGGGGTGCCAACTTCCCCACCCAGCCTCTCCCACAGGCCCCCGGGCAGCCTTTGATGGCCCAGCTCCGCTGTGATGTGGCTTTGACCACCGAACCTCAGAGACACACTGGAGAGGATGGTGCCGTCCCGCCTTCTCCAGGGACGTGGGCTGCACACGGGGTGGCTGGGAGGATCCACTGCCTTCCCAGCCTGGTGTGCCAGCCCGCCCCAGCTGCCCACTGTCCCCAAGCCCTGCCCTGGCTCCCCAGATAGTCATCTGGCTTGCTTCCGGCTCCCCTTGTGTCACCAGCTGTCTCTGGGCGTGGGATCCCGGGCTCTGCTGCTGCTGGCGGGAGGAGCGTCTTCATGTGCAGGCGCCCCTGGCGGCTTGGCCTCTGGGCCACCGTCCTCTTGGGCCTGGGCTGCTGGCAGCTAGAGCTGGGATGGGGAGGGGACCGTCCGTTCCATGGGACTGTCTGCAGGAGCTGCCTGGGGCAGCTAATGGCTTCCTCCTGCCCTTGCTGGCCTGCCTCCACCAGGAAGTCCTCCTGGGCCAAGGAAGCTGTGCTGGCTGGCTCGCCCGTTCTGAGCCTGGGGCTGTCTCCATGGTGGGGATGCAAAAGGCCAGACTGCTTCTCCTGCCAGGTCCTCATCCCTGTGGTCACGTCTCTCTCTTCCCAGTCACCAGTCTGGAAGCCGGGGCTTCACGCCTGACCCCTTGCCGCCCCCAAGCCCAGGCAGCCCCTGAGCCCTGAATTCGGCCTCGTCCACATCCCTCCAACCCATCTGACTGTGTCCTTCTATGCAGCCAGTGCCTCGGTCCCGCCCGGTCACCCTCCTCTGGGCGCCCGAAGCTCCCTCTTCCCTGCTCTTCCAGCCTCCGGCCTCCTCCCTGCAGCCTGCGGTGCCTTCTGAGGTGCAGGCGCGATTCCACCCACGCCCCGCTTAACCCCCACCCCACCCCAAGGTGAAGTCCACTGACCCAGGCTGCGGCCTCCCTGGGTCAGGGTCCTCCCACCTCTTGACCTCATAGCCGCCCCTGCACCCTCCCCGTCTCGTCACCCTGCACAACGTCCCCACCCTCTTCCTTCTTCCCTGCCCGTCACTCAACATGCCAGCCTACCCGCCCCCCTGCACTGGGCGGGGCTTGCTTCTCTGGCCGTCCACTTTCTCCTCCAGCCCTCACCTCCTGCCTGGGACTCGCCCCCTCTCCTTCGCTGGCCAGCTCCTTCCTGCTCACCCTTCAGATTCGAGTGGATGAAGGGTGACTTGTATTTTCCATGCGTCTGTGTGACCTCATGGTCACTGGGGACCAGATTCACACAACTGTGGCTTGGAGGATCCACAAGAGATCTTGGAGTGAACCACACTGCCCCTCTAGAAGGTGGTCAGTCTATGATCCATGATCAGGTGGCTGTCCATCCTGGCTTGCCAGGGAGGGTCCTGTGTTTGGCCTACTTATTAATGGTGCCCCCTTTGCTCTTAAGAGTGTCCTGTATGGGAAGATTAATCGATTGGTCTCTATGTCCTTGATCGAGCTGGGCCTGAACTCCATCCCTGACCTTCCTCAAGCTGCCTGCTCATTCAGCGCAAGGAGGCTGATTGGCACAGACTCCCCTCCTACCACGTGCCACAGCCTCCCACACACGCCCTCCCCTGCCTCCTGCCCACAGCCTGCAACTGCAGCAGCCACTCGGAGGAGTGCACATTTGACCGGGAGCTCTTCCGCAGCACGGGCCACGGCGGGCGCTGCCTCCGCTGCCGTGACCACACGGCTGGGCCGCACTGTGAGCGCTGCCAGGAGAACTTCTATCGCTGGGACCGCCGGATGCCATGCCAGCCCTGTGACTGCCACCCAGCAGGTGAGTGGGCCTGCCGCCCAGCCCCCACCCTCGCCCTGATCCGGCCCCCGCTGCCCTGTGCCCTTGCCCCCCCAGGCTCCCTGCGCCTCCAGTGCGATGACTCGGGTACCTGCGTCTGCAAGCCCACGGTGACGGGCTGGAAGTGTGACCGCTGCCGGCCGGGGTTCCACTCACTCAGTGAGGGCGGCTGCAGGTGAGGGCAAAGGGGCGCGGGTGTGGGTAGCCCAGCGTGGGTGCATGGCGTGGATTTGGGCTGAATGATGGGACGCAGAGGGACGGGATATTAGTTGCCCCTCTCCTCCTCCCTCCCTTCCTTCCTTTATTCAGCATTTTCTTATTCTGCAGCTTCCACGCCCCACACCCAAGTGAGGACTAGAGACACCCAGTCCCCGGAGAGGCAGACAGGCGTGAACAGATGCGCATGAGACAGGGGGCGAGTCCTGTGGAGGCCCAGGCGGAATTAGGGGTCAAGGGCAGGCTTCCTGTAAGAGGCGCTGAGTTCTAGAGAGAGACCTGAGAAGTGAGGGCGAGACGTGCCGGGGAAGCTCCGTATGGATGAGCTGGGAGCGCAGGGTGGGAGGCTGTGCGGGGGAAGAGGCTCTGGTGGGGCCTCAGGGGAGCTGTGGACAGACATGAGCAGGAGTGGGAGGAGGTCAGAGGCTGGGGCAGAGGCTGCAGCAGGAACAGCTGGGAGCCGTGGCAGCCTGCACCAGGGTTTGGCCAGGGTGACACAGAACCAGACAGATTCCAGAGCCCCTCGGAAGGCAGAGCTGGCCGGAGGTGGTCACCAGGGAGCAGAAGAGGGAGAAGGGATGGAGGCTGACCCCTGGGGTTCTGTTTCAGGGGCCTGGGTGGAGGGAGGCCATTCATGGTGAGGGGAGAGGCTGAGTCTGCAGTGCTGGTGGGACATCCGAGGGGAGAGAGATGGGCCAGGAGCTCCTGGGGTCTGGACCTCCGAAGAAGGTTCTAACACAGTTACCATCACTTGATTGAGAATATACACAAAGACCAAAAAAATAAAGCTATTATAAATTCAGAAGCACCTTTAACTGAACTTGGCTTTGGTTAATTGCAACTGTCTCCTTGTGTCTTTGAAAGGCAGTGGAAATGCATTGTCCCCCAATGTGTGTGAGGCATCTCAGATCCCTTACAAAACAATCGGTGGTTCTAGGCACAAAACTGGACCTTAGACGGGGAGCTGGATGCTTCCTCAGGGTCTCTCTGGCCTCTGGGCCTTTGCACGTGCCATTCCCCCTACCCTGGAGCATTCTTTTCTCCCTCCCCCCTGCATCTTTCTGGCCTGTGTCTGGCAAACTTCCGCTTGTTCTTCAGTTCTCAGCCGGGTTATGGCTCCCCCAGGAAGTCTCCCTTTCTACGTGTCCCATTGCGCCCACCCTGAGCACCTTCTTGGTGCTGGCACAGCCTCTTGTACATCCCCTCCCATAGCACACGTCAAAGTTCAGGTCCCCCGTGTCCCTGTCCATCCTCACTGGACTGTAGGCTCCATGAGGGCAGGAACCATGTCTTGTCAGATGGTGAGTGGATGGAAGGATGGATGGAGGGAAAGAGAGAGGGATGGGTAGATGCGTGGGTGGGTGAGAGGAAGGGTGGATGGGTGGGACGATGGATAGAAAGATGGAAGGATGAACAAATGGATGGGTGAATGGAAGGATGCACAGGTGGATGGATGGATGGATGGATGCATGGATGGATGGGTGGATGGATGGCGAGTGGGTGGGTGGGTGGGTGAGCAGATGGATTGCTCTTCAGGTGAGTGGATGGGTCACTTCCTTGGCAAGGTAGGAACAGTAAAATGTGGGGGCTGGCTCTTGGGTCAGCCTTCCTCCTGGTCCTCTTGGGAACAGGGAGGGGTAGAGAGATTCCTTCCAAGGAGGATGGGCTGTTCCCACTCCGGAGTTGCCTGTTGGACTCCCTTCCCTTTGTCCTCTCTCTTCGGCAGACCCTGCACCTGCAATCCCGCTGGCAGCCTGGGCACCTGTGACCCCCGCAGTGGGCACTGCCCCTGCAAAGAGAATGTGGAAGGCAACCTGTGTGACAGGTGGGTGAGCAGATCCAATAACAAGCCTGCTGGAAGTGGCCTCAGGTTTGTGGTGGTGGGAGGAACAGGGGGCAGGTCTTCGTGGACTTGGGCAACCTCACCACCTGGCACCCTTCCTGGAGCATCATGGCTCTGCTGCCCAGGAGGTTATCTAAAGGTTCTGACACTTCGTACTCTGACCCACCACCACTGATGGTTCATAAACCGTGAGAAAATATATCTTTTTCTTTTACATCTTAGAAAGAGCTGGAAAGGATAAGAGAAATCATTTAATCCAAGGATAGCAAATACATGGGACTTGTATCACAACTCTCCCATCTCACACCCAGGGCAGACATCACTAATGGAGTACTACCACAGCCCTCCCATCTCACACCCAGGGCAGACATCACTAGTGGAGCACCACCACAGCCCTCCCATCTCACACCCAGGGCAGACATCACTAGTGGAGCACCACCACAATCCTCCCATCTCACACCCAGGGCAGACATCACTAGTGGAGCACCACCACAATCCTCCCGTCTCACACCCAGGGCAGACATCACTAGTGGAGCACAGCAGTCTTTATCATAAGCCCTACTGTAACCTCAGAATCCTTCTCTCCACCTTGCTCCAAGAAGCTCCTGCCAGTCGAGCTGAGATTCAAGCCTCTTTGCCTTCCTTGCTGTCCTATCATGGTACTCATGGAGCGTCTGAAGCTCAACGAGGCAAAATGACTTTTCCAAAGCCACACAGTCCTTGAACTTCCTCTCTCGTGTGTTCAGGGGGCCTCCTAGCTCCAGGCAGTGGGGCTGGCAGATAAACGAGGGTTTACCTCCCTGGACACACACCGTCTCCTCTTCCTGGCTTTGTCTCTGGCCTCTGAAGCTCTTTGCAGCCAGCGCGGGGTCTGCCTGGGGCTCTGGTTCTCTGGCCACTGGCCCTGTGTGTGAAGACCCCGACACACCATCGCACTGGGGATCATCTACCCTCATCAGTCCATGTTGGGCCCATACTGGTTCAGGAAGAAGCCAGTGCCCAAGCCATGTGGCTGGCCCTGGCCTCTCTCACCTTGCTCAGCCCCAGGCTGTCCATACGTGGCCTATGGTCCCTGGGGTGGGAGGTGGATTCCCTGCTGGGACTTCCTCCCCCGAGACCCCTCAAGTGAGGAGGCAGAGTGGAACTGGGGCACCAGATCTCACCCAGGTCCTCTGGCAGCTCTGCCGCACTGCCCGCACCGTGAAGAGGCCCTCCCTCGGAGCCCCACTTCGCTCATTTGTGAGATCACTGATGAGCTGTGTTTGTCGGAGCTGGCTGGGCATCCCGGTCATCAGCAGCTTATGAATCAGATTCCTCCACTGGGCTGGCTCAAACAGAGGCCCCCGGGGTGCAGACCAGGCATGTGTGTTTGTGAAACATCTTTCCAGGGCTCCCTGTAGAAATGGCTGATTCTGAGGCTGGGGTGGGAAACATGCAAGATGAGCCCGCAGCGTCTCGTAGTGCCAGAAAGCGAGGAAGTGCTCAATTAAAACAAACACAGACAAAAACAAACAAAAACACCCACACCACGGTGGGGGCCCGTGTCAAAAGGACACGAGAGCCAACCTGAAAGACCTCCCCAAGCTGGAACAGTTTGAACAACAAAATAAATGATGATAGTATTGCATTATAACCCAAAGAATAAATCTCCACAAGTCCACGCTGATATAAATAGTTGAGTGAATAAATAAATACACAGAGACAGAGGGATAAATCTTCCTTCCAGAAGAATTCCAAACAATAACCGTGGAAGGAATGAGGGAAATATAAACTCAGAATATGATAGTAACAGTCGCTGTAGGTGGGAGCCACTGATGAATGCTGAAATTAGTGGGCGGAACTTGAAGGAGAAACAGGATATTTGCAGAGCCCCAAAATATCTCCCTCAAAATATTTATTAATTACTGTGGTGGTTTCAACCTGTGTCCACAGTTCATTCATTCTCCTCCAGGAGGTGGGGCTCAATTCCCCTCCACTTGACTGTGCCCTGGGCTTAGTGACTTGCTTCAGACGACAAGAATATGGTGGTTTTGTGGTGGAGAAACCGGCAGGCAGCACCTTAACCAAATGGCAAAGATCAGTGTTATCGGTGATGTCACCAGGAATCATTTACCCCGATGTGATGTGACGAGAAGGGCACTTCACCTCTATTTCTTCCCCAAACCCATAGCCCCAGTCTAATCATGAGAAAAAATCAGAGAAACCCATTGAGGAATGTTCTACAAAATACCTGAGCAGTGTTCTTCAAAAATGTCAAGGTCGTGAAGGACAAGGAAAGACCGAGTTGCTGCTAGGGATTGGAGGAGATTAGGACGTAATTAAATGCCATGCCGTGTCCTGGATGGGATCCTGGAGCAGAAAACACACTCGTGGAAAAAGGAGAAATCCTAACAATCAAGTCTGGAGTTGAGTAAATACCATTAAGCGATGTTGATTTCTCAGTTTTGATAAATGCACCTGGTGCTGTCAGATGTTGGTGTCAGGGAGAGCTGGGTGAGGAGGCTGCCGCTCCGTACCATCTTTTCAAGTCTTCTCTAAATCTGGAAAAAATTTTCTTCCGTTTCCCCAGTGATTCTGGACTCACGTTGGTCCAGCTGGGATCCCCCGAACCTGGCCGGTTCATTTGGCCCCATGGGCGTGTCTTGCCTCTATTTCAGATGCCGCCCGGGGACGTTCAACCTGCAGCCCCACAATGCAGCCGGCTGCAGCAGCTGCTCCTGCTATGGACACTCCAAGGTGTGTGCGGCCGCCGCCGGGTTCCGGGCTCACCACGTCCTCTCCAACTTCCGCCAGGGTGAGCAGTGCCCCCGCAGCCACCCCCCAGGGGTCTACCCCCAGCCCGGTGCGGCAGGCGGTGTTGCTCTGAGCAATCCTGCGGTGGTGGTGTGGGAGGGTGTGGAAAGGAGGGGGCAGCCTCAGGCACATGGCCAGCTGTGCAGGATGTGTCCCTCTGTGCCCCTCGGCACTCCCCAGTACCCGCCTGCACCCCTTGGCTCCCTCCCACAGGGAGGGTTGAGGGGCTGGGTACACGGCAGCCTTTGGATCTTGTGGGAGAATTTCCGATTACTCTGTCAAGGTTGGCCTCCCTGAGCATATGCTGGTGCTGGGCATTCAGGCCCAATGCCCTGGCCTCCATTTATTGAGCACCTGCTGTATGCAGGCACTGTGCTGAGCATGGAACCTCACGACTTCCCCGGCAGGTAGGTGCTCTCATTCCCGTTCCACAGGTGAGGCACCCGAGGCCCAGGAGAGGGAGGTCACATAACTGAGTTGTTGGCAGCAGGTTTGTCAGCTCCTGAGTTTGGCCCTTCACCACCATGCAGGCCTTCTCTCTGGGCCCAGGGTCCAGGGCTGCTGTGGTGTCCCGGGTCCCCAACTCCAGGTGGCACAGGTGGCTCTTTGGAGCAGGAGAGCGGTGGAGCTCTGAACTCTGCATTAACTCATAGCCTGCGGGGATCCCTGCCATGCACACCACCCCCCGCGGCCCTTGCATCTCCCTCTGGGAGGAGCGGGGTGTCAGCCTGGGATGGAACCTCAGGCAGGGCTCTGGGATGCCCTGGGTGCGGGGGCGGTGCGCCCTCTGCTGGACACTGCGCAGAAAGCAGGACCGAGAGGGGCTTGGATTGAGGCCCCCGGGGTCTGGGATGTTAGCGTCAGATGGGACCCGTTTTACAGATCCTGAGAACAATGTCATTACTGTCTCTTCTCACTTGGAGCCAGGCCCTGGGCCAGGCGCTTCAGCCTCGGCATCTCACGTTATCCCACAATCACGCTCCGCCAGCAGGTCTCAAACCTTTTGGTCTCTGGATCCCTTTATGCTCTCGGAAATTATTGAGGCCCTCAGAGCACTTTTATGTATGTGGATTGTTTATGTGGATATTTTCTGTATTAGAAATCGAAACAGTAGTTTAAAAATTTCTATGTATTAATTCATTTTAAAACAACCACAGTAAACTTATAACAAAAAATAACATCCACCTGTGAAAAATGACTGTCTTTTTAAAAGACAAAAAAATTTGAGAAGAGTGCCACTTGCTTTACAGTTTTGCACATCTCTTTATGGTCTGGATTAATAGAAGTCAGCTGACTCTCACCACGGCTTCTGTCGTTTAGTCTTTTGTGATATCTTGTAGCTTCTGGAAAACTCCACTGTACACCTGTAAGAGAGACAGAATGAAAAATGCAAATAACATCTTAGTGTTCTTAAGATAGTTTGACCTCATGGACGCCCTGAAAGAGTCTCAGGGACCCCCAGGGTATTCACACCAGCTTTGGGAGCTGCTCCTGGGGTCATAAGGACTTCCTTGCCCTCATTTGGCAGATGAGGAACCAGCTTCAGAGAGGTTAAGTAACTTGCCCAGGGTCACACAGCCAGTGAGGGCCAGAACCCAGTCTAGTGTGGAGAAGCCCCGGCCTCCCCTTTCTGAAGAAAGGGAAGGCCTTTCTTCCTCCCTCGCTCCTCACCCCTCAGGTGTCCCAGGTGTTGAGCCTCTACCCCATTCCCCAGCTGCCCCCTGGAGAGTGCCCCCTTGAGGTCATTTGCTCTATGCCAAACTGTACTGCCATCACCAGAAAGAGGGTGGACTGAGCTGGGACTGGGGACCAAAGGCCTGGGGTCCCATCCTGGCTTGACCACTTCCTAACCAGGGGGCCTCCCTGGGTGCAGTGGGCTAATGACACGCCCCTTGAAGGACAGGAGTGGTGAAGTCACAGCTGAGGACGTTCTCTGAGACCTGAAGACGAGGTCAAGTCTGGTATTGTTAGAGACGGCCCTGGCGTCCCAGCGCCCCACAGTGGGACTGAGCTGGGTCCTTATGTTGTGCTCAAAGCCAGTTGAAGGGACAGGGCAGGCCCAGAGCTCTGACCATGCCCCAGAGGCTGGTCCCTGCCTTTCTAGCTTCTTCTGCGGCTGCCTCCCACCCTAGGGCCCCCACCCTGGCTCTGGGATGGGGATCTGAGCTGCCTGGCTATGGGCACAGAGCATTTGCACCAGCTGGCTCTCATCCCCACGTGGCCTGTCTCTAGAACATTCCTCCCCTCCCTGGGCTGGTAGTTTCAGGCGGTGCTGAGGCCTCTGGGGGCCGTCCTTGGGACCTGGGGAGTGAAGTGGGAGGGGGCGGAGGCCACCCTCCAGGGCCTCACAGGGATGCGTGTGTGTTTGCTGCGCAGGAGCCGAGGGCTGGCGGGCCGGAAGCATGGGGGGCCCAGAGCATCCGGCACGATGGAGCCCAGGGGGGATCCTCCTGAACACAGAAGATGAGGAGGAGCTCATAGCGCCAGGTACTTGCCAGCCACGGGCGGGGGCGGGACTGCCTGTGTTTCTTTCCGATTGCTGCTGTGACAAGGTACCACCACCTTCGCGGCTGAAAACAACACACATTTATTCTCTCAGTGTTCTGGAGATCAGAAATCATAAATGAGTCTCAGGGGGCTAAAATCAAGGTCTTGGCAGGGCTGGTTCCTTCTGGAGGCTCTAGGCGAGGGTCCATTCCCTGGTTCCTTCTGGGGAGGGTCCATTCCCTGGTTCCTTCTGGAGGCTCTAGGGGAGGGTCCATTCCCTGGTTCCTTCTGGGGAGGGTCCATTCCCTGGTTCCTTCTGGAGGCTCTAGGCGAGAGTCCATTCCCTGGTTCCTTCTGGAGGCTCTAGGCGAGAGTCCATTCCCTGGTTCCTTCTGGAGGCTCTAGGCGAGAGTCCATTCCCTGGTTCCTTCTGGGGAGGGTCCATTCCCTGGTTCCTTCTGGAGGCTCTAGGCGAGAGTCCATTCCCTGGTTCCTTCTGGAGGCTCTAGGCGAGGGTCCATTCCCTGGTTCCTTCTGGAGGCTCTAGGCGAGAGTCCATTCCCTGGTTCCTTCTGGGGAGGGTCCATTCCCTGGTTCCTTCTGGAGGCTCTAGGCGAGAGTCCATTCCCTGGTTCCTTCTGGAGGCTCTAGGCGAGAGTCCATTCCCTGGTTCCTTCTGGAGGCTCTAGGCGAGAGTCCATTCCCTGGTTCCTTCTGGAGGCTCTAGGTGAGGGTCCATTCCCTGGTTCCTTCTGGAGGCTCTTCCTTCTGGAGGCTCTAGGCGAGAGTCCATTCCCTGGTTCCTTCTGGAGGCTCTAGGCGAGAGTCCATTCCCTGGTTCCTTCTGGAGGCTCTAGGCGAGAGTCCATTCCCTGGTTCCTTCTGGAGGCTCTAGGCGAGAGTCCATTCCCTGGTTCCTTCTGGGGAGGGTCCATTCCCTGGTTCCTTCTGGAGGCTCTAGGCGAGAGTCCATTCCCTGGTTCCTTCTGGAGGCTCTAGGCGAGGGTCCATTCCCTGGTTCCTTCTGGAGGCTCTAGGCGAGAGTCCATTCCCTGGTTCCTTCTGGGGAGGGTCCATTCCCTGGTTCCTTCTGGAGGCTCTAGGCGAGGGTCCATTCCCTGGTTCCTTCTGGAGGCTCTTCCTTCTGGAGGCTCTAGGCGAGAGTCCATTCCCTGGTTCCTTCTGGAGGCTCTAGGCGAGAGTCCATTCCCTGGTTCCTTCTGGGGAGGGTCCATTCCCTGGTTCCTTCTGGAGGCTCTAGGGGAGGGTCCATTCCCTGGTTCCTTCTGGAGACTCTTCCTTCTGGAGGCTCTAGGCGAGAGTCCATTCTCTGGTTCCCTCTGGAGGCTCTAGGGGAGAGTCCATTCCCTGGCCTTTTGTGGCCTCTAGAGGTGCCCTATTCCTTGGCTCGTGGCCCCTTCCTCCATCCTCAGAGCTGATGGAGTCTTTCTCACATTGCACCTCTCTGACACCAGCTCTTCTGCTTCCTCTTCCGACTTTTCGGGGCCCTTGTGATCCCATTGGGCCCAGCTGGATGATCCGTGTCAGTCTTTCTGCTGTAAGGTCAGCTGATTAACAGCCTGTGTTCTGCCGCAGCCTTCACTGCCCCTGCCATGCAACGTGACATATGCACAGATTCCAAGGATTAGGACGTGGGCACCTTTGGGGGCCATGTTTCTGCTGACCGCATGCCCCACCCCCCGCTTCCTGATCACTGCCTTGCCACCCGGGGCTCCTTCAGGCCACTGTCACATCCCAGACAATCCCTGTGCATTTCCCACCAGCCCCCTCACCCCACCAGCCCACAGTGTCCCTTGCCCAGGGCTGTGGGATTCCTGCAGAAGCAAGAAGTTCTAGATTATTCTGAACCACACCCCCATCAATTAGGGCAACTTTGTTCTCCTGGAAACTGTGTTGGACTGAGAACCGGGAGCCTGAAGTCCATTCTTAGCTCTACTGTGGCCAGATTCGGGATCTGCTGGCTCCCCCGACCCAGTCCTGCCCTTTCCCTCCCTCTCCAGGAGGGGCCGGAGAGGTGACGCACGGGTGTCTGAGGAGCTGTGTAGACACAGCCCATGTGCCCTGCAGCCAGGAAGCAAAGGACACAGGGTCCTCGGACCCCCTCGTGAGGCAGGTGCTCCAAGCTCAGAGGCCCACGAGCAGCAAACGCGCTCTGCTGCTTTGTCAAAACATTTTAGAAAAAGGAATTATTCACTCAAGAAGTGTTTGGGGGGTTCTGCGCTGGGTGCTGGGCACACTGCAGTGGGCACGGCAGGTGGATGAACTCAGCCGGTTTTATCTCACTTCTTGATGTGCGCGCATTCTGCCGACACCGTCTGCCCCGGCTGACTCCTGAGCACAGAAGGACTAGAGGAAAAGGAATGGGGTTGTCCCATTGCTCACTTCCTCGGGGTCGTGACTTCCAGCACAAGTGGTTGGCTCAACAGGGAAATAACATGGGTGAGAAAGTGTGATAGGGCTCCTCTCCTCCATGTGTCTCGGAACGCCACCACCTTCCTTCTGCTGGAAGCGAGTTCTGATCCAATGGAAAGCGCGGCCTCTGGGGCCGTCAGCGCCCCTGCTCCATCACACATGTCACACGCTTACCTTGTTCTCACTCTGTTTCCCTAAACCCCTGGGCATGTGGGTCCCCCGCACTTTGTGCTCCTGGGGCCTCAGGAGCGCTGCATGGGAACGGGCGGCCGGGCGCCACCGCCGTGCGCACTGTGCATCTCTGCTCCATTGTCCCCTCAGACTTCACCTACAAAACCCAGGTTCACAGACAAAAGGATTAAGAAGTCAGGACAGTGACAGCAGAGCATTAGACCAGGCGTGGGGCCCTGTGTGTCTGCAGGGGTCGCACGCCCATGAAGCCAGCGCTGGCTGTGGGGACGGTCAGGAGGTGAGGGTGGGCCCCCTCAGCATCTGGTACAGGGAGCCTTGGCTTCTCCTCTTGCTGTAGCTTTATCTTGTTTGAATGTTTAATTGCCAATAAAATCAATGTAGACCTTTAGAGTCAAGCGAATTAAAGGAAGACCGTCAGAGCCTTCTTCTCTTGTCCTCAGAGAAGTTCCTGGGAGACCAGCGGTTCAGCTATGGGCAGCCCCTCACACTGACCTTCCGGGGCCCCCCTGGGGGCTCTCCGCTCCCCGTGCAGCTGAGGCTGGAAGGGGCAGGCCTGGCCCTGTCTCTGCGGCACTCCAGCCTGTCCAGCCCCCAGGACGCCGGGCAGCCGGGGGAGGTACAACTTGAGTTCCAGTGAGTGTCCTGCCCTGTCCTGAGAGGGGGGTCAGGGTGGTCCCTGAGGTCCGGGCACACTTGGATCCCCCTGTGCTCTGGGGGCTCCCGCCCTCCCCACCCCTGCTGGAGGCTTCTTGGCCCCACCTGTCCCCGGCCTCGGGTTCTGGTTTGACCCTCTCCCCTGCCAGGCTGCAGGAGACCTCCGAGGACGTGGCCCCTCCGCTGCCGCCCTTCCACTTCCAGCGACTGCTCGCCAATCTCACCGCCCTTCGCATCCGGGCCAGCGGCCGAAGCCCACGCCCTTCTGGTCAGTAAT
Source organism: Ceratotherium simum simum (assembly GCF_057802395.1). NCBI lineage: Eukaryota > Metazoa > Chordata > Mammalia > Perissodactyla > Rhinocerotidae > Ceratotherium > Ceratotherium simum. The sequence continues at coordinate 6,175,568 of NC_141928.1, read as the reverse complement.
GATAAGGACACCCCCCACCCCCCCAAACCAGCTGGGCCCAGGGGCTCCTTCATGCATAGCCTTGTTGAGTCCTCATAGCAGGATGGTTCACGTCCTCATTTTACCAAGAAGGAATGTGAGGCTCAGAGAGGTCAGGACACTTGCCCGAGGTCATATAACTGGTAGGGCAGAAGGACTGGATGCCAACGACAGGCAGCAGCTGGACAGGTGAGGGGCCTGAGGATGGACAGCTCTAAGCGACAGGTGTGTGGCCAGTGAAGCAGCCAAGAACCAATAAGTGAAGTCACTCCATGACACAGTCCACCACTGCTGGAAGGCTAGACCCTTGAGGGCCCCCTGTCCATGCTGGCCGCAGGGGGCAGGCCAGGAGTCCCCGGGATCGGCTCCCCTGCTGGTCACTGGCGGTATTGCACCTGAGCCACGAGAGAGCCGATTGGGTTTCTGAACCTTCTCAGCGGGGGGTGGGGGGTGGGGGGGTAGGCTAAGGCATCACACAGCTTGGATGGGGATTTCTCACCACCTCTCACCCTGGACCCATGGTGCTTGGCCTGATGCTCCTCTGACTGTTCCTGGTTCCTCCCTCTTTCCTGAATGTACTTTCTCCACCTCGGGGGCTCACCCCCTCCCCCCACCCCCCCATACCTGTAGATGCGCAGACCAGGCACCCTCAGTGCCCCTTTTTAGAACAGGTATTTCGTAGATAACACCACTTTACTATCTGGAGATGGAATTCATAGATATTATAACCTACCTCGACACAGTTTTAAAAAATCATGTACTATACAGAATAAACAAAAGGAAAGTAAATGATATAAAAAAATAATCAGGGGCTGGTCCCATCGCGTAGTGGTTAAGTTTGGTGTGCTCTGCTTCAGCGGCCCAGGTTTGTGGGTTCAGACCCCGGGTGCAGACCTGCACACCACTCGTCAGCCATGCTGTGGCGGCGTCACACATACAAGATAGAGGAAGATGGACACAGATGTTAGCTCAGGGCACATCTTCTTCAGCAAAAAAAAAGGAAGATTGGCAACAGATATTAGCTCAGGGCTAATCTTCCTCAAGCAAAATAATAATGATAATCATCATCATATGAATTCGAAATGGTTCCAAATGCTCAGACATGACCACACTGGACAACATAAACTAGTCAGAGCTTCCCGCCCTGTAATGAATAGGTTTGGGTTTAGGAGAAACAAGAAGCTCAGAGGCCATTTATGTGCATGGAGGGCAAGGAAATGTGAATGCAGAGGCGTGGATGGCTGATGCTGGAATAAAATCCAAGGTTAGGATCAGCAGTTACTGGGCAGACTTATCTGAGGAGTGTTGAGGGGCCACTCACAGAGGGAGACGTCGGGGGCAGAAGCCGGCTGGCTCGCCCGGTCACAGGCGGCAAGGGGATGGTAAGCAGGGGTACAGTTCTCTGCCTTGGTCAGCGTGGTTCTTTTGAAAGGTTTGCTCAGCCTTGACAGTTGCATCGCTTCGTTGGGGGAAAAACACTCGGCAGAGCAACCGTTCATTTGTGGGTGAAGCTCAAAACCAGGTGTCACGTGTCCAGCTGGATATGATCGACTTTATTCCTTAAATCCTTTCTGTTTGTCATTTTGAAATCACAACTACATGGGAATGTTTGCTGGATCGTTGTGAGAGGGGCAGTTACAGAGGGGGGCCACAGAGGGGACAGGGTGTGTGATGGTGACTAAAATCCTAGAAGCCGGATGGTGACATGATTTCCAAAATGGTGAATGAAAATTCTGAACAAAACAGAGCACAGCCTTCCTTCCATGTACGTGGCGCCTGCGTTCCTAGACAGTTCCATATGCACTTAAACATTCCAGATACCTGTGTTGATGTGCAGTGGAGTTGGGGTCTGGGCTCAGATGTGTACAGAGGGGTTTTTCTGCCCTTTCAGCATCCAGCAGGACACGAGAAAGTCACCGGGGGAGTTTCTGTGTGTGTCAGGGCCTCTAGCCTCGCTGGCCCTACCTCCCCATCATGGTGACAACCAAAACGCCCACAGAGGTGCTTCCCAGGGGTGATTTTGCTGCTTCTGAGAACCTCTGGCTTAGGTGACCAGCCTTCTGGGGCCCCTTTAAGTCCAAGGTTTGGGGGTTGTAACCACTCCCCCTGCCGCCCCAGTGCCTTCTTCCTCTTTGGAGCTGTGGTTGAATTGCCTTCATTGTCACCATCATTGTCCATGCTCCCAGAAGCCCCCCTGCTCCCCACGTCTTTCCAAAGCCCCCTTGCTGAGGCTCCTTGCGGGAATTTCGGTTTCACTCTTTCCAGCGCTTCCTTCTGTCAATCACTCAACCTTCTGTTGATAGATATTTACAAGGTGCCGCTTATGCCAGGCCCGCCCTGGGTGCGGGGGATGAACTGGCGAGACCGTGGAGGTATTGACCCTCCATCTCCCCTCACCCCTCAGACCTCCTCCCCGCGCTGATAACGTTCTGGGGCCTCTCTCTCCAGACCTTTCTGTGTGCGTGTACTCACATCTGTGTTTTTTTAGTGTAGAAATGTGATCACACAGTACAACGTTCTGCCGCTTGCTTTTTTCAGCCAACAGTATGTCTTGGAGGTTGTTACGTGTCATCGCACATCGAAGGGGCTGGCTGTCTGTGTCCCCTGTGTATCATCCCGTGGGGTAGCTGCTCCATAAAGTTTAACCATGCCCAGTTTGTAGACATTGACGTGGTTTCCAGTTTTTCACCATTGCAAGCAGCACAGCAGGGCATAGCTGCCAGAAAGGTCTCTGCATCCTTGTGTAACTGTCTAAAGGACAGATTCCTCAAAATGGAAGAGTGAGGTCAGAGAGGGCACAGGTTAAATTTTGACACGTGCTGCCAAATTTTCCTTCAGAAAGGCCGTACCAGTCTATGTGCTGACGACAAGAGTCCACCTCCTCCGCTATCTGCCCGCGGTGGTGGTTCTCCAGGTTTACAGATTGTTGGTTTTTGCATTTTGCCCAGAGTTTCTGGTTGTTTCCCGTGGGAAGATTGGTCTGATAGGAGCTGCCCCTCTATTACTAGAAGCAGAACTTCCCGATTTGTATTTGTACGTCCACATGCGGAGGTCCCCACACCCCCCTCCTCCACTGGTATTGGTCTTTAAAATGCTTACCAATCTGAGGGGTGCAAATCGTATCACTGTTGTTTAAATTTACATATCTTTAAGAACTCGTGAGACTGAATGTCTTTCTGTAAACTTTCCAGTCATATCTATTTCTTGTCCTAAAAATTGCCCATTTCTCCTCTTCCCTTTATCTGACTGTTTTTTTAAAATGATAATTGATCCATGGGCTGCCTTTACATACGTGGGCCGATAACCCTTCACCTGTTACGTATGTGAATAGGAAGGTTTGGGGAGAAGGTGTGCGTGTAACCCTCTCTTCTCACTCTACAGGCCAGGTGTTCCTGATGGAGGTCCGGCTCACGTCGGCCCAGCGGGGGCTATCCCCTCCAGCCTCCTGGGTGGAGACCTGCTCATGTCCCAAGGGGTACAGGGGCCAGTTCTGTGAATCCTGTGCCCTGGGTTACAAGAGGGAGATACCGCTAGGGGGTCCTTATGCCAACTGTGTTCCCTGCACCTGTAACCAGCATGGCACCTGTGACCCCAACACAGGTGAGTCTCCCAGCGCCCCGTGCTGAGGTCACCTGGGCTCCACCCAGAATACGAGATGCGTACTAATCTGAACAGGGTCAGCTGTGTGCGTGTGTGAGTGATCACTAAAACAATACTGATAAAACGGTGTCATCGGGTTCCTCCCCGTGCTAGGCACCTTTGTATACAGAGCATCACTGAATCCTGCAAACAACCGTACTGGGACCATTACTGTCCTATCTCACAGGTGAGGGACCTAAGGCACAGGGAGGCCACATGGCCAGTAGGTGGCAGAGCTGCTCCTCCCACAAGTTTACTACCGGCTGCTCATCCCCACTTGTGGGGAGGAAACCCAGAGAGAGACCTTGCCCAGCGTCACGCAGCCAGGAGGTGCTGGACGGGGCTGGACACTAGCCACCCCGCACCACAAGCGTCACACAGGAATTGGGAGGGGCAGTGCCCTGCTGCTCTCCTGGAGCAGGTGGGGTCTCTGAGAAGGAAAACACCTGCTGAGCTTTTCTCAGACCTGATGCTGGAGCCGACAAGGGACAGTAGCCCAGGAATCAGCAGACTAGCCAGGGAGGGCAAGCACACGCAACATGGGCCTCCCCCCTTCTTGTGCCCAGGGCAGGCATCACTAGTCGAGCCCAGATGAGGCCTCATAGTCCTTCCATGCAGTGCTCCAGGAAGCCCTATTGAGGAAGCAGAGTTGTCTCATGAGGCGGGACCAGTTTGTCATCCCTCAGAGCCCCTGGCCGTGCCACAACTTCCTCCTCAGTTTGGGCAAATCCTCGCCTGTCAATGGGCACAGCAGCCACTGCTGCCCACACTGGGTGGAAGGAGGAGTGATGAGCATGTGGGTGCCGGGCCAAGGCAGGGACAATGGAAAGCAGGGTGACGGTACCCCCCTTTCCCTCTCTTTCCCCTGTTCACCTCAGCCCAGCTCCCGGAAGTAGTGGTCTTGCTTAACCCCGTCTCAGCCAGGCTCCTCACTCAATCCCTGGCAGTGGGGCCTCCCTTTCCCAGCACGCCAGGCTCTGAGCAGACTCCAGGTGCTGTGGGGCTGGTGAAGGGGGTTTACAGAATCCCCCATCATGAGAAACCAGTGGGTGGGAGAAGGGAGGCTCCATTCTGTGAGACCAGGCAGCCTCTGGGAACCCACAGACCCCATAAACGGGGAGCCACGTGTATCCTGGTCTGTGTCCATTTCACTTTTGGTCCCTGAAGTTAAGAGGACACACAGGAAGGGGAAAAGGAAAACAGAGAAAACCCCAGCTGTGTTGCCTGGTGGTTCAGTTATAGGTTTTGGAATACAAAATAATAGTGACAACAGTAATAATAATGCTATGTGCCAGAGACACATTGACTGCATAGTCTTGTTGAATCCTGACGAAAACCCTTTGAGGTCAGAGCCATTGTTATGCCCATTTTGCAGGTGAGGACACTGAGGCATGGAATGTTAAATGGTTGGCCCAGGTTCACCTGGTCAGTAGGTGATGGACGTGACCCCAGGGTGGACTCTTCATCCCTGGGCTGTTCTGCCTCCGTCATGGAAGGTTCCCACCCTAGTTCTGCTCTGTGACCCCCACCACCAGGATGCCGGCTGTCTCTGGAGTGCTCTGGGCTCAGGCAGTGGTAACCAGGTGCTTGTTTTGCCCCACAGGGGTCTGCCTGTGTGGCCACCACACCGAGGGCCCATCCTGTGAGCGCTGCTTGCCAGGTTTCTATGGCAACCCCTTCGCAGGCCAAGCCGACGACTGCCAGCCCTGTCCATGCCCTGGCCAGTCAGCCTGCACGACCATCCCAGAGAGCACAGAGGTGGTGTGTACCCACTGCCCCCTGGGCCAGAGAGGTGAGTGGCTCGTGCCCTGGGCCCCACTTCTGCCTGGGCTCCAGGAGTGGCGTCCTGGGTTTGGAGGGCGGCAGAGGAGGGCGGGCCCAGCTTAGGAGTGGCAGGCCTGACCTCGAGGGACACTGCGTAGCCCCATAGCCAGGGCCGCGGGCTGCTCTGGGTTCCTGGCAGAACTTGGGCCGCTGAGCATATCCAGGTGAGATTTTGAAAATCCCCGTGTCCAGGCCTTGGCTCTCTAGGGCCTAACTTAGTGGCTTGAGATGGAGCCCAGGAATCTTTATTCCTAACAAGTCCCCTGGCTGATTGTGATACACAGTTAAGGTGGAAAACCTCTCATTGAACTTTCAGCTTTAAAAAAATGTCACCAGATAATGTGTGAAGCAGGAATGCCCCTGTCCCCAGCCCTTTCCTGCTCCTCATCCCTACCCCAGGACTGCAGCCTGTCCTAGATGTCTGACTCTTTTTAAACAGTTTTATTGAGGTATTATTCACATACTCTATGATTCACCCATTTAAAGTATATAATTCAATAGTTTTTTTGTATATTCTGTTATTAATTTTTTTAAGTTGTGGCAAAATATGCATAACATAAAATTTGCCATTTTGTCTATTTTGAGGTGTATAGTTCAGTGGCATTAAGTACATTCACAGTGTTGTGCAACCATCACCACCATCCATCCACAGAACTTTTTTATCATCCCAGATAGAAACTCTGTCCCCATGAAATGATTGTTTAGTAGTGCCCCCTGCCCCCAGCCCCTGGCACCCACCATTCTACTTTCTGTCTCTCTGAATCTGACTCTTCCAAGTGCCTCATGTAAGTGGAATCGTACAGTATTTGTCCTTGTGTGTCTGGCTTGTCTCACTTAGCATCCTGTTTCCCAGGTTCCCAGACACCTGATTCTACATTTGGTACCCGTGGCTGCGTCAGGACAGCCCATTACACTGGTCCTGTCTAGTGTCTGCTTGGCTGGGACTGCTCTGACAGCAGCTCCCTGACAGCCAGCAGCCAGCAGGGCTAGGGGGACACCCCAGAGCAGGGAACCCAAGAACCAAGGGAGCGAGGTCCCATCTCAGGACCCTGCACCCCACCCCGCCATCATGCTGCCTCTCCGTTCCCATAACCTTCCCCACATTTCTGGCTTCCTGGCTTTGGCTTCCCCTGGTGTGCAGACACGAGGGAGCCCACTCCGTGAGAGTGTGGACGGTTAGAGAAGTTCAGCCTGACCCAGGCTGAGAGAGACCAGAGGGAGGATTTCAGGGGAGCAGGTAGTGCTATGTGCAGAGAGACCACCCTGGGAGGAATGCATGGGGTAGATATTAGGCCTGGCGCCTTGTGCCAGCCCCGTCTTTATCACACTGGAATCGTCCGGCCCTGCCCGAGCCCAGCACGCAGAAAGCTCACCTGGACAATCTAGTCGGGACTGACCGGGGTCAAGTCCTGATCCCTACCTGCCCACCGTCGCAACCCCTCAGCAGCCCTCCCGGGACCTCCCAGCTGCCTTCTGCCCTGGGAGCTGTCCTAACCTGGTTCCACGCAAATGGCTGGTTAACCGTGGGGCCACCTTCTTCATGCCTGGCTTCCGTCTCCTCCCCGCCTGTCTTACTGCGTTTCTGTTTGAGGCCCCAAAGCCAGCACTGGCCTCCACCCTGGACTCCATTCAGACTTGTCTTTTCCTTTCTTTCCTCTTCTTTCCACTTTTTCCTTTTCTCCCTTAGTATTCCTGGTCTCCATTTTCAAGGTTGCCTGCCTTTAGTGATATTAACTTGAGTTCAACTGGACCGATGAGCTTTGAGGACACAGGGAGCCCAAACTATTTTTCACAAGGACGGTAGCTATTTGTTAAATTATAAAATAAGTACATACTCATTGTAACAATCAAAACCGTCTGCAGAGGTGTAAAGAGGAACGTGAAAATGCGTGAGAGCAAGAAGACAATGCACCCATCGTCCTGCCCCACGGGGGACCATGGCTGCTGTCCAGGTCTGTGGATCCCCTGGTGGTCTGTTTCGTGCAGATACGCACAGAGAGCTGGGTGTGCACCAAGAACAGGCTGACACTGCGTGAAGCACATGGTGCACTACATTCCTTTATGCCACACCTGTGTCCAGACTCGACTTCCCAGGCCACGACCCTCCAAAAGCCTGTTCACACAGCGTCTTTTCTGAGACTCACAGCAGCCCTGAGGGCTGGGACGTGAGGAGGCAACCCCAGTTCAAACCCAGGAAGCAGGTGTGAGTCCAAAGGAAGTTTAGAGACCATGAGAGGCAGGAATGGTAGAGGGGCCAGGAGCCACAAGTGAAAGAGCAGCCCCAGCTACGAGGGAGAGGAAGAGGAGGAGGAAGGTGACAATAACAGTGAAGGTGGTGACAATGAAGATGATGATGATGAAGGGAGTGATGGTCAAGATGATGAGGATGAAGAGAGTGATGGTCAAGATGATGCCATTGATAATGGTCAAGATGATGGAGATGATGATGATGATGACGATAATGATGAAAATGGTGGATGATGATGATGAAGATGATGATCAAGATGCTGATGAAGAGAATGGCGATGGTGAAGAGAAGGGTGATGATGACATGATGATGAGGGTGATGATGATGAATAGACGGTGACAGCCGCCTCTGGTAGCTTCCATTATTGTCCCCACTTTGCAGACAAGGAGCCCGAGTTCAGAGAGGTGCAGTGGCTTGCCCATGATCACACAGCCAGCTGATGGCCCAGGCGAGCCCTGGCTCCAGGTGGGCCTGACCCGGCCGGAGCCCGTGCTCTGCTCCACAAGGAGACCTGGGGACCCTTGCTTTGGTGCACACCCACCCTCACCCCCTGTGGGCCTAGCAGGCTGTGTTCATCGTGCCTGCTCCTTCACACACAGCCTTCTCGCTTCTCCAGGGCGGCGCTGTGAGATCTGTGATGATGGCTTCTTCGGGGACCCACAGGGGCTCTCTGGGGCCCCCCAGCCCTGCCAGCAGTGCCAGTGCAGCGGGAATATAGACCCCAACGCCGTGGGCAACTGTGACCCCCTCTCTGGCCACTGCCTGCGTTGCCTGCACAACACGACAGGTGCCCACTGTGAGCGCTGTCAGGAAGGCTTCTATGGGAGCGCCCTGGCCCCTCGGCCCGCAGACAAATGCGTGCGTGAGTACCCACCTCCTGGACCCTCGGGGTGGGGCACAGTGGGCCCCTTCTCCACCAGACCCAGCTGGCCGCTCTGCAAGGCAGTGCAGCCTTAGGCAGATCCCTCACCTTCTCTGTCCCTTGTCCAGAAAGCGTAAGTGTTTGCTCTTCTCCAAGGTCTCCTTCAGCCTTGGGATCTTACCAACTCTGATCCTGTGATGTTTTTTCCTGCCTTGATAATTTAGCGCTTATCTCTCACTCCACAGTTAGCACATAAGACTGTCCCAGGTGGCCTGTGGCACTTCTCCGTCCTGCCCCTGGGCTTGCAATCGGGCTGTGCCTCCTCACTGCCTGGGTTAACACTCAGCCCTCTGTCCCCATCTCAGAGGGCCCCCACATGCATCGGCCCTTGGAAGCCTTCCAGAGCTGCTACAGGAAAGAGCTCCCCATTTGCCCAAACTCACTCACTCCTGAGCCCTTTGTCTACGCAGCACCTGTCAGCCCTCTGCCAGCCTCCTGTTTTATGGGGCGCAGGAGAGCAGGTCAAGTGACCCAAAACAGTGGTGCAAGGGCCCGCCTCTGGCCCCCCTGGCTACATCTCTGGCCTTCTCTCCAGCCTGCGAGGGTGCAGGGCGGGCTCGGAGGGGCCATCTGCCACCACAACTATTCTAGGCTGTCTCTCCAAGGATATAGAAAATGGGCTGAGATTGGAACCCAGCCCTAAAGCCTTTTCCAGAAACAGCTTAGGAGTCTGGGCTGAATGTGAGTCATCTCCATGGGCTCCCCATCTTCTCTGCCTCTCCTGGACACCCAAAGCTTGACCTGTGTGGTTCTCCAACACTCTTTCCTGTTCCCACCCCCAGCCTGCAGCTGCAACCCGGGGGGCTCAGTCAATGAGCTGAGACCCTGCGACCCAGTGACCGGCCAGTGCTCCTGCCTGCCTCATGTGACCAGACGGGACTGTGGCCACTGCAGCCCCGGCTTCTACGACCTCCAGCCTGGGAGGGGCTGCCGGAGGTGGGTGGGGTGAGGCAGTGGGTGCCCTTCCCCTGGGTGTCTCTCCAGGATGGAAGAAGGCACCAGGGAGCCTCCAGAGGGGGGCCTGGCTTGGAATGTGTCATCCCCGGCCTACTGCCAGGTACACCGTGCCCTGCACCAAAGGGGGACAAAGGCACGGTCCCCTGGAAGTCAGACTCAGGCCCTGCCAGCCCAGGACGCAGGCCAAGAGCAGCCCTAAGGGGTTGGGCAGGGGGCCGGTTTGGTTTCTGATTCCCTTCTCAGTGACCCCGTCACTTGGTGACCTTTTGGCCACAGCAGCACCTTAGACAACATCTTTAGGGAACAGTGGAGGACCCCAGGGAAATGCCCAGTGAAGCAACAGGTTTATTCCTTGCGAGCCTTCTCAGAGCCTTTAATATGCTAATTGTACTGTGACTTTCCAGCAGAGGGGTATAGTCTCCAGGATGTGTATGTCCCCATAGCCTTTCTCTTGGAGGGACCATTTTGTGAGGCTGTGCTTCCCGGGGCATAGCTTGGGGGAGGCTGTTTGGCATGCACTGACATGGAGCTGGGGCCTTGTCAGCAGAGGGCGTGATAGGAAGGCCCCTCACCAGCTGCAGCCAGCAGAGGCCAGGCTGGGAGCAGCCCAGAGCTTGTCTCAGACCCGGTTCCTTCGCTCATCGCAGTTGCAAGTGCCACCCGCTGGGTTCCCAGGAGGACCAGTGCCACCCTGAGACTGGGCAGTGCCCCTGTCGCCCAGGCATCGAGGGCCAGGCCTGCGACAGATGCCAGCTGGGATTCTTTGGCTTCTCCATCAAGGGCTGCCGGGGTGAGGAAGCCAGGTCCTTCCTGGGCTGCCCGGAGGGTAGGGCCTGAGGTTTCTGGGCAAAGAGGAAGACGATCTTGCAGCAGGAGAGAGAAAAGTCAGATGCAGGGCTGGTCTTCTAAGAGCAGCCATTCAAAAGTGGAGTGAGTGAGCAGAGGATGGCGCAGGGGTCCGAGGCCTTGGAAGAGTGGCCAAGAACCTAGTCCCAGGCTCCACTGCTAAATTCCTGTGTGCTTGGGGCCATCCTGTCACCTCTCTGGGCCTCAGTTTCCTCATTTGTGAGGTTGGACTGGCTGGTCCTCAGATCATGGGGACACTGAAATAAGTCAGGCTGTCGTCATCACCTGTGACCTGAATCAGAATCTCCTGGGAGGGACACAGGAATGTAGTTGAGGCTGCCCAGGGGGGTCCGGAGCAGCCAGGTGTGAGGACGCAGGGGGCCTGGGGGTTCTGCTGTGGGGTGGCCATCAGAGCACCTGGCGACGCCTGCCCTGGCCCCTCCAGCATGCAGGTGCTCCCCGCTGGGCGCCGCCTCGGCCCAGTGCCACGAGAACAGCACCTGTGTGTGCAGGCCCGGCTTCGTGGGCTACAAGTGTGACCGCTGCCAGGACAACTTCTTCCTCACGGCTGGCGGGACACACTGCCAGGAGTGCCCGTCCTGTTACGCCCTGGTGCAGGAGGAGGTGAGCCCACCCCGTCCGGGCCCCGTCCAGGCCCGTTCCATCTTCCCGTCCATTCCATGCTCCCAGTGAGTGCCTGCTCTGTGCCAGGCACCAGGAAATGCCCACTCATCCACAGTTCTCAAGCCTTCCGGGCTCACAGGCCGCCTTCTCCCTGTGCCCACCAAGCTGTCTGGTCTGTACCAACGCGGCTCAACCCTCACCTCTGCCCTTCCTCACTCTTGAGTGGACGGGAGAAAAGTGGCTATCACCACGTGTCCTTCCCCACCACCCAGGCTGAGGTCTCATACTTTCTCAAGTTCAATGAGGATGATACCATAGATGGCCTTTCGTGGGGAGGGTCCGGAGGAGGGCGCTGCCCATTCTGGCGCACAAGTAGAATTTCCAGCAAGGAGGTGGCAGGTGTACGAGTAAGGACCATGAACTCTGGGGTTCCTCTCCCCCTAGTCTCATTAGTTGTCACGCGCCCACGCAGCCTTGGTAAGCGTCTCTCCTGCTCCAAAATGGAGATGATTCAAGCCTGCAACCTCTTACCTGAAACCAGTGAGGCCAGCTTTCGGAATCATGGTACTGTAGAAAGATAAGCTGGCATATGCCGAATATCAGGTACCCCCCGCCCCCGGGACGCCTGGACCAGCCCCCGTCATCAAACCCGTTGATATATCTGCAGGAAAACAGATGAATATTCACACTGCGGGGTAAATAAAGACCACAAGTAGCCTTGTTCCAAACAGTTTTGCTTCCAAATGAACTCAGGGTTTTTTGAACCTGAGTTTGCCATCAAACAAGGAATGGAAAGCCTTGTGGTATTTTGGACTTTGGAATCCAGGAGAAGGCTTGGGACCCGTGGCCCCTGCCCCTTAGGGTGGTTACAAGGTGAACATGAGCTGGTGCGGGGCTGGAGGTTGCTCGTGGCAAGTGCTGTATAAATGCAGTTGCTGTTCACGTGATGGAAAGAACAATATGATGAGAGGAGACGCTGCACAGCACACTCACGCAGTCAGCAGGTCTCCAGGGCGCGCCTGCTCTGTGCCAAGTCCTGGAAAGACAGCGAACAGGACAGACAGATCCTCCTGGGGCTTCTTCCCCCTTCCCTCCCTCCCTCCGTAGGACAGGGGTGTGGTTGGCTGAATGCCGGCAGGTGCCGTGGCTGTGAGAGGGAAGGGACAGCTATGACGGAGGGTTGGGCAGGGCTGGTTCTCAGAGGTGTGATGTGTCTTTAGCTTTGAGGTCCAGGGTAGGATTTGGAGAAGGGTACCCTTGGGGATGGCAGGCCAGGCAGACGCCAGGGGGAGGTGTCCTGGCACAGCTTCCAGGCTGCCAGCCTCACACACCCTTCCATCTCTGTCCCCTCCAGGTTGCCAAGCTGAAGACCACGCTGACCCTGATGGAGGGGTGGCTGCAGGGGTCTGACTGTGGCATACCCTGGGGACCACTGGACATTCTACAGGGAGAGGCTCCACGGGGGGATGTCTACCAGAGCCACCACCTGCTGCAAGGTGCAGCAGGAGACCGGGAGGCAAGGGGAGGGCTGGCTGGTCCGATGCCCCCTTTGGAGCCCTTCAGTCTGGTCTCAGCTTTGAGGGCTCCAGGCTCGGCCCCAGGAGAACCCGCTTGCTGGGAGAGCCTGCTGGCCTCGCTGATGAGGTGGGCTTCTTCCAGGATGGAGTCCAGTTGCCCCATGGACCCCTCCTCCAGTGTTCCTGGCCCAGTTGTACTTTGTAACTTTATTAGTATCCATCTCTGACTGTAGCATCTGTACCCACGCCCCTGCCCACCCAGCCTGTGAGCTCAGGAAGGATGGGGCTACGTTCATTCATTTATTCACTCACTCAACCAGTAGTCATCACAGTGCTGTCCCAGGTGCTGAACAGGTCAAGTTCCTGTTGTCTTGACTGTTGGCCGTTTGGCTCACTGTCACATACCCGGCATAGAAAATAAATGAGTAAATAAGAAAAAAGAACACTTTGACTAAAGCCAGGTGGAACTGGGCCCTGGAACACTGAAATTTAGGGATCACTGAAAGCGAATTTATAATTTTGTGAAATTTCATGTTTATGAGCAGCCTTTAGCAGCCAGACATAGGTGAGCTGAGCACCTGTTAGCAAGACTAGTTATTGAAATAGAGAGCTATCGGATGCTGCCTGTTAAAGCACCCATAATGAGCCACGCTGAGAATTACAGAGCTGGCTTGAGGCGGAGTGTTACTGCTGTCTCAGATTCGGGAATTGCTTGTCGTGGCTCTGGAAGGCCTGGGTTCCTTCCAGTCTGTCATCTGTGGCTGACTTCCTGTGTGTAGGACCGTGGGTCATGATTTGCCCTCTCTGGGCCTCAGCCTTTGGATGGTAGAAAGGGGAAGCTCTTCCTTTGGAGCTCAGGCCTGGTGATGGAGTTCACTTGTGCCCAGGAAAAGTGGAGGGCACCAATGGGGACCGCTGAGGGTGGGAGCTTTAGTGTGAAATCTTTTCACTCTGTGACCCCCTGGACTGCGGGCTTTCTGCAGGGGCCTTTGTGGAGCGGGTGACAGGCCTTGAGGTTGCTGTGAAGGCTGCCCGGGAGCAGCTGCGGGTGCTGAGCAGGAATGTACACTGTGCCCAGGCTGGGGCTGAGAAGACCTGCATCCAGCTGGCAGACCTAGAGGCAGCGCTGGAGACCTCGGAAGAGGAGATTCTGCACGCAGCCACCGTCCTTGCGTCTCTGGTACCCCAGGGACCCCCTTCCCGCCGCTGAGCCTGGGCTCAGTGCTGTTGACCTGGAGACCTTAGGCATGCCCCTTCCTCCTCTGGGACACTCAGTTTCCTCATTGGCAAAATGGGGGTCACACCGTGCCTCCTCTGCTGATTCAGTGAGATAACATTTGCAAAGAACAAGGCATGCTGGACAGTGACTGCCCAGCAAGTGGTAGGCATCATGACTGTTATTTCCACATTTGGGGATTCCGCTCACTGGATGCTGACTTTGTGGTTAGCTCTGAGCATTTATAAAATAACTGGCCCTGTCCAGCTCTGCCCAATAATTTAGCTAGATGGGGCCCTAGCCCTTTGGGGATGGGCAATCAGTTTTCTCCTCTTTCCCTCTTTTCTGTAAAGGTGGTCCCTCAAGAAGGGCCTGGCCAGCCCACCAACTGGAGCCACCTGGCCACAGAGGCCCGTGCCCTCGCCAGGAGGTGAGCCCCCAGTCCCCGGGAGCGTGGTGAGGTCCTGCCCACACCATCATGAAGGGAGCCCACCCTTCTCCTGGGGCTTCCAGGGTCAGCCCTACAGGTATCCCCACCCCAGGAGCTGGAATCAGATGAGTACAAGAGCTGCCTGATAGGGGAAGAATGTCACCACCATGGGAAGGAGAGGTGTGAAGGGCAGCATGAGCCCAGAGCTGCTGGGGGTGGGGGGCTGCAGAGCTTGGTCAACTGAAGGCATCTGAGAGCAGCCACTGGCTTTTTTATAATAGCTTTATTGAGATATAGTTCACGTACCATGCAAGGCACCCATTTACAGTGTACAATTCAGCGGTTTTCACTGTATTCACGGAGTTGAATATAGTGAATATAGTTTCACTATATTCACTGTCTTCACAGTCAGTTTTAGAACATTTCGTCATCCCAAAAACAAACCTTGTACCCATTAGGCATCACTCCCCATTTCTCTTCCTCCTCCCCAGCCCCTGGCAACCCTCAACCTACTTTCTGTCTCTATAGATTTGCCTGTTCTGGACATTTCATCTAAATGGGATCATACACTATGTGGTCTTTTGTGTCTGGCTTCTTTCACTTAGCGTAATGTCTTCAAGGTTCATCCACGTGACAGCACGTATCAGTACTTCATTCCTTTTTACGACCAAATAATATTCCATTGTATGGATATGCCACATTTTGTTTATCCGTTCATCCGTTGATAGACTTTTGGGTTGTTTTATCCACTGCCTTTAAGAAGCAGCTTATGATCCTAAAAACACAGGATCTGCAGCGATTTTCCTCTTTACCTATACGCCAGGGGCTTTAGACCCATTTTACAGATGAGAAAACAGATTCAGAGAAGTTAAATGATTTTCTTAAGGATACACAGCTTGGAAGTGATAAAGCCAAGATTCATACCCAGGTGGTCTTAACTGTTTCTCTTCTGTGCTGTCTTTATTAGGGTCACCATATAATTTATTGTCCAAACTGGGATTTTATCTGTGATAAGAGGCCCTATTAATCATTATGCCAGAACAACAGGCATAAACTGTATATCGCAGGAACAGGGCCATCGGTCCCCTTTCCATCAGTCTTCACTGTGTGTTAGGCAGAGAGCCTGGCCCTATGGCTGTTCTCTATTTGGGACGGTGGGAGACCACACAGTGGCTTTGGGCCCAGGTCTCTTGCTGTGTGAGCTCTTGGTGATGGTTGGGTGGGTATTTTTGTGCAGCCACAGGGCCACCGCTGCCAAGATCGAGGCCACTGCTCGGAGGGCCCTGCTTGCCTCCAACACCAGTTATGTGCTTCTCTGGAGTCTGCTGGAGGGCAGAGAGGCCCTGGAGGCCCAGCAGGAGCTGGAGGACAGGTGAGACCTCCCAGGTGTGGGTAGGAGCTCAGGTTGGCCTCCTGGAGCCAAAGGAGCCCGACCAGAGGCTGCTGGTTCCAGAACCCGCTTCCTTCCCCTGAGTCCTGACGGTCTTTGGAGCGGGGTGAGATGTCTGGGGTCTTGGGCCCGCTTGGTGGTGAGTTACAGGAACCCACTCCTGCCTGGGGGTGCAGCTAAGCCTCTTGAGAGAAGGGACGAGAACCTGAACAAGCGGGGCTCAGGGCAGCATCTGCCTGTCCCCCTGCAGCGTCCCCCAGCCTCATCCCAGGTTCCCGGGCAGCACCACTGGGGCACCAGCTGCCTTCTTGGCCTCTGCTTCTCTGCTCTGGGTGACCCCCTTATATCCCTCTTGGTCAAAGGGTCAATGGAGACCCACCAACACCTTACTGAACCCCAAGTTGACTTCCTAAATGAGAGACTTTGGCCCAGTTCGGATCAGGTGGCCAGCCCTGAGCCAGTCAGCATGGATGGGGTGAAGTGACATGGCCCACTCTCAGGGGTGGGGCGCTGGCTCTCTGAGAAGGGGTAAGGGATAGGAGAGAGCCGGGGGAGGGTCTCTACCCCCGCCTGGCCTGTGGTGGGGGAAGCTGGGTGGGGCGGGTGTGGACAGCTAGACAGCACAGGAAAGCTGCTCTAGTTGGTTGATTGTAGCACCTTGGGGCTTAAGGGCCCAGAGCCATCGTGCAGCCCAGGGGTCTCCATTTCCCTGTAGAACAACAAGCCCAAGGTCACCCAAGGGCACAGCTAAGCCAAGACTGAGTCTGGGCCACTGGCCTTTCCCCAACACCAGGCATTTCCTCTTCATGATTCATCCAGAGGAGCCAAATATTTGCAAAACGTGTGATTCTTGAGTGGAAACCAAGCGCCAGCCCTTTCAGAAAAGCATGATTGGACTGAGCGAATGAAGAAACAAGAATGTGGTCCCTCTACTGCCTTTGCATTCATGTCACAGCTGCGGAGTGGCGGCCAGCTGCTGGGTCCTGACCCCACAGAGGGCGGCTCTGCCCAGGAAGTTGGGGGAGGCCGTCAAAACTCGGGGGCTCCAGCTGGGGGCTGGGACAGTGATTCGGAAGGATGGCTCTGTGCCCTGCTCCGAGGGCCATCCCGCCTCTGTCTCCTCTCAGGTACCAGGAGGTGCAGGCGGCCCAGAAGGAGCTGGGCACGGCTGTGGCAGAGGTGCTGCCCGAAGCTGAGAGGGTACTGGCCGCCGTGCAGCAAGTCGGCACAGACGCAGCCCTGCGCCCGGCCTCGCTGGCTCTCCCTGCGGCACTGGTCAGCGCGGCCGTCCTCGGAGCTCTGCGCGGGGCGGGGGTGGGGGAGAGTGTGGCAGCTGGGAGACCAGTGCAGCCCGGGCAGAGGCAGATGACGTGGCTTGTTTTCAACTGTATAACGGTTGATGAAAACGAGATAACCCACCTCCAGGGAATGGCAGAGCGCCTGCCTGGCAGAGTTAGAGCTCAGCCAATCTTTGTTGTTGATTATAATAATAATATTGAGGGCGGGGTCTCTTCTCCAGCGTGGTGGCATCAGCAGTGGCACCAGACAGACGTGGGATCCCAGCTCTGGAGCTCCAGCTGTGGCCTTGGCCTGGGTCTTTCCCTCCCTGTGCCTCGGTTACTTCCTCTGTCGGGTGGAGCTCGCCC
This sequence comes from Ceratotherium simum simum, assembly GCF_057802395.1. Classification (NCBI taxonomy): domain Eukaryota; kingdom Metazoa; phylum Chordata; class Mammalia; order Perissodactyla; family Rhinocerotidae; genus Ceratotherium; species Ceratotherium simum. Next base: position 6,158,291 of record NC_141928.1, on the reverse strand, counting down.
ATTAGGTTATTATAGGGCTGCGTCCATGGGGGGTTTGGGGGGTGGATTCGTGAGGAAGGCACAAGGTGGCCTCACTGCTTGTCGGCCCTCGTCCCCTCTGTGCCTGCCGCCCTGCGCCCATCACCTCCAGATAAATCAGCTCCATCGTGTCTTTGCAGTAATCCTGAAATCCCAAAACTCAGAAACTGAATTAAAAAAAAAAAGACCAGGGCCAGCCTGGTGGCCTAGTGGTGAAGTTCGGTGTGCTCCACTTCGGCAGCGTGGGTTCGGTTCCCGGGTGTGGACCTATACCGCTCCACGGTGGCCGTGCTGGGGCGGCGTCCCACATACAAAATAGAGGAAGATTGGCACAGATGTTAGCTCAGGGCGAATCTTCCTTAGCAAAAAACAAAACAAAACAAAACTAAGCTTATGCAAATGCATTTGGGGCAAAACCTGATGGGGACTGATGCCCCAGGCTGCTTCTCCAGGGTCTTTGCTTTTCCCCCTGGGTGTATAATATGCAGGTAGTATCGTGTGTGGCCTTGAGTGCTGCCCCAGGTCCCCCGAAGGTGTCAGATAATGTACAGTACCTGCACCATACTGCTTCTCTGAAGTCTGGAAAATTCTGAACGTGGAAGTACATCCGGCCCGAGGTTTCAGCACAGGGACTGTGGACCTGGGAAGGAATGCAGGTCAGGGAGGTTAGCCGAGTTGCCCAAGACCGAGCTCCCAGAGATTGGTGGGGCTGGAATCCGAGCCCCGAGAGACAGTCCCCAGGCTGGCGGCTCTCGCCCTGGCCACTCTGCTGCCCGGGTCCACCTGCAGCCCGACCATCCCTGTCCCTGCCCCTGGCGCCTCTCACCCAGTGAGGCTCTGCCCCTCTGACAGTCCTGCCAGGCGCTGCCTAAGCCCTCCATCTCCCCGCAGCCTCCGAAGTCCCGGGCCGGGGACCTGGACCTGAAGGGGCAGGCTCTGGAAGCGACAGTCGCATCGAGAGAGCGCATGGTCACCGAGGCTGCCCGGGCCCTCCAGGCCACCGCCCAGGCCGTGCTGCGCAAGGCGGAGCCCCTCACGCAGGTGGGCTCTTGCCCTTTGAGGCGGGCGCCTGGAGGAGGTCGGGGCTGCCCCAGGGTGATCTGGGGTCAGGGGTTGCGGGAGAGAAGACCAGAAGTGGTTCTTTCCATCCCTCCAGCGCTCCCACCTGTGGGGCCGACTGCCCAGCCTCTCTCTCTTCCCCTCTCTCCAGCTGCACCAGGAGGCCAGAGCCGCCCTGACCCGGGCTTCCTCATCCGTCCAGGCTGCCACAGTGACTGTCATGGGAGCTAGGACCCTCCTGGCTGACCTGGAAGGTATGCGTGCCCTGCTGAGCCCCAGGCTCGTCGATGCCCAAATGCCTGTGACAGCCACCCAGGCTCTCGCCTCTGCCAGGGCAGCTTGGCTGCAGGGGACAGGAGTCCAGGCATGTGGGCATAAGCCAGGCAGCCCTTTCCCTCCAGTCAGGCCCTCTCCCGTGGCTGTGGCCTCTCCCGTTCACATACCACTCACCGGGTACTCTCCCCTGTGGCCGTCCATCATCAGACCCATGCAGAGCCCCTCACGACCAGATGGGGAGAGTCTGATGCCACGGACTGTGCACCTGGTCTAGTCTCCTCTGGCTGGGCATCCAGTTACCTGTACAAATATGGCAGCCGTGGTCTGCCTCATCTGTCTCAGTGTTCAGCTGAGCCTACGAGAAGGGACACGGAGCTTCTCTTTAGGAGGGTGTGGGTTGATGCCAGTCCGGGTCTGTTTTGAGCTTTAGGAAAATGAGGGTAAGAGCTCCCCTTTTACAGATGGGTGGACCGAGGAAGTGGTGCCTGTCCCTGGGTCAGAGCTGAGCTGACTAGAAACCAGCTGTATTACGATTCTTCACCTCGGTGTCCCCCTGCGTATGGGCTTCTGGGGTGTCCTCTTTGCTTCGGAGAGAAGCCCCCAGCCCTTTATTTGTGGCTGTGTTCCGACGAGCTGGATAAGGCAAGAACACGTGCCTCTTGGGGTCCGAGGCCAGAAGCCAGGCTCTGCCGTCGTCTTGGTAGGGTCTGTGGCTTCCCTCCCAGCCCTGCCCGCTGCCTGTGAGAGAGGTAGCTCCAGCCGTGGACCCAAACCCTCTGGGGCAGAGAGTGAGCAATCAGTGCTCCTGTTCTCCAGGTTCCTGTGGTCTGAAGTCCTGGTCACCTATTGGTTAGGGGACTTCCAATGGGGAAGGTGTGGCTGTGTGTGCTTGTCTCTGATTTGTGTTTAGGAAAACATAAATTCCATGATATAGAATGATGGCATATTAGGATTCTAGAGCATTAGAATTATAAGGGGGTCTTAAAGTCATCTACTGCCACCCTCTCACCAGGCGGGGTGCTCATCCACCCTCAGCTTGCCTACCTCCAGGGATGGCATGCTCACTACCTCACTGTGTTACCTTCTCATTGTTGGGTAGTTCTGAGAATGAGAAAGTTCTTGCGGTCCTGGACGGAGAGTTGCCTCCCTGTTGCTGTGCCATAATCCACACGAGGACTCACCTCAATCCTCTAGCCCCAGGCTCTTTTCCCTGTTCTCACCCCTTTTCAGAGACACCCTCTCTTACCGCCAGTTGGCCTGTGTTCAGTTGGTATTCAGAATGAAAGGAAAATTCGCTGAATGAAATGCGGAGCAGCCTTCCCCAGGATGTTGCCCGGGGTCCCCTAGCCTGTGATGCACTCTGCCAAGAGAGGGTTTGTGTTCAAATAAGGTTAGGAAATGTCACAGCTATAGCACTTCTGAGGCCTTACAGTGCACACCTTAGAAGATTAAAGGCCCTGAGAAGCCCTGCAATAAAGAAACCTGGTTCACTTTATTTAAACTTAATTGACATTTCCCCTGATATTTATTAACACTCTGTAGAATTAGGACTCCATAGAGTACACGTTAAGAAACACCAATTTTGTGTACAAGAAGTAGAGGAGATCTAATTTCTGGATTATCTTCATAGAACAATTATGTTGTTGCCCCCAAAGATTAGAAGGCTTGATTCTTTTTAAAATTTGACTTAGAATTTTATCTGAAAGGAAAGGAAGAAGTGTCTCTCTCTTCTTTAAAGAGGAAAACTACTTCTTATTAGATAATAAAACCTATGTGAATTGTAGTATTTCCCTTTTTGTCTCGGCTGCTAGGAAGCTCAGAGGTAAATAGAGCATTTGGTACCTACGATGTCCTTATCCTAATTTTCTGGTACTTTTCACTCTTCCTCTTGCCTTCCTCAATCCCCTAGTTACATATGGCTCTTGGTTTTTCATTTTAATGGTCGAATTGTTTTATCTGTCACTATAAGCTGCCTCAGAGCCTTTTTAGAAATAAGTGGTACCTAGAAATAAAGAGCTGAATGGATTTTGCCACGTACTGTACTGCGGCTCCCCATCCCCCCCACTGGCCCAGGCATTGACCACCATGTAATTTGTGACTTTAATAATTATTATCATAATATAATATGAATCTTTAAATTCACTGAGCAGTGTGTCTCACTCTTTTTTCTTCCTCCTTGGCTAAGCCCAAGACGGTTACACACGGATCTCACACATCTCGAACCTCCACTCACGTTGTCTGAGGGTCTGGGGCTGGTCAGGCATCTGGCAGTGACCGCCTGGCAGGCTCTCGATGCTTGAGCCGCGCCCTCCTGACACGGCCTCCGCCGGGTTTGCAGGAATGAAGCCGCGGTTTCCTCTGCCGGAGGACCAGGCCGCGCTGATGAGGAAGGCAGGCATCGTCCGGGACAAGATTCTTGCAGACTCGAGAAAGAAAACCAAGCAGGCGGAGAGGATGCTGGGAAACGCGGCGTCTGTCTCCTCCAGCGCCAAGAAGAAGGGCAGGGAAGCCGAGCTGTTGGCCAAGGACGGTGCCAAGGTTAGGGCCACGGATGTGAAGACAGCGGCGTCCCTGCCTTCTGGGCCTGTGGGAGGACTGTCACATAAGAGCTGCCCTTCTGCAGGGTAGACGCTGCCCCTGCAGACCCGCCCCTGCCCTGTGTGCAGTGCTGAATACTCAGCACTTACTGAGGGCTCAGCGGGTCCCGGGCTCTGAGCTCTGGAGCTTCACGTGGGTGACCCTGTGGATTCCTCAAGAAGTAGATGTCATTGCTGTCCCCATGGGAGTGGCGAGGACCCTGAGGCCCAGCCTGGTTCAGTAACTTAAATCACATGACCAGGACTAACACCTGGGTCTGCTTGGCCTTACTTCCTAAACCTCTAGGCTTTTCTTTTTTAATTGGGGCTAAATTCTAATCAATGTGCGTCTTCCCAGCTCTCGTGGCTTTGTTGCACCTAACCAGTACCCAATACATGTTTGTCGAATGAATGAATGAATGATCTGGTGCACAAAGTGACTGCTTGGCATTACTGCCGTAAGTGCTCTTTACCTCTAAAAGGACTCTCTCCACTCACCCTCTTCTCCCTGTGGCGGCTGCCCACCCCGCAGCTCACCAAGACCTTGCTGAGGGAGGTGAAGCAGGAATACCGCCGTGCTGGCCGGCTGTCCAGCCAGACCCAGGTGACGCTGCGACAGGCCTCCCGCCAGGTGCTAGCCTTGGGGGCACGCAGACAGGAGCTGGAGGGAGCTGAGCCGGTACGTGTGCCGAGGCCCCCACCCCATTTCCTCCTGGCCCTGGGCGGCAGCGGGGAGCCACTCAAGCTTTTCCTCCCTCCCTCGCCCCAAGGTGGGTGCCGGGCTGAGCAAGATGGAGCTACAGATCCGGGAATCGCGCATCTCCCTGGAGAAGGACATCCAGGCCTTGTCGGAGCTGCTTGACAGGCTGGGTAACGGGACCCCGAGGCTGGGCCTCGACCCCCTGGGTCTCTGGGGCTTCTCTGGGATCTCCCTGTGAGGACCAGTCCTGGGGAAATTTCCTCCTTGCCCTCATCTGCGCGGCCTCCCCCATCCCCAGCCTTGTGGTCAATTTGTAATTGCTCCAGGCCCCTGTGCGGGGCAGGGTTGGTGTCCAGAAGTGAGTTCACTTTGTGTCTCCAGCGGCCTCTAGTCTGGGGGGGAGGGAGACCCCGTACGGGACGCCTGTAGGCACCAGAAGAGCAGCCCAGCCCTCAGCGGTTCAGGAGAGAGAATATCAGAGAGAGAATATCAGAGAGAGAGTATCAGAGAGAATCACAGGAGCAAGTGCGGCGTCGAGGATCAGGTGCTGGTTTGGAATCAGATGGACCAAGACTCAAGTCTGGCATTCCCTTCCTTGGCTATGAGACCTTGGGAAAATCACCCCAGCTCTCTGAGCCTCAGTTCCCCCATCTGTAAAGTGGGAGTACCAGTGGGGTAATTCAGAAAGGGCTTGCCGCCCTGTGACACTAGTTATGTGGTGAGAATCAGTGAATGGTGGTTCTGAGGGAGGAGGTGGAATTCAAGATGAGCCTTAGCCAGGAAATGTTTCAGATGAAGGGGCAGCACCCATAAGGCATGGAGGCCTCAGGCAGGGAAGGGGGGGACAGTACCAGAGCAGCTGTGCTAAAATGAACAACATGCGTTTTTTAAAACTGTGGTAAAATATACATAAAATTTGCCATTTTAACCATTTTTAATGTACAGTTTGGTAGCATTAAGTACATTCATATTGTTGTGCAACCATCACATTTCCAGAATGTTTTAAATAATCCCAGACTGAAACTCTGTACCCATTAAACATGGGTGGGGAATAGGAAATTCCCCACCCTCAGCCTCTGGGAACCACCATTCTCCTTTCTGTCTCTGTGAATTTGGTACTCCAGGCCCCTCATATAAGAGGAATCATAGAGTATTTGTCCTTTTGTGACTGGCTTCTTTCACTTAGTGTAATGGCTTCAAGGTTCATCCACCTAACAGCATGCATTTTCAGTTTTCATTCTTAAGAAGAAGGGAAGACTCATCATGTTCTGCATCTGGTCTGGAGGCCAGGCCCATGCTAAGCTATTCATACACGTGATCTGATAGAATTCTCACGCTAAGCTTTTGAGGCAAGGACACTTACTCTCTTGCCATTTTGCAGACAAAGAAACTGAGGCACAGAGAGTTTAAGAGATGTGCCCAGGGTCCCACAGCCAGGCAGGGAGGGAGCTGTGGTTCACACTTGGTCTAACTGATTCAGAGTGCCCGCTCGTAACCACTAGTCTGTACCCGATGCCGAGGACTCGGAGCACTGGGCACAGAACAAATGCTCCACAAGAGTAAACCGCTCTGGCTGTTGTCATTGTCATTCATTCATTCATGCTGGCACTGTGCTTGAACTGGGGAGGCAAGAGTGAGCAACACACGCCTGGCCCTACCTCCCCACCTGGGAGCCCCAGCTGGGCAGGTAGAGTGGAGGCTGTAACTCGATTCCGAATCTCCTCAAAGGCCAGGCTGCTTGGACTTCACTGTGGACGGTGGGGCCTCTCGAGGTCTTTGCTGAGAGCGGGACCTGCCGAGGCAGCGGGGCTCAGCTCCCCTCTGCCTCTCCCTGCCCCAGCTCCAGCTCAGCCTTCACTGCCCAGGAAATTCAGGGCCGTGAGGAGCCCTGGGGCCCAGAGGGAGACTGTGGGATTAGAAGCCATTCAGGATTTACTTCCCATCCCCACCCCCACTCACCCCAGTGGCTGAGCCCTGTCTTCCTATTGAACATCCCCCTGATGACAAGGCCAAGTTGGGGAGGCAGCCTGTGGATTCCATGCCATCATCACCATCACCAAGTTCGATATGAGCACCTGCCCCACCCTGTTGTTTCACACTTGGGGGTGCTCAGGAAGTTCTCAACCCCAAGAAATAGAGCTAATCTGTGCAGGGCCAGGACTAGACTCCCGCTGCCCCATACCCAGGCCTGCAGCTCTTCCTGTCCTGTCCGCCTTCTCAGTCCTCAATCTGAAGCCAGAAACCCTTTTAGCCCCACCTCCTTCCACATCCCAGCACAAGTGGTGTCTGTGAATATGTGTGCTCTTGGTGGACCGATGCGGCGTGTGGGAGCCAGCAGGCCTCATGGGGACCTCGTGCACACACACTGCTTTATAGATGAGGAAGCTGGCGCTCAGACTCACCCGAAGCCTTCTCTTTTCACAATAATAGTAATACCAACGACAAAGATTAACCGTTGCCCAGTGCCACCCAGGAGGAAAGTTCCAGCATCTGCACATGAGCCCAGTGGGGTGCCCAGACCAGGCTCTCACCTGCCTCACCCACTGCCCTCTTGGTCCCTCACTTTCCCTTGTAGATGGCAGGCAGTCGGAATTCTGAAAGATTTGGGCTGGGAAGGGTCTCGGGGATGGGGGCTGAACAGGCTCCTGGGCCCTGCAGGGGAGCTGACCCACACTGAGGCTGTCTGTGCCCTTCTGCAGGGTCGCTGGACACCCATCAAGCCCCAGCCCGGGCCCTGAACGAGACCCAGCGGGCACTGGAGCGCCTGAGGCTGCAGCTGGGCCCGCCGGGGACCCTGCAGGGGAAACTGAGGCTGCTAGAGCAGGAGTCCGAGCAGCAGGAGCTGCAAATCCAGAGCTTCGAGAGCAACCTTGCTGAGATCCGCGCCGACAAGCAGAACTTGGAGGCCATCCTTCACAGCCTGCCCGAGAGCTGTGCCAGCTGGCAGTGAGGGCTGCCCAGACCCCTGCTGTGTCCCGGCCTGGGGCATGCACACACCCCCAGGTGCACCCATGCAGGCACACCCCCAGAGCCTGCTGCTGCGTCCCCTCCTGAGTGAATACTCACCCACCCTTCCAAGTCCATGCCCATATCCACCTCCGGACCAGCAGGCGTGAGTGCACATACATGGTTCACCCAGGCAGCCACTGTGTGCACACCCCCATCAGTGTGCACTGCCACCATGCACTCATAAACATGCACACCCCAATGCCAGTGACACATACACGTGCACATGTACACGTTGCAGACACATGCCTGTGTGTGTGATGCACATATGCATACAAGCCCATCTGTGTGCATGCACACACGTATCAGTCAGTCCACACCCACTTATGGAGTGCCAGCTCTGTGCTGTACCCCCTCTGGATGCTGGAAGAGTTATATCAGATCCCTCGTGACGCTAACGTCCTCACTCCTGCTCTTGAAAGTGGGGACCCAGGCAGGGTTGGTACTTGGGAGGCTGAGGGGGCCAGCCCACGGGGGGGTGGGGTTCAACAAGAGCCAGAGCCCCCAGTCCCAGAGCTGCCCTGTGTCCCACTGCAGCCTCCCCAGCTGTCACCCGCCACACACACCCAGCAACTGCACAACTGAGGGACCAGGCAGGCCAAGAAACACAAGATCCTAGGGAGTTCTCAGCAGAGGAACCTGAGGCCCAGGACTCCTGGGACCATGGTGCAGCCTGCTGGGCTGGCCAGGGGCATGGCACACCCCTGCAGGGGTATCACTGGCTTCATGGAATACTTCATTCTCAGGATCCTGGGACTGGGCCAGACTCGCTGAAGGAATCCCCTGCCCTGGGCCCGGTGCCCCTTTCAAATGGCGGCCTGCCAGAGAGCTGGGCCTCAAGGGCCTGGGGGGCCGGAGGGGTTCAGATGCTCCTCTGTGTGTGATCCTGCTCGCCTGGGTTTGGCCTTTGACTTATTGACACTTCCCAAACCGTCCCTGCCGTCCTGTGGCCCCACCTGCCACCTGCTGGGTGTGGAGGCCTGGCTGCCATTCCAGTCTGTCCTCCTGGGGAATCCCCCTGTGGCCAAGCCTCCTGCAGGCCTCTGCCCAGGATTCCCTGGCATTTCCTCCTGGAACTCCTCCCCTTTCCCGGGCCCTCTGCCAGCAGACAGCAGGGCCTTGGCACTGGGGGAGTGGGTGCCTGAGGGGGCCCACCAACCTCCCATGGCTCTTCCTGTCCCTGGCAGCGGGGACAGGTGGCAGCATGGACCAATTCTACTTAATGTGGAAATAAAGGCCCCCTTTACTTGCTGGGTAGTGTGCCTCTAGTCCTGCCCTGCTGGTTGGCAGCAGGGGCCCTGGCTGAGGGTTCAGACTCACCGCCCTGGCCTGGGTGTGGGTGCAAGCACCCAGCGCCCAGGGAGTGGGTGGAAGAACGTGCAGTGATCCATCTCTGTCCACATGCAGTCACAGGAAGGTGGCAAAAGCTGAGCTCACTGGCTTTGCCAGGGTCGTCCCATTGGGGGACGGGGGACTTGCTGGAGTCCTGCAACCATGGGCACCTGCCCTTTCCCCTCTGCTCCAGGAGGCTTATCAGGCAAAGTCTTGGGGAGTTTGAGGGTGGGGTATAGAGAGGCCCTCAGCTGACCTCTGGCTTAGGCTGAGACACTGAGGCAGGAAACTGAACTCAAAATCAAGCATTGGGTGGCACAGAAAGCCTCAGAAGGACACCAGTGAGGAGAGGAGGAGGGCTTTGGGCCAGGCCTGGAAGGGTGGGGAGACAGAGGGGAACATTCCAGGCAAGAGAGTGGGCAACAGCCCAGGGTTTGCAGGGTGGGGTCCTGGCCAGCACGGGTCACTCGGGAACCCAGGTTGCAGGGGCGGGATTATGGAGCGCGCTCAATCAGGGCTCATGGCCACAAGGCCGGAACCCCTCCGGAGTTGGTTTAAACAGAAAAGAGTTGGGAGGACATGGGAGGGTCTCCTGGAACCCTGGAGTGGGAAGAGCTGCCCAGGCTGAGAGAGTCTGGGGCTGGGGGCTCCTCCCCACCCCCACCCCCCGCCTCTCCCCTTGGCCTTTGCCTCTGCGTCTCTCTCCTTGTTTGCTTCCGTCTTTTCTCTCCGCAGAGCAGCTCTCTTTGCTTTTCCTGCAGTTGTTGGAGGAGGATGCCTGCACTGCCTCCCCTGCCTCACCACTGCCTGAGTTTACGTGTCATCAGGTCAGATGCTTGGCAGAGACAAGCTGGCAACTGTCCTGATTCGACCTTCCTAGGAGAGACCAACCCAGCTCAGGCCAGGTCCCCTGCTACTGTTCAGAGTAAGGAGGGTCTCTGGGTCCAAGGCCCTATAATGAGGGCTGGGCTGTGCCCCCTCCAAGCCTGCTGGGGGAGAGCATTCAGAGGGGAGGTGTGCTCCTCCACAGAGAACCTGAAAACCAAGGTGGTGTGCGTGTGCGTGTGTGACGTGGTGCTAGTCAATGACCTGGGGAGTGACTTGGTAGATTCGGGCAGAAGGACGGGGCGGGGAGGCCAAAACAGGAGGCTGTTGCTGTACAGTGAGTTTGAGGATTGGTGTCTGGTGTAAGCTGTGCCAAGGAGATGGGAGTTCTTGGAAGACCTCTGGGACAGGTCCGATGCCCCCAGGCCCCTCTCCCTCGCTCCCCTCCGCCTGGTTTCCCTGCTGACGGGCACACAGCCGTTCTGATGCCTGCTCTTGGCATTAAACCTATGTCCGCTCAAGCCGTGGGGCTCAGCAAAGCCCAATCCCAGCATCCCTGACGGGTGGAGAACCGGCTTCCTCTCCATCCTGCGGTGACATGCTTCAGGGCTGACGTCCCATGACTCATGCAGCCAGTCATGCCTGGGTGTTCAGAGCCACTCTCTGGCCCCAGAGGTGGGGCTGTGGCTGGGTGGAATGCAGCAGCTGGTGAACATCTGGCCAGCAATGCAGCCCAGCAGCTGAGCAGTGGAAGGTGCAGGGGCCCCTGCCCTGCAGAACGGCTGCCCCAGGCCAACCAGCCTGACTGGCCAGGGCAGCAGGCCGTCAGAGCCCGGACGAGGAGGTGTGTTAGGAGGGCCCCATTCTAAGTCAGCTCCCTTCTCTGGCCTCCAGATAGATCTCCCATCAACCAAGCCCTTCTCCCCTCCAAGCTTTTACTACCTGCTTAAACCACTCTGAAAGTAATGAAAGTCCTAACAGCCCCTGCTGGGTGAGAAGTGTTTGTTTCCTCCATTCTGCGGATCAGGAGACTGAGGCTCAGACGGGTCAAGTGTCTTGCCTGAGGTCACACAGCTTGGCTGGATCCAAACCCTAGGGATGAAAGGGCATAGGAGAGTAACCTAGGGGAAGCAGGCTTGGGCTGTGCTGGGAGGTGGGGCTTGCCCCCTGAACTGCTGCCCTGGCATTAGCCCACCTTGGGCTGTCCCATTCTCTCCAGCCCCCTCCCTTGAGACAGCCTGGCTACTTCCCTCCCCAGGGCAACTACAGAAAAAAAGATGACCAGCTGGTACCAGAATTCCAATCCTAAGGGTCAGGATGGAGGCAAGTCTGTGGGAAGGAGACTTTCTGGATCCAGTCCCCAGGGACACACTCTGTGTGTGTGTGTGTGTGGGGGGGACATTACAGGTGTACCGTTTGCCCAGGACAGTCTCCGTCTGTGCCTGTCACCCCAGCATAATTATTAGGAGTGCCACCTTTCACTCAGAAATGTCCTGATTTGGACGCGGGACTGTTACAAGTCCTGTTACAAGTCCCCAGTTCCTGTACCCTGAGCCCCACAGCGGACTTGGACTCCCGGCTTCGACTTTCTGACTTTGCAGTAAACTGAGAATGCGGAGTCCTATTTCACAGAGAGTTTTGAGAATTAAATGACTTCACAAGTGTATCCTGTACTGATCTGGCAAAGTGCCTGGCACCCCGGGAATGCTGAGAAATAGGTTTTATTAACAAAACAGATTCATTCTAATTGGTTTAAAGCGTCACCCATGTCCTAGTGGCACTCTGTCATTATGCGTTTTCTCAACAGAAACTAAAAGTTTTTGTATTTTTCTTGCAAGAGTTAAAAATAAAGGTTGGGAAGGCAGCCTCCCTTCTAGAAGTGCGTGCTCCGCAAAGGGCAGGAGTAACGCACCAGCTTTGGTTGGGTGAGCGCTCACTCCTGCCGCCCCGCCCCGCCCCGCCCCCCATTTGATCCTTACAAACCCCGTGAGGTGCGAACTAAGATCGTCTCGTTTGATTTACGGAGAAACCGCGGCCCGGCGCGGGGCAGGGTCTTGTCGAGGTCCCAGTAGGAGCGGAGAGGGCGGGCCCCACGCTGTGTGCATTTTCCGCGTCCTCCAGCAGAGGGGCCGGCCGCGGCCCCGCGGCCCCGCGGCCCGCATAATAGCGGCTTTGATGCTGGAGGCCAGGCAGCAGGGAGGGGAGGGGAGGCGGGCCTGGAGGTGGAGGGAGGGAGGGGTGTGTCCGGCCGCCCGCGCCGTCCCTCTCCGCCCCTCGGTCCCGCCGCCACACGCCGCCGGAGCTCGGACCAGGCGCTAGTCCCTCCTCCTCGTCCCTCTCTGCGGTCGCGAAGCCCCGAACCGGCGGGAGCCCCCTGCTCACCATGTCGGTCGCGCTCAGCAACAGGTTCCAAGGTAGGCGCCGCTGTCCCCCGCGGTCCCGCGCCCTTGTCCCGCCCCCGGCCCGCGCCCGCTGTCCCCCGCCCGCCACCTGTGCGCACGGGGCGGACGGCGGGGTCTGCGGCGCGCGGGAGGCGGGCGCGCGCTCGGGAACGCACGGCCCGGGGAGACCCCCGCTTCCCGGACTGCCTCTTTGTCTCCTCCAGGAGGGAAGGCGTTCGGCATGCTCAAAGCCCGGCAGGAGAGGAGGCTGGCCGAGATCAACCGGGTAAGCGCGCGCCGCCACCTTCGCTCTTCCAGCCTCGCCGCCGAGGGCAGCCTGCGAGTCGCCGGAGCTGCCCGCCGCTCGCCCCCAAAGTTCCCAAAGCCCGGGGGTGGTGGTGGGGTCCCACCTCCGTCTGCGAGGCTGTGCCTGCCACAGAATCAACCCCTCTTCCTCTCTTTCTCCCGGGCTTCCCCCAATCTCCTCCCTCCGCCCCTGTCCCTGTGCCTCCAACTCCAGGTAGGTCCGCCTCCACCCCCTCAACCCCCCTGGTCCCGGCGGCTCGGGTTGCAAGTTGTTACTCTTAGACTAGGGAGGTAGGGCCCGCCCGGGAGCTCCGATGCCAGCCCGGCCCGGGGCTCCCCGGAAGCCCTCTTGGGACCAGCCGCAGGGATTTGGCGCTGGAAGGGACCCCCGAGGTCTCCGAGCAGTCCCCGGTTTTACAGCGGAGGGAGGAAAGGGAGACCCCGAGAGGCGAGGTGGCTGCCCGAAGATGGCACAGCAAGAGCGGATCAGACTGCTGTTAGAACCTCAGCCTCCAGACTCGCAGGCCAGTGCTCTGTCCACCACAGAAAGTACTGGCCTCTTGCCTGCCCCCACCCCCACCCCCACAGCTCTTTTAGGAAAGGTTTCTTGGAGCCTGGATGCTTTTTTTTCTGGTCCTAGTGGATTTCTATAAAGAAATTCTTCCCGCTGTTGCCAGGCACACAGTGGGAACTCCATGAACATTTGTTTAATGACAATGTAGATTCTAGAAGATAAGGAAAAGTGTCAGGGCTGCCTGGACTGGCCAAACTCAAAGGCAGCACAGCCAGTGGCTCTAGGGTTCTGCAAGCCCCGGGCTCAGATCTGACCTCCATCATGTACCAGCTCCATGGTCTTCAGCAAGTACCTCTCCTTACAGAGCCAGGGTCACAGTGAGGGCCCAATGAGGGAAGGCATGTAGCATGTTTGGTCCAGTACCCGGCATGAAGGACAACCTCCATGGATGGTACTGGAATTATTTCCTGAGGAAGACGTTTCCCAGGTGCCGTCTTAACTGGCTGCCGAGACATGCCCACTGAAACAAGGCTGGGTATTCCCCCGCTGGTTCCCTGGGGCCACTGGGCACCTGAGGTCCGAGCCCAGCTCAGAGTCCCAGAGCCGGAAGCTGGAGGGGGTCAGCAGGGTCCTGGTGGAGGCTGCATGGAGGTGGGTCCTGGGGCTGCGGCTCGGTTGTAGTATTTCCTCTCTCCAGAGGCTTGCAGTCTTGATTCCTCCTTGATTTGGACTGACCAGAGCTAAGCAGCAGATCTGATTTCATTCCATCGGCTGTAGGAATCCCATAGAGGGCTCTGGGGACCCCAGGGTCCTTCCAGGTAAACTCTGGCCTCCTCCTAACCATCCTCACTCTGCCTCTTGGTGCCATCTTGAGCACAGCTGAAAGGGAGCCTGGATGTCTGGCTGGGGCTCTCAGGGGTCCAGGCTGCGGGGCTCCCTCCCAGTTCACTCTGCAGCCAGCCCAGCCTTGGGCTGGGCAGTCTTGCTTCTGGACAGGAGCCTGGAACCCTGACCTCATACAGCCCTGTGGGCCCCCAGGCCAGGCGGGTTCCGAGCTGGCTGAATCCACCCATAGCCTGGAGGACCCTGAGCCAGAGACAGCTGGAGATGGGGGAGAGGTGACCATAGTTGGACAAGCCAGAGGAGCTGAGAGTGTGTGGGACTTTCCATGCCAACCCCGCCCTTGGGGAGGGGGGCCAGACATGGGTGGGGGAGGCTACAGGGCTGTTTTGGGAGGTGGGCTGGCTTGGCTCAGAAGGGGGCTAGGCTGTGGCTCTCAGGGGCTGATCTGGCAGCGCTGGGACAGGGGAGGGGGAGCAAGAAGAGGTTGTGTCTAGCCACATCGGGACCCCAGTGCCCAGAGAGGGCGAGCAGCTGGCCAAGGCCACACAGAAGCCAGTGGCTGAGCTTGCAGTCTAGTGTCCTTTCCCTGCCCGGATGTGTTCTGAGACCCACCACGAGAGCCCAGGCTACTGTAGGGCTGCTGGGGCCCAGGCTCTGGGCCCCTCGAGGAAGGAGGCTCCAGGATCAAACCAGAAGCTTGAGCTGCCTCCCACTGCAGCAGATCAAGGTGGCCTCACCATCATTTAGAGTCACGAGTCTAGCTCTGTGACCTTGGTTGAGCAAACCGCTTGAGATAATGGTAGTGGGGCTGTTGTGATTTTTCAGAGAGATACTCTGTGTAAAGCATGGAGAGCTGCTGTCATGATTGTTATCGTTGGTTGGTTTATGGTTTAAAGGTTCAGGGAGTGGAAACCCAGGGGTTAGGTCTGAGATATGGGTGGCCCAGCCTGGGCCAGACTCCTTCATCTGGCAGAACCTTAGTCTCCCCTGGCGTGAAATGGGAGCATGATCCCTGCTTTGCTCCTAGTCCCGACAACAATCAGTGGAGATGAGCAGACGGAAGCTCTTTGCAGACTCAGGGAGTCGCTCTATCTGAGGCTCTGAGTCCGTTTCACCCATGGCCATCATCATGTCCACAGCGGAAGGTCCCTGGGGTGGGCGGATTCTAGAGGGAACCATGTGGGCAGCCCAGACTGCCCTCCTTTGGAGTGCAGCTTCACTGCCCCACTGGAGCGAGGCTTCTGGGGGCCTGGCCTGAGCAGCTACTGGGCGGCCCCGTGAAAGCCAGAAGCCATGAAGGTGAGCTTCATGACTCGCTCACCACCTGTGCTGGGGTGCTGCTGTGGCTGCTGCCTGGGGCAGAGCCCAGCCTGGCTGGCAGCTCTGGGGGCTTCTCTGGGCCAACACTCCAATTCCCCTTGGGGCCTTTCTCCCGCCCTGGGGCTGGCTGCCAGAAGGCAGCAGGGTAGCTCAGCCTTGGCTTTTGTTATTGGAAGGATTCAGGAGTAAAAATAGGAGACTTGGGTGGACCTGGAGGTCCTGGTGGAGCTGTATGGAAATGCACTTTTCTGGGGTTTCACTTTAGTTCTGCTGTGGTTTTCTGAGCACTTGGTGTGTGCCGGGCAGCGTGCCAGGCGTGCTTCGAGCGTTATCTTGTTGAATGCCCCCTCTGATCGTGCGAGTGTCTGTTCCCATTTTACAGAAAACGAGACTCAGAGGAGTTGAGTAAATTGCCTGGGTTTAAACAGCCACAACCTGAACCCAGCCTCTTCTCTCAATCTCTGAGCTTGATTGGGTCTCCTCCGTGGGTGCCTGTCCCCGCCTCCATGTATGTGCGTGTGTGTGTGTGTGTGTGTGTGTGTGTGTGCACGCGTGCATTCTCTGCACTACTGGAGCGGGCAGGACTGGCGGGCGCCTCCTACTCCCCCCACATAGCTGACATTCCCTGAGCCCTGGTGGCATGGAAGGTGACCCCAGGCTAGCCAGGCCTGGCCTTATATGGCAACAGGACACATTCTCTCCAGCTTCCCACAGGGACAGAGAGAAGCGGAGGGGCTGGGTGGGTGCCCCCCGGAGCACCCTTAGGGACTGAGCAGGAGGAGCCCAGAGAATGGTGAGGGCTGCAGCTCCAGCCGGTCAGAGGCCAGGATCTTTAACAAAATGACGTGAGTCTTGCCTTTGCTCCGTGCCTGGCGCTCGACAAGCGTCATCTCCCTGACTCCTCTCAATGGAATGCTCCACGAGAGAGACGTGCACCGAGAATCTGTAAACCACCCATGGGACAAGGTTACTAGGCCTCCCATTTTAAAGGTGAGGAAACAGAGGCTCAGCCAGGTGAAGTCACCTGCCCAAGGTCACCCCGCCAGGAAGTGGCAGAGCCGGGATTCTGACTACAGGAGCTGCTTGTGGCCTGCCCTGGCCCCTATCCACCAGGTGGCTGCAGTCTAGCTGTGACACAGCCCTCTCTTGCTTACGTGGATAAGGATCTCTGGCTACTGTCCCACGCTCCCAGCCCTCCTGGGTTAAATGAAGGGCACTCAGCATTCCCGGTAGCATTTAGATGCCTAATGGTTATTTCAGAACCCACGCACCATCTGTACTGGGAAGAGCTGGGTACGGCAGGCTGGGTATCTCTGCCCAGGGGAGTGTATGTCCCTGGCCCCTCCCCGAGCAATGGAGGACCTCTGAGACCTGACCCAGGTACTACGAAGGTGTGTCTCTTCCTGTGTACTGGCAGTGCCACCCTGTCCCTGCCCAGCTGAACGTGTCCAGCTGGCATTGCTGGGCACCCGTCTCTTTTGCTCTTCCTTAATATATTATAAGGGAGATGGTGATAAGCAGCCACGTGAGCCTCCGAGGATTCAGTGTCCGCACAGGTCCAGCCAGGCACGACCTCAATGTGGCCATGTCACAGGAAGCTGGAGATGGAATTTCTGCAGGGTCTGCTTCGTTTGTGAGTTGGGAGGGTGTTTTTCTTCAGCGGCCCCATTTATTGGTGAGGACGTGGCATCTGGATGAGGTCCCAGAGCTGCCGTGGGGGATGTGAGCCTGCTGTCCTGTGGGTGCATGTTACAGGCCCCTGCTATGTGCCAGGCACCAGGCTGGGCATCTGTGGCCTGGTCCTGGCCCTTTAAGAGCCTGTGGGCTGCGTCAGATGCCTCACGGCCCGGCATGGTGCCTCCTGTCCTTGGGGTTCTCCCCCAGGGCTACCAGCCCCTTGGATGGTCATATCTCCCCACCCCAAAATTCTACTGCAGCCAATACATAAAGACGAGCCTGGAGGGCCAGGAGCAAGCATCCGGGAGCAGGTGCTAGAGGTACCAGCCCAAAAAGAAAGTTAAGCCGGGGTGGCGTAAGCAGGCAGGTGGCAGGGTTCCGGAGGCCAGGACACAGCAGGGGCTGCCAACCTCTGCTGGTCTTGGAAATACCCCCTCCCGGGCATGAGCGTTTGGATGGGGCTCCCAGGGTTGGGGGGGGTTGGTTCTGATGTGCATCAGAGGTTGTAGGTGACCAAGAGAGGCAGCAGTGAGCGGGTGTGGCTGCGGGCGCTGTCCCCACGGGCTGAGATGGGAGCCTCTGTTCCGTGCGGATGGCCCCTCACTGCCAGGTCAGCCAGGTGTCCAAGGACAAAGCAAAGCTCGCCCTTGAGGAGGGATGGCCAGAGGGTCAGAGCTCACCAGGAGGGCTTCCTGGCGCTATGTGGGACAAGGAGAGTCGTGGGAGGGTCTCTTCTCTGCCCTCCCCCTGCTCACAATGGTCTCTTGGCGTAGCTTCAGTTTGGGTGATCCAAACTCGTAATGACAACTGCTAACATGTCGTAAGTGTACTAGGAGCTAGGCTCTTTCTATGCAGTCAGCTCGTTTAATCTTCATACCAACCCAATGAGGAGGGTCTATCATGATGATCCCGTTTTACAGATGAGGAAACTAAGGCCCAGAGTGGTAAAGCTAGTTGCCCAGGGCCACAGAGCTAATAAGAGCTAGAGCTGGAATTTGAACCCAGGCGACCCAATTTGACCTGCCCGCCCCGTCCCCCCGCCCGGCACACACAGACTCAGGGAGTTTATGCGGGGCTTCTGACCACTGTGGCTCTAGGCAAGACCTTTCCCTTCTGGGGCCTCAGTTTTCCCAGCTACTGAACAAAGAGGACAAGCTGGATGCTCTGAGGAGCCTTTCTGGGTTCTGTGCCTGGGTGGATGCTTTAACAGCTCTGCCACCTCCCAAGGCCTTGCCCATGGACACTCTGGCTTAAGGGGTGACTGCCTGGCTCATGGCTTCCTGTTTTCCATCCCAGGCTCCTGCCCACTTGCATTCCTGGCTCTTTGCCAGGGACTGACCGGGCCACCAAGGCCTCCAGACTTGTCCTTCTGCATATCACTAGTCACTCTCGGAGCCCGGGGCCCCCTGCCCCCCTCATACCTGGAGTCCCCACAACAGTTTCTGCAGCTGGAAAAACTTGTCTTTGGGGACAGTGGGTTGGAGTGTGAGAGGGTGATGGGGCTGGAGTTAAGCATCCACACCGCCCCCCCCCCCCAGCCCCCTAGAGGGCTATAGAGTGGTTCCCTGGCCTCTGGAATAACCTTCTTCTGCAGCTGCCCAAAAAGAATGGTGTCTCCCAGTATTGACTTTCTTTGCCCAGAAACCTGTGGCCAGGCCACCTTCTCCCTGTTTGGGGCAGGGAGGGAGCTGGGATGGTGAAGGGAGGTAGACCTTGAATTGTTAAAACTTCATGGTCTTGAGCAAGTTGAGCAACCTCTATGAGCCTCAGTTGTCCCATCTCAAATTGGGATACCCAGAAAGGGGAAAGAGAAATCATAACCAGCCAAGGCCAGGGAGAGGGGGTCTCCTTCCTGATCTATTTAATAGTCAGTGATGGTCTGAACGATGAGCTGTGGGGGTTATAAGTGGATTGTATGGATGTAAATGTTAGTAGATAATAGTAAAAGCTAATATTTATCTAATGTTCACTAAGTGCCAGGCACTGTGGTAAGGACTTTACCTGTATTTACTTACATACTGTGGTGCTCAGGAAAAACCTACAAAGCAGACAAGATATTTTTATCCTTCCCGCAGATGAGGAAACCAAAGAACAGAGAAATGAAGTGATTTTCACACAGCAACTAAGTAGTTCAAATCCAGGCATTTTGGCTCCAAGCTTGCCCTCTTTTCGTCTCTGCTTTTGCTTTTTTCCAAACATCTGGGGTGGCTTCTATCTCCATCTCCTCTTGGGGACCCAGAGTCAGGGCAGCTGGAGTCTTGGAGTCTGGACAGACAGGGTACCTGCCCCCTGGGCATGGCTGTGCCCCGAGACTGAGCAAGGATGTCGGAGAGGACACCTGGAGGGAGGAAGCTGGGGGCTGTGCCTGAGCAGGAACCGAGAAACCAGAAGTGGGGCGGGAGCTGGCAGCCCAGCCAGTGGAGCTCCTGTTCCTGCTGCCTGCCCGCCTGCCTCCCTCCCGCGGCCGCCTGCCAAAAGTATGGTCCACACAGCTGCCCTGAGCCCAGGGTCAGCCGACCCACACACAGACGGGTCAGCTGCTTCTCCCACCCCTGGTCACTCTGTGGCTCATGCATTTGTCATTTTTGGCACTAGTGAAAAAATATGATTCCAATCTCTGAATCTTCTCCAGTCTCTGTCACATGTATGCACAAACTTTTGCAAAGCCATCTGACCGTTTCAGGGGTGAGAGTGGAGAAAGTCATTCTGGGCTGAATGGCAGGCTTCTCCATTCATTCAGCAGATCTTTATTGAGCACCTACTGTATGCTGAGCGCCACGGATGCTAGGCATCCGTGGGGCACAAGACAGGAAACACATCCTCCTAGAACCTGTGGCCAAGGGCCTGCCTCCTCCCAGCATCTTCCAACACCTGCTTCCTCAGGTCACTTCTGCTCCTCAGCTCTGTGCCAGGAGGGAATCTGACTTTAATCCCAGCTCGGCCGCTGTGCTGCCTTGGGCAATTTATTCATCCTCTCTGAGTCTCAATTCATTCACTCATCCTGCACACATTCATGGAGCGCCTACTCTGTGCACCTGCATTCTAGCAGCGGGAAATGGACAATGGACAACACCCTTAACAAGCAATTACATTGTAAATTGCCTTAGGAGGTGACTCATCCCTGGAGAAAGGAGACGCATGGGAAGATGAGGCAGATTGGAAGTAGAAGCAGGGGCCTGCAGTGGGCAGCGTGGGCGGGCTTGGCCTCATGAGAAGGTGACAGTTGAGCAAAGGCTTGAAGGAGGTGAGGGGGAGATGCACAGATATGTGCGCTGCAGGCCGGGAGCACAGCTAGAGCAAAGGTCCCCAGCTGGGAGCAGGCCTGGCCTGGGGGAGGCATGGGAGGGAGGCCAGGGTGGCTGAGGCGCCCCGTCTTGTGGTGGGAGTGGGAGGAGGGACACGAATAAAATAGCACGTTAGGTGGTGATGAGTGCTAAGGAGAAAACTGGCTTCATCAGTGACGGGTCAATAACCCTGGACCCCCAGGGCTGCTGCGCCTGCTGAGAGCCTGGCCCAGGGCCCGGCCCAGCGAAAGGGCGTCGTCATTAAGCACTCTCGATTCATGCTCTCGCTCTCAATCGCTGCCTGGTTGTTCTGTGTGTGTCTGTGCACGATTTGTCTCCAACACCAGGGACCATGTCCCACCCTTTGAACTCAATCTGCCTGGATCCCCAGAGGTGGTCCGTACATCTTATAGACAGGCTCTGGGCTGGTGCAGGATTTCTGGCCAACCAGACATGGGAGTTGGGAGGGCCCCTAGGTCTCTCCCCAGAGGTTCCCAGATGTTGGGCCTAGCCTGTGCTCCTGTGCTTCCCCATGAAGCCTTTACAGTTCCTAAAGTAGTGAAGTGAAGGGAACGTAGGGAGAACGTAGTGAGTTGAACTTAGGCTATATGGATTCCATTTAAAAATTCTGAGATTGTGAACTTCCCACTTTTATGAAATATCCTTTTCTGAACTCATGGCAATAGTCAATGGCAATTGTTTAAAGTCTTTGCTTGGCAAAATAAAAACTTGGCGGCCCGATATGAGCACCTCCCCCATTTTTTTGGAAACGTTTCTTTCTGCATTACCCCAAAGTCTGGGAACCACTCAACTGTTTGTCCCTCCGCTGGACAGGTATGGAATCTGTGACCCTGGGAGGTGCCTGGTCCGCTCAGGGCCACAGACAAGAGTTAATTGTCCTACTTTTGGTCAGAGAATGGGGTGGGGGCAGCAGTGGAGAAGAGCTATGAGAGGGAGCCAAGAGGAAGAGAAGTTCTGGACAGAGCTGGCCAGGAAGAGGGCAGCCGCCCAGGCTGCGGGAGAAGGTTCCAGCGCCAGCTAAGTGGAGGCCCTGCATGGTGCATGGAAATAAGGCCCCGAGTGGGGCTGTGGCCAAGCCAGCCGGACCCCAGGGGCGCTGGGGCTGCCCTCAGCCTGGCTGCTGGAGGCACGGACCCTGGAGTCCGATACACCCAGTTCCAAACCAACCTGGCGCTTCCTCAGCGCCCTGGGACTTTAGACATGTTATTTAACCTCTCTGGTCTTCATGTTCTCACCTGAGAAATGGGAATTATAGTGGCCTTGAGGACGTAAGGGGCTAGCACAGTGCCTGCCAAAAGCAAGGGGATAATCAGAGCTCCCCGACCCAGCAGGTGGGGCCATGTTGGCAGTTGGGTTTCTCCTACTCTGTCGGGATGCTGTTAACGTGGAGGACCTGGAGCCCCGGAAGGGACGGTATTCTGCCCCACACTCCATCACACCATTGCTTACTCAGCACTGACGTATAGCCTGGTACTAATGCTCAGAGTAGGTTATCCCCATTGAGGGGACGGTGCCTGAGGAGGTGGGTACCCTTGTGCCCATTTCACAGCTGGTAAGAAGGGGACTGAGACCCAAACCCTGAGTGCTTTATAGTCATTTCGGTCCTTGTCATTTGCCTCTTCTACTTTAAGCTTCTTGGGGGTTTACACGACAGACTGGAAAAGTGGTGAGTTCCCTGTCCTTGGAGATGTGTAAGTACAGACCTGGTCATCACTTAGTGGAAAATTTAGAAACAGGTTGGGTGATTGACCTAGGTAACATTTAACATTATTTTAAATGTGAACTTCTGTTAATTTTAGGGTTAAGGACCTTATCTTATTCGCCTTGGTCTCACGTGCTTCCTTGAGGCCTAGAATAGAGCAGTGTACACTGTGGTCCCTCAAAACCTGTTGAATGAACGAACACATGGAGCAGCAACACCCGTGTCCAGTCGGTTCAGTAAAGAGGAAAGCGAGGTCCAGAGCAGAGGGGATTTGCGGGGCCCAGTGCTAGGACGGGAACACAGCCTCTGTGTCCCCATCTGAATGTGGCTTCCAGGACTGCCTGAAGATCAGCAACAAGGCACGTAAGAGACCTGGCCCCGTGCCCGGCGTAGCAGGCGCTTACTAATTGGCAGCTTTTTGCTGTGAAGCTGGGTGAGTGCCTGCCATCTGCTCATCTCTAAGTGTCAGGGTTAAGGATGTGGGCTCTGAATGCGATGGAGCCAAGTTGAAGCTCTGGCTGTGTGAGCCTCAGTTTCAGCATCTGCAAAATGGGAGTAGTAATAGTTGCTGCCTCTCGGGCCCCCGGGAGATCCGAAGAGCTCACGTGGGTGGGTGCTTCATTCTGGAGGCTGTGAGTGTCCCCTTCTGACCCTCCTCTTGTTTGAGTCTCTCCAAGTATCTGAGGGGAAGTGGGCCCTTCAGATGAGAGGACACAGATGAGAGGGTATACAGTCATTTTCTGGCCAGAGCAGAGACTCATAACAGGACAGCTGCTGTTTATTGGGCGCTTGCTGTATGCCAGGAGCCACACATACATGCTCCTTGGATTCTCACGTGAACTCGAGAAGTAGCCATGGTAATTATCCCCATTTGGCAGATAGAGCAATAGAGATACAGAGAGGCATTGACATGTTAGGGTCACATACCTAAGAAGTTAATGCTGGAACCAGGCAGCTTTTCTGGTTCACGGACTCCGAGCCAGGGTGCCCTGGGGGGAGGCCTGGGTCCCTGCACCGGTGATTGATTCGGAGGCTGACTGAGGTGGTTATTCTTCTAGAGCACACCCTCTGGGCCCTACCCCGAGTGCTGAGCAGACTTCCTACCCACAGGGTGGACTCTGAAGATCTGCCTTTGAGGGCTGTCAGCGGGCCAGGACAAACACCAGTGCCTCCTGCCTTGCCTGGCCAAGCCTGGCCACCTGGCGGGAGAGGAGGCACTGGGGCAGGGGGCCTACGTGTCAGTGAGACCCCTTGCTCAGCGCTGTCCTCTCCCCTCTGTAGGAGTTTCTCTGTGACCAGAAGTACAGCGATGAAGAGAACCTGCCGGAAAAGCTCGCAGCCTTCAAAGGTAGGCTGGCGCTGGCTGCCCTGCCATCCCAGGAGAGCTGGGCTGCCCCTCAGCCCTCACACACAGGATTCCTTGTGCCATAGGGAATTCCTTCCTGCTGCCGTTTCATCCAGAATGCCCCTCTTCCCGGCGGGCTGCAAGATGGGGTACCTGGCCAGGGGGCACAGGCCCCTCCACCTGCCTCCATGCCATCCCAGGCCCCCTCACCCCTCGCCTGCAGGCCCGGCCTGCCCCTCTGTCCCCCCGGCTGCCCGGCAGGGCTCAGGTTGGCTCCTGTCCGCCGCTGCCCAGGCCCTGCTTGCTCCCGGGGCCCCAGCACACAATCAGCTCTTTGTGGCAGCTCTGGCCTCGCCCCCTCCGTGGTGGAGCGCCTCGGGAGCCCCTGTGGAGAATGGACGTTTGTGTCGCCACAGTGGGGCAGGGGGCAGAGTTTCTGCCCATTGAATCCCAGCAGCACGGGATGAAAAGAAAACAGGGCCCAGGAGCCCGCGCAGGGAAAGGGCGGCATAAAGGTCCCTCTGTTCCGGGCCCTGGAGCTTGGTTCCCAGCCAGCAGCTCAAAAGGAGAGGAGCCGTGCACATAAGGAGCAGGACAGACCCACCTTTCCTGCCCCGGAGATGCACTCAGGGCGCAGGGAGCCCTGGGCACGCTGGAGGACCACGGCAAACATCCTCGAGACCACATTCCCCCACTAAAGCCTTGGCAGCATGGGCATCCTCCCTGCTCCAAGGCAAAGAACTGCCAAGTGCTCCTCAGACCGCTTACGGCTTCATCGTCCTTAGACAGGACACTGATGGCTAAGCATTTGTTGAGCAGTGACCACGTGGGAAGCACTTTGAATGCTGTATTGTGAGCTCCCTGAATCATTTCAATCCAGCCAGGAGGGAGATGGTGTGATCTTGAATTTATAGATGAAGAAACTCAGGCTCAGAGAGGTGGAGTCATTTCCTTGAGGTCACACAGCTCACCTGTGGCAGAGTTGGGACTTGAATCCATATTGGTCTCACTCCAAAGCCCCTGTTCTTAGCCGTTAGGCCGTGGTGCTTTTTACATTAAAAAAAAGAACTGGAACAAAGACACCCCCATCCCAGTCCTGTCCCGCACCCTGTCCCAGCCACCCCTATGGGAGCCATGCAAAGAAGGAGCAGCCCATTCTCTTCCCTCTGGACACCAGCGGGGTCGCTCTTCAGAGGCGGCTCTGGGAGGAGGGGCGGAGGTCTCGGGGGTTAAAGTCCACTCTCCTGGTTATTGGGACGTAGGATTGGATCCCTTCGGGCCCACTGGGACCACAGGAAGTTAGCTTGGAAGCGAAGGGCCTGTAAAGCTCTTCAAATTAGTCACTCATCCATCTCCAAGTGAGCGCTTACTGTGCGGCAGGCCCCGTTCCAGGCCTGGGGATACAGTGGAGAACACACAGACCAGAGGGCCCTGCCCTGGGCAGCTCGTGTTCTAGTGGGGGGGGAGGGGCAAGAGAGCGCAGGGAATACAAGGCCTGTCAGATGGAAGGAGGTGACTTGAGGGGGTGGCGGTGCCCAATTAGAAAGGCTGGGGGGCCCTGAAGGCAAGAGGAGGGGCCCTGAGAATCCCCGGAGGAACAGTCCAGGCAGCCCCCCTCCCTCACAGACGGTCACGAAGTGGGTGGACGTGAAGGTGACTTGCAGACCGCCAGGAGGACCTTAGCCTTCTCGCGCCGGCCTCTCCACGCAGAATAGACCCCACCCTGAAGGCCCTGCTCTTCTGTGGCCGGGGCGACCTGCCCAAGGCCACAGGACTTGTTTGCACACACTGTCCATGTCAGAGGATGCTAAGCGCATTGCTCCGAGTTATCCTCCTCGATGTTGGACGTTCCCGGACCCCTTGATCCAGGAGGTTTAACTCAACATCCATAGGTGAGGTTTGGGGGGAGTGTCTTTGTACCCCTGGACGCTGTATGTGCCACTTTTGGTCAAGGGCAGGTCCACAGGCATTTCTCCCGGGAGAGCATCAGATTCTCAGTGGTGCCCCCTAAAGGTTCCGAACCACAGGGACTCCTTAAATCAGCAGTTCCCACATCTGGCTGCCCATGAGAATCACCTGAGACACTCCACACACCCATTCCTGCCCCCACCCCGCCCTTCCCAGGGCCAGGAATCTATTCCAGTCACTTTGCAGTCAGTTTGGATGCAGCCGGCCTGCTGGTGGGGACCTAGGAGGAAGCAGCTGCCCTCCTGGGCAGAGGGTCAGAGTGGCCCCCAGGCACCTTTCTCCACAGCGCCTGTGGGAGAGGGGTGCAGGCAGGGCGAGCTTTCTCCAGAGACGACGGCTGAGATGATAGGACTCACATGAAGACCTCCGACTGGGGTGAGGAGGGTGGTGTGGGCTCCCTGAGGACCTGGCCAGCTGCCCTCAAGGGAGTCAGTGGGACCCTGCAAGGGGCGACCCTGCTTCCAAGCTAATGCCAGTTTTCGCTCTGTGATTTCCAGAGAAGTACATGGAGTTTGACCTGAACAATGAGGGCGAGATTGGTGAGTGAGGCCTCGAGTGGGCTGGGGAGGAGGGTGTTCGGTGGGTAGAGAGTGTGAGGATCCAGAGAGCCCCACTGACCCACCTGTGTGGGTGAGGGGCATGAGGTGCTCTCCTGAGTGTGACGAGGACACTGAAGCCTCCTGATGGGCCAGCCTTGAGCCTGTCTGCCTTCTACCCTGGACCCACTGCCCCCAAACTGCTCTCCCACTTCTTCCCTCCTCACCCACCTCCCTGCCCACACCTCAGCCTCCCACCCCAGGTGCTACAGGGACTCAGGATAGAGGGTGCCGCCTCTGCCCGGGGCTGGAGTTGCTCAGGCTGCTGATGCTCTGGCCTGGGGGCTGGCGTTTCCTTTGTCCCCAAGCTTGTCCTTCCCTTTGTACACTGTCCTGCAGTTGACAAGGTGCTTTCACGTACATTGGTTCCCTCCTCCAGCAGACCCTCGTTGTGTCCTACCGTCCAGGCGCTAGGGGTGACAAACGCCTGTCCTCTGGCGCTTATGTTCAAGACCATATCTTGACATTCCCCGGTAACGCTATGACACGGTCAAGGCCGGTTTAATTATCCCCATTTTACAGATGGGGAAACCGAGGCTCAGAAAGGTGAAGCAACTTACTTGGGGCACCTGGTGGTTAGTGGCCCAGAGCCCAGCCTTTGATTTCCAGATGGGCTCTCCCTCCTCCGTTTCACCCTGAACTTCCAGTGTAGTCACTGCCACTGGTATTTCCATTCTTTCTCTATCCTCTCTCGTTCTTCTCCTGTTTGAATATTTTGATCCTTTTTTCTGTAGAAAAAATTTTTTGGATTATCACATTAATGCATTTTCATCCTAAAAATTTTTTGACAACCCAGCAAAGCACAAGACAAGAATACATCATATCCGCAATCCCACATCCCAGAAGTGACTGCTGTAAACGTTTTGGGTTATATCCTTGCACTCTGTTCCAATCGCAAAGGCTGTTTGATACCATTTTAGAACCTCCTCTTTTTATATATATAACTTTAACATTGTAAATATTTTGACATATGATTAACTTTTCTTTTGAAATATAATTAACGGCTGTGTAACATTCCATTGTGGGGATGGACTATAATCTATTCAGCCAACGCCTTAGTATCGCCCATTTAGAGACTTCCAATTTTAGCTATTATTGACAATCCTGTGAAGAACATCTTTGTGCATGAATCTTTGTCCACATCGCTGATTATTTCTTTAGAGTAAATCTCAGGAATTAGACATTCTGGGTCAAAGCCTTTTAAGCATCTTGCCAAATTGCCTTCCAGCAAGGTCTTGCCAATTTAGAGTCTGGCCAGCAGCGTGTGGGGAGACCTTTCACTTCTTCCTGCCGAACTGCTGCCCAGCTTTCTCTGAAATGCCCCGGACATGCTGGCACCTAGGAGTCTGGCACCAGTCCTGCCCGCCCCGCCTCTCGGGTGAGCTGGCGCACCTCTCCCCCCCCCAAAATCAGCCCCCTGCCCCACCCCCAACTCCCGCCATCCTTTGCTGACCAATTGTTCGTGGAACAATCTGAAGGAAATTGCCTCAGATCTTGGGAGCTGGGAGGTCAGAGGCAGCAACTCCTTGGAGTGCAGTGACTTTTCGGTGCCTCCCTTGTTTTCCTTGAATTTTGTTCTTTTGTTGGTTTCCCTGCTCTGCAGGATATTTTTGGCAGCCTCGTCCTTCCAGCAAAGTGGAGCCCTAGCACTGCAGGGGTGGCAGGTGGGGAGAGCTGCCACCCGCGGCCCCGGAGAGTGACTTTCGATGCCTGGGGTCTGGCCGACTCCCTGACCCCGCCTTTCCGGGCAGTGACTTCCTGGGTAGCTGGAGCAGCGGGCGCATGGCTCACCCTAACCCTGGGGAGCCGCAGAGCTGACAACGATTGAGTCAAGACCAGCAGCTCCCTTACTGAACACCTGCTTTGTGGCAGGTGCTTCTCGTGCCTCGTCCCTCCAGATGATCTCATCAACCCATTTTACCACTGATGGGAACAGGGGTTCAGAGAGGTTAAGTAATTTGCCCTAGGTCCCACAGCCAGGAAGAGCAGAACTGGATTCCAGCCCACGTCTGTCCCACTCTAGAAGCCCATGTCTCTAACGACTAGTCTATACTGCCTCCGAAGAGAGCAGGGAGGGTGTGATGGGCTCATTCTCCCTGGAGGAGAAAGGCCTTTGACTGCAGTCTCCAGGGAGGGGCTATCCCGCTGGACTTCTTCTGGGTGTGGGGTTCAGGAGGGGAGCTTTGCCAGCTTCCTCGCTCAGCCTCGTCTCCACTTAACAGATCTGCTTTTCCTCCGGCAGATCTGATGTCTTTAAAGAGGATGATGGAGAAGCTTGGGGTCCCCAAGACCCACCTGGAGATGAAGAAGATGATCTCTGAGGTGACGGGTGGGGTCAGCGACACCATCTCCTACCGAGACTTCGTGAACATGATGCTGGGGAAACGGTCAGCTGTCCTCAAGCTGTGAGTACCTCCCGCTTCCCCTGGCGCCTCGGAAGGCAAAGTCGCTATGTGTGGAGATGCCCCTGGCTCGGGCACCTCAGCCAGTCCCCAGCCAGGAGGTAACTCATTGAGTGACCTGCTGGGCAAGGTTCTTAATTTCTCTGACCCTGATTTGCTTATCTGTCTAACAGCCACGTTGATACGTACCTTGCAGGTGAAATTAGCCTGTAGCAGAATCAGTGCTCAGTAGGTGGCAACTGTGATGATGATGATGATGATGATGACGACAACGAAGATGAATCTGCTGTCGAAACTTTCTGAGCCTCAGTTTCCTCATTTGTAAAGTGACTCTACTACCCCGCAGGGTTGTTGTGAGCATAATATAGAGTTAAAAACTGGGTCTAGTTCAAAGGGAGGTAGAATCCAAATCTTGATGCGATTACTTGCTACCAAAATGACTGGGCAAACGACCTTAGGTCCCTGAGCCTCAGTCTCTTTGCCTGTGAGATAGAGATGATAGTAAGTAATCTTGTGTGATGTGGCATCCTGAGGGTCAATGAGACAACACATATGAAGAGTCCAGCCCAGGACCTGGCTGACGGCAAAATCCTAGTATATGGCGGCCAAAATCACGCTCCGCAGGTCCTTCCCCGCTGCAGAGGAGCTGTGCAGAAGTTCCCCGGAGAGTCTCATGGCGTTTGCCCAAGCTGAGAAGGACAGTCACTTGGCTTTTGTGAAATAAGATTAACCTTTTTTTTAAATGTAAAATGTACCTGTCTCATTTTACAAAGGGGGATGTTGAGGCCTAAGGAAGCTGAGCGACCTGCTCGTGAGCCCACAGTTGGGGCTGGTCAGAGCCTTTTGTGTGGGGTGGGACGGGGCGGGAGGCGGGGTGGGAGAACCATCAGGTCGGATCACACTGCACCCGAGAGGCCGGGTGGAGCCATGAGAGGAATGATGCTATTAAAACGATACCTAAGACGTGGTGGACGTTTACCACGTGTCAGGCACTCGTCTGCACGTTGACTCCTTAGATATCATTCATTAACTCAGCAAATATTTACTGAGCACCAATCCTGTGCCAGGAATTATTATATCTAGGTGCTGGGGACACATGAGTTGCTAGCCTTATGGAGCTAACATTCTAATGGCAGGAGACAGACCAAAAAAAAACCCCCAAACCCAAAACACCAGATTGCAAGGGTGTTGTACAAAGCAAAATAAAGTGGGCAAGAGGAGCAGAGAGGGATGGGATAGCGGGCAGGGAAGATCTCACTGAGAAGGCACATTTAATCAGAGCCCTGAGGGAGGGAGATGGGAAGAGATGAGCCATGTGAAGATCTGGGGAAAAGCATTCCAGGCAGAGGAAATACAGCAAGTGCAAAGGCCCTGAGGCAGAACTGTGCTTGTATGCTCAAGGACCAGCACAGAGGCCAGTGTGTCTGGAGTGCAGTGAGCAAAGGATGAGTCTGCAGAGATGGGGAGAGGCCAGGTGACATGGGGCCTTATGGGCCACGGTCGGACTTAGCATTCTGTATGAATGTGGAGGGATGCCATTGGAGTACTCTAAGCTAGGGGCTGACTTTTGCTCCCTCTGGCTGTGTCACGGGCTAGTGGCAGCAGAGAGGCCTGTAGGAGGCTCATGCATTCCTGCAGGTAAGAGATGAGGCTGCTTGGCCTGGAGAGGCTGCAGTGGAGGTGGGCAGGAGCTGTTGGAATTGGGAGTGATTTTGGAGCCAGAGCTGGGAAGTTTACTGCAATGCCCAAATGTGGGTGTAAAGGAAAATGAGGAGGTCTGGGGTCTCAGTAACTGAGCGAGTCACGGCGCCGTTTGCTTTGAGGGAAGAGCAGGTGGGGAAGGTGAGAATTAAGAGCTTGGTTTTTGATGTGCTGAAGTGGACATCCTTGGGGAGAAGACCAGGAGGGAGCTGGATGTGCAGATCTGCAGCTCAGAGGCAAGCCGTTGGTGGCCTGTCACCCTTTAGGTGGGATTTAAAGGGAGGGGACTGGAAGAGCCACAGGGAGTGACTACATATGGAGTGGGGCACCAACGCCTGGAGCAGCTCTGGATGTGGGCGCTGTCGGCACTCCCGCTTCCAGATGGAAGCACTGAGCGTCAGTGGGGTTGGATGTCTTGCCTGAGTCACCCCGTGGGGAAGCAATAGGGCTGGGATTCAAATCCAGGCTGTTTCCCTCCAGAGGCTACCCTCTGCACCCCTATCTTCTACTCCCCAGACTTTACTCTCAGAGCAGGGGGAGGTTTTTGAAGATCTGAAGGGGTTTTGAGCAGAGCCATGGGCCAGGCAGCGTGGTTAGGAGAAGGCTCATGGCCTATAAGTCAATGATCTGGAGTCCCCTCCTGCCTTGGACTGCCTGTGTGGCTCTGAAGAGTCACATTGCCACTCTGCGTCTCAGTTTTCTCCTCTGTAAAGTGGGACTAGCAGCCCCTTCCACATAGCTGCCTTCATGGGCTTCCGAGAAGATTCCACTTAAGGATGGATGCAAGGGCATTCTGTTGAGAACCCTGCTGATGTGAGGGCTGGGATGATCTTTTCTTGGATGAGGGAAGGGGTCTTAATCCTGTTTTGTTTTGTTTTTTCTCCATCTCCAAACCAGAGTCATGATGTTTGAAGGAAAAGCCAATGAGAGCAGCCCCAAGCCAGTCGGCCCCCCTCCAGAGAGAGACATTGCCAGCCTGCCCTGAGGACCCCTGCCTGGACCTGCCCCGCCCTCCCTGCCCCTGTTCCTCCTCCTGATCTCGCTGCCCTCTCGACTCATTGTGATTTGTCTTATTTGTTTTGTTTGGTCCTTGTGCGTTTGTTTGTTTGTTTCATTGGCAGAATCAGTGATCTTTTTGTAAAGCACAAATTATCTGCCTTAAGGGGACTCTGGGTGGGGAATCCTGAGCCTTGGGTCCCCTCCCTCTCTCCTCCCATCAGTCCCTTCTCCCTGTGCAGAAGGGCTGACATCAAACCAAAAACCGGAGGGGCAGGGCTGGGACAGGGAGACTGGAAGTCTGTGATCCCCATGCTTGAAGCTGGCACCGTCCATCCTTCCAGGACGTCTCTGAGCTAAGTCCAGGCTAGCTGCCCTGGCCTGGGTGAGGACCTCAGCCCACTTATAGGAGACCCTGGGGTAGCCTCCTTAGGGTTTCCTTGGACAGCTTTGTTGTTCCAGTGCTCTTGTGTTGTCCAGGACGTGGCCACTCAGTGTCCCACTGCCCCACCTGATCCCCCCTCAGTCCACACTTCTTCTCATCCTCAGTGAGGTGACATAAGGAGACAAAGAGAGGGGCTTGGCAACTTGAGTCCTTCAAGAAGGTTCAGGAAGGAATCCTCTGGCTTGCCCCCTGGCCACACCTTTACAGGCAGCTCAGAGGGAGGGTGCAGCCTGCCGTCCCTTGCTGGGGCAGCAAAGGGCTTTGGAGGTAGAGGGGAGGCCAGGGGCCTTGAGGGGGTCAGCTCATCTAGTCCTACCTTTTATAGTCCTACCTTTTAGGGAGGATGCTGAGGGCATCCTCAGCATAGGAGATACGGAGATAGGAGATATCAGCATAGGAGAATGAGGATTAAAATGCTCATGGCAAAAAGAGTCAACCCCACTGTTAAGCCAAGAGCTAAGAAATAGGAGGTTGCCTTTGTGATTCAAATCTGCTTGAAACCTGACTGCACTTCCCCCGTTTGCCTTTCCACCTTACTCACACCATTCATTCATTCATTCATTCACTCAGTCATTCAACAGATATTTATTGACAACCTATTATAAGCTTTAAGTCCCCCTACTTTGTCCTGCCATGTGCTGTGTCCACTGTCTCACTTACTCATCTCTCCGTTTCCAAATTGCCTAAAACCTTGAGCTTGGGGATTGGATTGGGGTCACCTGTGTCCTTTATTATGGACTCACAGGGTTTCAGAGCCCGGATCCACCCTGTAAGTTATCTGAGCCAGTCCTCTCATTTCACAGGCGAGAAAACTGTCGTGGTCCACAGGGATTAAGTGCCTTGCGCAAGGTCAGGGGTTAATCTGGAGCTGGAAGAGTCTGGACTGAAGCCCACGTGTGCAGATGCCCTGCCCATGCTTCATCTCTGCCCTGGGCTGCCTCAGTCAGGGATGAAAACAAGGGAAGGGGCAGGGAGGGGCATGCTCCTAGGTCAACACTTGAGGAAGGCCCAGGCCAGGACTCCCCCTTCCCGGTGCCCCCGAGTCAGCATCAGGGTTTGGGTAAGGACCAGGCCTGCCTTTGCAGTCCTGCCTTCCCTAGAGCTTCTCGGCCAAGCTGCTTCTCAGAACTCATGCAGGAAGTGTCACTCTCGGCCCCCTCTTGGCTGAGCAGGAACCCCAGCCTTGACCCCACCTGTGTTCTGGAGCCCCTTACCCTACTGGCTCAGAGATGCACTCATCCATTGAACATATTTATTAAGCACCTGCTATGGGTCAAGAGCTAAGAACCCAGTAGGGAAATAGACTCCTGGAATTTAGAGTCTTGTGGGGAAGTCACACCCAGACGATGATGAGTGAGATGAAGGTTAGGAAAGGGGGGGATATGAGGTGACTGCACTGCAATCCTGGGGGCACCTAGCTAGGCCCCAGACTGGGCAAGAGTCTTGGAGAAGCCTTCGCAAAACCTTAAGTGGAAAGCTCTGGGGACTGTTGGAGGTTGGAGCTAGTGTGGGCTCCCTGCAGCTCCTTAGTGACCCATAATCAAGGGCCCAAGGAGCGGCCCTTACAGCAGCTTGAGGGTGTGGAGCCGGTAGAGGATGGGGAAATGGCCAGGTTGGGTTAATCTGCTGGTCTCAACCAGTTCAGGAGCAAGATTATTTGGCCATGACTGGCTGATCTTCAGCCTGAGGAGCTGCTTCAAATGCACAGGCCCAGCTGAAGTTTAAACCCCAGCAAAACATTCCTTCCTCTAAATGTAAAATTTCACCCCACCTCCTGCCCTCCCTTGGTGGTTTTTGTTTTTTCGCCTGAGATCCTTACATGAGCAACTGCCTGTCCCCACCCCTTCCCACTGCCTCTCCTCTCAGAGACCTTTGAGCAAGGTAAAGCCTTCCTTGACTACCCATCATAGTCGGTGTACCTGTTCCTCACTCAGGAGGGCAGAACCAACCAGGCTTATTTCAGCAGGTTCCACACTTTACAAGACTGCAGGAAGCCTCCTTAAGGGAGGAGAGCAAGTGAGTGTGTCCCCAGCTTCTGGAAAGGGCAGGAAAGAGAGTTCTCTCATTGGATGGGGGTGTCCTGGGAAACCTTATCAGTTCCCTTCACCATTTCTCGGAACTCAACCCCTGGAGGGAGTGGGTCTCAAGAGCGGTCCCTGGAAAGGGGGTCTGCATGTATTTCAGGTTGTGGCTATTGGCTCTAGGACTGTTCTCTGGCTAAGGGCTCAGCTTCTTAGAACTTCAGCTGTCTTCTTTCTGAAAGACCAAATCTAACTAATGTAACCAGCAACTTGGGGGCTGCCAAGTATGGCTTTGTCCCTGCAACTCAAAAGGAAGGAGTGTGTCGGGCAAGTTCAGGTGGATGCGGTATGTGTGTGCGTGTGAGTGTGTATGGTGCCGGATATCGTGTCTACAGACTGGAAATAAAACAGACAAACTTATCAATGTCTTCATTGGTGTATTTTGGGGATGGTTTGGGGCTCAGCAAATTCAGAAAAGCTATGTAATATAGTAACAGACCGAATGAATGTGTCCTGTGTGCTAGGCTCTCTTAAATGCTGAACTTCATTTACTCCTCACAACAACCCCATGAGCCAGGTTCTACTATGTCATCCTTGTTTTATAAATGAGAAGCAGGCTTGGAGCAGATGAGCAGTTTGCTGACAACCAAACAGTAAGTGGCAGAGCATGGAGCTGACTCACCGGCTCCAAGTTAAGAATCTTTGTCCTAGAGCATTTATAATATAATTCCACTACAAAAACCTCTACGTAGGACTGTCTAATAGTCATCAACCAGCAGATCCAGAGAAGCTGAATTCTCAGGCTGCCTCTGCTACTTTCTGACTAAGGGGCACTGGGGAATTTTCTTAACTTCTCTGGGCTTCCAGTTACTTCATCAATTAAACGGCAATGATGCCCCTAGGTGACTAGGATGTCTTGAAGATTACATAACACATCTGAAGTGTTCTGCGGTTTCCAGGGTCTTGCCCTGTAAATGATAACCTTGAAAGGAGTAAACAAGGCTGACCTTTGGTGCCTTTTAACCTCCCCTTTCAGCCTTCGTGCTTAGACACGTGGAGAGGCCCCACCCCGCCACCTTTCTGAACCTCTTTTCCTCCACACCCCCCTCCAAACCTCTCTCAAGAGCTGCCCCTGGAAATATCTGTCAAGTAGCGGGAACTATTAACCACCTACATCCCGGGGTTACTGTGAAGTCTCCAGCGAACAAACGGAGCTCTCGCGCCGGCGCCCGCTGCCCAATGAATGAAACCAACTCGAGGCGAGCCCGCGCTGAGCGCGAACGCGGGGGCGCCACGTGGACTCTCCCGGGCGCGAGCATGGGCCCTGGGGCCACGGCCCCTACTCGGCCGAGCCGGCCAATGGGAGGCGGCGGCCAGGATTGCGCGCGACTTCAGACGGGCCCCCAGCCTCCCTCCACCACGCGGCGGACGGAAGCGCGTGACGTCAGCACAGCGCGCCGGAAATGTGGGGTTCGCTGCGCGCCGCTAACGCCGAGGAAAGGAAGTTGGCCTCGGGGCGGTCTGGGCTGTGTGGGCAAGGCCGCGGGCGGTAGCGGCGGCTGATTCGACCAGCTGAGGGCGGCACGATGGGAGACGAGATGGATGCCATGATCCCCGAGCGGGAGATGAAGGTCAGAGACTGGCCGGGGCCTCCCTCCCTTGCTTAGTCGCGGCGTTGCCTTGGAGCCGCGCTGAACGGCGAAGCGCGGGTTCTGCCCCGCCTCCGGCTTGAACAGTTGCCGCGTTCAGAGTTGTCACCGGCGCGCCCCGGAGCACTCTGCCCCGCCGCCGGCGTGGAAGACCCCCCCGAACGCAGTTTCCCCGCCCCTTGCTGCTCTTGTGCGCGCCACTCGAGTTACCCTGGCTCCTGTCACGTGGTGGTCGGAGGAGTGGCGATAACTACCGTGTGTTGAGCGATTACTGTGTGCCAGGCACTGTGATTACCGTGTGGTGATCATCACAGCAACGCCACGAAGTAGTCGTTAATGTAGAGGAGCAAATGGGGCTCGGAAAGCAGCTTACTCAGAGTCACATTTGACAAGGCGGCTGAAATCCAGGGATGTCTTGTTTAAGAGCCTCTCTTCTTCACTCGCACGGTACCACCTCTGTAAGGTGGGCCAGGCTTGCCTAACACAGAGCTGGGGTTCGTCACCTGTCCTACAAAACCTTTGGTTAAGTGGAATAGGAGGACTGTTCTGGTGCTGGGAATCAGCCAAAAAAGAGGGTCAGGTGATCCAAATGATGGTTATAAACACCTGACAGGGAGTGAGTTGCAGGAAGATTTTAGGCGTTTGAACAAGAAATCACTGAAATGTGTTTCGGGTGGTAATCCATACCGTATTTAGAGCGGTGCTTCTCTCTTCCTTCTTGAGAATCACTGCGGGTGAGCCACCCAGTGAGAGTGTGGCGTTTTCCTCAGAGATGCCGGGGTGGAAGGAAAAAAAGGTTTTAAAACCACAGCCTTTGAGGATGATAGTCTGCCTTTGAGTTACTGATTATAACAGAAAGGAGAGCTCTGCTGTACCTCTTCGTCCCACTGGCTCTCTATGCCCGTGTGACTATGACCCAAATAGGAAATTGGGGATGATCAGGATGAGAATGACAAAGACTTAAAATTTTATTCTACTGTATGAAACCACAGTATGGTCTCACCTGGAAAGTGGTGTGAATTTCTGATCACCGTACTCAGGTGGAGTTAAGAAGGGTATTTCCTTTAATCTTTTAGCAAATATGTATTCAACATCGAATCCAAGGAAATTAGTATGTGGGGTATGTTAGGGGTCCTGTATGAAGCGCCATAAGTACAAAAATGGAGGCTGAGAAAAGCTCTCTTTGGCTTTTACAGTTTTGGAATGTAGGCAAAAGGGGATTCACATTTTTTTCACCAAAACTTTGACTTGAAGATAGGTTTGGAATTGAGGGAAAAAAAACTGTATATAGTACAACTTAACATAGTGATTGGTAAACCTAGGGAACTCTGTTACCGGGAGGTGGTACACACTGAAAATTGTCTTTGAAAGCATATAGGTAAGTTCATGGAAGACTAGGTGAGTCAGGCATTGACAGATCGGGGAAGGCTCCCAGGCCCTGAGGCCCTTGAAAATGGAAGGAAATGAAAACTGATAGTGGGTGGGGGTTGGAGGTGTGACAGTGGGTGTGGCAGAGGTGATGGCACACTTGTGGGAGGGAAGCGGTGTTGTGAGGTGAGGCTCTGCAGGTGGATGGGTCAGCCCCTTCCTGGCCTTATAGCCTGCCTGAAGGGTCTTGGACTTGTGTTTAGGTGTCTTTTAGCATCTAGGTATGTTTATAGGACTTGAACACCAAGACATTGACCATACATATCCTTTTCTGTGATGGATTTTTTTATCATTTGGTGCAGGTAAGCCTGTTCTTGGGATCTGGTTCTTTCTGTGGTCATTATTTCCATATATATATTTATTGAGGGCTGCACTGGAAGTTCCAGCTTACAGCAGAGTTGGAGAATGCTTTCAGTATTTAACAACAGTTTGTTAAGCATTACTGTGGGTCCTGAGCAATGCATACCATGAAATAGGACAAGATTATAAATAATAAAGTGCAGCTTGTGTGGTGGTTTAGGACAATAAGTTAACTAGGAATTCAGAAAAGATCAGTGTGAGCTGGATTAGTCAAGGAAGGCTTCATGAAAGAATTTTGAAAGTTTTATTTCATTCAATAAATACTAACAAGCAGTGTTGCCAGGCACCACACTATGCACAGGAAACTTAAAAATGATTGAGCCACACAGTCTTTGGCCTCAGGGTAGTATATCTTTTTGTTGTACTGGAATTGGGTCTACTGGAATATAATGACAGACATTTAATTTCCTGTTTTCCCTAAATTGGTCTTGTTTTGATCTCTCACAACAGGATTTTCAGTTTAGAGCACTGAAGAAGGTGAGAATCTTTGATTCCCCTGAGGAGTTGCCCAAAGAACGCTCAAGTCTGCTTGCTGTGTCCAACAAATACGGTCTGGTCTTTGCTGGTGGAGCCAGTGGGTTGCAGATTTTTCCTACTAAAAATCTCCTTATTCAAAATAAACCTGGAGACGATCCCAATAAGATAGGTAAGTTACTTGCTTTGTGTCGGTAGTAGAGAGAGGAGTGTGGTGAAGTGTGAATGTAGTTTCCTTCCCAAGAAAATCATTCCAGTATTAAAATTAAAACTGCTGTTAGTCCTAAGGTTGACCCCCAAGGAGAATAAGTTCCAGGTAGGATGCTGGAAGCCTTTCAGGGTGTTCTCTTTGGTCCTTTGTATTTCTCTTTCAGTGAGTTGTTCCTCTGAGCTCAGGGGGAAGAAGAATTTACCATTCTGCCATGCTTTTGTTTTCGCTCAGTTGAAGTTGGGTTCTGGCTCTCTAGGAGAAGGATTTTGTTGCATGGCTTTTTAATTGACACAACAGTCCCATCCAAACAAATGGGAATGTGTACTCTTTAGACCATTGTTGCAAAAATATGGGTACAGGACACTGTTTTCAACAAGGGCAGCAGCCACAGTTAGTTTCCCCAGGTCGTATGAGGAAGAGTCTCTGGGACGCTTAATGCATTATACACCTGTAAGAAAGCTGAGGTTTATCAGCGTAACTGGGTATCAGGATGTGGGCGTATGTTTATGTAGATACAAAACTTCGTAGTCCTTCATGAATGGGTTGTGACTTGTGCTTAGAACATTACATTTGCTACTTTGTCTTTTTTCATGTTCTCATAGTTGATAAAGTTCAAAGCTTGCTGGTTCCTATGAAATTCCCGATACATCACCTGGCGCTGAGCTGTGATAACCTCACACTGTCCGTGTGTATGATGTCCAGTGAATATGGTTCTATTATCGCTTTTTTTGATGTTCGCACATTCTCGAATGAGGTAAGCTACTGGCAAGCTGTAGGGCCAACATGGGACCTAAGAAGATCTCCACGTCTTGATTCATAACCTAGAAGTTCTTGGTTGACCCTTGAAGTCTTTTTCTAGATTAAAATATGGGTTTAAAAAAAGTCCTTAATTATAGAATCACAGATCTTTGAGATAGAAGAGACTTCAGGAAATTATTTCACAATACCACCTGCCCCAAGGTGTTACCGCTTCTCCTTTATATATGAGACAGCCAAAGCCCAGAGAGCCTTAGGGGACTTGTCCAAGGCAGTAGAGTTAATAGATAATGTCAGAAGTTCCTACGTCCTGGGTCTCTGGGCTCCTAGTAGTAGTCTTCCATTCCAAGCAGTTTGATAATGAAAATGTAGTCAATACTATTGTGTGTTCATACTGACTGTGTGCCAGGCCTGTGTTAGTGCTTTCCACACCTTGTCCTTGTTCATGCCTACCACGGCCTCACACAGTAGGTACTGCTGTCTTCACTTTAAAGGTGGAGAACGAGGCCCAAAGAATTTAAGTAACCGTCCAAGGGCCCAACACTATTAAGAAGCAGAGCCAAGATTTTAATCTAGTGTCTGCTCTTTATTGATTATTATACATTTGTGTATTTCCCTACTGGGAGTCCCTCCAAGTGTGCTAGAATAATTGATTACCTTTTTCAAAGTTATGTTGAAGTTGTAACAAATAGGTTGTTGTGTAGAACTCAATTTTATTTTCATGGTTATGGGGAAAAGTGTAATTTGAGAAAACTTACATATTCAATAATTTTCTTTGACTATTAAACGTCTCTGTGTATTTATTAATTTACTAATTTATTTTTGCTTCTGGGCATTTGTTTTAAAAGGCTAAGCAGCAGAAACGCCCATTTGCCTACCATAAGCTTTTGAAAGATGCAGGAGGCATGGTGATTGATATGAAGTGGAACCCCACTGTTCCCTCGATGGTGGCACTTTGTCTGGCCGATGGCAGCATCGCTGTCCTACAAGTCACAGAAACGGTGAAAGTGTGTGCGACTCTTCCTTCCACAGTAGCAGTAACGTCTGGTGGGTAATAAAGGCTTTCACTCTGTAACGTATAGTAATAGTGATCTATTTAAAAATTAATTTCTGGAAATAAAAGCAAATGGGGTTTTTTGATGTATTTGTTGCTGTTTGGTAGAAGTGGAGAGTATTAGTTAATGTCTTTGAAGCCAAACAGCATACATGCTTTAACTTGAATGTGCTTGGGTTTTCTGGAGAAAGAAATATTTTGGTACAGCTTGTTTAGAATTGTGTTTTTGAGAATAATTGTTTCTGCATCCAAAAGGATCGTACTCTGAACGACATTTGTCCCTTCGGGGGGAAAGCGTTAGAAATATCAAGTGGGAGCAAGAAAATGATTTCTTGATATTTGAAAACTCTCTATTCTCTTTGTCTTGTTTAAAACGGTAGAGTTTTCTGTACTTTCCAGCGTTCAGGGCAATACTCCAGTGAAAGAGCATTTTTTTTTTAGTGAGGAAGAGTGGCCCTGAGCTGACACCTGTTGCCAGTCTTCCTCTATTTTGTGTACGGGATGCCGCCACAGTGTGGCTTGATGAGCGGTGTGTAGGTCCACATCCGGGATCCGAACCCGGGAACCCTGGGCCCCCAGAGCGGAGTGCACGAGCTTAACCGCTGCATCACCAGGCCGGCCCCTGAAAGATCATTTTTAGCCGTTGATGCAGTGGTCCAGTGATAACGTCCTAATTGGCGTGTATTGTCAAAGTGATTTTTCTTTTTTTTTTTTACTTTGGCAAGTAGGAGTGATCGTACAGTGTTCCCTGGAGTGACGGGAACGAGAAGTGGTGATTATGTAGCTGTTTTGGTCCAGATCTCATTGATTTGCTCCATTTTCTTCGGTTTTTAATTGGTAGCCTTCTCTCCTTTGCTCAGTGTGCTGGAGCCCCAAAGGAAAGCAGCTGGCGGTGGGAAAGCAGAACGGAACTGTGGTCCAGTACCTTCCTGTAAGTGTTGCCTTGGACTTGAGAACCTTTCTTACTTAAGATACCCACTGTTTTGGGGGTGGTTTGGGAGTACCTTTGGTGTTTTTTCCTATTAAAATGTAGTTTATGCTCATTGCAACAAATTCATTAGTACACACATGAGCGCAGGAAAGAGTGAACTCTTCCCTTCTGTCCCATAGTCCTCCTCCTAGAGGCACCCTCTGAGTTCTGTTTTGTGGTAGCCTTCCAGACTTTTCTGGATACTTATGCAAATAGTCTATGTGTGGATACATTATTTTTGTTTTGCTTTTTAAATGGAATGTGATCATACTCTACACAAGGTTCCCCAGCTTGATATTCCCAATCCATTCCATAAAAAGAGAGCTTAAGGGGGAAAGAAGTTAGTGAAAGGCTAGTACTGTAATGCAGAATCACTCCAGGTTAAAGCCCAACTCCAGGTTGTTCGTCCTCTAGCTAAGTCCAGTTTAAAGGTACAGTTTCTCTGACTATAGGCAAGAGAGACAATGGGTGCTGCTACTGTTGCACACACACTCTGTCATCCTCTCCCTGTGGTCTTTCTGGGATGATATTCACAAATATTCTTCAATATAAATTGACAAAGGTTCTACATATGTCCAGTCAAGCCTGGATGGGAAGGAGGGTTTCACAGGCAATGCCGAGGCCTGTGTTGTGTATTCCTCCTCGAAAAACTGTTCTCTGCGGGGTGCAAAGGGGTGAATGTGGTGGTAGAGGTTTGAGGTTAAGGTTTTCTTATTTGTTATTGCAAAAAGTTATTAGGTGATGGGCCGGCCCCGTGGCTTAGCGGTTAAGTGCGCGCACTCCACTACTGGCGGCCCGGGTTCGGATCCCGGGCGTGCACCGACACACCACTTCTCCGGCCATGCTGAGGCCGCGTCCCACATACAGAAACTAGAAGGATGTGCAGCTATGACATACAACTATTTACTGGGGCTTTGGGGAAAAAAAAAAGAGGAGAATTGGCAATAGATGTTAGCTCAGAGCCGGTCTTCCTCAGCAAACAGGCGAGGATTAGCACGGATGTTAGCTCAGGGCTGATCTTCCTCACAAAAAAATAAATAAATAAATAAAACTGTTGGGGAAAAAAAGTTATTAGGTGAAATTTGGTACATATTCTTTTAGGGCGTTAGCCTGTAAAAAGATAACACAATTGGTTTAAAAAAAAGATTCACTGTTTGCCTTTTTGTTTTCTTTAACTTAATAGTATATTGGAGTTCTTTTTCCGACTCCTTACATATAGAGCTGCTTTATTCTTTCGAATGTCTGCATAGTTGTCCCTGTGTGAATGTGCCATAATTTACTTTTCTATTATTGATAGCTATCTGTATCAGTATGGTCGTTTTACTGCTATAAAGGGTATCGCGTTGAGCATCCTCATTATCTACATCCTAACACGTTCGTGTGAGTGTTTCTAAGGGCGAGTCCTAGAAGTGGTCCTTCACTCTTCTTTGTGTTCTGTCTCTCCTGGCTGGAGAGACGAGAGAGAGGTGGCTTCTGGGGGAACATATTGGATTTGACAGTTTCATTGTTTTAGGGATTATTTCATTTGACACTTTTTCTTTCAAATCTCTTTCAGACTTTGCAGGAAAAAAAAGTCATCCCTTGTCCTCCATTTTATGAGTCAGATCATCCTGTCAGAGGTAATACATCTGCTTTTCTTACTGGGCTGACCTCTAACGAGGTGCCGTCTGTATTAGACTTTTCATTCACGTGATGTACCTACACACCTGCTCAGGGAGGGTTGGTACCTTCTGTATGAATACTCTCAGTATTTCAGTTGGCTAATTAAGTCATTGTAACAATAATCCTCTGGTAGATGCCTGTGTCTCATGGTAAAGGACATTAAATGAGTCCTGACTTTTTATTAGGATTCTTCATAATTTGCCCTGATTATAATCCACCAGGAAAAAAAAAAACACTTTGGGATGAATTTGAGCTTCTCGAGTCTTTGTATCTGTGAATTATATTTAGTCAGTGAAATCTGGACCTTTGTTAAAGCTCTATAGTGCTTTGATGTTTTTATCCATAGGGTGTTAATTTTATAACGTACAGGGGTTATTCCAAACATGAGATGCTTTATTAGAGTGTGTGTCTTTCAGTTCTGGATGTGCTGTGGATCGGTACATATGTCTTCACGATAGTGTATGCTGCTGCAGATGGGACCTTGGAAACTTCCCCAGATGTGGTGATGGCTTTACTTCCAGTATGTATATGAAAGGGACATCTTTGTTCTTTGAGATTATAGAAGTCTTTTGATAAAGTTTGAGGCTTGGGCTTCAGTTTCATTTTGTTGCTGGCAGTGATGATACAACTTCAGATGTCAGGTTTCAGTGTTGCACCATGGGCCTGAGAACCAAAATTATGATGTCCACTGAAAGCATGTTCTATTGTTTAGTCATGAGGTGAAAAAATTGTAAAACTTGGCTTTTGCTTAAGCTATAAACTGTGAGTCTTGGTAGATGTTAACCTGATAAAGAAATTTTAGAAAAGCAGAACATATCTTGATTTTTAAAATTCTTTCGCTTATTCATCAGGTATTTATCAAATGCCTGCAGTGTGGTGGGCGCTGCTTTAAAGCTGCAAATACAGTGGTGAGCAAGGCAAAGTCCTTGCTTTTGTGGATCTTAATGTTCTATGAATGTGCTAGTCAATAAATAAGTGTAGGGTCAAGGAATGCTAAGGGCGATGGAGAAAATAAATCAGGGTAAGGGCTAGATGGTGGCCGGTGTGTGGTTTAGATTGGGTGGTCAAGGAAGGCCTCTGAGGAGTAGCCATCTGAGCTGAGAATGGAGTGAAGTGAGGGAGTGAGTCATTTTGAAGACAAGGAAGAACATTCATAAGATCTACAAAGTGTTAGGGAATTGCGTTTACAAAAACAAATGAGGCAGAGCTAATGTTTCTAAACCTGTATTTGCTTTCAAAGTCCAGAAAAACATTTAAAAATACATGTTAGCAGAAAGACCAAAAAAAATGCCATCTTTTAGAAGTCACTTTTAATCCTACCACTCAGAAATAACTTGATATTTTGGTATATGAATTTCCAGATTTTTTAAATACATAAATAAATTTCTAAATATAACAAACGTGGGAGTTACACTAGTTCTGTTTTGCAACCTTGTTTTACTTAGTAGTAAACTGCAAGCATCTTTCTATGTCAGTAAATCTGTATTTGTCTTTTGGATAGGTAATTTATTTAGCTCTTCTTCTACTGTTGAATACTCAGGTTGTTTTCAGTTTTCCCTTGTATTAAAGAATGCTGTGATACATTCTTTTATGTACTTTTTATATGATTATGTTTATTTTTTAGGGTAAATACCTAGAAGTGAATTTACTAAGTCAAGTGGTATATGCTTTTTTTGATAGGCTTTTGAAAACATTGCCAAAGTATCTTTTAGAGAAGTTGTATTAGTTTATATCCCTACCACCAGTGGACTAGCAGTTGCCCGTGTCAGTGTAGAGTGGTACCATTTTTAACTTTGCCAATCTGATATGTGAAAAACATGCGTTGTTTTTGTTTATTAATAACTCTTTTGGGTTCCTGATAAAATTGAATTTTAAAACTGTCTCTTGAGATGGCTTATTTCAAGATATTGTTAAGATTTTCTTATCCCCAGGGGTGATGTCAACACTAGCATTTATAGACTGCTACTTACGTTCCACGTACTGGGCTAGAAGCTTTATATGTGTCATTTCATTTCACACAACAGCCTTTGAAGTAGGTTTGGTAGACCCATTAGACGTGAGAAAACTGAGTATCAGAGAGGTTGAGTAATCTGTCCATGCTTATCCCACGGCCAGAAAGTGACAGAGCAGTTTGAATGCAGTTTGGTCAGTGGCCGACGTTTCTGTTCCTTGTACTACTTAACGCTGACTCTATGTCATGTCTGTATATTTGGACATAGAGTTTTGACTGAATTTTCTCATAAAACTTAAATGGTTTTGTCTTTTGAGATCCTTAACTGTGTAGGATTAAAGAAAAATCGCATATGAGATTTTTTTTTCTCATTCTGTTCATTGTAGAAAAAAGAAGAAAAGCACCCAGAGGTATTTGTGAACTTTATGGAGCCCTGCTACGGCAGCTGCACGGAGAGACAGCATCATTACTACCTCAGTTACATTGAAGAATGGTGAGCTGAGTACCAGGAAGGAGATCTCTGCTCTCACTGTCCAGTTGCACCTGAGTCACTTTGTTCCCACTTTGAAATTTTTTCTGTGAGAGAGGAAGATAGAGGCCCTGAACATATTTTCAGCTGATGCTAGATGATGCTTTTATAACTACTACTACTACTTTTTTTTTTTTTTATTGAGGTCACTTTGGTTTATAGCATTATATAAATTTCAAGTATAC
Organism: Ceratotherium simum simum; assembly: GCF_057802395.1. Taxonomy (NCBI): domain Eukaryota; kingdom Metazoa; phylum Chordata; class Mammalia; order Perissodactyla; family Rhinocerotidae; genus Ceratotherium; species Ceratotherium simum. The sequence continues at coordinate 6,113,748 of NC_141928.1, read as the reverse complement.
ATCATTGTATTTCAACTTCTGTATAGACTGCATCGTGTTCACCACCAAAAGTCCAGTTGCCGTCCGTGGCTATGCACAGGTCCCTTTATCCCTTTCGCCGTCTCCCACCCACTTCCCCTCTGGTAACCACCTATCTGTTCTCTGATAACTACTACTTCTATTTTCCCAGTCTTGAATTATTTAGATCAAGTACTTACCCATTTTCTCAATAACCCCAGTGACGACATGAAAATACTGATGTTTAAGGAACATATTAAAAGTTTTCCCTCTGAGAGCAAAAGTTTCCCTTTGAAAGATAGATTACCTGAAGTAAAGCTTCTGTTCCTCTAACTAGATGATTCTGCTACAGGGTGGTATGTTTATTGGAAATTCCAACTTGATTCTGTTGTGTCTCTCCTTTGTCTTAAGTAGGTAGGCAGTCGGCTGAGTCTCTAGGACTGTATCCTGTAAACTAAAAAGTTAAGCTTTATATCTAAAAGCTTCTCACCTTTCTTCAACCATAGAGAAAACTTTGCCTTCCTCCTTGACATCTCGAGGAAATCCTCATAGATGTTACCACAGACTCAAGTCATGTTAGAACTGTTGCTGTGTTTGAATTTAATGAATCTTCTGGTTTTATTCTTTGAAGGGATTTAGTGCTGGCAGTATCTGCAGCTTCAACAGAAGTTAGTATCCTTGCTCGACAAAGTGACCAGGTAAATTTCTCTCTTTTGTCATGTTTGTGTGATACTTTTCTGAGAAAGATTTTGGAGGGAGTAAACTATGTGGTTAAGATTTAAATGAGGTCACTTCTCTTTTAATGAGCTCCTGGATGAGAGCAAAGATTAAATGACAAAGAGCCTTCGGCCGAATGGCTTGGATATTGCGTGGGACAAACACGGGTGTCAGATTTAGCAGTTCCCTCAGTGTCATGAAAAACCCTTCTCTTCTGTTAGGGTCCGTCCATGGTCTGTGGAAACATGCTGTGTGATCCGCCTCTGACAGGAGTATGCCTGGATGTATAGGGGGTTTTTCTGCCTTGTTCTGTTTTACTGTCTTTATTTTCTTCCTGTTACTTGAAGCTGCCCCTTCTGTTCAGTCAGCTATAATCCATTATGGAAGAGAACCATGCAGATCATACCAAGTTGTGACTCATCAGAAATACTTTCTGTTTGACTTTGAAAAACCACCAGAAAGCTGAACGCACCTTTGTGTGTAAACACCCGCTTCCCTTCTGTCGCTTTGTCCTGCTTGCAGGCAGCAGGGGGGCTGAGGTAGTCGAGGCAAGCCGTCCTCAGCCATCCTAAACCGACGTAGATGATGCAGTGACTACAGAGGAGACGCAATGGAAGGGAAACTCTTCTTTTTAAAATTCTGCCTTGAGTTTAAAAATGTTCTGTGCAGTACACAGACACTTATACCTCTTCAACCGTTCCACATTTATCCGTCATTCTCTGAGTGGCAGAGTGGCCCACTATAAGTGCATGGCTCTCATAGTGTGTAGGGTGGGCCACTTTGGGGTCACAGGCCAGAGTTCAGTGCACTTTGCTGCTCTTGGATTGACTTCAGTAACAATTTCCTAATAGCACAAATATTTTAGGTATTCATGCATTACAAATATACTTTTATTTTTGCTTTTTATCAAGATAATTGATGTTTATAGTTAAAAAATCAAATAGTAGGGGCCGGCCTGGTGGTGTAGTGGTTAAGTTCACCCGCTCCGGTTTGGCCGCCTGGGGTTCGCAGGTTCGGATCCCAGGCGTGAACCTGCGCACTGCTCATCAAGCCGTGCTGTGGCGGGTGTCCCATATACAAAATAGAGGAAGATGGGCACAGACGTTAGCTCAGGGCTAATCTTCCTCAGCAAAAAGAGGAGGATTGGCAACAGATGTTAGCTCAGGGCTGATCTTCCTCACCAAAAAAAAAGGTAGAGAAGGGCTTATAAATGAAAAAATCTCCCCTGCCCACCCTGTCCTGATCCAGAGCTGATCTCTTAAGGGGACCATTTTTACCTTGTAAACTTTTTCTTTTAATGGTTACCTCCTTATCCCTAAATAAGAATCCACTTCATCACTTGTTATTGGTTATTAATTTCAGACCTTATTGCTTTTATGAGGATTTAGCTCACATATGGCCTTCAGATCCCCCTCCTTCCTCTCGGTTGGGCTATAGCACTGTTTTAGTTTCTTCTATTGGTTACCTTGGTAACTTTAAGTAATGTTTTTTACCTTCAGTTCTTATGGTGTCACTATATACAGTATCTCTGGATCTTCCAATTCGTGAGAGGAATGTCTTAGCAACCCCATCCCTGCCCGTAGCACACCTGCCCCACTCCTGCCTTCCAGCTGCTGTTAGTGTGCCTCCTCTTTTGTAAAATCAAAACTGGTACTTTTTGTATTCTGTTCTGTGGTGATTATCAGGTCTTCTTTATTTTCTCTAGAGATTGTTTTTCAAAGTTGAAATCCATTTTGTTTATGTTATTATGAATGTGACTTATTATTCACTGCACAGCTAAGTCGTGGAGTACACTTATGTTCCCTTTTCTGAACGGCTTTTTCTTTTTCAGTTACTCACTGAGCACTAGTCCCCTTTGATTCATGTTGCCCAGTTTTGGTTAACACTGAAAGCTAGACAAATGTTAGTGATTTTTAAAAATCAAGGATCATTTGTTGGAAGGAGCAGAGCCCGCTCAAGCAAACTTAAGCAAACGGGGAGTTTTTTGAAAAGAGTTAGTGGTTTCTCAAGGAATCCAGGAGTAGGAGGAGTGAGCAGTGTGAGGAACTAACACCGGGAACTAAGACCTAAGGTTCCCTTCTGTCTCTGTGGGGGAGCAAGCACTGGACATCTGGCCAGCTTGGCAGGCTGCTCTGCTCAAGGCCGCAGTAGAGATGGCCTGGAGCTCCTGGTCCCAGTCCAAGGTTTCTGGGAGCAGATATTAACTGACTTCGTGCCCCTGTTGGATTGACTTACTGTGTTCAGGAATCTGCTGGGTTGTGGTGGACAGTTCCTCAGGAAGTGTTCACAATAGTGATTATTTATTCACAAGGCAGGGACTCAGTGTACCAGGAACAGGTAGGTTGATTTGGAAAATTAACCCCTTACTTGCTGGGGGTACTCATGGCTTTTAGACTGTCTTTCCAGATTTCAGAGTCTCAGTCAATACATAACTCTTAAAGCAAGTGAGTTGACTTTTTTCTTCTCTCCTGTTTGAACAGTGCTTGGAAGAATCAATGCAAAGCTCTAACCAACATGGCATTTTGTTCGTCTGCTACGTCTTGTTCTTTTTTCCAGATTAATTGGGAATCTTGGCTCCTGGAGGATTCTAGTCGAGCTGAACTTCCTGTGACAGACAAGAATGATGATTCCTTGCCCATGGGAGTTGCCGTAGACTACACTAACCAAGTGGAAATCACCATCAGTAAGTGTGGCCTGGTGTAGCTTAGTGCAGAGATAGTCTTCTTCCTAATCATGGTTAATATTTAAATCCCCTTCTACATTTTCATGACAGAATCCACTCTGTTGGGCACTTTTAACTTCTGGTAGCACATTTCTATTTGAAGAGTGATATGGAGTGCATTGTGACAACACTAATCTAATTTGAATGGGCACTCATTGATGAGACCAAAGCAGGGCACCCCATGTGTGTCTGTCTGTCTGTCTGTGTCTCTGCTTGTCTGTGTACGCTTTAGAATATGACTGAAATATACAGTGGGATTTCATAGCTTTGTTTCTTTGCCCACCCGGTTCCCTGGTGACCTCCCAAGGGAACACCCTAATCAGACACTGTATACCAATACTTGATTTGAAGGCACGGATTAGAAAATGGAGACCTCAAACACATGGCTTCCCAGTTGGGCCCGCGTGTGTGCTCTGAGTATATCCTCTTCTGCTAAAGCTTGGCAGGGCCACAGTCCAAAATGTCCAAGTGCAACAGAAGACGTATTCTTTGCTCTTTGGTGCTTCAGTTTAGAGAAGTGGCCCCATTAAATTCCTTGTCCATTGCCTGGTCAGGTTATTTGGTCTGATCAGCTCATTTACTCTGATTCTCTTGAAGTCTTAATTGACAAAATATAAGCTTATGATTCAACTTTGAGTGAATATAAAGTAGTTTGACTCGCTTTTCCATGTCCTACCATGTGTTTTCTAAAGAGTCTAGTCTGTCATTTTTTACTAAACCAGCCACTTCCTAGAGACTCCTGTCTGGTCAGGGGAACGCTGAACCTGCCTCCCAGACACTGAAGCACTTGTAAGAATCGAGGGAGGTTCGGGAGAGTCAAGCCACCACGGGACTGCTGGAGCTTCCACGTAGGGCCTAGCAGAATGGTGGCGACCTGATAAGGGCAGTAGCTCTCTTTGAAGACCTGTTTCATGAAGGGCTATGCAGATCTGAATCAGAACAAACTGACTCGCACATGTGGTGGAATGAGTCCAGTAAGCGCCTTCTGCCCAGACTGCTAGGGCAGTCTTGCCCTTCTGGGCCCAGGCCTTTCAATTGGCTTGGCTCTTTGATCACTTTTGTTTCTTTTTTAACAGATGATGAGAAGACTCTTCCTCCTGCTCCCGTTCTTATGTTACTTTCAACAGATGGTGTGCTTTGTCCATTTTATATGATCAATCAAAATCCCGGGGTTAAGTCCCTCATCAAGACACCAGAACGGCTCTCATTAGAAGGAGAGCGACAACCCAAATCATCAGGTATGTGCCTCTTCCTCTAGGTATCCCCGAGATGGAATGCCAGGGGCTTGTTCAGGGGTATCCCCAAGGATGAGAGCTGTGGAAGGACACTTTGTGGTCATCTGTCTCTGGCCAGTCTCTCTCCATGAGGCAGGACTAATCTTGTCCTTGAGTACGCATGTGCACACTGACCTTCCCTCACGCCTACACGTTCTTCTCCACCCTTTAGAGAAAGTGGCAGCTCAGCCAGATGGATCCCATCAGGTAATTTACCAACAGTATCCTATTGTAAGACTTTATATTGTATGGTCTGAATCCTAAAGACATGGTTAATCATGAGGGATTGGTTAAATAAATGATTGTAGATTCATACAGTGAAATGCCATGTAACTCTTAAAAATGTTATGTTTATTGACGAGGAAAAAGTAGACTATATCATGAAGAAGCACTATATACTGTGTGATTCCTTTTTAATGAGAAAATATATATACGTAGAAAAAATACTTAAAAGATTAATACTAAAATCCAAATGGTTGTTGCTGGGTGGTGGGGACATGGGGATTTTCTTTTCTTTTTATTTATTTATATTTAATTTTCTTTAGTTTTTTTCCCTCTGAAAATATTACTTGAGTAATATATGTTTATTGGAGAAAATTAGAAAATACAAAAACAAAATCATTTAAGAGCCCATCAGTCATTAAGCAGTACCCAGTCAACATTTTGGTACATGTTCTTCATGCACATAAATGCACACATAGAACTGCCAATTTTGTATTTTCAAAATTTTCACAGAGACTTTGTATCACTTGTCAGAACAAAATATAAAACTTTTTAAAGGACATTGTTTCATATTTTGGAATTTCACTAATATTTCTCTTTTTGAATTCTGTGAGTATATAACTATTAAGATTTTTTTCTTCTAGTATGGCTAAAAACGCTCATAGTGTAACCAGTTCCATATCTAAGGAAAAATATGTTGACCAATTGGGTTCGATAAGGTTGACAATACTTAGGGATCTCTTCTGATTGCTTCCCGTTGCAGAGTGAGTTGTACATTGTAAACAAAGCCATTCAGATACTTGGGCTCCTACCAGCTGGCAATGTGACCCCAAGTAATACGCCAGGTGCCTTGCATAGACTGTATCAGTGTTGTTGTGTTGGGCTATCTCATTATCTTTTTTAATTTTTATTTTATTTTATTTTTTTTCCCCCCAAAGCCCCAGTAGATAGTTGTATGTCATAGCTGCACATCCTTCTAGTTGCTGTATGTGGGACGCGGCCTCAGCATGGCCGGAGAAGCGTTACATCAGCGTGCGCCCGGGATCCGAGCCCAGGCCGCCAGTAGCAGAGTGCGCACGCTTAACTGCTAAGCCATGGCACCGGCCTTGGGCTATCTCATTATCTACAGTGTGTGTACTCTTTGAATTGTTTTTTTTTTTTTTTCCCCTTAAGTGGTCCTGACTACCATGAACTACCTAAACCCAGTTGCCTGGTCTGTTGTAACAAGCATTGTGCACTCTGTGAGGTCGGGAGCCTGTGCGATGACGTTTGTTTCTGAGCACGGTTCATGTGACGGACTTTGCTACTAGCTCATTAAACCCCAGAGCATAAGCAGAGGCCAGTTTTACTGTTCACTTTTCCTAGAGAAACCCCCCTCTTCCCTCACTCTTGGTGAGACGTAACAGCCATGTTTAGATGAGTGGAAGAAGGCCGCTGAAGGGGGAGAAAGTGTCCCAGCAGCTCACCAGCTCTAGCTAAAGCCTGGGTCATGGGTTCAGAAGACATTAATGGGAAAGATCAGAAATAGCATCATGGTTTTCAAATTAGTTCTATTTTCAGTGGAAAATACCTATGATTTCTTTCAGCTCTGGCATATACTTTTCATGTTGGTCTACCAAATGTGCATGGAAGTGATTAACATTTATATTTTTGTATCTTTAAAGAAGTTAGCAGTTGCTGGTTCCATATTGTGTAAAAGATGTATTAACAGAATAGATTTGCTCACATTATTACACTTGCATAGAAGTGACAATTTACTTGGGTCTTTGTTTTTAGAAGGTGGTATTTTCATACTTGTATCCTAAGTATTTCATTGCTTTAGATGAAGTAAAGATAAACTATTATCTTGGACAATTTGGAAGAACCAAGACCCATTAATATAAATGTATTGCTAAAAAATATTGCTCTCTTACATATTTAGTTAGTTAATTTAGAGAATTAACATGTTTACTTTACAGAGAGCTTGGAAAATAGAAAAAATTTTAAACCTGCCTTTTGGGGTATTCTCCCAGTGTTTTTTTTTCATAAACATCTTTCTTCATAGTTGTAATCATATTGTGTACATAATTGATATGCAGGTTTTTAATTTAAATTGTGTTTTTCAGCTTCTTACATAATCTTCATGATTTATTTAAAAGAGTGCTTAGTATTCCATTGAGTATTTTTTACCATTTGGCTTGTATTAAATGTCATTTTCATTTTTTTTTTTTTTGTAATTTTACTTATTTTTTTTTTCACCCACAAAGCCCCAGTAGATAGTTGTATGTCATAGCTGCACATCCTTCTAGTTGCTGTATGTGGGACGCGGCCTCAGCATGGCTGGAGAAGCAGTGCGTCGGTGCGTGCCTGGGATCCGAACCCAGGCCGCTAGCAGCGGAGCTCGCGCACTTAACTGCTAAGCCACTGGGCCGGCCCTGTCATTTTCATTTTTTAGATTATTTTCATAGGCTTTATTCTTAGAATTGGGATTACTGGGTCCATTTTTTATGATTTTTGAGACGTAATGCTAAAATGTTTTCTAAAAGACTATGTAAAGTTAGGTACCTACTAGTGATAAAAAGTTTCAGGTTCATTTTACCCTTTCAAACATAGGGGATTGTATATATTTAAATTTTGATTATTTGGAGAACAATAAAAAGTGTGCCTCATTTGAATTTGCATTCCTTTGAATAGAGAAATCGAATATATTTTCTTTTTGTGAATTAGGTTCCCAGCTTATATCCATTAAAGTCTTGAAATTCTTTTAATCTCAATTTGTGTGAGCTTTTTAAAAAAATAAAACATATTGTCATTTGCTGCAGATTTTTTAAATTTCATTTACCTTTTAGTTATGTAACAGTTTTTGCACATGGTCAAGTCGTAATCTTTTCCTTTTGTGATTTTTTTTGTCACTTCTAAGTTTATCAAGTTGTTAGACTCTCAGAGACTTACCTCACTTTTCGCCGCCTTTGTCTTGAGGTGTATGTGTTTATGTGTGTATCTTTAATTCATCTGGAATTGCTTTTAGGAGGTGAAGGTCAGAATTAAAATCTTTTCCTGATTGTTAATGAAATGTGGCAGAATGACATTTTTCACTGTAACATTGAGAAGTATGTTTTTTTCTGTATTACTCAACTGGGTGTCTTCAAAGTCCTGTCAGTCTGTCTTTCTTCATTTCCTTTTTCCTTCAAAGTTTTATGCATCTTATCATATGGAAAGTCCAGTATGAACTCTGCTTGCATTTTTTTTTTTCTTCTTGAACTGGGACCATTATTTCTGACTTCATTCTACCACTTTCCCACTTGCTTTCTGGTATGTGGACCTCCACTGTTAAAATGCTAATTTCTCCCTTCCTTTTTCTCCGTTTTTTCCATTGCAGGAAGTACTCCCACTACCCCAACCTCCTCTCAGGCCCCGCAGAAATCCGATGCTTCAGCGGCTGCAGCTCCTGTCTCTGTCTCCCCTTCATCGCTGGCTGCTCCCACCTCCACCTTCTCTTTGCCTTCTGCTGTCGGAGCCCCTGCCGTGTTCTCCTTTGCTTCTTCATCCTTGAAATCATCTGGTTCTGTCACTGGGGAGCCCCCTCCGTATTCCAGTGGCTCTGACAATTCTAAAGCAGCCCTGGGCTCTGGTGCATCCACCTTCTCTTTTGCTTCTCCTGCTCAAGCCTCCCTAGCTCCCACCCCTGCAGCCTCTCCCTTGGCACCATCAGCTGCTTCGTTCTCCTTTGGATCATCGAGTTTTAAGCCTACCCTGGAAAGCACACCAATGCCAACTGTGTCTGCTCCAAACATAGGAATGAACCCCTCCTTCCCAGTGCCAGCCTCTGCAGTCAAGGTCAACCTTAGCGAAAAGTAAGTAACACATAAAGTTTGATTGTTCTGTAGGATGGCTGGAGAGCGTGTTACTCACTGGAAAGAGAGTCAGTGTGTGGGGAGTTACTGAATAGATTTTCTCTTTTTTTCTTAGTAATACTTGCAAATGGCAAAAATTCAGACAACATAAAAGATTTGCATTTCTTCAGTGGACAGAGTCCAGAAGAGTCTCTTAGAATTTCATATTTTTTTGACTATTAGTTTATTTTATTTATATTTTTGTCTTTAAAAAATAGACTTTATTTTTTAGAATGGTTTTAGATTTGCAGAAAAATTGGGAAGATATTACAGAGAGTTCTCACCCACACTCAATTTCCCGTTACTAACGTCTTACATTACTGTGGTACATTTGTACAATTATTGAAGAAACATAGATATGTAATTATTATTATTTTGTTTGTCTTATTGAAGTAACGTTGGTTTATAACATTATATAAATTTCAAGTGTGCATCATTATATTTCGATTTCTCTGTAGGCTACATCGTGTTCACCACCCAAAGACTAATCACCATTTGTCACCATACACATGTGTCTATCACCCCTTTCCCCCTCCTCTCTAGAAGTTTGTATTCAAGTGCTTGTTTTGTTTTTTCAGATTTCAAATGTAGGAGATATTCTTTATTTTTAAAAATGAAACAATACCGAGTATACATCCTGTAAGGGAAATGAATCTCCTGTAGTCCTTTTTCCCCTTGTGTCCACTGTGTCCACCCTTGACTCTCTCTCAACTGTTTTCTACACAGCCACCAAAGTGATCTTGTGAAATTGTAAGTACGTCAGACAACTGTCTTACTTGACAATCCCCAGTGGCTTCTCGTTGCTCTTGGAGTACAATCCAAACTCCTCAGCATGGTATTCCAGCTTTCTCCAGATCAGGGTCCTACCAACTCGCTTAGATCTTGTTTTTCACTCCTTTATCTGCCTGTTGTGTTCTCCCCACTAGAATGTAGCTTCTTGAGGGAAGTAATCCCTTGTACATTGTAACCCTTCCCAAGGTGACCATTGAGTGTAAACACTGCCAGCTTTCCCCGCTTATCTGTACTGTCCTTGTTGCTGTGGGGGTGTGCTGGTTGTCGCCACTGCCGCTGCCATTGTCACTGTGAATATTAAAGCGTCACACAGCCACTTGATTCTAATGGTTGCCTTGTATTCTACTTTGTGGTTGCACTGTAATTTATTTGACCCGTCATCTAATGCTGGATTTCTGGGTTGTATGCAGACTTTTTGCTCATTAGGTGAAACTTACCTTAACGTTCCTACTGGACCATAAGCATCCCCAAGATGGTGACCTGCTTTCCTCTTCCTTCCTCACTGTCCAGAGGAAGGGATCACCCCAAAATGAATTCTCAGTAATTTCCTTGACAAAAGGAGGGTACTAAACTCTCCTAAAGCATGATTGAGTCCCACCCTCTTTTTTTTACTCAGCTTGATAGAATAGAAAATAAGCATTTCATATCATGACAAACTTAGTTTCATTTTCATATTAAGTACTTATTTGATATTTTCATTGAATAATTCATTCCTAAATAAGTAGACGATAAGATAGATGTTTCCTTGCAGCTTTCACCTTTTATAAGAAAGAGCTAAACATTTATGTATCATGAAGGCGAAAATGTATGGATAGCAATTTATCGTTTGATGATGTGGCTCATGAGCAGTGTGAAAGACTCATACAGGTTCCTCTGATGCATTCGGGCTGCCGTTTTCAGGTTTACTGCCGTGGCTACCTCTGCTCCTGTTAATAGCTCACAGAGCGCACCCTCGATGGCGCCATTCTCCTCTGCCTCCAAACCAGCTTCTTCTGGACCTCTCAGCCACCCTGCACCTCTCTCAGCATCACCCAGTTCCATGGCATCAAAGTCTTCAGTCTCTGCCTTGGCATCAGGTATGATTTTAAACTAATATCTTTAGGGCTCAGTCCTGAATTCTGAGATTAACATTTTTCAGTTGTTAGGAATCCTAGCTAACATAGTTGGACTAGATTATTTTTTCTTGCTTCCTGTATCTCACACTAGTCTGCTATGATTTTCGTACTCTGAGTTGGGAGGATTGAAAATGGCTTCAATGTTGCCACGCTTGCCTCCCTGACATTTCTTGTGGAGCTAAGAGAACTTGATGATTCAAAGGAAGTATCTTGTTGTGGGGCGTTTATCTTCATGTGGAGCCTGCCCCATGTGAAGGACAGTTATGGAAAAATTCTGTAAGCTACACTGAAGAGAGGGAGCCTGCCGTGGCTGTTAGGCTTGTTGCTTCTGGTGATGTCTGGATTTTCACACTCAGACCTACTGTAAACTAGTTTACTAAATAAAGATCATATATGTGAATAATTATTATAGCCAAGTTGAATTAAAATATATTATAAAACTCCATGAGCAAATGTACCTAGTTTATCTTTTATTTTCCTTTCAAACCTACAGAAAGGTTGCAAAAATTGTATGATGAATATTATGCCCTTCACCGAGATTCAACACTTGCTGACATTTTGCACCATTTATTTTATCTTCTTTTTTTATGTAATTTTTTTCTAAAATATCTGAAAGTTAATTGCAGACGTGCAACACTTTACCTCTAAATACTTCAGTGTATGTCTCCTAAAACCAAGGATGCACAATACATTATCACACTCAGGAAATTTAACAGTAATCTACAGCCCATGTTGACATTTCCACAGTTGTCCCAATAATGTTCTTTATGGCTTTTTTTCCCCCTATCCAATCAAGGAGCACACATTATATTCTGATTTTGTCTTGTTGGTCTCAGTCTCAAACAGTTCTTCACCTTTTTTGTCTTTCTCGACATTGGCATTTGTGAAGAGGCTAGGCCAGTCGTTTTGTGGACTGTCCCTCAATTTGGGTTTGATTGTTTCCACATGATGATTCAGGTTCAGCGTTTTGGGCAGTAATCCACATGGGTGATGTGCATCACATCACATGATCTCATTTTGTCCTGACATAAGTGATGTTAATTTGCTCATATGGTTACGGTGGTGTTGGCCAGATCTGTCTCAGTTATTAAGTTGGTTATTTTCGTGAATGCCGGTGATAGTACCTAGCCAGATGTATTTGGGTAGCCTTTTGGTGTTTGAGTGTCAGGAATAATTTTATCTTGGTGAATACTGAGCAAGCCTTGAGCTGTGAATCCTGAAATCTTCTCTCTACCTCTTGCTCAGGAGAAGGGCTTCTTCCTTCTGGAGTTTGCGCAAGTCACCTCATTCCTGGACTTTTCCTCAAATTCTGAAAGACATTTGTCTATGACCCCAAAAGTTAAGAAGCCTTCCCTTAGTCTTTCACACCTCTTTAGAGTTTGGAAGAGGAAACTTGAACTATAATGCACGTATAGTTTCTACCTTTCCACTGTTCACCACTCAAATCTCCCTACCCCCCTATTGCCATTACTTAGTTCTTAAAGTTTGGTGGGTCCTAGATTATTAGATTGCAATCCCAGTTGCATGCTAGACTCATTGGGGGATCCCATCCCTAACTGTTTACTCAGGCTCTCTGGGGGTGAGGATTGGGTGTGAGTTTCTGGTGTATTTGTTTTTTAAAAGCTCCCTAGGTGATTTTAATGTGCAATGGGGCAAAACTTGTCCTAGAGGCTTCCAGGAGGGTCCTGAAGACCCTGTGAGTTCTTACAAGGTGATGGGGATTATCATTCTCGTCCAGTGGTTTTAAACTTTGTCCCCAGTTCCCAGAGATGCCTCAGGAATCTCTGTGGGGAGTAAGGATGGGCCACATGGCCAGTGTCCTGGGCCTGCACACAGATATACACACCTACTACACTTTTATCTGCTTTATAAAAAAGAGTTTCACATCTGAAAATATATGTTTTTTAGTTATTTTGGAACAGAGGCTGACACAACTGTGGACATTACTCTTGATAACAAAGACCATAAAATGGGGGCCAGGGACAATGAGAAACATTTTTTTTAGATTTCAGGAAAGGACATTTGTGATGAGAGAAATAAGGGGAATAAATACTGTCTGTTTTAACTGACTTCTTATTCTAGTAGGGCGATCTGCTCAGGGCAGTCCAAGTGCAGTGCCCTCAATGGTACAGAAATCACCTAGGATTACCCCTCCAGTGGCCAAGTCAAGCTCCCCCCAGGTATGTTTAAACTCAGCGTACAATGCTGTGTGTATTAATTTACTTCTCCAAATGTACATGTTTATAAAATAGGTTTTCGTGTTTTAGAATTCACACCTTTGAAATAGTATTTAGGACCGTGTTACAGGAAATCCCGAAGTATGTGCTCATAAAAGCCGTTGATCTCAACCCCAAAGTCTTAAGAGTTGTTTTCTCTGCTGGTTCCTGAGCTTTTCCATGCTATGCTGTTCAGTTTGTTGTGTTCTCTTTATATCAGAAAGGACTAGCACCTGATTTTTTTTTTCTCATTCCCAAAGTAACCAAGAAATCTATCCAGTGACTTCTTTTTCTCTGCCTTGCATAACATCTCAGTATATTTTACTTGCTTAATTTTTTTATTGACATATAATACACATAGGAAAAAGTACACATGTGATACATGTACACCTCAGTGAATTGTCACCAGCTGAATACATCTTAGTAACCAACACCCAGGTCAAGAAATAGAACATTACCAGGACCCCAGAATTCCTGCTCATGTGCACCCTTCTAGTCAACTACCCTTGCCAAGGGGGACTCACTATTATGCTTTCGAACGGCATAGCTTAGTTTAGCCTGTTTGTACCTTCTATAAAATAGAATCACACCGTGTGTATTCTTATATCTGGCTGTTTTGCTCAACATTATGTTTGTGAGATTTAGCCGTATCATTTTTGCCATATGGAATTCATTGGGTGACTATACTACAAGTATTCATTCCACCTGGACGGGCATTTGAGTCGTTTCCAGGTTTAAGTTATTGTGAATAGCATTGCTCTGTCCTTGCTGGTTGATGTCTTGGATGAACATATGCATGCATTTCTGTTTGGCGTATACCTAGGAGTGGAATTGCTGGCTCATAGAATATGCATATATTCCTCTGTAGTAAATTCCACCAGGAGTATATGAGAGTCCAGCTGCTCCACAGCCTCACCAATCTTGGTATTTTTCATTTTTTATTGTAGTTGTATTTTGTGGTTTTAATTAGTATTTCCCTGATGAACAATGAAGTTGAGCTTTTTTTTATATGATTATATTGTCCATTTGAATATCTTCTTTTAAGCGGGATCTGTTTAAGTCTTTTATTCCTTTTTCTATTGAGTTGTCTGACTTTTATTGATTTGTAAGAGCTAGTTCCTTGTGGATAGGCACACATGCGCGCACACACGAGCACACACTCACACGTAACTTTCTCACTCTGAATTGCCTTTTCATTCTCTTCGTAGTTTCCTTTGATACCTGCAGATTCTTAATTTTAATATAGTTCATATATCACTTTCTTTTATGATTAGTGCTTTTTGTGTTCTGTTTCAGAAATCTTTTTCTATTCTAAGGTCAAAAAGATATTTTCCTATGTGTTTCTAAAAGCTTTATTATTTTGCTTTTCATATTTAGAGTTATAGGCTATATTCTCAGTTTATTTTATGGTTTAACTTAAAGAGAATTTTATGTCAATTTCCCACTTATTTATTTGAGTGCCCTCAGAGCAGGAGTCATGTCTTTCCCTTCTATCTCTCCCCCAGCCAACCCCCTCCTGTTCCCAGCACACCTGTATGGGGCACACAGTAAATGCCCAGTTTACAGGTCTAGCTTTTGGCATAATACATGACGCATGGCATTTATTAAATAAATGTTTGCTGTTTTAATGAATGTTTGTACAGTCTAAAAACTCTCTACATGTTAATTGCTGTAGGTATCAAATAATCTAAAAGCCATCTCAATTTATAATACCTCTAAAGCAGAATTCTTGATTTCTGTCTCTCCCAGAACCTATTCCTATTCTAGTGTCCCCATCTCAGTAAGTAGCTCTAAGATTTGCTCAAGGCCCAAACCCAGAAGTCATCCTAGATTTCTCTCTTTAACAGAACCTCCTCGCAGTCTGTGCTAGCAGGAGGTCTTGTCAGCTCTACTCCAATGTGGTGTATGTCATAAATCCATGTCTCTGTTATCCCTGCCAAGGTCATATTTCAGGCCATTATCTCTCACCTTGTTAGTCTCCTGACTAGTCTCCCTATTTCTTCTCCTGCCTCTCACTGTCATCCATGCTCTACTTAGCAGCAAGAGGGACCTTTTAAAATCATAAATCAAAGAATAGTTTAAACTCTCTTAAAACTCCACTAGTAGCTTTCCAACACACTTAGAATAAAATCCAAAGTCCTTGGTATGACCTTACACGACTTGCCCCTGCTTGCCTCCAGCTCCCTCCCTGCCTGCCTCCCTGACTTAACTGTGCCCACGTTTATCTCTTTGCCTAGAGCATGCCAGTGTCTTTATCACCTCAGATTCTTTGCACTTGGCTCTTCTTGCTGCCTAGAAGATGCTTCCCCCAGCATTTTCTGTAGCTTTTTCCCTTACTTCAGGTCTCAGATCAGAGGCAGCTCTCAGTGAGGGCTTTCTAGGCCATCTCATCTCCAGTAGCACCCACTTTTATTCTCTGTATGTTCCCATTTACTTTTTCATATCGTTTAACACCAGCTGAAATTATCTGATTTGTTTACTACTTCTTATTCGTCTTGTGCCAACAGAAGATAATTTCCATAAGAGCAGGGACCTCATCTGCCTCGTTTACCTCTATGTCCACTGTCTAGAACATGCCTTATACCAAGTAGGTACCCAGTAAATATGGATTCAGAAGAATGAATGATGGAACATGACTTTATTAAGAGAATGCCACTGCCTGTGATAGGCACTGACCCAGCTGCTTTACGAAGCCACAACTTGTGGTATTGGATGCATTTTTAAACCTTTTGCTCCATTTCAGACAAAATCACTTCAGCCACCTGTCACAGAAAAGCAGGGACATCAGTGGAAAGAGTCTGATCCTGTGATAGCTGGAATTGGGGAGGAGGTAAGTTTGTTCCTGCAGATTGTTTCCAGAAGTTCTTCTGACAGCCTTGATGGCTCTGAGTACAGACTCCTACATGACTGTTTTATTCTGGCTTTGAACCTTGGTGTGTCCCAGAGTCTGTGCCATTAGTGAGCCCAGTAGCAGTGCCATTACTGCCGTGCCGTTCAGACTGAGGAGTCTCCTTATTTGTGGCTTCTACAGATCGCTCACTTTCAGAAGGAGTTGGAAGAGTTGAAAGCCCGAACTTCCAAAGCCTGTTTCCAAGTTGGCACTTCTGAGGAGATGAAGATGCTGCGAACAGAATCAGATGACTTGCACACCTTTCTTTTAGAGATTAAAGAGACCACAGAGGTTTGTGTTTATTGGTATTCTTCCTCAATTGAATTGCACCTCAAAAAATCGTTCTCCGCTACTTTATCTCTTCAGGGATCACCAGTGTTGTTTTTATGTGGATGGGTGGTTTACTTAGGAATGCCTGATTTCAGATCCTGCCTGCAGCACTTAATAATAAATTATGTGACTTTGAGCAAGTTAATCTAGCTACTCTGTGTTTTAGTGTTCTTATACAGAAAATGGAATAATAGTTTCTACCCCATTGACACATACAAGGGACTCCATAAAAGTTTATTATAGTTGTTAATTTAGTTTAGGTATATTTGAAAATTTACTATCTTTTTTTTCTCGTCGTGTAAAAGCAGATTTTAATGAAGATATCGTGGGTCATTTACAGGAGAAAATTTACTATCTTTTATAGTAAGTTGTTAGGTTATGAAATGTTAGGTTTTAAAAAAAACAGAATACTTAAGAGCATATACAGTATAAAAATATCAAATATTTGTTAATAGTATTATTTACTTTGTTACTATTATTCCTACTTACTGTGTGCCAGGCACTGTACTAACCACTTTACCTGTATTATCTCATCAGATCCTCACAACTTGCCTGTGTGGTAGGTACTATTATCCTTTCGATTTTGCAGGTCAGGAAACTGAGGCTTAGAGAGGTGAAGTAATTTTCCCAAAGCCACCCAGTTACTGAGCTTTAGTGCCAGGATCCCAGTTCAGACTGTCTGACTCCAGCGCTCTGGTCTTAAATAACATACTTGCAAAGAGGCAAGTTCTCCAGAGTGTTAGCAGTGATTGTCTTCAGGTGGTAGGATTATCAGTACTGTCAATACTTGCCTTATTTTCTGAGTTTCTGATCATTAGAATATGTACTTTTTTAATGAGGAAGAAAAATAGTTTTTTAAAGAATGAGCTTTAGTATTTTTCTTTCCAAGCAGTGAAATTCTTTTTTTTGCTTGACTATTAACTATATTCAGATGTTTATCATGTTAAATATTTGAGAAACACTGCCTTCCCCGATCCAGCCAGAAAGGTTTATGTCTTAGAAATACCACTTTTTGTATCAATACATCCTTGTACCTTTTCTAGTCTCTTCATGGGGATATAAGTACCCTGAAAACAACTTTACTTGAGGGCTTTGCTGGTGTTGAAGAAGCCAGAGAACAAAATGAGAGAAATCGTGACTCTGGATATCTACATTTGCTCTATAAGAGACCACTGGACCCCAAGAGTGAAGCTCAGCTCCAGGTAGGAGAGTCCAGCCAAAGCGTGTTGTTTAAACAAACTCCTACAACAACCACTCTCCTTTCTGAGGTGTGGGCTTGGGTGGCTGCCCTTAGGAGGTTGTTAATATCCTGTGACTAATTTACCCACGTCCCACAGACTTCCTTAACTGTAACAAAGAAAATGGCACTTTTCCACTTAATGTTTTTTGGATTAAACAAAAATATAATTCTTAATTAAACCTTAAGCTTGGTAGAGAGTGTGCTATTGAAAAAGTTATATTTAGACAGCAAATCATAGATAATAATTGTTAAACCACCAGCTATTCGTTGAGCGCCAGGTACTCTGCTGAGTGTTTTTTATGCATTATTTCTAGTCTTCAGAACCAGTTGCTCTGAAAGGTGAGCATTACTGATTCCGTTGTACCGATAAGGAAATTGAGCCTCATAGGCTAAGGAGTTTGTCCAGGGTCGTGTTGCTGCTAAGAGTGGAACCAGAATCCAAACGGTCACCTGCTGGGACTCTTTCCTGTACACCATGCTTAGCAAAGTTACTTCTCTCTTAATTCTTGATTACTCTTATTCATTGTTTTATTCTGGTTTTGTTTTCGTCTTTTCAGTTTATTCAAAACTGTTGTGCTACAAGCTTTGGTGGGGCTCATCTCCCTCCTCCACGCATTTCCCTAGAATCCTGGTGGGAAAGGGTGCACAGATGGTAGCACTGGTCTCTCTCACCTAGGATGTGAGGGTCTATGAGTATGCCGAATCCCTTCCTGCCCAGAAAATCCACCATTTCCATCCCACACCTGGTAAACTTACTGACAGTAGGAAAAATGAAAGAAATGGTCCCTTCTCCCGGAAAGATTGAGGAACCCCTGCTGTGTCCCGCAGCCCTTGTGGCATTCCTAGATGTGTCCTCGTCCTGTGGATCCCCTAACTCTCTTAGTAAGGGAGAGTGGACCACTTGCCTACCACTCGTCAAATTGCAGGCTGCTATGTTGCATCAATTACACTTTCTTCTTACATGCCTTTCACTTCTTGTTCTGTGTCCAAACTGAAAGAAAAGCATAAAGCTTTTGGGGGACACTTTGCCCATTCAAAAGTAAATCACTTTGGTTTTTCACAGTGCTCAGTAGATAATAATAGCTAGCATTTGAGTGCATACCATGTATAAGAGAAAGGTAAGGAAACAGAGATATTGGAACTACCCATTCTCACCACTAGTAAATGTGGGACTCTTGACCCTGGGCAGTCTGGCTCAGAGCTTGTGCTCTTAATCACTATGCTACAACGTGCAATCCCTCCTGCTGGGTAGGTGGCAGTGGGAAAGATGAACATATAAATGTAATGTGGGCTATGTTGCTATGGGATTACAGATGAGGGAGCAGCGAAGCCACAGAAAAGAAGTATACGTGATGGACCTTAAAAGAAAAGTTGTTTTTTTCTGGTAGACAAAGTTGGGAGGGCATTCAGAAGACACAGCATCAGCTAATGCACAGAGGTATGATCACATTTGAAGTGTTCAAAGAAAAGGGCCTCCTTGTAGTCATTGAGTATTGAGGTGAAATTTATGTTTGATGCTAAGGTAACTGCTACCTCCTGAAATCATCCTGGCTCTTTTTAAATGACATTTTCTCTTTTTCCGTTGGGGCATATACCTTTATCCAAGAATAATTTTGAAAATACGGTTCAGCACAATAAGATCTTTGTACAGGGGTAAAGAGCTCTTCCCAGTGCGTGGCACATTGTCTTCATGTGTATACGTATTTAATGGAAAGCTTCATCTTTAATTTTTGAAAGTCAAGTTGTATAGCCATGAAGGTTAACACTGGACCAAAATTTAAAGAAAATTATTGTAGGCCTAAAATAAGTTAATAGATAGGAGTTTTAATAATGGTAAATTTAATTTCTAGCACTGATTTTATTCATTGTTTTTGAGAAGAAATGAGTTTTTCTCAACTGGCAAGATGACTTATGTGTTCTACGCTATGAATAAATAGGTTTCGAATTATTTTCAGCCTGTTTTGTAGGATAATTTTGTCTAGATTACAGTTAATTTCATGGGTGGGAGAGCAAAAACAAAATGGATGCACGATTGGAGTGCCAGAGTGCAGTGGAAAATTCCTAGACCATGTGAGATACTTTACAGAAACTGAAACAGGAGAACTAAGCAAGAACATTTGTTCCCTAGAGGCGCTAGGCCAACACGCCCTTTCTGTTTCCCTTTTCTTTGCACCACCTCTCTGACACACAATTAAAAAGGTTGAGTGTCTGTTTTTCATTTCAATTATAACATTCTAGTGAATATATTAAAGCCTGTTATGTTTTCCTTGTACATTATGGTCCTCAATATAGAAATATTTCAAAATTATTTTGCCTGTTGATAACCTTCCTCCAAGCTACTGGAAGATGGAGTCGTTTGCCTTTTCATTTTTCTCTTGCAGGAAATTCGGCGCCTTCATCAATATGTGAAATTTGCTGTCCAAGATGTGAATGATGTTCTAGACTTGGAGTGGGATCGGCATCTGGAACAAAAGAGGAAACAAAAGTGAGCGAGGTCTCTCGTCCACCACGGGTTGTAGTAGACACTGCTATATATAGCCTTTTTAAAAGATGGTTTAGGTGCATTTATTAAAAACCCTTCAAATGTTCATTCTCTTTGACTCAGTCATTCTACTTCTAGAAATTTGTTCTACAGAAATAATAGCAAGGCTCACAACAATTTACATAAAAGAATTTATATTGCAGCACAATTTATGATAGTGAAAAATTGGAATCAACCTGATTATCCAAAACTTAGAGGAGTGGCTAAGTAGATCTGGTCACAATTTTTTTTCGTAATACAGAATACTGTGTAACCATTGACTAGCATGTTCTCAAAAAAATCTTTTTAAATATATTTTTTATGTCACATGAAATGTATAAAATATATAATTATACAACTATAATTATTAGATAATATATAGAATATGAAAAATATTAAAAAATGGAAAAATAAAATATGGAAAAGACAAAATCATACTGGATGGTCTCAGTGTGGAGGTCTGAACATAGAAAAGAGGCTGGAAGTAAATCTGTCAAAATATTCACAGTTATGTCTGTGAGATGGGATTAAGGGGAACTTTTCCTTTACTTAAAGCTTTTGTGTATATTCCAAGTTTTCTTTTTGAAGAAACATTCCTGACTAGTGTGGATAATTAAAAGGATGAGAGGAGTGATGGCAAAGGTAGAGAAAACCTTTTACCCTAGTCTTCTATCCCTGGCTATTTGGTTCTATGCCATATGTTTTCTGGAAGGAATAGAATGCAGTACATTGTAAGAGCAGTAAAGTGCCCAGAAGAAACTCGAAACACAGATCAGCCCCCAAAATGCCAGATTTCTGAAACGCCTGTGCTTGATGAGTGTGATTAGCCCTGTAAGGAAACACACCCAGAAACGATCTGTTTACTTGTTTACAAAGCCGTGGGATCACAGAACTTTTGAGTGGGGCAAGCTGTGTGTGATGTCAGGGGCAGAGCTAGAATGTGCTTAAAATTCAGAGAGCAGAACTTAATGCTTTATATTGTACCACGTGGAGAAAGGCTTCGTGCCTGACCTGAGGAGCCTCAGCTTGGAGTGTGGATGTGGGAAGATAGAGGTGAGTGCTGATCGCTCAGACACTCATGGGGGAGGATTTGGTGGCCTGTGGCCTGGAGCACTTGTCCCCTTGGGCAGTTGGGCCCCATTAGAGATTTCACAGCTCACTCCCCTCGTTCTGAATTCATGTTCAGCCACATGTGAGAACGGCTTGACCTGGCAGCGTGCACATTCTGCTATGCTTGACAGTTGGATTTCTCTTTGCTAATTGATAACCAATTGGCTTTTTTTTTTAAAGTGCATGATGCTAATAGGAAGCCAGGCTTTCTTCTCCTTTATAACAACCCCATGGATTTATTACTTAACATGTTTTTTTTAAGTTCCCTTTCTGCAGGGTTCAAATTCTTAAATCTATACAATTTTCTAGCACTTCTCTGTTTTAGATCCGTCTCTAAACATTACCTCGTACCCTTCTGAAATGCCTTTTTAAAAATTTATGTTGAACTCCCTTGTCACCAGAAAGACAGGGACTGTGGTCCCCTTCTTGTTTTAGTTTTTTCTGGTGGGTTACCTCCTTGCTGCTAAATCCTATGTTGTCCCAGTGTTTTTTGACAGCACTGTGAAGCAGTGACTGATTCCCGTGGAATTCCAGTGAATGCCTGGGTCTTTTCTTTTTATTGACTATAATTTATATACAGAAAATACACATATGCTGAGTATACAGCTGAATGAATTTTCCTCCTGTTTTTGACTCTATCTCCCACCCTTTTCTTCCCCGAGACCTTCCTGGGGTTTTGCCTGGTTATGCTGTCCTTTGCTGTGGGCCTGGCCTGCACATCCTGAGCTGCCCTTTCCTCGTTCCAGTTTCTCCTCCTTAGGCTTTCATCTCCTAGTAATTTCTTGATGCTTCTTGTCCACTAGTGCCTCTCCATTTTATCTTTTAATTGTTATAGTTGTAGTTTTTCTTTTTCTCCTTCTGGTGGGAGGTTCCTTTACTTAAACCATTCACGTTGAATTCTTTCCTCACTGCTGTCTTCAGGCGCCTGCTTATGCCAGAGCGAGAGACGCTGTTTAACACCCTGGCCAACAACCGGGAAATCATCAACCAACAGAGGAAGAGGTTGAATCACCTGGTGGACAGTCTCCAGCAGCTCCGTCTGTATAACCAAACCTCCCAGTGGAGCCTCCCCTCAGATGTGTCCTCCCAGAGCAGCACTCACAGGTGTGCGGGAGAAGGGGCCTGTTAAAGCTGCTGTACTCGATAAGTATGGTCGAATGAATGAATGTATATTTGAGAGTAACATGGAGTAGTCTTAGAGTGGTTCAGATGTGGGTTTGAAAGTGATTCTGCTGTCTGTCACCTGTGTGATCCTGGTAAAGTTCCTCACCCTTCCCGATCCTTCGTTCCTTTGCCTTAAAAATGAGGATAGCAATACCTGCCTCATGGGATTGTTGGGGAGTTAAATTAAGTCTATAAAGCACCTAGTGGTGTGCCTGATGAAACAGGTGCTCAATAGATGATAGCAGATACTACGGTAATAGTATTGTTGTTTTATTGAAAATTAACTAATAGGTTTAGGTTGACTTACTTGTGTCAACGCTCAGATTTGTCGTTTTGGTTGAGTGTGGAAACTTTCAGACCCTGCCAGTTAGACAGTTTACCTCTGAAGTTATGAAGATGGTTTTGTGTTTCTGCCTTTAGGCCGAATGTGTAGATTTTAATAACCCTTTCTGCTGAAGCACTGTTGGTGTCGTGTTTGCAGTGGGGGTGTTATGTAATATTGAGATTGTGATCTCTTTCCTTTTGAATTGATTACGTTGATTGGTCAGATTTCCTGTTTCTCTGTTGAGGATACTCTCATCTCTTGCATTTATATTTAGGAGGATAGTGTGCCCGCCCCTTTCCCCCCGCCCCCATTTCTCTTGTCATAGTTGGTTTGTATGTGACACTGTCCTATTTCAGTTTTGACAGTGACCTTGAAAGCCTGCGCAATGCTTTGCTGAAAACCACCATAGAATCTCACACCAAACCCTTGACCAAAGTACCAGGTAAATACATTCTTCCCAGTCTTTTAACTCTTTGTTCTCTTCTATCCACTAACATCTTAAAAACCAAATCTTAAGCATTTATGGGCTCGTGAATTTCTTGCAGCTAAACTGTCCCCTGTGAAACAGGCACAACTGAGAAACTTCTTGGCCAAGAGGAAGACCCCACCGGTGAGATCCACTGCTCCAGGTAAAGGGAGCCGGTCCTGAGTTTTTTTAGCATAAACCCTACAGTGCATGGTGTGGGGGTAGGGGTGTGTGTGTGTGTATGTTTTCCTTTTGGTTTTTAAGAGGGAATAGAGAAAATGTCCCCAGAATCTGTCGTCCATCTGAATATTGGAGTGGGAAACAGCATATGCGTACTCGATGAAGCAGCTCAAGTAGTTGCTTTGGCTTTTGCACTTTGTTTTCTGCCCTCCCCAGGTGACGTAGCAGTAATTCCCAAGGGTTTGGGGAGGCTGAGCTGGCTCCAGGGGTCCTAGCTTCTACTTTAACTGGAGAAATTCTGCTTTTCTGATTTGTATGGAGTTTTGAGTAAGATTGCATTTGAAAACAAACTTCTTTTCTTAAGAAAGAAGAAAACAACTACGGATTAGGGAATGATGGCTAAAAATGCTTGCTGAAAAGAAGCCATATAACTGATAAAAAAAATTATTTTTGCAATTAAATTACGTATATAATTACCTCAATTTTCTTTTTAAGAAATATTTGTTATTTACAACTTCAGGCATAACTATGCTTTACTGTGCATATCTGCTTTTTTCTTTGAAATTCTGTTTTGAGTTGAAAATTTTTTTGTATACCAACAACAAATGCCTTTTGGTAATTAAAATAGTGGAGAGAAATTTAATTTAATCACTGTACCATGATTTATTAATTTTTCTGTAATCATATAAGGTAAGTACTATTCACAGACAAGTGAATTTTTTAATAACATTTTCCTTATCTAAAGAATACATTTTCTTGGTAGATAATTGGAAAACTATGGAAAAGTATAAAGGAGAATAAAAATTATTATTATCCCTTAACTCAAGGGTTAATCACTTATGTCATCACTTATGACTTATCACTTATGTCATTTTGGTTTACTCCCAAACTTCTTTCTTTGCATATGTAAATTTGATTTTTTGAAAATGAGATTGGGTTACAGGTTTGTGGCCTAATTTTTTATTAATTAAAAATTGATGAGCCCTTACTATGAAATAGAAAATAAGTGTTGGCGAGGATGTGGACACATTGGGACCCTTGTACACTATTGGTAGAAATGTAAAATGGTGCAGCTGCTGTGGAAAATAGTTTTGTGGTTTCTCAAAAACTTAAAAATAGAATTACCATATGATCCAGCAATCCACTTCTGGGTGTATACCCAAAAGAAATGAAAACAGACTCAAATGGATGTTTGTACTCTTGTGTTCATAGCAGCATTTTTCTCAATAGCTAAAAGATAGAAGCAAGCCAAGTGTCCGTCAACAGATGAAAGGAGCAGGAAAGTGGGATATATACTACCTTAAAAAGGAAGGAAATTCTGATGCATGCTACACTGTGGATGAACTTTGAGGACATTATGCTAAGGGAGATAAGCCAGTCACAAAAAGACAAATACTGGGTGATTTGAGTTATATGAGATACCTAGAGAAGTCAAATTCATAGAGACAGAAAGTAGAGTGGTGGGTGCCACAGGCTGGGAAGGGGAAAAGAATGGGGAGTTACTGTTTAATGGCTATAGAATTTCAGTCTGGAGGTGGATAGTGGTGATGGTTGCACAACAATGTGTATGTACTTAAATACCAGTGAAGTGTACACTTAAAAATGGTTAAGATGGTGAATTTTATGTGTATTTTACCACAGCAAAAAAATTGGGGAGAAATTTTTAAAAATTAAAATTTCATGAGCCTTTCCTCTGCCTTCTGTTTTTAAATATTATTTGAACATGTGCCTTACAATGACTGTGCAATATTTCTTTGTATTAGAAGGCCATAATTTACTTATCCAATCCCTGCTGTTGTGTTAATCTTATTGCCAAGATTTTACTCGGAACATCCTTGGTCACAAATCTTTAAGCACATCTCTGATTATATCTTTATGATAGGTTCCTTAGAAGTGAGATTTATGTAACTTATTTAATCATTCAACAAATACGATTGCCTACTTTGTTCCAGACAGTGGTAAATAAGAGAAACACAGTCTCTGATCACATTAAACTTTTGATTAAGAGGGGAATACAGACATTAAGCAGATAACTGCACATTATGCTCATTTAACATTAGGATATATGCTGTAAAGAATAACTCAGAGCGTATAAACATTTTTAACTTTAAAAATTGTGAAATTAACACACACACACAGAAAAGTGCACAAAACAAAAATATCCATCTGTGTAATCTCTCTCTACCAAGGTTAAGAAAAAGAACCTTCCATTGCCAACTCCCTAGACCCTGCTCTTGTGCACCCCAGTCTTCCTGCTCCCCAAAGGTACCACTCTATGGATGTATATGATGGTATACCTTTCCTTTTATTTGTTTAGTTTTTTCTTTTGACATTTTAAGTCTTTATTTATTATTTTGAAAAATTTCAAACCCCTAGCTGTAAGAATAATACAATGAGCACCAACTTAACCCTTCACCGAGTATATTTCCCAGTAACGTTTGCCACAGTTGCTTTATTTTTCTCCTCTCTCCCACACATGCACAGAGTATTGTTATTATTTTTCAATGAACTATTTAAAAATAGGTTGCAGACAGGACCTGTTACTGCTAAATATTTCGGCACGTGTGCTTTAAAAGCAAGAACATTCTCTCACACAACCATAATACAATGATCAGATTTAGATAATTTAACATTGATAGAATACTGTTATCTAATATGCAATCCCTACTCATAATTTGCCAACTGTCCCTCTGATGTCCTGCATAGCCACTCTTTTTAAAAAATCTAGGATCCAATCCAGGATTATACATTGCATTAAGTTGTCATTCTCTTTAGTCTCCTTTATCTTTGCTTGTCTTGACAGTTGTACTATTTAAGTGTGCCTCTCCAAACACTGTAATTTGGTTTTGCCAGTTTTTTGGGCTTTGCATGCTAGGTCCATTCATTTATTCTTAGGATGGATTTCCCTCGTTCCACCTTGGGTTTGTAAGAGTCATCCAACGTTGGGTTTGTAAGAGTCATCCATGTCGTCATGTGTAGCTGTTACTATGTTGCCATGTCTGTTGTATGAATATACTGCATTTGTTTATGCAGTTGCCTCTTGGTGGACATTTGCTATTGCCAGTTTTTAGCTGTAATAGAATAGAATGTTGTCTGAACGTTCTTGTGCATGTGCATTCTTTGGACACATGTGCAGCTCTTTTATTTGGTCACGTAACTCAGAGTGGAGTTGTTGGCTCCTATTCTGTCCATATGCCCAGCTTCAGTAGATTCTGCCCTACAGTCTTCCAAAGTGGTCGTACCCTTTCATCCTTCTATCATCAAGGTATGAATATTCCAGCTGTTCCACATCCTTGCCAAGCTTGATATTGTCAGTCTTTTTCCTTGTAGCTGTTCTGATGTATTCTTTTTATATGTTTATTAACCATTTGGATATCTTTTGTGAAGTGCCTGATTAAATGTTTTGCTCATTTATCTATTGGAAAATCTGCCTTACTGATTTGTAAAAGTTTTTATAAATTCTTGATACCAGCCCTTTGTTGGTTATATGGGTTGTAGATATTCACTTGTTGCCTTCTTACCCTCTTCATGATATCTTTTAGCAAACAGAAGTTCTTAATTTTAAAGCAGATTTATCAGCCTTTTCTTTTACAGTTAGTACTTGCTGTGTTCTGTTTAAGAAATCCTTCTCTATCTCTGGATCACAAAAATGTGTATGCACCTTTGTTATTGTCTAGAAATGTTAATGTTTTGCCTTTCAAATTTAGTTCTACTATCCACCTGAAATTGATTTTTTTAACAATTTTATTAAGGTATAATTTACATATCATAAAATTCACCTGTTGTAAGTGTACGGTTTGATTTTTGGTAAATTTACAGAATTTTACAACCATCCCTACATTCCAGTTTTAGAACATTTCCATCACTGAAATGTCCTCATGCTTGTTTGTAGTCAGTCCTTATTCTGCCCCCAGCAACCACTGATCTGTTTTCTTTCTCTGTGGATCTGCCTTTTTAAGAAATTGCATATAGATTGAATCAGATGTAGTTTTTTGGTTTGGCTTCTTTCATTTAATATAATGTTTTTGAGGTTCATCCATGATGTATAACATGTATCAGTAGTTCATTCCTTTTTATTGCTGAATAGTATTCCATTGTATAGATACACCATATTTTGTTTTTACTGTCTAGAATTGATTTTTGCGTATGATATAAAATATGGCCCTTGTGTCATTTTTTTGTATTTAGATAATCTGATTGTCCCAACACTGTTTATTGGAAAGACTGTTTTCCTCCCTGTTTAGTAGAGACCTTTGTTGTAAATCAGTTATCCTTATGTGTTTAGATCTGTTGGTCTCATATACTGATCACAAACCACTACTACCCCACTGCCTTAATTAACTGGTGCTAAACTAAGTCACGGTACTGTTCTGTTTCTAGATTCTAAAGCTGTGCTGTCCAATATAGTAGCCTATTTAAATTTAAATTAATAAAAATTAAAGTTAAAAATTCAGGTAAGCAGTTCCAGTAGCATTTCAGGTGTGCAGTAGGCACATGTGACTCATGGCTATTCTAATAGGAAGCGCGGCTATTGAACGTTTCATCATTGCATAAGTTCTACAATCTAGAGGAGGGGTTGGCAAACTTTTTCTTAAAGGGCAGGATAGTAAATATTTTGGGCTTTCAGGCCCTGTGGTTTCTATTGTACCTACTCAACTCTGCCCTTGTAATAGAAGAGCAGCCACAGATAGTATGTAGATGAATGGGCGTGTCTATGTTTCAGTAAAACTTTATAAAAACAGGCAGCTGGCCCATGGTTGTAGTTTGCCGACCTATGATGAAGAATGCTTTGGCTCTTCTTGGTGCTTTCCCTTTCCATATTAATATTAGAATTATCTTGTTAAATTATACCCAACTCAGCCCTCAAAGAATAGTTGCGATTTTGATTGGAATTATGTTGAATTTCTAAATCGCCTTGAGAGGACTGACATTTGTACAATGTTGATCTTTTAATTCCTAAACATGGTATATGTTTATTTAGATCATTAATTTTTCTGCATAGAGGACATGCACATCTTTCATTAGATTTATTCCTAAGAGTTTAATACTTTTGATGCCCTTAGAATGGTGGGGGGTTTTTTCTTAAATTTCATTTCATGTTTTGCTTTATGTTAGATGTGGTATATAGAAATATATTATATCTTTTGTATGTTAAAGTACCCAGCATCCTGGCTAAACTCATTTATTCAAATAATACGTCTATAGCTATTTCTTGGACTTTCTATGGAAACATTTATATCCTCCATGGATACTAACACTTTTATTTCTGCCTTTTCAGTCTTTTTATTTATTTTTCTTACCTATTTCACTAGCTAGGACCTCCAATGCCCAATAAAAGTGGTGATTGGGCATCCTTTCCTTGATCTCAAAGAGAACACTTTCAGTTCACCATAAACTGTGAGGTTTGCTGCGTCTATGGAGATGATCATGATTTCTGTCTTCTTTCCCCCTGTTAATGTGGCTTTCTGCCTTTCCTGATCTGAGCTAGTGTTTAAGCAGAATGAGATTCTTTTGGTTTCTATGGGACCCCCTTTCTAATGCCAGGAAGGTAGCTGCATCCTTAGTCACAGCAGAGAGCAGCACATATGAGCTGTGAAGGCAGCACCATTGGGAGAGTGAGCAGTCCAGGCTCCTGGCCTCTGCGAGTGAGCATGGCCATTGCAACTTTCAATTGATGGATCTCCCTCCACTCAAAGCCAATGAATGGTATCAGAAAGATAAGAAAGGAAACTGAGAAAACCCACAGGTTGTATCAGACCTTGGAAGTTACATAGTTATATGTCAGTTTCTCTCTCTAATCAGGTCTTGAAGGTAATGAATCTGGGTCGTCTTTTGTTGCTACTAACTCAGAAAGTAGGATTTTAGAGAAATTATTGAGCAGTGTGGCCCTAAGAGAATGTGGGAGTTGAATTTGTTTTCTACGGATGCTATAACAAATTATCACAAATTTAGTGACTTAAAACACCACCTATTTATAATCTCAAAGTTGCGTGGGTCAGAAGTCCAGGTGCAGCGTCGCTCAGCTGGGTCTTTGCTCAGTGCTCAGAGGCTGAAGTCAAAGCGTTGGCTGTGCTGAGCTCTCAGCTGAAGGCTCTGGGGAAGATTTCACTTCTAAGCTCATGGGAGTTGTTGGCAGAATTCAGTTCCTTGCAGCTGTAGGACTGAGTTCCTTGTTTCCTTGATGTGTACTCCCAGCCACCTTCATCTGCATGCCAAGAGCAGCACATTGAGTCCTTCTTGTGCTTCAAGTCTCTGACTTCCCCTTCTGCCACATCTCTCTGACTTCCTCTTTTGCTTCATTTCTCTGCCTTGAAGGGCTCGTGAGATTTTACAGTGGACCCACCTGGATAATCCAGGCTAACCTCTGTGTTAAGGTCACCTCATTAGTAACCTTAATTATGTCTGCAAAATCTCTTTTGCCACATAATATAACCATCGGTGTGGCACCAGGAGCAAAGCTCCTGGGGTCAAAATTCTGCCTGGCACAGGGTTCAGTCTTATATAGCAGAGTATTGTTAAGAATGTGGTCAAGTCAGATATAGCCAAGTTTGAATTCTGGCTCTACCAGTTACCAACTTCATGACCTTGGGCAAATTACTTAACCTTTCTAGGCATTAACCATAAAGTCAGATAATAGCAATTTCTGATTTATAGGATAATTGTGAGGATTAAATGGGATAATGTGTATAGATGCTTTGTGCAGCACCTGGCACCAAGTAAGTTCTCAATAAATACTAACTGCAGTTTTACTGGTGGTGGTGGTGGTGGTGGTTATGGATGAATTCCTAAGTGACCTTGCTCCATATTTACTTGCATCAGAATAATCTGGTACAGTGCTGTCCCGTAGAACTTTCTGCATTGATAGAAACTGTTTTGTATCTGTGCTAATATAGTAGCCACACGTGGCTATTGAGCACTTGAAATGTGGCTGGTGCAACTGAGGATTTGAAGTTTTCATTTATTTACTTTTAATTATTTTTAACTTAAATAACACATATGGCTAGTGGCTACCAAATTGAACAGTGCAGCCCTGGCGGCAGCCCTAGCACATGGTGTTGGTTTTTATTTGCATTTGCTTATGTCACACTCACATGTGACAAATAAAATCTTGCAGAGTGATCTGCCTGTAGGAGAGACAACTATTAGCAACGCTTTTAAATAACTTGAGGAGAAAGGGCTAGGTTTTTTCATTTGGTTTTTTCTAGAATACAGGCTGTAATGTGCATTTGGAAATGGTAGGAAGTAAAATGGCAGAAAGCCTTATTTCGTAGTTTATAGAAGGAAGAAAGCAGGAGGTCAGGATTAATTTCAGTGATTTTTTTTTTTTTTCACTTAATTGTCTGATTCAAAAGACTCATTAGATTTATCTAGAAATGTTTGAAACAGTCAGGACCATCTGTTGTTTCCAGTTTGTGTTAGGCCTGTTCTTAGATGTGTACTGTTGGAAAGTGATGGCAGTAGCGTGCCTGTTGACTCTGCTGTGGAAGCCTGTCTGTACTTTCCGATAGGTTGTTATTCTGTCTGTGAGAACTTCCGGTGAGGGCTTGAGGCCTCCTGCTTTGACACCAGCATTCATTCTGTCTTGCACTTCACATTTTTTTTGTTTGACAGTCAGAATGTTCTTGTCCTACACAGCTCAGTTTTTCAAAGCGCCACTAGAGCAAAGACACAAAACTGTCTTCGTTCATATTTGACAAAAGCTGCTTCCACTTAAAATGAGTAATAATTAAATCATTTTACAAGGTGGATATTTCTCTATCGACAGTGAAGATTACATAGGCTTGGACTTGCTTCGAGTTGTCTAACTTGTGTTTTGGGCTTTGTAGCGAGCCTGTCTCGATCAGCCTTCCTGTCCCAGAGATATTATGAAGACTTGGATGAAGTCAGCTCCACGTCATCCATTTCCCAGTCTTTGGAGAGTGAAGACGCACGAGCATCCTGTAAAGATGATGAGGCTGTGGTCCAGGTCCCTCGGCATGCCCCGGTGGTTCGCACTCCTTCCATCCAGCCCAGTCTCTTGACCCAGGCAGCTCCTTTTGCTAAACCTCACCTGATTCATGGTTCGCCTGGTATGATGGGAGCTTCAAGTAAGTAAACAATGCAACAGGAAACATTTTCCCTATAAGGTTTCTCACTTATGAAGAAATTGCAACTGAGTTTTATACCATCACACCAATAAGTTGTTGATTCCAGCTCATTTCTGCTAATATTCCAGAAATTAGAAGACTAATTCAAAAGAGGTGTGTTCCCCTTGAAAGCGGTTGGTAAGAGATTGTGAGGAAGAAGAGGCTCTGCAAGGTTCACACTGTCCTGGCTTTCCTGTTGAGTCCATCCTGTGTTTTTTTGTTTTGTTTTGTTTTTTTGTGAGGAAGATCAGCCCTGAGCTAACATCCATGCCAATCCTCCTCCTTTTTGCTGAGGAAGACTGGCTCTGAGCTAACATCTACTGCCAATCCTCCTCCTTTTTTCCCCCAAAGCCCCAGTAGATAGTTGTATGTCATAGTTGCACATCCTTCTGGTTGCTGTATGTGGGACGCCGCCTCAGCATGGCCGACAAACAGTGAGTCAGTGCACGCCCAGGATCCGAACCCAGGACGCCCGTGGCGGAGTGCGCGCACTTAACCGCTAAGCCACAGAGCCAGCCCATCCTGTGTTTTTTTAAACAGGTCTTTTTAAGAGTGAAAGGAGGAAGCTGTTTGTCTCCATATAAAGCAACAGCCACACTCATGCCTTTCAAATCCTAGCTCATTTCACCTCAAGTTGTAGCCAGATTCTGCGTTAAAACTCGCCAGCTGCCGTGCTCATTGTCAGTGTTGGCTCGCTGACGCGACCTATATTTTGCTGTCACACCTTCAGTTCAGAGCGTCAGGACCTTGGATTGACATGACTTCTAACAGGACAAACATGAGCCTGAGGTCCTGGAATGGAGAGATTTTATAAGAGGAGAGCAGGGAATTGATCTGTATTGGCGTGAAAGTTATATCTTGATCAGTATCAGAGGAAATGATAGTGTGAAGTATTGCATGTGGCATCTTTGAAAAGATATAGGTGCCAGCCTGTCAGTTTACTAGTACTTTTCTATGTTAATGCTTAAGGATTTTTTAATCTTAGCATTTTCCCTGCAACCTAACCTGGAGAATTTACCATTTAAACTTTTGTGTATTCCTCTTCTCTGACCCACTCTCTCACTTAATTTTTCTTTTTCCCTCAGTGTCCACGTCTGCTAGCAAAATTATTCCTCAGGGGGCTGACAGTACAATGCTTGCAACAAAAACTGTGAAGCATGGTGCACCTGGTCCTTCCCACACCATCCCAGCACCCCAGGCAGCCGCCGTTGCAGCTCTGAGACGGCAGATGGCCAATCAGGTGCCAGGTAAAAACTGTACCCCACACCTATGCAGAGACTGGCTATGAGTGTCTGAGTCACAGGCCGGGGCTATAGGTGCCAAGAAACAGCGGACTCTCTTTGCTGCCCTTCAGAAGAGAAGACTGCTGTGGCAGCCCCCTCCTCGTTTTGGGGAGAGAGTTCCAAGAAGGCAGAAACTAGGTCTGAAACTTTTTCCTTTTAAAGAGAGGTATTAGGGCCGGCCCCGTGGCTTGGTGGTTAAGTGAGCGTGCTCCACTGCTGGCGACCCGGGTTCGGATCCCGGGCTCGCACCGACGCGCTGCTTCTCCGGCCATGCTGAGGCCGCGTCCCACATACAGCAACTAGAAGGATGTGCAGCTATGACACACAACTATCTACTGGGGCTTTGGGGGGCAAAAATAAATAAAAATAAAAATCTTTAAAAAAATAAAAAAATAAAAAAATAAAATAAATAAAGAGAGGTATTAGATCTGCTGCATTCAGTTAAATGGGAAATCAGTGTTTTTTTTGATGAAGTTGTTAAGCCCTATTTTTTAATAATGTCTGCTTTAAGCCCAAAATTAATCTTTCTAATTAGATCACCTAATAACATGAGAATTGTCTCACAGTCTCTTAAGCATCCCAGCCACCCTGTGAGGTGGGTATAAGTGTGCCCATTTTGCCTGAGTCCTGTAAGGTCCAGAGAGGTGCAAGTTACCGACCAATAAGTAGTAGAACCGGGACTCCAGCCTGCGCTCTTTCTATTGCACTGCGGCTCTTTCTTAAGATCGCAGATTCAGCCTTGACAGACGGAAACACTAATGAGCTAATTGCGTTTTGTCAGTAGTTTGTGGCTATCCCAAATTTTCTACATCAGGATTTCTTGGTAATTGGCCTCAAGGACTTCAGTTATCACTTAGCAGTTTGTTCAAGCCAGTGGTTCTCAGCCAGAGGCTGTTTGGCACCCCCCCCCAACAGTTGGCAATGTTGGTGGCATTTAGTGGGTAGAGGCCAGGAATGCTGCAAAAAAAGTCTTAAAATGCACAAGACACCCCCACAACAGAGATTATCCGGCCCCAAAATGTCAATATGTCAAGGTTGAGAAGCTGCTATAAATATTTTTGTTTTAGCTGAATAAAACTATTTTTTAGTTTTATCACCGCTTAGAACACACATCAATTTAGACAGTATTTTAAAAAAAACTAAATAAAAAGACATGGCAGTTTGATTTAGACAAAAAAGAATTACCATTATATAGCAATAAAAGATCTCTAAGAAAATTTTAAATATTAGAATGCTTATTAAGCCATCTAAAATAGATATGAAAGAGCATAAACGAGAACTTTTTAAGATTTTATTTATTTATTTTCCCCCGCAAAGCCCCAGTAGATAGTTGTATGTCATAGCTGCACATCCTTCTAGTTGATGTATGTGGGACGCGGCCTCAGCATGGCCAGAGAAGCGGTACATCGGTGCGCGCCCGGGATCCGAACCCAGGCCGCCAGCAGCGGAGCGCACGCACTTAACCGCTAAGCCACGGGGCCGGCCCAGAACTTTTTAAAGTACCTTTGAGCTTTCTAAAAAAATAGAATCCTTTGATATTTTCTTTAAATATTACTTGGACCAAGCAGAATCTTGGCATTGTGCTGAACAGGCCCAAAATCAAGCTGATTGAGTCGATTATTTGTAAACTTAAAATCTGCCAGGATTTAGGATTATTCTGCTCTCAGCAGGAGGTGGTGCGATCTCTATTATCATTTTGGAAGCAAAATTTTCTAAGGTGTAGGCACCTTTGAATGTGAAAGATGAGATATGTGCTGTCACAGGCAAGGTGTCTCTGAAGGAGGGAATAAAAGTGTTCTACCTGGGCTGTAGCTTTCAACTTTGCCAACAATATGGTTAGAGAGATCCAAGAGCTTTGCTCAGGCCTTCTTAATTGTTAATTATAAAATGTCATTAAGTGTTGGAATACGGTTTTAAATTATAAGACCCAAAAAAAGAGATGTGAAAGCTGACAAACCTAAGATAGATAAGTTGATGTCAAATCAGTCCCCGTTGCCATTCCTTGATCCAAGCCGCTCGGCCTCCTCCCCCTTGTCCAAGCTCCATTTTCCACATTTTATTCATTGGATCTGTCTCACCAAGCCATGAGCTCCTCTAGAGAACAAGCTATATTTTAAAAATTTTTTGTATTCCCAGCACCTAACAGAGTCTGGTAATAATAAGCTCACGTTAAAGAATGAATAGATAGGGCCGGCCCTGTGGCTTAGCGGTTAAGTGCGCACGCTCCGCTACTGGCAGCCCGGATTCGGATCCCGGGCATGCACTGACGCACCGCTTCTCCGGCCATGCTGAGGCCGCGTCCCACATACAGCAACTAGAAGGATGTGCAACTATGACATACAACTAGCTACTGGGGCTTTGGGGGAAAAAAGGACGAGGATTGGCAATAGATGTTAGCTCAGAGCTGGTCTTCCTCAGCAAAAAGAAGAGGATTAGCATAGATGTTAGCTCAGGGCTGATCTTCCTCACAAAAAAAAAAAAAGAGTGAACGGATAGGGCGAGCCCCGTGGCTTAGCGGTTAAGTGCGCGTGCTCCGCTGCTGGCTGCCCGGGTTTGGATCCCGGGCACGCACCGTCGCACCGCTTCTCCGGCCATGCTGAGGCCGCGTCCCACATACAGCAACTAGAAGGATGTGCAACTATGACATACAACTGTCTGTTGGGGCTTTGGGGGAACAAAAAAAGGAGGAGGATTGGCAGTAGATGTTAGCTCAGAGCCGGTGTTCCTCAGCAAAAAAAGAGGAGGATTAGCATGGATGTTAGCTCAGGGCTGATCTTTCTCACCAAAAAAAAAAAAAAAAAAGAATGGATGGATGGATGGCAGAAATCCTTAGTCTGAACACTGCTAATCCTCCAGCTCATTCTGCCCTTTTCCAGGATGAGCCTACAACCTGGCAGGATATCTCAGCTCTGCTCTATAAAAGCTGGCCCAGGGAATTCTTTTTCCCTAGAATAGTACATTTTGATTAAATTGCATGAAGCCTTATCCTATAATCTTTATGAATGGAGTAGGCCAGGTGTCCATTGAGCACAGTACAGCAGAACTGTCTAGGGAAGATTTCCTTTATATAGTAAGATTGCATTCTGCTTAAGTTTGTGTCCTGGTTATTCCTATATATATGGCTAGAATTTTTGTGTGTGTGTGAGGAAGATTAGCCCTGAGCTAACATCCAATGCCAATCCTCCTCTTTTTGCTGAGGAAGGTTGGCCCTGGGCTAACATTCGTGCCCATCTTCCTCTACTTTGTATGGGACGCCGCCAGAGCATGGCTTGACCAGTGGTGTGTCAGTGCGCGCCCAGGATATGAACCCGCGAACCCTGGGCCGCCGAAGCAGAAGGCGTGCACTTAACCGCTATGCCACTGGGCCGGGCCCAAGAATTTTTGATCCTTTACTGCAATTAATATGCCTCTCTCTTTATTTAAATAGGTATAAGTACTTTGACTGAATCAACTTTGAAGAATGTCCCTCAAGTAGTAAATGTGCAGGGATTGAAGAATAATCCTACAACCATCTCTGCAGCGATGAGGTATGTTATGTTACTACTTTGCAGTTTAAGCCATTGAATTATTCTTTAATAACGAGGAACTGCCTGCAGGGAGCAGCATTGCTGCTGTCACAGTGACTGTTTTTCCTGCAGAGCTTTAGATTATAAGAGGGGTGGACAGCTAATCTTGGGTACACAAGTGGGCTTTTGGGAGATTGTCTTCTTCAACTTGCCAGTAACAGTTGCCTCATAAACCTTTAAAGTCTGTCTTGGTGATATATACTCAGTGTGCTGTTTGCCACAAGTAAGTCTACGTATGGTACACGTTAGGGCTATTAAGTCAGGTGTAGGGGTAGATTTCTTTTGTTTTTAATACTCTTTGGGTTCCAGAGTTGACGCTTCAGTGCTAATGCAGACTATTGATTCTTAAAGCTCAGTGGTGATCTTGAGATTGACAGTCTCCTCCCTCACTTCCTCTCTCCAGGCGTTTCTGTTCTTATAAATTTCTTTTGCCTTTTGTATGAAAAAAACAATCGTAAAAGGCAGCAGCTCTGTTTGGAGACTTCCAGCTTCCTTTCCATGCCATATTTGAGAGCTGGATCCTTGCTGCCGGAGCTTACTTTTCTTTAGTCTGAATCTGTGTTTAGAATTCAAGGCACTGAGTCCCTCCCACTGTTCTGGACAGCACAGTTCATAGAATATTCCTGGGCCTTGTTGTTCTGTGTATTTTGTAGCCATGATCTCTTTTGTCCAGCCCAACCTCCCCTGTGGCATAGCGAAGAGTGGAGGGACATTCCTCAGTTTGAATTTAGGGATTGTGAGGACCAGTGTCACTCAGGGGGTTAGCGTCTGGTGCCCGTGATTAGTTCAGCAGCACGAAGAGCAGCCGCAGACCCTGTGGTTTTTCCACATCGTGCCTGCTCTCTGCCACCCCCACAGAGCAGGCCTGCTCGCTGTTCTGTTTTGGCTTTATCGAGTGGCCCTGCTTCACTAGTCTGCTGGCCTTCTCTTTTTTCCACATTGGTCCATTTATCAACACTGCCTGTTCCAGGAATTTCTTAGTTATCTCAGGGCCATACTAAGAGCCAAAACCAAGCCTACCCGCTTTCCTATCTTGTAGTGACCTTGAAGCTTTGGTATGCTGTTTAGACCAAGATGGCATTTGTGGTTGTCGCGAACTTCTCAAAGGAAGGAACTATGCATTAAAGCTTGGGGATTGTAGCCAGATTCCTAGTGTAGAGAAGGCAAAGAAAAGCCACTGAAAGGCAGAATATTACATAAGACAGGAAAATCCAGCTTAATGGTGAAAGAAATATGGTCTGGTATTTCTGAGATATTTTACCCATTAACCATGTGTGAGAAGCACCTCTTGGTGATTTCACGTTACCTCTCCTCAAGCTTTGTTTCTCTCACATGGCTCATCTGAGCTGATCTTTGATAAGGGCTTTGTTAGAGGAGCAATTCTGAGTTTGCCCTTTTTTCTGACTTAAGAAAAATAGGCGCAGAAGTTAAAAAGGAATCTTGAAGAAACTTTCTCTTCCTTTTCCCACAGAATTGGACTCTGGTACAGTTATTTAACTTGTATGCCCAGCATGGTGCCTGGAGTGTCTTTTTTAATAACTGTTTATTGAATAATAGGTAAATGCTAAGGATAATTGATAAATGGAAATTGGTATTTACCACCTCCCCCAATAAGAAAGCTTGAGAGGGAAATATGTTCATTATATGTATGTCTTCATTATAAAATTACTTTCAGATTCTGTTAAGCAGTAGTTTCCTAAGTGTATTTTAAGTATTTAATTTTGCATTTAACTTTTTCTGAGTAGTATCTAATAGAAGATGTATTATAAGATGAGCTTACATTTATCTGCCATTGGTCTATCTTATGTTCATTGGCTTCATCCGTTATATTCATTGACTAACCATCGTGTTTTAAGGAAGAAGATTTATCTGGAGCAAACCCATGGCTATTCAGACTCCTCTCCAGAGCTCAATCACTTGATTCAGCAGGTTCTTATAGGGCATCTACTGTGAGCACGAGACTGCCCTGAGTATTAGGGGTACAGTAGCGAATAAGACAGCCCAAGTCCCTGCGTTCACGGCTCTTCTATTTGAGCAAGAAGACAGCCACTAAACTACCAATTACATGAACGGTTATTTGACTGTAGTGTAGTAAGTTCAATGAGAGAGAAGTACAAGGTGCTAAGAAAGCCTGTAATGAGGCAGTCTGATGGAGTCTGGGGTTGACGAAGAGGTTAGTATGGAAAAGATGGCTTAGCTGGAAGTTGAACAGTGACCAGAAGTTGCTAGGCAAAGAGGGGAGAGAAGAGTGTCTGGACAGAGGGTGCAGGAGGTGTGAAAGCCCAAACCTGGGAAAGGGGGAGCGTGTTTGAGGCGAAGTTGAAAGAAGGCCAGTATGGCTAGAGACCTGGCAGGAAGTGGAGTATGAAGCAGTGGGGTGGGTGAGGTTAGATCAGGTGGGATTTTTGGTTTAT
Organism: Ceratotherium simum simum; assembly: GCF_057802395.1. Lineage (NCBI taxonomy): Eukaryota > Metazoa > Chordata > Mammalia > Perissodactyla > Rhinocerotidae > Ceratotherium > Ceratotherium simum. The sequence goes on along the minus strand of NC_141928.1, from coordinate 6,075,206 downwards.
CTGGGTTTTTTTTACTGAAACACACCACACATCATTCCTTTCAGAAATATTGGCATTCATCTGTTCACTCTTTGAACAGTATTCAGTGAGCACTTGCTGTGTGCCACACACTGTCCTAGGGGATAAAGCAGTTAACAAAACAAATACCCCCCCTGAAACAACAACCCTGCCCTGGTCACAGAGAGACAAACGATAAGTGAAGTAAATAAGTAAAATATATAATATTTTAGATGGTGATAGGTATGATGGAGAAAACTAAAGTAGGGAAGGGATTTAGGGACTGTTGTGTCGGCGTGGGTTGCAGTTTTAAATAGAGTGGCCAGGGAACATGCTTCTCACCTGGTTAATGGCTAAAATATCTCAGAAATACCAGACCCTGTTTCTTTCACCACTAAGCTGGATTTTCCTGTCTTCTGTAATATTCTGCCTTTCAGTAGCTTTTGACAGTTGACATTTGAGTAAAGACCAAAAGGCCAGAGAGCAGGTCTTGGGACTATCCTAAGGAAGAAAGCGCCAAGCGCAGGGCCTGTAGCAGGAGCACGTCTGGCAGGTTCAGGAAAGAGCCAGGTGGCCCCTGGTGGCTGGAGCGAGAGGGAGAGCACCAGGAGATGTGGTGAGGGAGTGGGGCGAGGGTGGGGCACATGTCGTGTAACATCTCGTAAGCCTTGGCAGGACCTGGCGGACCGTTGGATGTTTTTGAGCAGTAGAGTAGCCTGATCTGATTTACGTTTTTTGTTTTTTAACTTAGCAATTTTTTAAAAAATTGAGGGATTATCTACATATAGTAAAATTCACCTTTTTTTACTGTAAAATTCTATGAGCTTTGATAAACACAAATAGTTGTGTAAACCTATGGGTTTTTTTTTTAATTTTTTGTTTATTGCAGTAACATTGGTTTATAACATTGTAGAAATTTCAGGTATACATCATTATACTTCTGCATAGATTACATCATGTTCACCACCCAAATACTAATTACAACCCATCACCACACACATGCCGAATTATCCCTTTTGCCCTCCTCCCTCCCGCCTTCCCCTCTGGTAACCACCAATCTAATCTCTGTCTTTATGTGTTTGTTTATTGTTGTTATTATCTACTACTTAATGAGGGAAATCATAAGGTGTTTGACCTTCTCCCTCTGACTTATTTCACTTTGCATTATACCCTCAATGTCCATCCATGTTGTCACAAACGGCTGGATTTCATCATTTCTTATGGCTGAGTAGTATTCCATCGTGTACATATACCACATCTTCTTTATCCATTCGTCCCTTGATGGGCACTTAGGTGGCTTCCAAGTCTTGGCTATCGTGAATAAGGCTGCAATGAACACAGGGGTGCATGTATCTTTACGCATTGGTGTTTTCAAGTTCTTTGGATACATACCCAGCAGTGGAATAGCTGGATCATATGGTAGTTCTATCCTTGATTTTTTGAGGAATCTCCATTCTGTTTTCCATAGTGGCTGCACCAGTTTGCACTCCCACCAGCAGGGTATGAGAGTTCCCTTCTCTCCACATCCTCTCCAACACATGTTGTTTCCTGTCTTGTTAATTTTAGCCATTCTGACGGGTGTGAGGTGATATCTCATTGTAGTTTTGATTTGCAATTCCCTGATAGTTAGTGATTTTGAACATCTTTTCATGTGTCGGCCATCTGTGTATCTTCTTTGGTAAACCTATGGTTTTATCAGGAAGCTTCTGGTTCTTATATTGAGAGTAGATCAAAAAAGCTGGAGTGGGGAATAGTAGAAACGGGGAGAACAGTTGGGAAGCTTATGCTTTTTTTTATTGCGGTAAAATATATATAACAAAATTCAGCATGTTAGCCATTTTTAAGTGTACAATTCAGTGACATTAAGTACATTTACAGTGTTGTGTGACGCTCACCACTGTTTATCTCCAGAGCTTCTTCATTATCCTGAACAGAAGCTGTGCCGATTAAACAGTAATTCTCCACTCCCCCTTCCCTCGCTTTGTGTCTGGCTTATCTCACTGGAATTTTCCAGATTCCTCCATGTTGCAGCATGTGTCAGAATTTCATTCCTTTTATGGCTGAGTAATACTCCTTTGTCTGTATATATCCTATTTTACTTGTCCATCCATCTGCCGATGGACACTTGAGTGTCCTCCCTCTTGGCTGTTGCGAATAATGCTGCAGTGAACGTTGGTGTACAAGGATCTGTTTGAGACCCTGCTTTCAGTTATTTTGGATGATGTTTTAGGAGTGGAATTGCTAGATCATATGGTAGCTCTGTATTTAGCTTTTTGAGCTAAACGTAGTTCAAAGTGTTTTCAAAAACAGCTACACCATTTTACGGTCTCATCAGCAATGCATGAGGGTTTCAGTTTCTCCACATCCTCACCGACATTTGTTATTGCCCATCTTTTTGGTTACTGCCGTCCTAGTGGGTGTTAAGTGGTATCTTATTGTGGTTTTGATATGCATTTCCTTAATGGCTAATGATGTTGGGTGTCCATTCATGTGCTTATTGGCCATTTGTATCTTCTTTGGGGAAATGTCTTATTTAGATCGTTTGCCCATTTTTTAATTGAGTTATTTATCTTAATTGTTGAGGTGTTAAGATTCTTTATATAATCTAGATTCAAATCCCTTATCAGAAATATGATTTGCAAATATGTTCTCCCATTCTTTGGGTGGTTTTCCACTTTCTCGATAGTGTCCTTTGAAACAGAAAAGTTTTTAATTTTGATGAAATGTAGTTTATTTTTTCCTTTTGTTGCTTGTGCTTTAGGTGTCATGTTTAAGAAACCATTGCCTAATCCAAGGTCATAAAGATTTACACTTACGTTTTTTCTAAGTTTTATAGTTTTAGCTCTTCCATTTAAGTCTTTGATCCATTTTGAGTTAATTTTTGTAAATAATGTGATGTTGTGGTCCAACGTCATTCTTTTACATGTGGGTATCCCATTGTCTCAGCACGATTTGTTGACAAGACTCTTTTTCCGCATTGATTGTCTTGGTACCCTTGTCACATTGATTGGGTTTTGAATGTTAAACTAATCTTTGGTAATGATGCACTGCCCTTTTTGTATATGGTTGGATTCAGTTTGCTAAAATTTTGTTAAGAGTTTTTGCATCTGTTTTAATGTAGATTTTCTTTTCTTGTGATGTCTTTGGTTTTGGTATCAGAATAATACTGGCCTTATAGAATGAGTTGGGAAGTGTTCCTTCCTCTTCAATTTCCCGGAAGAGTTGATGTAGATTTGTTATTATTTCATCCTTAAATGTTTGGTAGAATTCACTGGTAAAGCCATCTGGGCTTGGAATTTTCAATTTCTTTAGTAGATACAGCACTATTCAGCTTATCTACTTCTTGAGTGAACTTTGATAGTTTGTGTCTTTCACAAAATTGGTCCATTTCATTTGAGTTGTCAAATTTACTGACATGAAGTTTTTCAGAATAGTCTATGATTGTTATCCTTTTAATGTGTGTAGAATTTATAATGATTTCACTTCCCTCTTTCCTGTTAGTGGTAATTTGTGTCTTGTTTTTTTTTCCCCCCGATCCATCTAGCTAGAGGTTTATCAATTTTATTGATCTCAAAGAACCATTTTGATTTCATTGATGTTTTTCCCCATTATTTTTCTGCTTGATCTGTATTATTGTATTTTTCTGTTTGCTTTGGGTTTATTTACTCTTTTTCTAGTTTCTTAAGGTGGAAGCTAAGGTCATTGATATGAGACCGTTCTTTTCTGTATGGGCATTTGCTGCTATAAATTTCCCCCCAAGAATTGCTTTGGCTACATCCCAGAGATTTTGAACATGTTATGTTTCATTTTCGTTCAGTTCAGAATACTTTTAAATTTATCTTTTGGTTTTTTTTTTTTTTTTGGTGAGGAAGATCAGCCCTGAGCTAACATCTGTTGTCAATCCTCCTCCTTTTGCTGAGGAAGATTGGCCCTGGGCTAACATCTGTGCCCATCTTACTGTACTTTTTATGTGTGGGATGCCTGCTGTAACATGGCTTGAAGAGTGGTGTGTAGGTCCACTCCTGGGATCTGAACCTGTGAACCCCAGGCCACCAAAACAGAGCGCGCGAACTCACCCACTATGCCACTGGGCTGGCCCAATCTTTTGCTTTTTTTATATACCTATGAGTTTATTTAAAAGTATATTATTTAGAAATAATTGAACATATTCTAAATGTCTTTCTGTTATTGATTTTTTATTGAATACCGTTGTGGTCAGAGAACATGCTTTGTACGACTTGAGTTCTTTAGATTTATTGAGACTTTTGGAGGCCCAGAACTGTGATCAGCAAGATTATCCTTTTTTTTTTTTTCTTTTTTGAAAGGAAGATCAGCCCTGAGCTAACATCCGATGCCAGTCCTCCTCTTTTTGCTGAGGAAGATTGGCCCTGGGCTAACATCTGTGCCCAATTTCCTCTACTTTATATGTGACGCTGCCACAGCATGGCTTGACAAGTGGTGCGTCGGTGTGTGCCCAGGATCCAAACTGGCGAACCCTGGGCCGCCGCAACACAGCACGCACACTTAACTGCTTGCGCCGCTGGGCCGGCCCCAGCAAGATTATTCTTAAAGGGCCATATAGTAAACATTTTAGGCTTGTGGGACATATGATCTCAGTTTCAACTAAGTTCTGCCATTGTAGCCTGAGTGTAGCCATAGACAATATGTAAATGAATAGGCATGGCTGTTACCATAAAACTTTACAAAACCAGGCAGCTGACCCTTGGTCTGTAGTTTGCCAACCCCTGACCTAGAATATCAGTCATTTTGGTAAATGTTCTGTGTGCGCTTCAAAAGAACATATATTCTGCTCTTGTTGATTAGCGTGTTCTATAAATGTCAATTAAGTGAAAGTGGTTGATAGTGTTGTTCAAGTCTTCTATGTTCTTAATGATTTTCTGTCTCCTTGTTCCATTATTGAGAGTGGTGTTGCTGTTTTCAACTATAGTTGCTTATTTTCACTATAGTTGCTTATTTTCCTGGCAGTTCTATCAGTTTTTGCTTCATCTTGAAGTTCTTTTATTAATTGCGTAAATGTTTAGGCTTGTTACATTATTTTAATGAAATGACCCAGTTATCATTACAAAATGACCTTCTTTATCCCTGCTGAGATTAGTTGCTCTGAAATCTACTTTCTCCTATATTAGTGTAGCCAATCCAGGTTTCTTTGTTCGGTGTTAGTGTGGTATATCTGTTTTTCATCCTTTTATTTTGGACCTATTTTGTGTCTTTATATTTAAAATGGATTTCTCATAGATGGCATATGGTTGGGTCTTTGCTTTTTTATCCAGTCTGACAATCTATGACTTTTAATTGGAGTGCTTAGATCATTTACAGTTAATGTGATTATTAATATGTTTTGGTTTTAATCTACCATATTGCATATGGTGGATTAAATTTATCCCATTTGTTCCTGTTTATCCCGTTTGTTCTTTGTTCCATTTTTCCTCTTTTTCTGCCTTCTTTTGGTTATTTTTTGTGATTCTATTTTATCTTTTTTGTTGGCTTATTTAGCTATAATTCTGTGTTAAGTGGTTGCATTAGAGTTTATAGTATGCATCTTTAACTTATTACAGTCTATCTTCAAGTGATATTGTACAACTTTAATATAGTATAAGAATCTTATAACAGTATTCTTCTATTTCTCCCCTCCCTGCCTTTGTGCTATTGCTGTTGTGCATTTTACTTCTACCTATGTTATAAACCCCATGATACGTTGTTATAAAGAGTTGATTGTCTTTTAAACAGATTAAAATAAGAAAGACCTCTTTTGCTTATCCATATAGTTATCATTTCTGGTGTTTTTCATTCCTTTGTTTAGTCCCAAGTTTCCATCTGGTATGATTTTCCTTCTGCTTGAAGGACTTCTTTAACATTTCTTCAGGTGTAGATCTGAATTCTTTCAGCTTTTGTGTGTCTGGCTTAGTCTTTATTTTTGAAAGATATTTTCAGTGAGTAAAGAATTCTAGGTTGACAGGTTTTTTTCCCAATGACTTAAAGATATTGCCTCACTTTAAAAATAATAACTGCAGTAATGACCATAACCTTAAAAAACTTCATCCTTTTATTTTTCTTACTACAAATGTTTGTTTATTTTTTTTACTACAAATGTTTGTTGCAGACATTATAAAAAACACAGATAGTTAAGAACAAAATTAAAATCACCTTTATTCACCCAACAAATGTTTAATCACTGTTTACATGTTTATTCATCTTTAGTCTATGAAAAATTAGTTTTTTTAAGTACAATTTGAATACATGCTGCTGTGTAACCTCCTTTTTCAGCTTAATCGTAAAACTTAATTGTTAACGTTTTCCGTGTCATTATAAATTCTTCTTAACAGAATCCTGTTTTCATATATAACATAGGTCTTTTACAAAGCTCTAGTGCAATTCCAATTTAGTTATCTGGCATCTAGATATTCATGCAGGAACTGCAGTTTGGTTTAGTGGACTTTTAGGTGATATTTTGCAAAATATTTGAGTCTTCAAAGAATAAAATTTACCAATAGGGGAACAAGTTGGGAGTTATAGTCTCCGTTGGTAAACATAAGAACTCCTAAAGATGAACTGACAGTTTTTTTCCCCTCTACTGACTGATATCTGAGGATGCTCCTGTTGTATTGTTACCAGGAATGCTAAAATAAATGATTTGATACATAGATCATTTTGCACACTTGCAGCTCTGTCTGTTGGGTAAATTCTCAAATGTGGGACTGCTGAACCAATGGAGATATCCATATATGTGTGTGTATATACATATACATATATAATTTTGATAATCGTTGCCAAATTTCTCTCAGTAGAGTCTGTATCAGTTATCTTCCCACAAGCAGTATTTGACTATCTGGTTCCCTATATCTTTGCCAAGATTATCAAATTTATTATCAAACTTCAGGATTACTGCCAATCTGATAGGTGAAAAAATGAACTGATAGCTTTTGTTTTCGATATCTTATATTATTTTGTTTCTTTCTTCTCTCCTGATTTTTTGTTTCTTTAATTTCTCTTGATATATAGTCCTGTCTCCTTAGTTGCCTCACCTTTAAATTATTACCAAAAAATTCACAGCTCATTAAATAGTTAACTTTAGTAGCTTTCACAGTTTAGATTCAGTGTGTCAAGTGTGAATATATAAAAAGATATCCATGGGCTGGCCCCGTGGCTTAGCAGTTAAGTGCGCGCGCTCTGCTGCTGGCGGCCCGGGTTCGGATCCCGGGCACGCACCGATGCTCCGCTTCTCCGGCCATGCTGAGGCCGCGTCCCACATACAGCAACCAGAAGGATGTGCAGCTATGACATACAACTATCCACTGGGGCTTTGGGGGAAAAATAAATAAAATTATAAAAAGATATCCGTGATAATAATTAAGATTTACCGAAATAAAGCATAACCAGGTCTCTTGTTTTTTAAGCCCTCTAAAATGTTGATTTAGGTAAAAGAATGAGTAGTTGGCCCCTTTCACAGCAGTGATATGAATATTTACCATGTTAAAGTGGATTAAAGTTTAAGGTACCACTAAGAAAGGGCCTGGGCGACATTTTAATGCTTCACACTATTAACTCAGTTGTATAATTGTGTGTAGAGTACACATCCCTAGAACGTGTGTGCATTAGTCTGCGCATATCAGCAGGTAGTGCTGAGAGGGTGTGGCAAAAAAACAGGAAAAAATGACTCTTCTACGTTCAAGGCAGTGTTTGAAACAGGTTTGTTGTGACATTTTTTCCATGTTTATCATACTCCATATTTTCACCTACAGTTGTTTATTAATTTTTATCAGAGTGGTCTGGAAAGTCAGAGAACTTAGATTCTGTTGGAATTGTTTTTCTCCAGAAACCTAATTTTACTACTCTTAGTGACCTCTATGACTCCATTACTCATTTCTAAAGCAGCCCTCTAGTGTTGCCAGTAATATAAATGTCCTTTGTAGACTCATGCATGAGTATGTGTCTCTTTGGAGCACTGTTACAGTGCTGTTTTCTACGTGTGGTCCTTGGATTTCTGTTTTCAGTTGTAGAACAAAGCATGTCAAAGGAATTTCTGATGACCTCTTTCAGGTTTGTATTGCTAGAAATACTATGATAATTTGAGTTTGGCTTTTCCATCTTCTCTTGAACATGTCTAGCTGTTGATTTCCATTGTTTTGGTTCATGATCGTGCACAAATCTGTGAACGTGTTTATCTGGTAGCAGTCTCTTCTCTGCTTTCTGCCCTCTTGGATCGTGGTGGATCCGATCTAGTCAGTTGGTCTGATGCTCATTACGCAGAACAGCATCTCTCTACAGGGTTGTCGCCTGGCCTGGTGTGTTGGTACTGTGAATCCTAATTTTGTGTGTTTATGGATTTAGGATACTCAAGGGATTTATAGCATTATCGCAAGTAAATGGAACAATAATCATGCTCAGTCTGCTTCGTGTGTGATTTCATTTACCAGCATGTCATAACTAAATTTTGAGTGTAAAAAATGTTCTAAAATTGGATAAGTTGCTGCTTTTGTTTTTATTTCTAGTTCCTTTTTTTCTGGTATTTGAGGAAGCATGAAAGATTTTCGTTTCCCTTGTGATTCTCTTGAGCTGAAACCGTTTCTCTACCCCGTGTGCTGCATCTGCCCAGGGGTTACTCAGTCCCAGCAGCCTCTCTTCACATTCCTTTCTTCTGTCAGAGGCTCAGCAGAGGTGAGGGAGAGCGCTGTACCTGTGTGCCTGCTAGGTAGAGCATCTCGGGGGAACGGGGATGTGTTTCTTCAGAGAGCCGCACATTTATAGCTTCTTCTGTCTTCAGTTGAAAAATAGAGGGGGGTTTGTTTCATTGAAAATAATGCCATTTTTTCTTCTCTCTCAAGCTAATAAAGTTTGTTTGGGAAGGTTCCTGTGTTATTCCAGCAGGAATCCTGAGGTGCTTGTAAGATTGTTAAATTGTCTGATAATTTTCTTCTATGAGGCTTGGGCTTATTTTTGTCTTTTCGTCTTCCAAGTTAATTTGTTGATGGAAAAATATTAATCCTCCCTAAATCTAGGGGGAGTTCTGAAAAATAAAACCAGATCCTACAGCTACTGCTGCTATACATACCAAAGTAACTCTGGGCTGAGCACAGATAAACTGATTGAAAAAATTGCTCCCAGGAGCCAAGAGTAGAACTTTCAGCTTGATTGCATTAAAGAGGTGATTTTTTCCCTCACCTATTAACACTAAGTAATTATTGAAATAAAAGTTCCATGCATACCGTGTTCAGAGTTAACAAAAGACAGTGAGAGCTCTTTCTACGGAGAGTGGGTGCGCTTTTCATACTATGGCAAAGGTGCAGGCTGGAAATGGAGCAGTGGTACATTTGAGTCTCTTGTACGCCGACCTGATGAGCACTGGGCTCTTGGGCACGGTTGGTGTGATAAGCTGAGATCTCTTCTTTGAGTAACACCTTTGAGCCATATATGCAGCAGATTGTATGCATCCCGTAGATCCTGTTGAACATTTTCTCAGGCTTGGAAAAGAGAATCAGGAATTCCCCACATAGTCTGGAACTAGGGGGTGGGATCTGGGGCGGGGGGAGTTAGGGAGGGCTTCCTCTCCAGATCAGAGAAAGGTCTACTTCTGAATAGTTACAACTTTTTTTCTTAGGATTTCAGGAAGAAAATAAGTTTAAAAGTCACTGCTTTGACTTTTATGCTAAAGACCCAAATTTGATTCAAACAATTTATTCTTCAGTCAGAAAAATGTCCGATGACTTTGGTTAGGGTCCCAGACATCTATAGTCTACCCAAAATTGGTATTATTTATAGGACAGAAGGTTGGCTTAAGGACGAATGTGGTTTTCACCCAATCATGCCTTTCTCTGGAGTGTCTGTCTGCCTTGTGTTTTTCAGTTCTTCAATGCCATACTCTACAGCCAAAACACCTCACCCAGTGTTGAACCCAGTGGCTGCTAACCAAGCTACGCAGGTAACTCACTGATTTTTGCTTTTTAACAGTCGTGCAGTGACTATCTGAAGACAGTACCGTTTTAAGTTCTCATGTAGTTTAAATAAACTATGAGTGTGACAGAGACCTCTGATCCTTTCCCCACAATTTATGCCAATCTTGGCATAGTAGGTCAGTCAGGACCTGACATTGTCTTCACAGGCCATTTGACATTCTGCGTATAGTAATCTTGGGTCATAATTCTAATACCTTATATTTATATGGGGTAAATGGGTTTGCAATCTATTTGCATTTAACATTATCTTGGTTAACGCATACGACAACCGTGTGCAATAGACAAGTGTTTAGATATGTTTCACTAATGAGGAAGCCAAGGCTCAAGTGACTGACTCGAGCTTACACAGTTAGTAAGTGGTGGAACCAGAGCTGGAACCCAAGTCCTCTACCGTCTTCCCGTCTGTTGCTTTTTTCCCGTACCTTTCAGCATGAGTGTCTGGGGGAGAGGTTCTCTTGCTTTCTCCTGCAGTCTCTGTTTTTCAGAGCTTGCATAGTCAGTGATGTTTATTATGTCTACTTTCAGGCTTTTGCCTGATAAACATTGTCTCTTAGAAGAAGAGGTTATGTTGTACAGCTAAACGATTCAGAAGAAAACAGTAGGAGATGACTGAAAGGTAGAGCAAGCGTCTCTGCAGCTTCCCTGAGAAAACCTGGTTTCTCTGCTACTCTTCTGTCTCTGAGAAAAGTAATTTTAGATTACGTTTGAGATTGAGCATCAGAACTTGCCTATTGTGAATTCTCAAACACGTCTCTCTCTTCCTTAGTTTGCTGTGACTTAAAATGGCATTTAAGCATTTAGTGTTTGATCGCCTTCCAGAGGTTTCCATGTTCACCTTGGAGGACACATGGTAGGGCATGAATCATAACAAACAAGAGAAAAGGAATAGTGACTGGAGATGGATCAGTTTTGCTTTTTAACCTTATCGTACATTTATTGCGAGCTAGAACTCATTTGATGCATTTAGTTCTTCACTCGTTTGCCCACCAAATACTCCAGTGCTTTTATGTGCCCAGCGCTGTGCTAGGCACTGAGAAAATAGCCACAAGCTAGACAGGCATGCCTCTGCTTTCTTGGAGCTTGCAGAATATTCCTGTTTCCATCCTCGGATAGGATCTCTTTCTTAAACGTGGTAAGCACTTAAACATATTGACTTAAATTGAAACTTTAAAAAAAAATTAAACTGAAAAAGGGTTTATGCGTGCTTATTTTAAATTATCTTGTCATTTTACATGTTCCTTTATTCCAAAGGATGGTTGGTGGTTTCATATAAACATTTTGCTTGTATTCTGTTATAGGCATCGCTAATAAATTCCGTAAAGCCGTCTGGGGCCACACCAGCGTCCAGCCAGTTGTCATCTGCTGATAAAGCTTCAGGTCAGTTTGCATTTATGTTTTAGTATAAATAAAGGTGAAAGAAATGATCCATATGGAGTTTATTGTTCTAGATCACAAAGGCAGTTAACGTAGGAAATCAAGTAAAGAGATGTTCCGAAACCCTCAGTTGATGAAGGTTCTCCAGGAAGTTAGTGAGCCCTTCAGCAGCTCTGTAGACTTCTGACATTTGAGAGCAAGAGGAAAAAACCGTCCTTCAAGTGTTTTTCCTAAAAGGAGCAAAAGTGTTATCTTCACCTGCCTTGATGGATGATCAAAGTTTAGAGAAGAGTGGATTGGAACATTGACCTCTATTTCTTCTACTAAAAGGAATGAAAAATTCTCTTGGCTCACAGTGACAATTCAAAAGGCAGTAAACTAGAGAAAATAAGACGGTTCTGTTACAGTATAAGATCTCAGAGTAGATGTAATGTCAATATAAAAAGATTTTATGGCGTCACATACTTCCAACACTTGCTCAAGCATAATTATTCTTAACTAAAATTAGTTTTTGCTGTCGCCATAAGTGCTTTGACTAGGCATCCCCATTGCCCAAGCCAACCTGAAGCAGAAACGTGCTTTTATGTATAACCTAATTTTGATTTGGCGTCTTCTTCAGCATCCCCTTTTGTTGGCTTCTTTTCTATAACCCACTTTTATTTGGCATGTGTTACTTTCCGCTTCACGGGTCTTGTGCTGCCTGCAGTCCTGCATTTTCACCACACTCGGGACTCTGGCCTTTATTTTGTTTCATGCTGTCAAGTGGGTCTTCAAGCTAATTCTGTTAGAGATGCTGAACTTCACACATTATTAGCAGCCTGCTTCTCATAATCTCTACTCAGTCATACAATCATTCTAACTTTCTCTGTAATCAAAAACTTTCTGATTGGATATTGGATTTATCTTCAGTAAATATTCCTTGCACTCAGAAGAAAACCATTGTGTAAGCCAAAGTTGTATTCTAGAATTTGGGTTAACGCAGAACTACAGTTGTCATGTAAGCCTTATATGAGGAGATATATAGCACTTCTTGACTCAGATCTAAAGCTTTATGTTAAAAGGAAAAATGTAGTGGAATTGTCAAAGACTTTTTAATCATTTAGGATTCAAACTAAGAAATGTGTTTCCATTTCTGGCTAATTTTTTAGAAAAAGTTTTTGAAATATCGCATATCCTAATTTCTTTCAGGGCCTTCATTGGCAAGCTTTTTGTCACTCTTGAAGTTAAGAAGCAAAATGTAAGGGTCTTGACTTTATGTATGTCTTAGGCAGTTAGCGTGACTTGCAAAGAAGTTTCTGAGATTTCATCATTCAGTGATGGTTGTGAAATATTCTCTCTCATTGCTAAGTATTCTGTTTTCACTTGCAGGATAATCAAAAGAAAAGAACTTTTTTGGGGTAGGAAAATTTCCCTGAACAATACTAAAGAGTCTGCAAAAAGTTTCTTAAAAAAAAAAAAAGCATTTCTGAAACCTCTATAGAATAGTTCTTATTAATTAATAATGGAAATACTTCCTTCATTGTTTTTCTGATTATAAAACTATTACAGGTCCACAAAAAAATCTATAGTGTGGAGATATATACTGTAGAAAGTAAAAGCTGCCCTATAAGTTCCATATTCCAGAGATAACAACCCTTAATGATTTGATGTGTATCTCTTGAGGTTACTTCACTGTTACTTTTAAAAATAAATAGGCATACCCATATATAGTGATTTGTAATCTGTTTCCCCGTCTCCCCCAACCCCCTTACAATAAATATCCTGTTCGTCTTTTCAGATCTGATACAGCTTTCCCTACTCATTTTAATGGCAGCATAGGACTTCATTGTATAGTTGTATCCTGTTAAGTTTTACCAGCTGATAGTTTTGCTGATAGTTTTGATTGTTTCTTGTTTTTCAAGATTATAAGCAAGGTTGCGTTAAACACCATTGTACACACTACATTGTATTGTAGTAGTTTTTAAAATAATTTTACTAATGTTTGCCCCATACTCACTTAAAGAAAAGGTACTTTTTCTTATTGTTTGGTCTGGGTTGATTTGGGCTTTTTAAATGTAGTTTTCCCGTTACGCTCCACCTTTTAAAAGTAGAGCAATAGGGGCTTGCCTGGTGGCGTAGTGGTTAAGTTCGCGTGCTCCACTTCTGCGGCCTGGGGTTCGCAGGTTCAGATCCCGGGCATGGACCTATGCACTGCTCATCAGATCATGCTGTGGCAGCGTCCCACATAAAGTAGAGGAAGATGGGCATGGGTGTTAGCCCAGGGCCAATCTTCCTCAGCAAAAAGAGGAGGATTGGCAACAGATGTTAGCTCAGAGCTAATCTTCCTCACACACACACACAAATAAAATAACAATAACTAACTTGAAAAAAAAAGTAGAACGGGGCTGGCCCGGTGGTGCAGGTGGTTAGGTGCATGCGCTCCGCTGCGGGAGCCCAGGGTTCGGCACTTCGGATCCCGGGCGCACACCGACGCACTGCTTGGCAAGCCATGCTGTGGTGGCATCCCGTATAAAGTGGAGGAGGATGGGCACGGATGTTAGCCCAGCGCCAGTCTTCCTCAGCAAAAAAAAAAAAGAGAAGGATTGGCAAATGTTAGCACAGGGCTGATCTCCTCACAAAAAAATTAAAAAAAAAAAAAAGTAGAGCAATAGGGGAAAGACTGAATACCCCAAACTATGAATAAGTAGTTACAGTGAAATCGGATGTGAGGTGGATGATGGATTGCACTTTTAACTTTCTACACTTCTCTATATCACAGCAATTGTGTATTACCTCTGTAATTTAAAAGAAAACTGTTATTTGTTAAATACAAAAAATCTATGGAAAATAGAGAAACGGAGGAAGAAAGCAAATAGTCTTGAAGTCCCTACTCAGAGATATTTAGCATATTAACCTATTTCTCTTGGGGTTTTTGTCCTACAGTGTATATTACTTTTCAATAATTATCTATCTACTTTTAAAGCTTTAAATTTAAACTGCACTAGAATTATTTTGATATCTTTTCTGGAAAGGAGAGTGTGGCATGTCTTGTTTTGGAATTAACATTGACAGCACTGAAGAGCAAGTTCAGAGACCTGGAGTGTGAGTTAGGCAACATGCGCTCCCTCCTTGGCTGCTGACTTGTCAGAGAATCCATGTGAGGCCCACAGACCTGGAGCTGCGCTCTCAGAGGCACTACACAGGCAGTGCTGCAGAGAATTACAAACTGGAATGGTGTTTCTAAGTGATGTTTTGTCATGTTCTTATTTTTTCCCAAAATTTCAGGGCCAGGGGGAGCAAAGATTGAAACAGCTGTGACTTCTACACCATCATCTGCCGTTGGGCAGTTCAGCAAGCCTTTCTCATTTTCTCCATCAGGGTCAGTAATGAACTTAAATTTTGTGGCAGATCGTCAGCAACCTTATAGATAGCTTCCCCAAATCTTACAGTCAGTAGGTCTATTTATATGCTTATTAACTATATGTGAACTCAGAGTTCTTATCAGTGCAGTAATACGTCTGATGATAATGGCAGTAGCTTAATGTCCTAGTGTAAATCTATTTCCTCTTCTCAGTTCTAGTTTATACATGTGTTATTACGTTTGTTCATTTTGTTTTTTAGAGTAAGCCTCGTTTTCTTTGCATGGTGGGTCTGTGTCAATTCTGTAGCTGAAGCTGATCTAGTTTATGACACTGAGCTATTTTCATTCTCATGTCATTGGGGGCTAGATGACGTTTGGACTGGCTTTTACTGCACTGAGAGGTCAGTGTGCTAAACTTTGGAGAGAAGGGAATGAAGGACAGTAGCTGTTTGAAAATTTGAGTTTTATATAGATGTGGGGAAATCTGTTCCTGTTTCATTTTTGAAAAAATGATGATGGCTGTACTTGTAAAGTTGAGTCATTTTTAAAAACGAGAGAGTCTTTAACCCTCATTCCAGGGGGAGCATTTATTAATCTGGTGGGGAGAGTGCCTGTTCCCTGTGCTATAAGCACTCCTGTTGAAACCTGTGAAAGATGCCAAAGCATCCTCTCCCTTCGGGGGTGGAGTTAGCCTCTGTGTGGCTGAGATAAAAACCTGTCCAAAGATTTTTTGCCATTGAAGCGTTGTGCATTCAGTTCCATTAGAAAAACCTCTTAAGCTCTTTCAGTTTATGCTTTTGTAACTAGAATCATATTAACCACAGTCTCTTTTCCCTGAATTAATATGTTTCTTGAGTGTCTGCAACCTAACACGTTCAGAGAACAGGGTGTTAGAATAGAATTTGAGAAGGGAAATTATATATTATTTTTTCTTTACTGTAAATCATTATGTTTTATACTTTGCAAAGATAGTTTGGAGCAAATTTTAAAGAGTAGGTCAGTGCCAGGAGTTATTGCATCTTTTACAAATGCTAATAAACTTTACTTCTATGAACTGATACACTTCTTCCCATTTTTAAAATAAGCTGAAAAGCTTTGGATTATTGGGTCAATGGCTTACCTCTGCTAGATAAAATTTCTTCACCGAGGTTGAGACAAGAAAAGAGGTTTTTTTATTTAATATGGTAAGATATATAACACATCTTCTTAGGTGGTCTTTGTGCATTTGACAAAGGCAATGATGGATTTAAAAAAATCCAGATCCTTTCATTACTTACTGTATTTGATATACTTGATCTCATATTTTAAAACTATATAGTTTTAAATTTGATATTTCAGCTTTTATCACAGTGAATAGTCTATTCTGGTTCATACTTGGGCTGAATTTTTTTCTTTGGCTATGGTGTGTTTACTCACAGTGTAAAGAAAATGTGTAGAAGGAGAGAGGAGATGATAAAAGGAGTCAAAAGTTTTTGAAGCCAATTTTCCCAGTCCAGAACTGAGAGTTCTGTCAAAACAGCAGAGACAGTGGCTTCTATTCCATGCTCTCCATCCTCTCCCCTAGTAGTCTGGAACTTTCCTGACATGCTCTTTGACTTGGGGTGAGTTATAAGACAGGGATCCAGCCTGTCTTGTCTCCTTCACTGGGCAGACCACCTGCTCTCGCCACCATTCCCACATGCACATTCCTAGTGCGTTTCTACTACTACTCCTTTGCTTTCCTTGGACTAGGTCCCCACCCAAACCTCTGCCGTGGAAAGCCCAGCCATCCCTCCAAGACCTTCACAACCTCTACTTCCTTTTTACTTCACCCACAAATTGCCTCTCCCTCCTTGGAGATCTTGGAGTGGTTTTATTGCTTCAGAGAAATGTGCTTTCATTCTGTTGTTTATCTTCTAGATTGTAAAATCCTTGAGAGCAGGTTGTATGAGTGAATTATGAAATGTGATATTAAAAAGGCAATATTGTGCCTGAGGTTTGTTCCTTTTTAACTTTTCTTCTACTCCCTAGGACTGGCTTTAATTTTGGGATAATCACACCAACACCGTCTTCTAACTTCACTGCCACACAAGGTACAGTCTCTGCGTAGCATAGCATTATGTCTGTGTCTCCCCCACACAAGTGCAGGTTCTTTTTGTACAGATGTCTTGACATTTTACTTACTGCTAAATCCTGCTTAAAGTATCTGCAAGAAGTTTGGTGTTGATATTATGCATTAGAAATAGGCTGGGCTAAGAAACTGTTAGGAAGGACCTCTATCTATCTTCATCATTAAGAACAAGGAAAGGGGGCCAGCCCGGTGGCATAGTGGTTAAGTTTGGCACGCTTTGCTTCGGTGGCCCCAGGTTTGCAGGTTCGGATCCCGGACGCACCTACACCACTTGTCAGCCATGCTGTGGCAGCAACCCACATACAAAATAGAGGAAGACTGACACAGATGTTAGCTCAGGGCTAATCTTCCTCAAGCAAAAAAAGAAGATTGGCAACAGATGTTAGCTCAGGGCCAATCTTCCTGAGCCAAAAAAAAAAAAAAGAACAAGGAAGGATTTGCCTCAGGAAGAGCAGGGGCCGGCCCAGTGGCGTAGCAGTTAAGTGCACACGCTCTGCTTTGGCATCCCGGGGTTCGCAGGTTCAGATCTCGGGTGCACACCGACACAGCGCATGTCAAGCCATGCTGTGGCAGCATCCCATATAAAGTAGAGGAAGATGGACACAGATGTTAGCAAAAAAAAAAAAAGGAGGCTTGGCATTGGATGTTAGCTCAGGGCTGATCTTCCTCACAAAAAAAGAAAAAAAAAACAAAAAAAATGAAAGAAAAGCAAAGCTGTGCTTTAAATGTGAAGGTTAACGTGAATTAAAATTTTTTTCTTCATCTTTTTCGCTTGTAATTTAAAATTTCTTCAATTTATAGGGTGAGATAGACATAGTACTACAGAAATAAAAGACCAAACCCATCTTTTTTCCTTGATAACCTATCAGCAAACACACTGGTCCCATGTGTTTGTTAGAAATCCATCAACTAGCATATTTTTAACATTTAAAAGAATTTGAGGACCGAGGGGCTGGCCTGGTGGTGTAGTGGTTAAGTTCACGCACTCCACTTCAGTGGCCCAGGGTTTGCAGGTTCAGGTCCCGGGTGCCAACCAACGCACTGCTTGTTAAACCATGCTGTGGTGGCTTACCATATAAAGTAGAGGAAGATGGGCACAGATGTTAGCCCAGGGCCAACCTTCCTCAGCAAAAAGAGAAGGATTGGCAACAGATGTTAGCTCGGGGCTAAACTTCCTCACAAAAAAAAAAAAAAAAGAATTTGAGGACCTATGAAGAAACCAAATTTGTTTTTTAAGTGCCTTCCAGCTCTCAGTTTAAGTAATTAAGTTTATTTTCTTGTATTTAAAAAAAAGCTTTTATGATAAAAGTGACGTGTTCTAGAATCACACGTTGTACCCCCTGACTTATAACCTTTGCAGTTCTATTTCCTTCTGGGATTTTTGTCTTTCATTTTATTTTGTTTAACACACTCTTGTGAATTTTCCAATATTATTGAAAATCTTGTATAAATGTCATTTTTAATGGCTACATAATTTCTATCTTGTGGATATGCCATAATTTATTTAACTATTCACTTGTTGGACATATAGGTTATTTCCAAGTTTTCCATATAATAAATAACACAATGACCATCTTTCATCTATTCATTCAACAGATATTTTTGGAGTGCTTTCTATGTGCTAACCCAAGTGGTAGAAGTTTTTTAGTAAAAAAAAGGGATCTCCTAGAGAGAGATTAGGGAGCTGAAAACATGGCAGACTTCATAAACCTGATCTATGTGTGGCATTTTAAAGGGTTGTTGATTTCATTCCTTTCTCTCTGAAACAGCGATTCTTAGACTGCCTTTTTAACCTCTGCCCACTTAGATGTGGCAGAATACCCTCGAGACCCACTTCCTCCCCAGTCTTACTTTCTAGAGGAAAAACAACTCAGTGATGTCAAAAGATTGGAAAGGAACAAATGAGTGTCAAAAATCATAAATAAAATAAAGTAGTAGTAAAATACAATACTAATTATATAAAGTAATACACAAATAGACAACAATCCAAAACCATAAACAACTCCGTACAATACCAGTGATACAAAGAGGTCTTTCTGGAAGTTATACATAGGTCACAGGGGTTTTGCAGTGTTCCCAGGAGTTTGTGATAGCCAGACTTCTTAAAACAATATGGAGTTAGAAACATCAATAAACCTTTGCGATAGGCCAATTTTAGTTTATAAATATCAAATTTTAATTCTTTTTTTTTTAACTGACCACTTATGGTTTAACCAGACCTCATTGTGTGTGCTATACCTATATTTCATTTAATCTTTCTAACAACTCTGTGAGGTAGGTATTATTATCTCTGTTTTCCAAATGGGGCAGTTGAAGCCCAGAGAGGTAAAATAAGGTTTCCAGAGTTGCACAGCCAGCAAGTAGCAGAGTGTCTAGCTCCATAGCCCCTGTCCTCAACCCATGAAGCCATCCCGCCTCTGTAAAACCACTCACTGGGGAGAGCACTGGGAAGGAGCCCTTTATTGTATGTAAAAATGATTGTCTGTAGATTGACACTTTATTTGCCCATAAAAACCAGAGGAAAAACTTGATTTTGGATCAATTCCTGGTCTATCAGGAGGTCCATAGGCTAGCACTGTGCCAACAGTGTTATTGAGGAAAGTACACATGGGAAAATAAGGGAGGATGCCTTTTTATTTCTCTTTTGGGCTAATACGTGAATTTCATGTATTCTAGATATGGTGTGTATGTTGTGATTTCATGGTCCTAGAAGGAATGTTTGTGCTGTTCGCCTCAGTGAGATGACTCAGACAGAGCTAATGCTCCTGTGGAGAAGCATTCATTCTGTCTCCCTGAGGAAAACTGTTGGAAAAAGCTCTCCCTGACTGTGTCAAGGGAGGAGAGAGACTTGGGCTTAGAAATTGTCAGTGGAAATCTGATAGGTCATATTTTGCCAAATCCAACCCATTCCTAATTTCTTTTTCTTGCTAGGGGCAGCACCCCCCACTAAAGAGTCAACCCAGCTTGACGCATTCTCCTTTGGTGGGGGCGGCAAACCTTTTTACGAGACCATTCCTGAAAGCTCCCCTCCCTCGGGAATGACAACCTCGCACACCACCGGAGCTGCCATGGCTTCTGCAGGAGGGTCTACTCCATCGAGCAGCAGACCTGCGGCACCTTCTGGAAGTGCTCTTTCCACCCCCTCTAGCAAGCTGGAAACTCCGCCATCCCAGTTGGGGGAGCTTCTGTTTTCAAGTTCTTTGGCTGGAGAGACTCTAGGAAGTTTTTCAGGACTGCGGGTTGGCCAAGCAGATGATTCTGCAAAGCCGGCCAATAAGGCTTCATCCACAGGCCTAACTAGCGCACAGCCAACCAAGGCGTCAACCGTCCCCTCGGGGTTTAGTTTCACTGGCCCTCCAGTGTTAGGCAAGCACGTGGAGCCCCCTGTGACCTCTTCTGTGACCGCCACCACAGTAGCACCAGCAGCCGCAGCCAGCACAAGCACTAGCAGTTCCTCGACTGGCGTCTTTGGCAGTCTGCCACTCCCCAGTGCGGCATCCTCTGGGGTACTCAATTTTGGTGGGTTATCTCTAAGTGGTAGCAAGACTAGTTTTTCTTTTGGAAGCCAGCAGACGAGTAATACGGTGCCCCCATCTGCCACACCATCAGCTACCGCTGCCACTCCCCTTCCTACGTCATTCCCCACATTGTCATTTGGTAGCCTCCTGAATTTAGCGTCTGCTCCCACCCTGCCTGTGTCCTCTGGTAAAAGCACGGAGGAGGCCCCATCATCAGCTTTGCCCGAGAAGCCAGGCAACGTTGAGGTCTCGGCATCAACAGCCTCGCTTCTAGGGCAGCAGCAGTCAGCCCTGCTTCCTCAGGCTCCTCTGCCAACTTCTGACCCTGTTAAAAAAGAACCTGCTCTTGCCCAGCCCACAGTCAGCAACGCCAGTGCTGCAGCATCTAGTACCAGTCTCATAGCGCCTTCTACAGAGGCCACTCCAGCAGCCCCCGGGGTCCCTGACGTCAAGGCGGAACCGGCATCTCCTGCTGCCCCCCTTTCGGTGCCCAGGCAGACTGCCGTCACAGCAACTACAATCCCAAGTGCAGCCCCTGTGGCCGTAGAAACATCAAGCCCCCCCACAACCTCTAGTGCTGTTTCCAGTGTTGCTCCCAGCCCAGCTCCGGAGACAGCAGTGCTTGGGACTGTCACTTCTGGCTCTTCTGTCTTCACTCAGCCACCTGCCGCCAGTTCTAGCTCAGCTTTCAGCCAACTCACCAGCAATACAGCCACTGCCCCCTCTGCTGCCCCCATGTTTGGGCAGGTGGCAGCCAGCACTGCACCAAGCCTGTTTGGGCAGCAGACAGGCAGCATCACCAGCACGGCAGCTGCCACGCCACAGGTCAGCAGCTCAGGGTTTGGCAGTCCAGCTTTTGGCACCTCAGCCACAATGGTCTTTGGACAGACGACCTTTGGGCAGGCGCCGGCATTTGGGCAGTCGACCAGCAGCCCTGCGAGTGGCTTTCCCTTCAGTCAGCCTGGGTTCAGCTCCGTGCCCGCCTTTGGTCAGTCTGTGTCCTCCACCCCCACGTCTACTAGTGGGAATGTCTTTGGTGCCTCTTCAAGCACCAGTAGCTCCAGCTCCTTCTCATTTGGACAGTCTTCTGCCAACGCAGGAGGGGGGCTCTTTGGCCAAAGCAACCCGCCTGCTTTTGGTCAGAGTCCTGGCTTCGGGCAAGGAGGCTCTGTGTTTGGAGGCACCTCGGCCGCCACCACGACAGCAGCATCCTCTGGGTTTAGCTTTTCTCAAGCTTCAGGTAAGAGTTTCTGGAAGATTCTTGCTTTGTTCCCCTCTGTATTATTTGAAACATTTGCAGCATACCTGTATTACTTTTGTAATTAAAAGAGAGAAAACAGAGAAGACTGTAAAGTCAAGGAGGGAGCTGAGTGCTGGCAATCTCAGGAATCTCTTTGGCCTAATTGTGGTAGCTCCACTTTTGTTTCTCAGCAAGTTCTCCGCTCTCCTAGCCACCAGAGTGCCGATTTCATGGGGAGAAAAACGAATTTAAGGTCTTGGCAAGTAATGAATGACTTATAAATATGAAATTTTAAATTTGGAAGGTGCTTTAAAGGTCATTATGTCCAAAACTGTCAAGCCTCGAGATGACTGATCCTGTGTCACTTAGGACTAGTGGTGAAGCCAGAGCTAGACTCCGGAGCTCCTCAGCCTCGTTCACTGCCCTGCCAGTGTTTTCTATGTCCTCTGATACTATCTTGCTTGCCAGAAGGGCAGATGACATTTGAAAAGTTGGGTTTTTTCCTATTTTCAATGTTGTAATTTTTTTTTAAATCTTCAAATTTTATTATTTTTAAGAGTAAAACATAATCCTCCCTGTTGCGTGTCCAGTTTTATTTCCAAAAGTTAGCAGTAGAGCCAGCCCTGATGGCCTCGTGGTTCAAGTTCCGCGCGCTCTGCTTCAGCGACCCAGGTTTGGTTCCTGGGTGCAGAACCACACCACTTGTCTTTCAGTAGCCATGCTGTGGCAGAGGCTCACATGGAAGAACTAGAAGGACTTACAACTAAAATATACAACTGTGTGCTTAGGCTTTGTGGAGGAAACAAAAAGAGGAAGACTGGCAACAGGTGTTAGCTCAGAGTGAATCTGTCCCAGCAAAAAAAAAGCAAGTTAGCAATAGACAGGACAATTTGAAAATCTTCTCTAAGTTTTACTTTCTGATGGTTATCTTACGAAAGGCATTTCTTCAGCAATTAGGCTCTGAGGGAGAAACAAGGATCAATGATTTCTTGGTGGGCAGGGTTATAAGTAACTGCTAATTGATTCCTTTGGTGATAATTTATTTGAAAATGGTTTATAATTTATTAGGAAGGAAATCTTTTCTTTCCTTCCTTCCTTCAACAGATGTTTGTTAAGCTCCCACTAAGTTTAGCTACAAGGACAAGTGGTGAAAGACGGTTCTGAGATCCACCCGATGCCCTGTGAAGAGACTGGTTGGGCTATTTGAATGATGGGAAATGTGATAACTTGGTCTAGAGAATGCACAGGGAAAAGGCCTTGTGTGTCTCAGAAGAGAGTAAGATATTTAACACTGTCCCTAGTGCATCCTTTGTTCTATGGTCAAAACTTGAGAATCCCTTGTGCACAAGTATAATCAAATTATTTCAATGCTATTGAGAACCTCTGAAGAAATCTTCTTTTGTATAGTAACTCTGGAAAGGCACCTGAGTAGTCTCCTCCGACCCTCATTGAGGAATTGAGACTTGCCTAAGCCCACCTACTTACTAGATCAGTGACAGAGGCGAGAATGGAACTCCTGCCTTCTTGTCTAGGGCCTTTTGTTATAATATATAGTTCTGCCTGGTTTTCCCAGGCCCTGTTCAACCCAGCATCTCAACCACGTTATGCCCCCTGGGAGAAAGATAAACAACCCTGAAAGAATCTGGAATTTGAGATGAGAGGAAATGGGGTAGTAGAGTATTTGTGATATTAAGTCAGTCATTGGAAAGACTTCTTGGCAGCTAAAAGTCTAGGGAAAAGCTACTCTGAGAGTATACCACTTTATTGGTCCCCACCCACCTGGGATTTGGTAGGAGACAAGGATTCAGTTCTTGGGACTTTGGAATTTATACTGTTATACAGTGTTAGCAATGAAAAAAGGTCTCTAAATTATTTACTCATAATTTTCTCCATTTCCTAGATAGGAAAACAGATTTTATTTGTGAGTTGATTTATTGTGGGGTATCTTAGCACACCTGAATGCTATTTAAAAAAAACACCAACAGACCACTTTGATGTTGTAAAAGACTCATCCAAATTAAACTTGTGTTTTCTTTTTATTTTACAGGTTTTGGGTCTAGTAATACTGGTTCTTTGTTTGGTCAAGCAGCCAGTACTGGTGGAACAGTCTTTGGCCAGGTAAATACGTATGTTTGCCGCTATGTGTGTCAACATGTATCAAACCCATCCACATTGTTCCTATGTAATACAGTCAGTTCATATTGTATGCCCAGCCTCAGCAAACAGCCGTGTGTGGTTCTCAAGCTGCACCTTCTTTAGCTCCCTTAGGGACACAAAAGTCTCAGCCTCTCCTTTGAGAGAATCACTACAGTTTTGATCCTTCTTTGACAGTCCTCTAGGAAAGCACTTAAAAGCACATTGCCTGATTTCCATCAGTCTTCTGCCTGTTCTGTTAGACCAGGGGTTGACAAACTACAGCCTGTGGGCTAAATTCACTCCTTGGCCTTGTTTTGTTCTAAGGTTCTTGAGCTAAGAATGGTTTTTACCTTTTTAAATGGCTGTTTAAACAAAAAGAAGAAGAATGTGCAATAGAAACCCTATATGGGCCCTGTGCTAAGCTGTATATATAGTCCAAGGACTCCTTCTGGTGACCTAAGCTGTTTCAGTTTGTATAGGTAGTGGTTATCTATGTGCCAGTCATGGTCTTAAGTGTCTTCTACAAACTGACTCATGTAATCATTAGTACTTCTACAAGGTAGGTGCTCTGCCCATTTGACAGATGAGGACACTAAGGGCCCAGAGAGATTCAATTTACTGTTACATCACGTGCCAGCTGTAGGTGATTGTCCCCTCATGAGAAGTCCTTCTGAAGAAAGGTACTCTGATATACTGGAAATGATTGCAACTTTCTGAAGATGGAATTGGTATTTGTCCAGTAGTTATTAAAGTGGTGGGTGTATTACATGTTTCTTATACATCTTCCGTAGATTTTCATTATCACCTTTTTCCTTTGAAGATGGTCTCTGCCCTAGTCAGTGATCCAGAGAGAAATGAACTTCTGCTTCTGGTTTCTGGTAATTGCGGATTAGGTCATTCAAACCAAGTTCCCCATTGAAAACAGCTAAAAATGCTAGATAAAACATAAAAACCATAGTTTTAAAAGCACTGAGAAGCTAACAAGGTATTTAGCAAGCCAAATTAAAAGGAAAATGGGAACCTATAGAGGTGAGGAGAGCACAGAAGCCAGTTTTGCCCTGAGAACAATTACTAGTCTGAGAAAATATAAATTTGCTATTTTAATAACCCCAAAGGACAAAGGGGCAGAAATCATTAACCAAGACATGCACAAAGTAAGGAGTCTAAAAGAGGCTGTCCCCACAATGAGTTGGGACTTCACATTCATCAGTCGCAGCCTGTGAATGTGGCCTGACGAGATGCTAGGATGGTGGTATCTGCTGATGTCTGGCCAAAGCAGCACAGACCATGCTGAAGAAAACTAGCTTGACTCTAGGCCTCAGATCATTTTTAAGGACGTTGCTTCCCACACCTAAATTAGTCACAGAAGGAAACAAGGAGCTGTGAGCAAGAGCTAGAATAAACGTCAGCTATATATTTGCAAACACTTTTAGACTATAAAACAGCTGTGTTTTACATGTTTAAAAGAAATAAAAGACAAACTTGAAAATACCAGTAAAGAAGAAGAGATTATAAGATGGGTCATAGCAGCTTTGAAAAAGAACCAAATAGAACTTCTAGAAGAATATATAATAATTAAAATTTAAAATCAGATTAGACCCAGCTGAAGGAGAACAGCAATATATTAGACCAGGGATCAGCACACTTTTTCTGTGAAGGGCCCGGTTGTAAGTATTTTAGACTTACTCAAGTCTAAGGGCTGCATACAGTTTCTGTCACAGCTATCAGCTCTGCCATTGTAGCATGAAAGCAGCCATAGACAATACATAGATGAGTGAGTGTGGTTATGTCCCCATAAAGCTTTATTTACAAAAACAGCAGACTGGATTTGGCCCATAGGCTATGGTTTGCTGACCTTTGAACTAGAAGGTAGGTCAGGTTGCGTTATCTGGAATGCGTCATGGAGAACAAAAAAGACGGACAGTACAAAAGAGAGGGCAAAATCCTAAAAGAAAAAGCTAACATACATTTAATCAGAAGGAGAAGAGAGAGGGAAAGAACTATGACAGTCTTAGAAGAGAAAAAGGTAGAAATTTCCAAAACCAATAGAAGATAGTAACCCACAGATTCAAAATGCCAAGCAGAATGTGTAAAAGGAAATTGATCTAAGACTATCATAGTGAAACTGCAGAACTGCAAAGATAAAATATTAAAAGTACTCAGAGGAAAAAGATAGGCTGCTTTCAAAGGAGCAGTGGTTGAACTGACAGCTGACTTCTCGGCAATGAAAGTGAAAGCCAGAGACAGTCTATCTGCCTAGAATTTCTAAACCTAGCAAAAAGTGTCTTTAAGGAATGAGGTGAAGTCAAGACATTTTTCAGAAAGATACTGCAAGAATTCATGCCTACCAGACCTGAAGGAAATCTAAAGGATATTCTTCAGGCAGAGGGAAAATTTGACCTCACTAAAATTACAGCTTTCTTAATTTTAGGGTAAATCAAGCCATGAAATAGGAAAATTGCAGCCTATGTAACCAACAGAGTAGTTGTATTCAGAACATATAAACAATACAAATCATAAAGGAAAAAGACAACTACACCCCCACCAAAATGGCTAAAATTGAAAGAGCTGACAATACCCAGTATTGGTGAGGAAGCAGAGCCATAGAAACTCTCCCTTACTGCTGTGGGAATGCAGATTCATAGAATCACTTTGGAAAACCGTCTGGTAGTATCAAAACCAGATACGCAAAATCCCCATTGACCCAGCAAATCTACTTCTAGATATGTAGCCAACAGGAATGAGTGCATTTGTTCACCCTAAGATATGGATAAGAATGTTCATAGCGGTATATTCATAATAGCTAAAACCAGGAAACAACTCAAATGCTTATCAGCTGAAGAATGGATAAATTATGGTGTGTTTATATGGTGGAATACTACAAAGCAGTGAAATAAAATGTACTGCTCCTATACAAAACAAAATAGAGAATCCCACAGACGTAGTGTTCAGTGAAAGAAGCCAGACACAAGAGTACGTGCTGCTGGATTGCATTTACCTCAAGTCAAGTACAGGCAGAACTTAGCTATCATGGTAGAAATCAGAATAGTTGTTACTGTTAGGGCATTAAAAATGGGGTACAGAGGAGCCTTCTAAAGTACCAGCAATGATTGATATCTTGAACGTTGAACATTATCAACAGTTACATGTCAAAATTCATTGAGTTCTCTTCATGTTAAATTTGTGAACTTAATAAAAAACACAATAGAAAGAAAATAGGCAAAGGACTTCATAAAAAGGGTAGTGTTGGTTGCACAACATTGTAAATATACTTAATGCCACTGAATTGTATACTTAAAAATGGTTAAAATGGCAAGTTTTATGTTATATCTATCTTAACACAATTTTCTTAAGCTTAACAATGTGATATACCAGCAACCATTGAATTTTATACTTTAGATCACTGATTTGTGTGGTATATGAATTATATCCCAATAAAGCTGTTTAAGAAAAAATTGAGGGGGCTGGCCCGGTGGCATGGTGGTTAAGTTTGCACACTCCGCTTTGGTGGCCCAGGGTTCACAGGTTCGAATCCTGGGGATAGACTGACGCACCACTCGTCAAACCATGCTGTGGCAGCATCCCACATACAAAATAGAGGAAGATGGGCACAGATGTTAGCTCAGAGCCAATCTTCCTCATAAAAAAAAAAATTGGGGTCTGAAAGACTTGCAAGTACAACAGTAATTTGTTTGGTATAAAAATCATCCCTATCCGCCCCACTCCCACTTTTGCTAAGAGAAAGGAGGTAAAGGCAGAACTGAGAAGCAGAGAGAATTTGCAGTCTTGCAATCTCCTATTGTCTGAAACTGTGAATCCAAAGGTAATGCTGTGGCCCAGCTGCCTCCTGGCTCCAAGCTCAATCACGTATAAGACAGATAACCTAAACCCTAAGCAAAGACAGTGTTGGACTAACCAGAGGTGAGTTCATTCTTCAAACTGTGACTCAGTTCCCACTCAACTCAACACTTAGTGAAATCTGAGTAATTACCTCCTTGCTTTAGGATACAGATGAGAGGACTCTCACTCTCTAGGAAAAACATTAGCACTTTTTTTTCTTTTTTTTTTGTTTTTAATGAGGAAGCTTTGGCCATGAGCTAACATCCATTGCCAATCTTCCTCTTTTTGGTGAGGAGGATTGGCCCTGAATTAACATCTGTGCCCGTCTTCCTCTATTTTGTGTATGGGGTGCCTCCACAGCATGGCTTGATGAGTGGTGTGTAGGTCTGCGCCCGGGATCCAAACCCGCCAACCCCAGGCTGCTGTAGCAGAGTGCACAAACTTAACCACTACGCCACCAGGCCAGCCCCAACGTTAGCGCTCTTCAGTCACCACACCACTGTTCTGTATACAAAGTCCAGCATACCAAAAAAAAATTTACATAACATAGGAAGAAGCAAAAATAAAAGGGGGACCCACAATCATAGTTTGGAAATCAGCAAAAAACAACTTACAGATGATCTAGACATTGGAACTAGCAGGCAAAGACTTGAAAATAACTATTGTGGTCAAGGAGTTACAGGAAAATAAAAGAATGGTTGAGTGTGGAATCTCAGCAGAGAAATGGGAACTATAAAACAAATAGAAGGTCTCCATCTGTATCTGAAGTTTAAATCTAGTATCTGAAATAAAAAATGATTAGGCAGGTTTAACAGTGAATACTACAGAAGAACGGTGAACTTGAAGGCAATGTCAATAGAAATTATCTAAAATGAAGATCAGAGAGACTGAAAAAAAGATTGGACAGGACCTTAGTGACCTGTGCAGCAATATCAGGTCCAGTGTGTCTGTAATCAGAGTCCCAGAAGGAGAGGAGACAGAATGAGGTAGAAAAAAAATATTTGAAGAAACAACCAAGCTTTTCCAAATTTTTTGAAAAACAGGAATCCACAAATCCAAGAAACGCTGCAAACCCAAAACAAAAAAATTACCAGAAAACCATACCTTGATACATCATAGTTAAGCTTCTGAAAACCAAATATAAAAAAAAATTTTTAAGCAGCCGAAGAGGAAAGACTCATGACATACAGGGAAGCGATGTATTGTGATTATCATGAGATATTAAATGTATGACAACCGTAGCAAAAATATCTTTGCTACATTGGAGTAGACCAGTGGTTCTCAACTGGTATCGCTTTTGCCCCCAGGGGAGTTTCACAGTCACATCTGGAGACATGTTTGGTCCTCGTAAGTAGAGGATGCTACTGGCGTCTAGTGGGTAGAGGCCAGGGATGCTGCTAAACATCCTACAGCCCTCCAAAACAGTCGTCCAGCCCAAAATGTCAATAATGTCACTGTTAAGGAACCGTTAAGTAGACAAAGGTTTCTTAGAATACGAAAAGCACTAACCATAAAAGAAGAAAATTGAAAACTGGACTTCATCAAAATTACAAACTAACTCTCATCAAAAGACTTTGTTATGAAAATTAAAAAGCAGGGCGTAGACTGGGAGAAAATATTTATAATACATATATTAGACAAAGGGTTTCTGTCTAGAGTATATAAAGAAGTCCTATGAATCAAAAATAAAAAGACAACCCAATTTAAAAAATAAGCAAAATACTCGGACAGATACTTTACAAAAGAGGAAATGCAAATGGCCAATGAGCACGTGAAAACTTGCTCAGCATTGTTAGTTGTCAGAGAAATGCAAATTAAAACCACAATGAGATGTTACTCATACCCACTAGAATTGCTAAAATTTAAGAACTAACAAAACCAAGTGTGGAAAAGATTGAGAGCAACTAGATCTCTTAATGCATTGCTGGTGGGAGTGTAAAATGGTGCGGTCACTGTGGAAAACCGTGTGGCAATTTCTTAATAAGTTAAATATACACTAATTTTATGGTTTACAGTTCCAGTCCTAGGTATTTACCCAAAAGAATTGAAAAACATGTCCACAGAAAGACTTCTGTAAGAATGTTCCTAGCAGCTTTGTTTATGATAGCCCAAACCTGGAAACAATCTAGATGTTCATCAACAGAAGAATAGTAAACACTGGCATACTCGTACAATGGAATACTACTCAGCAATAAAAAGGGAAGAATGACTAATGCATGCAACAATGTGGGTGAATCTCAAAAGCGTGCGTTGATTCTAGCCAGGTCAGTTAGGCAAGAAAACGAAATAAAAGGCATCCAGATTGGAAAGGAGGAAGTAAAGCTATATATCTGCAGATAACATCATGTGTGTAGAAGATTGTAAGGAATCCACTAAAAAACTATTAGAACTAATAAATGGATTCAGCAAGTTTGCAGGATACAAGATCAATATATAAAGATCAATTATATTTTTATACATTTGCAGTGAACCGTCTGCAAATGAAATTAAGAAAATTCAATTTTCAAGAGCATCAAAAAGTAAAATACTTAGGAATAAATTTAACAAAAGAAGTGTAAAACATTTACTGTGAATACTATAAAACATTGTTTAAGGAAATTAAAAATGATCTAAATAAGTGGACATCCCATGTTCATGGACAGGAAGATTTAATATTGTTAAAATGGCAATGCATAGCTAATAGATTGTAGAACCAAGGCTGTCCAAATTAATTGAATCGTTCATGCAGGAATTCAGTGATGAGTAAGACAGACAAAAGTGGCTGTGTTCATAGAGCTTACATTTGATGGAGGGAGTCAGTCTTTATTAAAACAGTTTAATTTCACATCATTTTAAGAGAATGATGTGATAGTAATCAGGGAAGATTATTTAGGTGAGTCAGGAAATGCCTTGCTGAAGAAATCTCATAAATGTCTCTCTCTCCTTTTTACATTTGTTTCTTTGAATGAGGATCAAGTCAGGTCCACACACTGAGATTGGTTGATAGGTCTCTTAAGTCTTTATCTATAGATTACCCTTCCATGTCTCTCTCTCTTTTATTTTTCCTCACAATTCTCATAATAGGTTGTTGGACAAAGCAGGTCATTTGTCCTGTGGATTCTCTGTGGTCTGGTTGCTGGCTCCATCCTTGTGGTAGAATTTCCAAGTGAATTTGTTGCACTTTACTTCACCACTCCAAAGTGGTGCTTGGGTCTGGAGGCTTAATGAGATTCAGGTTTGATTTTTCTTTTGACAATATTGTAAGGCTGGATCTTGAACACTAACTCCCTATTTAATGACATTAAGGACTATTGTTAATTTTTTAGACATGATGATGGTATTATGGTTATGGTTTATGTTTGAGAGGTTTATACTGGAAAATCAGTGGATGAAATGATAAGATGTCTGGGATTTGCTTCATACTAATAAAGGATGAGGGAAGGAAGTGAGGGTGTAGATAAAGCTCAACTGGCTGTGTGTTAATCACTGAAGCTGGATGATGGGTGCGTGAGGGTTCGTTATACGCTTCCATCTATTTTCTGTACACTTTTGAGATTTTCCGTAATATGAAGTTTTAAAAACTATTGTTATTTATCACAGTTAAAATGAATGGGATTCTCTCTGACCATTTATGAGGAATGGTTGCAACCATTCTCAGTAACTGCCAGTTCACATTCACTTCAGTGAAGTGTTATCCACTTCTGTTCATTTCTACAGATATCCATTATTTTTCAAATCATAGTTTTAAAATTAGGTTGAACCATCTGAAATTGGTGGGGTTTTGTAGGGCAAAAATGTCCACATATTGGCAGTTTCCTGTGTTTCAGGCCGGTGCAGGGAAGTAAGCTAAAAAGTCGGATCTTTTCTACACGCGTGCATTACTTGTCACGTCTTCCTTCCTTTCAGAGTCAGTTTATTAGTTATTGGAACCTATGCTTTTATGATTGGATTGGATTCCAAGTTTTAAAAAGCTGTTACTCATCATTAATTGGTTATAGTAAATTGTTACTGTTGTTTTTAACGAAGTTTTAAAAAAAGAGAGAGAAAAAGTGAGAGAGACAAGCAAGTACATTAAGTACATCACCCTCAGGTGAAAATTAGCTTATCGTATTCAAGGCACAAAAGACTGGTGTGACTGTACCCAGTGAGGGGGAGGATGATCAAAGATGATGTCAGGAGGTGGACAGGGGCCAAGTCATGTCGGGGCTTTTAGAATTCTTAAACAGGAGTGAAGTGATCTGACTGCTGTTTTAAAGCGTTGTTCTGGCTGCCCTGTGAGCACAGACTCTCATGGAAGCAGAACAGCAGCTAAGTTGTTGTGCAGCACACGCCAGGGTGGCGGCTGTGCACCTGCAGAGGAGGGACGCACGGGGGGAAGGTTTCAGAGGGGCCCACTGGAGGTTTGAATTTTGTGGGGATTAAATAATTACTTGCCAAGTGCTTAGAAAAGTGCCTAGCACATAGAAAGTGCTCAATCATTGATTCTTTATTATTTTTTTTTAATCTTTTTTTTTCTTTTTTTTTTTTTATTTTCCCCCAAAGCCCCAGTAGATAGTTGTATGTCATAGCTGCACATCCTTCTAGTTGCTGCATGTGGGACGCGGCCTCAGCATGGCCGGACAAGCGGTGCGTCGGTGCGCGCCCAGGATCCGAACCCGGGCCGCCAGCAGCGGAGCGCACGTACTCAACCACTGAGCCACGGGGCCGGCCCATGATTCGTTATTGTTATTAAAATACTTGAACAGCAGCCATTTTTTGAGCACGTAATTATATTTCAGGCACTATTCTAAAGTGCACTACGTTTCTTAGCTCATTTAATTCACTCATCATTTTGAGGTGGGTAGTTTGTTATCCCCATTTTACACAAGAGGGACTCCTAAACCACTCTGCCTCCCTTTGAAGGGGGCTTCTGTGAGGGTCCTGTGCACAGTGACCCATTTCTAAAAGCCCATCCTGTTCTACATTATCAGCCAGGGAGCTATCACACTTAACTAATATTAATGGTCCCTCAAATCTAGCAGTGGTCTTCCTTGAAGAACCAAGTTCCAAGCAGAAATAAAGTGTGTGATGTCTGATACAGCTTTGAGTCAGCATGCTCCCTAACTTAGCAGCATCCTCTCAATGTAAGATTTGCAGACTTGGACAGAATTCAGCTATGGTCATCATTTCAACAATGGAGCTAATTTCAGCTTATTTCTGCAGTACTGGGAAAGTCATTATGAAATAAAAGTGCACATATTGGGAGAAAAGACAGTGTAAATCACTTATCGTCAGTTGCTGATGAGTTCAGCCAAAACTAGAGGAATCAAAATAAGTGGTGCTCATAATAGCCTAGAAATGTTTTTAAACTTTTTCATTCGGGGGAACTCTTGAGGGGTTGGGTTTCCGGCCGCTGGCATCGGGTCAAGCAGAGACCGCAGGCAGCAGGGCAGATAAACTTTTTAAAGTTCCCACCTACCATAAAGCATATTTTCGGAGAACTGTGAACGTGGAATAGTTTGAGAACGTCTGATTTGTAGGAAGTCCCTCTCCAGAGTCCAGCTTCTTTTGTGGTTGTTAGAGCATTGCTACCAGAACTAATCCGAGTTCTCTTGGTTTTTCCATTTGTACCGGCTGTGAGTGCCTCCTT
Organism: Ceratotherium simum simum; assembly: GCF_057802395.1. Lineage (NCBI taxonomy): Eukaryota > Metazoa > Chordata > Mammalia > Perissodactyla > Rhinocerotidae > Ceratotherium > Ceratotherium simum. The sequence goes on along the minus strand of NC_141928.1, from coordinate 6,042,072 downwards.
TCCACGGATGTGGCCTGCTATTTTATGATGACCTTTCATCCTATCTCGCTTCCTGCCCCTTTTGTTTTTAGCCATCATCCTCTTCCAGTGGTAGCGTGTTTGGGTCTGGAAACACTGGAAGAGGAGGAGGTTTCTTCAGTGGCCTTGGAGGGAAACCCAGCCAGGATGCAGCCAACAAAAACCCATTCAGCTCGGCCAGCGGGGGCTTTGGATCTACAGCCACCTCAAGTAAGTTGAGAGTTTTTCAAGTCCCTCAGTCCCCTAATGCGAGTGTCATCATCCTGGTGTTATCAAAGCGTCAGTGACAAATGTAGAAAGGAAAGAAAAGGTCTAGAAGGCCCACTTAAAACATCTTCCCCAAAGCAGTGTGATGTGTTTTGATTTTGTTTTTTATTTTTGGTTTTTTAATGAGATGTCCCATATAATCGTGAAAAGACTTCAGAGCTGCAGGGAGAGGACTGGGTATTGAGCTGCTCCCCTCTTCTCTCCCAAGGCCCAGATTGCTCTGTTTCTTAGGATTGAAATGACTTGAAATAAATGCAGGCAGACAAGCATAAATGAGATCAGCAAAACAAGCTGGGTGTGCTTGGAGAGGAACATGTGGGTTTTCATTTGTGCAGTACTCTCTTTGAATTTCCTTTAAAATTCGGCTACTATAGAGAAATATCACCCAAAAGTTGAAGCCTTCATTATTTCTCATCTCTTACGTTTTTGTCTCATTTTCAAATGAAGCTGTATCTTTCCGCTGGCACTTTCTTCTCCAGCTAATTTTTAAAATTCTTTGTTGATCTGTCTATTCACGGTTTGAAATGAAAGAAAATTGTTTGTTTAAGTCTTTTTAAAAAATATCCTGCTGCTGATGGAGGCTGAGATGAGAAGCTGGGAACCTGTCATCTTCGTCTTAGCTTCTCGTTTAATATGCTGTCCGTGAAGCTTCGCTCATCCGTTGTGCTATGCTAGATCTTAATGAATTGAGAGCTAATGTTCTACAGACAGGACAGATATTTCCTTAATATTAAGGCTCATGGGGTTAAAAGCAAAGCTCTCCATGCTGAGTCTCCCTTCTGGATTCACAGATCAGATATTTTGATGTCGCTATCCATCTAGTAGTAATATATAAGGAAAGATTATAGTCAATAGACACATACCTCTTAACTTGTGAAATTTTATAATCAGAAACTTTGTTCTTCAACTTTCAGTCTGCCAGGAGGAATTTAGACTCCTAGACTGAGAAGATCTTTGAAATCGAGTCTAGAGGTTTTCAGAAACTGTTTCTGCAGATGAAGTCTTAAGCAGAATCCTGATATGTAAAACAGATAAAAATAGAGTACTCGGAAGCAGGGGTCAAAAACCAGAGATACACCTGGGTGGTTTCCCCATCTGTTCCCCAGCTGTCAACACAGAACTGCAGGGCTCCATAGCACATACTTTGAAAACATGATCCTTGTATAGCACTCTCCATTTTCCAGTAAGGAAGCAAGCCCAAGGTGGTTAGATGATTGTTTTTTTGTTTTGTTTTCATTCACAAAGCCATAAAGTGGCAGATCTAGAACTTAGCTAGATCATACATAATGTGCCAAACACAGCATCTGGCACATGCTAGTTAGAAATGTGGGTTTATCCCATAGGTAGGTTATCATCTGTGAGATTGTGTTACTAGTCTATTTTGTTAAAACTTCAGTGTGTCATAATACCCTTGTAAAAATTCCTTTTCTCCTGGCTGATTTCATCTCTAATGCCGTGGCTCTTACCTGTCCAAGAATCACCTTCTCTCAATGTTGGGCTGGAGCTGGCTTGCACTGGCTCACGAGAGCCAGCTGTGCACATGTCTCCCCAACTCCACGTTCAGTGACATCAGGGAATATTTGTTTACACCACTACAAATCAGGACTCTCTCCCTCCAGCCTGTTGTTCACTGGCACACCATTGTTTCTAATTCTTTAATTCTGGTTTAAAATAAACACGTATCTATCTTAACACCAGATACCTTCTAGTCTTCATCTCCTAAACGTTGGCTATTGTAAACTAGCAGTTTACTCTTATGCTTAAAGGATGTTTAAGTGAATTTGAAAGGGTACAGGAAAGGCTTAACATTATTTTGTTTTTAAAAACTAAATGTATGATTTGATAGTGAAAGGGACAGGAATTCTCTGTATCCCTGAGGACTAAGTGCAGGATAAGAGGAAGGAACAATGGAGAAGAAGGAGCTAGAAGTCATCTGGGGAGGGCATTGTTGTTGCTACAGAACTAAGTAAGAATGCTTTCTGCAAGTCACCAGGGACGGCCTCTTGCTCCTTGGGTGACTCTGCAGCATTTGATACTTTGGAACCCCACTTCTTTCCTGGACTGTGGATCGACTCTGCTGGTTCTCTACCTGCCTCTCAAACAATTCCTTCGTTGCTTATTTTCTTCTCTTTTCTCTCTGTGATTGTGGGGTGTGTTCCCCATCATCATCTGAGTGCTCACAGTGGTCTCCAGACTCCCTTCCCTGCTTCCAGTCTCCTCTGCTGTGGTCTGGAAATCCATAAAATTGATTGTCTTAAAACTCTGCTTTTATTTTGCCACTGTCCCTATTCAAAACCCTTTATCCTACTGTCTGTAGGATAAAGTCCAAACCAACTCCTTAGGCTGAAATTCAGGGAGCTGGCCCCAACACACTTTTCTGACTTTGACTCACTTCCCCCAACACATTCCCTCTGCTTCAACCAGTATGTCTGCTTGCTGTCCTTCACACACAGACACACACCTCTCACTTCCCCCTGCTTCAGTGCAGGGCTCACACTGCTCCCTGTGCTGCACCCACCTGAACCTCCCCTCCTTCAAGGGCCGGTGTCAGGCTCTTTTTCTGTGCAGCTTGGCCTAAGGGTCACGTGGCCCACAGTGCTCTCTCCTCTCTGGATTCTTGCAGCCCTTGTGTTCCGTTCCCTCACAGGACGTCAAGCAGAAGGGAACTAGCCTTTCTTGATCACCTCCTGTGTGCCAGGTGCTCAGTGTATGTGGTCTAATCACTTCTTACGACAGTACTTTTAGGTGTGGCCGTCCTTGTTTTACCAATAAGGGAATAGGTTCAGAGAAGGGATGTGGACTTAGGTGGGTAACAGCCATTAAGTAACATAGCCACGGTTTAATCCAAGAATGTTTCCTGGCTCTGGTCCACTGTGGTGCCTCCTGAGGTCTTGCTGGCCTGCAGTGTAGCAGTGCTCCTCCCGGCTGTGCCTTGTTGGACAGCCCTTGTGCTCTTTCCACATGGCACTGCACATGCTCCCTTACAGATAGATAGCTGAGCACACATTGAGCCAACCACAAGCTCCCTCTGTGACATTTAGGCCCCAGACTGCCTGGTCTGGAAGCTGCCCTCTTTAGCCCTGAGAAGTGATGGGAACTATGTGATGACCGAGAAAGACAAGCTGGAAGTACTGTTGCCTGGAGTTGGCGTGTTCTGTATCCGTAGGCTCACACTTTGTAAAAGTTTCTTCTCTCTCTCTTCCCCAGAGACTCTAGCAAAGATATGCTATTAACCCCTGGGGTCATTTAAAATTCGGCCCCACAGTTACCTGTAAAGACCTACTGCCTCCTGAGTCTTGTCCTGAGGATGCTGGTTAGAAGCATTCTCAGCACAGTCTTTCTTTTTTTTTTTTTTTTTTTTAATTTTTATTTATTTATTTTCCCCCAAAGCCCCAGTAGATAGTTGTATGTCATAGCTGCACATCCTTCTAGTTGCTGTGTGTGGGACACGGCCTCAGCATGGCTGGAGAAGCGGCGCGTTGGTGCGCGCCCGGGATCCGAACCCAGGCCGCCAGCAGCGGAGCACGCGCACTCAACCGCCAAGCCACGGAGCCGGCCAGCACAGTCCTTCTGTTCAGAGACCTGAAAGACGTATTCGTGTGAGGATGTAGAAGCCGTTTGATAAAGATCTTTTGGGCCTGCAACTGTTCTTTAAGAAAATGTCTTGGAAAGTGTCCTGGATAAGAGCTTCTTGAGAGCCCCCTTCTCAGTGCATGTTGAATTCTTGTTTAGTGACTTTAGACCTGCAGAATGACATGGGACCTGGTCTCTGTGATGTTATTTATATCAAAGGTATATCAAGTATAATTTAATTTAAGTTGGGTCAGACTCTAATCTTAGATTATGCTAGTATTTTTGCCAGATAAAAGACCAGCGAGGATCCACATTGTGCCAGCAGGGTGGAAGCCCAGAGCAGATGCCAGTTTCCCCTGTACTTGTCACCCCCAAAGTGGAAGTCGCCTGGTGGCTCTGCAAAGACAGGTTTTCTTACTGGCCAGTTTATTCAGAAGTGAAGAAGAATCTCTACAGTGAAATATTGTTCCAACCACCAAGATATTCTCTTACTTAACGTATTTTCAAGAGCTAGAGACTTATTTTGGAGCCATTAGGAGAAAACAGAGAAACACGTTGTTGACCATAGAAACAGAGAGAAGCAGACATCATTTTATGCCACTTTGTTTCAGAGCAGCTTAAATAAATCCTAAAACGTTTCAACATGTAGAGTTCCTTTTGAGACTGCAAATGACAGCTCTTACGACTTGAATGGTTTAATTCTTGTGATTTTTGCAGAATGAAAAGGATTTAATTTTTACAGCTCACCTACTCTCTGTTTTATTACACGGAACGTGATTGGGATATGGGAGGAGGAAGAGTTAAAGACAGAGAGGGGAGGTTATATTTTCTGAGGATCTACCACATGCCTGACTGGGTGCTCTATGTACATTGTCTCATTTGGTGTTTACAGCAGCCTGGCATGGCCACAATTGCTGTCCCCATTTTTATGTTTGAGGAAGCTGGGACGTAGGAAGGTTCAGTTCTTGCCCAATGTCATAGTTGTTGTAGGTATTCTAAGCCAGGTCTGACTGTAAAACTCATGCTTGTTCCACTGTAATACGCTATGAACATCTGAAAGACAGGATTCTTAAACAGATAAAGGGATAAAGAAACCCAAAGACTTCTAAATGTTCTCTGACTTCTCAGGAATTTAAGTCTCCCAACATTGTCCCCGTAAAATCATTTCCCCTCTGTATTTTGAGTTTCTCCAAGAGGAGATCTAGCCCCTAATCTTGCACTTAGATTTGTGTGCTATTTGGAATTCTGCATTGTTAGCACTAACAGAGTCAGAAAATTGCAGTCCTCTGTTCTTGAAATTCCAAGTAAAAGGAGTGACTGAGAAGCCTGTTTTCGTCTCCAGTGTCAAATGTCCTGCCATTGGTGGAACCAGATGTAACCTCCAGCTAGCTCATTAGGGGGAAGATCAGACTGTTCAAAGAGGACAGCAGGGAATAAATAATCCTGTGGTACCGTCTGTGAGGATGCTGGAAAGGGATCTGTAAATCACCCCGCTGTCAGTGCGTGACATACTATAGCCACGCTCTTGAACTGTCAGCACTAGTTTCACAGAGCAGGTGACCATGTGGTAGTCCAGGGCTCTGTGCCTGGAGAGTTGAGGTGATGGTGTCCCTGAGATAAGGCTGCTTATGTCCTAGCCTGTGGATCAAGAGCACTGCAACGGGAAGGATTCACAGAGTTGCCTCTCACTCTGGGGTGGGATTGGCAGCAGAGTGAGATGAGAGACGTTGGGATTGACAGATTAGGGGGTGGACCACCTCTTCACACAGCTCAGCTTTGAGAGAGAGTCGTTCCCTTTCCACTGCTCTCCTTTCTCCACCTTTACTTTGAGCGCCTGATGGGCTTATACAGATGTCTGTACTTCTCACTTGGTGACGTAGAGCTTATCATTACCCACCCAGAGCTTATCATTTCAGCCTCCTATTTATGCCTGTGTCTTTGGGCATTGACCCCATTTCAGGATAACTTTTCCCTGCCTTATTGTGGGTACAAACTCATTTTACTAAAATGCCCATCCAAACATGGGGGGAAATGTGAGCTTCCCTCTCCCCCCCAAAAAAAGTAAAAGAAAAATTGCTGATACATAGCGTGCTCTTGGTGTTATCCAAGGCTGCTTCTGTGTATATGACTTTGGCTAGTTATATATTGCCTGTCAGATTTGCACTTCTTGTAACAAAACACCTCTCACCCATCTTGGTTTTTAGAAGTTTCCTTTTTTCCTTTAATTCTTGGAGCAGATTCAGTGCATGGTTGAGGGAGTGACCTGTTAGATAAGCATCTAAAAGGTCAAGGGCTTAACTGAACCCCTTAGAAAGAGGAAGTCAGCCTGGGAGTCCTGCTGGCCTCTTCATGTTCTTGAGAACATCCCCAGCTCCCGTCAGATCAGAGGTAGGAGCAGTGGGGGTTTTCTTGTGTCATCTGCCATTCTCTGAGCAGACCAGGCAACAGCAAGCATGCCCGACTAGCCTATAAAAGCAGAATGCTGGAAGCATCATGCTTGGTTTAGATTTGCTCTAACTTTATTTTCTCTAGTTTGACAAAATTTGAAGTTGGTCTGCATGTGAGGAGATCGATGAAAACAAGCCTTAGTCTTCAGGAGAAGATAGTCTCTTGTGGAGCTGCTGTCTTGGTCCTCTATTGGTGGATAGGCCTGATACCTGTGGGAGCACAGAGGAGTTTCTGCAGAGGACCCTCTTCATTGGGGCCTGTTGCTACCTCTTTATTTTGTGCCTGTAGGATCATGCCAGGAAATCCTGAGTCTGGGTACCAAAATGATTAAGAACTTGTCATCAAGATGGGTGCAAGTCAGAGAAGGTATCCATTGCGCTACAGCTCTGCCCCCTTGGATCCTAGACTTCTTTGTCACACCCTTCTCCCAAAACACCTGGCTGAGGTTTCATCCTTCTCTATTCTAAGAAGTAAATAAGGACATTTTTCTCCCTCTGACCTCCCTCACACACGTTTTTCATCTCTTCAGATACCTCTAACCTATTCGGAAACAGTGGGGCCAAGACCTTTGGTGGATTTGCCAGCTCATCATTTGGAGAGCAGAAACCTACCGGCACTTTTAGCTCTGGAGGAGGAAGTGTTGCATCCCAAGGCTTCGGGTTTTCCGCTCCAAATAAAACAGGTACTTCTATCCTTACTAGCTGTGGTTCTTTTTTATACGTCTATTTTACACATGCATAGATCTGGAAGATCTCTCGAGGGTGGTTCCCAAGGGAGTAGGATTGGCATCTAGATGAAGTGACGTCCCCCCCAATTTATTTATATATTTACCGAGCATCTGCTGTGTTCCTGACACTGCTCTAGGTCTCCTGAGACGTGTTAAAAAGCGCAGAGTGCAGGCCTATGAGAACTTACAGTCTTCCTGGGGAAGAAAACATTGTAAATATTTAGGAATTGCTGAACAGCCAAAGTAAGGGAACACAAGAAAAGGTGATAACTGAAACATAAACAAGAGAGCATCCTGAGTCACAGACTTGCTTGGGTGTTCATTACCGTCATGGGCAAGACAGACTATCTGTTTAATTTTTTATGTCTGTCATTTTGCCCTTTTTCCCAAATCACATTTTTTTTACTTTTAATTGAGTATAACATACATAAATATATTACATATACATATACAGTATCCACATATCGTAGTGTACTGCTCAGTTAATTTTCACAGTTGCAATATACTCATGTAATCAAGAATAAAGAATATTACCAGCACTACTCTTTATCCCAACATTACTTTTAAAGCATACATCTATAAACTGTGTGACTTTTTATAATTATGTATTATATTTATAATTAAAAATTTTAAACAATATATGTTTAGATAGAAAAACAATTCATTTCTGTCAACTACCTCTCTGTCCTATTTCTGTCTCAGAGATCTGCAGAGGGTCTGCATTCCTACCCTTGTGTGAAAAGATTTTTTTTTTAAGGCAGGGGGCATGGCGGGGGGTGGGGGGTTGTTTGTTGAGAAAGCAGTTTTTAAACCAAACTCCCATGAGTGAGCAGTGTATGGGAGACTTTGAGGTTATGCAAATCCCAGAGGAAGGATCCTACCTGAGGACCACATGCATAGGTGGCTCTGACCTAGGACTGTCCCAAATTAGTACCTGGAATTCGGCCTTTTAGAGCCTAAATTGCTATGGTTTCCAAACGCACTGGGCCCCTTTACTCAGACCTGTGACTTGGGTGGGTTAGTCTTTGGATACTAGTTTTTGATACTCTTTTCCTAGAATTTAAAATGGACTAGAAATGAGCATTGCAGCTTTGTTTTGCCCCCAACCTTCCCTGCAGTGAATGATTTAAAAAGGAAAAGACTACAAGGTTCTTGGTCCTAGTTAACAGGGTAAATGTTATTTGACTAAGAAATTTTGGTTCGTTAATCATCAAGACTTAATTTATTTTTTTAAGGAACCTGATAATGTTTTCTTTGACTCATGTGTTTTTCTTATGTGTTCTCCCTATCCTGGGGTCCCGTTCCAATTGATGTGAGAACCTGATGCTCTCATTTTTTTGTCTTAGAGAAAATGTATCTTCTGCCTTTCAGAATATTTTTCCTATTTGACTGTTTGCCCCATGAAACCGCCTAGATTCAGGACTGTAACAGAGAAAGCTACCTTTCAAATACATGGGATGAATGAACCACTAAGCAAAAAGGGGGAGGTGGGGGTGGAGGAAAGACTGCTCTCCTTTGTGCTTCTGAAACTTTGTCTCTGCTGCAGAGCCAGTGTCGGTTCTCAAAGAGCTCCTTCCCTAGAAAGAGGCGCCTCAGAGTATGGAGCACAAGGAAGGGCTGCTTTAGGTAAAGCAGTTAACCTTCCTGCCGCTGCAGTACAAATGCCTAAAGGGTCAGGATTCTCGCTTTCTGCTCTCAGAGGGATGGATTTTAGATTGATGGGTCTTTGAAAAATTCCCAAAGTGTCCATCCTCCCTTCAGTACAATTGCATTAGAAAAGAACAGTGCTGGAGATTATTGGAGGGGGACAGACTGAAAATGACCTTGCTGCCATCCCCGGTCCATTGGGTTCACCCCACTGCTCTTGCTAGAGTTGCTGGCCTTAGTGGCAGTGGAGGGAGGTGGCGTGACACATAACGGTTGGATGATAGGTGGTCTTTTGAGTCACTCAGACCTTGTTCCAATCCCAGCTCCACCACTTAGCAGCTGCCCCAACTTAGACAAGTGACGGATCCTCCGAGCCTCAGTTTCCTCACCTGTGAAGTAGGGATCCCAGGTTTATTGGGAGGATTAAAGCAAACCGTTATATGGCACCTGGCACGTGGAGGGCTCTCAGTAAATGAGATCTTTTATTATCATTGAGTATTAGTAAGTTTCTGTTTCTTCTGGAGAAGAAAATCATGAAAAGATGGCATCTAATAAAATCGAACCCCACCTAGCATCAGGAGTGAGTTGCTTGTCTCCAAAAATAAGACCAGAGTGACCCTTCTCTTCCTGTGTCATTTAGCTGTGACCCAGGTTTGTTGTTTGGGGGCATTGTGCGTGCGTGTATGTGTTGAATCTCCTCCCTCCTCTGTCCAGTTTACCTTCTGTATCATTGTGACTTCTCGTGTTTCACTCACCTTCCACCACCAAGTCTGAACAATATGGAGCGCTGGAGAAAGCCCTGTGTGTCTAGGAAGAAAGTGTAACTAGAGCTGGGTTTGGTCTTAAATAATTCAGCAGCAGGGGTTTTTTAGCACTTTTTTTTTCCATTCTGTTGTATTTGTAACTGAACAGTCTCCATTATCATGGCTTGGGATTTCACTCAGGGTTTTAAACTACAGAATGTTAACCCAAACATGAGCCTTAGCAAAAAGTATCTTCTCAGTTGTGCAACCACTTTTAATGGTAAATAAGCAAATGATTACATCATGAAATGAAATAACAGTTAACTAGAGAATTTAGCTGACAGCTTTTCACACCCGGTATTTGATCTTTCCTGCTTCAGGTGGCAGGCAGAAGCTTGTGGTGGGCTCATGCTTATAATAAGGAGGCCTGATTATCCCTCTACAACGGGATTCTCTTTCTGAAAGGGGCGAGAATAACATCCTTGTCTCCTTGAGCTGATCGCCCCTTTGCTTGTCCCTAGGCAAGCATTCCCTTTAGCACGTAGCTCCTAGCACGTAGCACCGTCATTCCCTTTAGCACGTAGCTCCTAGGCATTACCCGTTTTAAGAAATACTCTCCTTTAGAGCACGTTTCTTGTACCATTTTGTTCCATTCCATTCCACAGACACTCACTGATGGTCTCTGCTGATAGCCTAGAATGATTTCAGCAGTATCTTGGGGATTGGGAAGCCTCCTCAGGAGCAGAAGGGATAGTCAGGGAAGGATGGTCCATCGTTCTTCTGCCTGATGGGCATCTTCACTAATCCAGGGAGGCTGCTTCAGGCACGCCTGACCCTTTTCTGTGCAGTCACCTAACAGTGTGCAGCCCGCCAGCCCGTGTTCACATGAGCAGCAGTGTGGGGGCCTGCAGAGGAGTCCTGGACTAGGACGGCTCTCCTCACAGTGGATTGGTTGCTTTATCACATTTACACATTAGCCTTCCTCCAGAGAAGACATTCAGTGTGCTTGTTTATTGAGGAGCAATTCCTGACTACAGAGAGAAAGCATTTTTTTAAAAAATTTTCTGTACAAAGAGAGAGACGGGTGAGAGACATGAGAGCCATTAGGCTTTAAATAAATAAAAAGCCCCTGGCTGAGTGCCAGCGCTGGGTGTCTCCCCATCCCTCCTATAACCCAGTTCACAGATTCTCCCCGAGAGGGGACTTGGGGCCTCTAATTTTATCATGTGGGTTTCCATGAAGCTAGATGCCTTGCCTGGGTGGTGATAAGTAATCAAATCTGGGTAGGGGTTGGAGTTTTTGAGAACAGTTTTTCAATGAGGAGTCTCACAGCTGCACACGGGCTGGGAAGGGACCTAAAATGACCATGGTGCTTCTTGGTGGCAATCTGACTTCACAAGATATAGAGCTGATGAGTCCAGCTTGCCTCTGGGAGGCACTGGGGATTTCGCAGACAAACATGGGGGCTGCTGGGTTCTTAGAATTCCAAGGAGCTCTCCCGAGTGGACCCCAGACCCCTCTGCTAGGAATGGAGGGGGGCGGCTTGGTGTTTGGTTTTAATTGTTATTGTGCTGATGGAAGGGGTGTTGCCCTTTGTTATAGCTCTTTGTATTTGAATTTCTAACGTATTTTCCCTTTTTTCCTTCCTCTTTTGATTTGGTTTCTCACTACTCATTGTCTTCTCTTCCTGTCTCCTTCTTTCTTTCTCCCTGTTTCTGTTTGTTTGCCTCTGTTTTGCTCAGGTGGCTTCGGTGCTGCTCCAGTGTTTGGCAGCCCTCCTACTTTTGGGGGATCCCCTGGGTTTGGAGGGGTGCCAGCATTCGGTTCAGCCCCAGCCTTTACAAGCCCTCTGGGCTCGACGGGAGGCAAAGTGTTCGGAGAGGGTACTGCAGCTGCCAGCGCAGGAGGATTCGGGTAAGCCCCCCGGGGAGGGACCTAGGGAAACCCACAAGCTCAGACCAGCCGAAGGCACTGGGGCCTGGTACTCTTGTTTTGAAAGGAAAGTTCCCTACTCTTGACTGTGAGCTGAAGGCCCCTCCCTTGAAATCAGCAAACAGGTCATTCTAGAATTCCTATTCTCTCTAGGGGAGGGCTCATTTCTTCCAAGCCAGACTCTGTCGACTACGTGAGTAGACGTTGCTGTGCCCTGATATGTCGAGTACTGATTGGCAGCCCCCCGTTCTCCTGGTGGAGCTAAGGGATTGGTTAAAGGACGAAAAATAGCCCTGCCACAGCTACCGTAGAGCCAAGCTCGCCCCTTGTGTGGTAACATCTGTTAGGAAATTCTGAATGAATAGTGTTCACTAGATTCTTTCCTCATGGGATTGTTGTACATTAGACCCATCGTCCTTGAGTAAACGACTTCGTGCATGCCCTGCTCCACTCCAGACCCCCGGCGTGGGTATTCCGTCTACTTCATTCAGCCTCTGTCCTGGGCACTACCCCGGCCCCCACACTTGCAAGAGTCACGATGACTGCTCAGCTTTCAAAGCTGCTCTTGCTGCCCGTGCACGTCGTCACTTGAAAATGCCCCAGTAGGGATTTGCTTTTAATGACCCCAGAAGTTCAGTCTGGTTGCCAAAACCCCAAGGAGAAAAAAGCCTTCACCACGCCACAAAGTCACGGTAAAATGCATGTGGCGATGACTGCGGAGTGTCTTGACAGAGGAGGTGTTGAGGTCTGAAATCCACGTCTGGTAGATCCTGGCCCTCGGCACTGGCTCTGGATGTGGAAAGCAAAAGATTTGGGGAAGGGGGCTTTGTTTTTGGGAATTGTCAAGGTACTTGGGAGCAGTCTTGGCAAGGTGATACCATCTTTATCTTGACAATAAACTTAAGTATGTTCTTTTTCATACCCTTTCTCCTCCATGAAAGATGCTGGTGCAGAAATACTAGCAAATTTCAAGGAAAGTGAGCAAGTTGATGTACTGTGTCTTGGATTTCATGTAGAGACTAATGGGTCTTTTAAGTTTCCCCCAGGAAACCCTGAGAATTAAAGTTAAGGAAAGCTTTTCGAGGAGAGTTGGGCCTAACTTAAACCAGTATTCTTGGCCAGTTTTGATGGACGCTGATTTCTCCAGTGACCACCCAGCCCAGAGTACTACAGAGTTGGTGGAAGGTTTTTGGTTGACTGGGAATTTGAGGTTTTATTTACTTGTTTGAAACCAGCTATTTTTTTTTACTAGTAGAAAAGTATTATATTCTGCCTTGGAGGGGCTCTCCCACATAAATCCCATCTGGCTGGTTAGTTGCATTTTGTCGAACAGGGTAACAAGTACCACCTCTGGTGTGAAATCTCCGGAAGAACCCATCACCCTTTTTCAAGTCCATGGTCTCTGACCCCACAGACATCTGAGGACTTCCCACTGTGGTTTATGAGAGGCCTGAGGCAGGAGTAGGAAAAGATCAAGACCAGTCAGGACCACTCTGGGGAAAAAGTACAGTGAGAGCAGGCCCATGGCATCTGTGCGTGTAGAATACACCTTACCTCGTGGTGAGCAGTAAATAGAATCAAGATCCAGAGAGGAGCTGAAGATAAATAAATGGGGGGCGGGGGTTGTCGACAAATGAGAAATGCTAAAATAACGGAATAGAATTGAAGATTTATTGGAGATAGAAAAAGAAAAAAATGTAGTGCTGCTTAATATCCAAATGACCTGCAATTTCCAGCCAGTGGCTGAAAACTGAAACACTGGACAAGTTGGATTTCATGTTGTATTCCTGTTATTTTTCTTCCCAAAGCTGAGATGAAGGTTTGCTCTGGCTCTGGCCCATTCTTTCTGAGCGGCTGCTAGTTTAGACCAGTCAACCAAGCACATCACCTCGATATCTGTATGCCGTGCCCTCCCAGACTGACGAGGGTGGATTGAGGCTTTCGGGCAGCAGAGTGACAGCGCGGCCACGCTAATGAATCTGCTTTCTCCCTGGAACCCAGGTTTGGGAGCAGCAGCAACACCACATCGTTTGGCACCCTTGCAAGTCAGAACGCTCCGACTTTCGGATCGCTGTCCCAACAGACTTCTGGGTTTGGAAGCCAGAGCGGGGGATTCTCTGGCTTTGGCTCGGGCGGAGGAGGTAGGCAGCCAGACGTTCTTCCCTCACAGTGTTCCCTCCTGCCTTTTCCTCAGTAAATGCTCTCCCCACACACACACGCCAAAGAAATGGGTGGTTTTTACCTGGCTATTCAGTTTAGTATTTTAAAAGTTGAAAGTGGTTGAAAGACACAGTGTTCTTTTTAGGTTTCATTTAGGCTTGTAACATGGTGCCGTTGCTTACCAAATAAATGACTGACTTGATTTTCTCTCAAGATTTGAGAACCCAAAATAATAACCATCTTGCTAGACCTTGGTTTAAAAATCCAAGCCAACAGACTCAGAAAACAAGATGTGGAGACTTCACAAAATGTCTTTCATTTAGTGGACATTCAGATAGTGGAATATGTATGTTCTCTTTTTATCCTTGCAACACACTTATGAGGCACAGAAGTTAGGCAAGTTATTATTTTACAAATGAAGACACAGAAACTCCAGGAGGCCAGCTTGCCCAAAGGGCCAGACGGTGAGCAGCAGAGCCAGGCGTGGAACGCAAGTGTCCTGCTTCTCTCGCCTCAAGAAAAAGAGGAAGCAACTGGATGGGAAAAGTAGAAAAAACACATTTTCCTAATGAGATGGATCTGTGTGGCACAGTGCAGCTAAGTGAGAGGGGCCATGCCGGAGACCCTCCGCCTGCCCCCAGCAGGGGGAGGAGGGAAGAACCCTAAAATACTAAGAAGACAACTCACCTTCCTGCCCGGCCTGCAGACGGTGGGCAGGAGAGCTTTCCATAGGGAATAAAGGGAGGGAAAGAATGTAGCCTGGAGTCCACCTTCGTCTTTCAAATGTCTGTGTTTTAACTTCACCTTGTTCATCTTTTTCAGGATTCAACTTTGGATCATCTAACTCGTAAGTGTCTGTCTCCAGTTTTGAGTCATTAAATAAGGATGGAAGAGTGTACAACATGTGAAAATATGGACTCCTGATTTTTGCTGTCTTGTACATTTTGTATCCATTTTTCCTGTTTTAAAAGCTTGTCCTGGAAGCGTGGGGGTTCCGTGGCAGGTGTGGACTTGCTGATCTCAGTAAGAATATGGCAGGAGGTGCCAGGCCTAGCCTTCTCAAGGGCCATGCATAAGAGAGAGAAGAATGTGCCTTCCAAAGAGCAAAGACTAGAAGACAGGACTTAAGAGATGCTTTGCCTTATTTCCCTGTTAGTGTCTCAGAAGCTTCATGCTGACCACCGAGCTCCAGGCCCATTATCAAGTCTTATTTTTTGATCCTCAATCTAGTTTCTGTGTAGAATTGCATGACTTTAGAAATTCAGAGTCCTGAACTTTGAACACAGGCAGTTGCATGAGCCCTGAAGCCCTTTCTCGTCAGAGCAGGAGCTGATCCGCCTCTCTCCCGGGCTTCCTTGCAGGTCCGTCCAGGGCTTTGGTGGCTGGAGAAGCTGAGTGGCTGTCGGTGTGCCCTTCCGTTCCTGTGACCAGCTGCATTCTCAGCAACTCTTCGCTGAGCAACACTGGAGCCGTCCTGTAAAGTGAACGTTCTCATTGAAACACACACCCAGAAAGAAACAGCAGAAACCAAAACTCTGGAGATGCTTGCGTCCTTGTTTTGTTTTGTATTTCGTGTTGGTTGTTTTTTTCTACTCCCTGCTGTTAAACTGTTTGGTCTGTTTCCATACAGAACGTATGTAGGTTTTTTCAGGTCACAGCCAAGGAGAGAGGTTGCCTCGTTTCTGTGGCTCTGAGAAACCTGCACAGCCTCCCGTCAGCCAGCAGTGCATGTCTTCAAGGAGGGCATCAGAAGTAACCGGCATAGATGTGGATGAATCAAGGGAGTAGGCAGCTTCCCCCGCCAGTCTCCCCTGCTCCCTCGGACCTGGGGCCCTCCACATAGGGAGGAGGTCGAGTGCCGGCAGCAGCCTTCTTGAGGCCATAGCATGGTCTCTCCCCTTCTTGTCCTTCTTGCTGTCGGGTGTCAGGACCCTCAAGGTGCCCACTTTATGACTGGGTGGAGGGAAGGAGACACTTGTGCGGGCGTCACTGCGTTTCAGAAGAGGTAGCAGCAGCTTACAGTGCAGGTGGCTGCGAGGGGCCTGGAGGACAGACCAGTGAATGCTCCTGGCGGCTCTGCTGCCCCGGGACGGCCTCTTCAGCACATCTTCTCGATTTGGCTCTTGGACCCTGGTGTCCCACACCTAATTTCTTCTCTTCTGGAGGGGAGGTGGGCAGTTGATTGAGAAGACAGCCTTTATCTCCAGTAGGTGACAGTGACATTGGTAACCACGCCTGGCCCTCTGTCTGTTACCCACAGTGCAGATAACCCTTGGGTAGACCCAGGCTACTGCACTATAATGCCACAAGTGTTTGTGAGGAAGGCCTAGAGATCGTCAGTTCAGTCTCATTAACGTGTGGGTAATGCAGTGTCTTCAGGTCGGGCCATATGTTATTTCTTAGGCCTGTGATATCCTAGACAGCTGCTGACAAACAGGGACGGGCTTGCATCAAAAGTACGTGTAAGAATTGGTGGTCTTTCGGGTCCAGAATATGATAGGGCTCTGGCTTGGGTCATTAGCAGGGGGGTTGGAAAGGGACAGTTGTTCAGAGTTTTACATATTGGAAAGTTGTATTTTGAAATGTTTTAATAAAAGTTTTCCGTGTGATTTAATTTGTCATGTTACAGCCAGGGTGTGGCTTTGCTGGTTCTCTTGGCTTGTTGGGGAGGGTAGTCCTCCACAAGGTGCCCCTGTGCCACAGACTGCCCTGCTGGCCCCCCTCTGCTGGTGCCTCACAGGCTTGCCCCAGTCCTGCAGATCTGATCCCGAGGAACTGAACATGGGCCTGGACGCCCTAGGGCGTTGAAATCCATGGTTTCTTAGGCTCATCAGAAGAGGATCTCGTAGTGCAGCACTGTTGGGTTTCAGGAACCCCAAACCAGGTGTCCCTGGGTGACTTATTTTGTTCTCTGTGCAGTTTATGAGAGAAGAATGAGGGTCTGTTTGGCCTTTCCATTAATTAGGGCGTCTGCCTCTTTCGGAGACCTTGGACTTCAGTAATTTAATGTGTACCGTTTTGGTCCTTGTGGAATTGAAGAGCTTGTCTCCACCTGTCCTCACATGAGGCCCCTCAGCCATGGGTCAGAGGATGGTCCCCAGATGTCCACACAGCCAGGCCCCTTCCCCAACACGTACTTCTTAGTTTATATTCAGGGGCCATCTTGAGACAAAGGAACTCAAATTTTGGTGGGAAAAGCTCACAGCAGAGGGCCTCCCTTTAAAGGGAGCAGCGTGGGCCTGGCCCTATGGCGTGAGCGGTTAAGTGCACACGCTCTGCTGCGGTGGCCTGGGGTTCGCTAGTTCAGATCCCGGGTGCGCACCGACGCACTGCTTGTCAGGCCATGCTGTGGCGGCATCCTATATAAAGTGGAGGAAGATGGGCACGGATGTTAGCCCAGGGCCAGTCTTCCTCAGCAAAAAGAGGAGGATTGGCAGATGTTAGCACAGGGCTGATCTCACAAAAAAAAAATAAAGGGAGCAGTGTGACTAGGTAACCCAGAGCTGACTGCTGCCTTGACGTGTCATCCTGCCGACCGACACCCAGACCAAGCCAGTCTCCTGTTCTTCTGTTTCCCCCAGAGACTCTTTCTTATAAATAGAAGCTGGTTCGGCCTAAACCCTTGACCTCAAATTCTCTGCGTTAATCCTCCATTGAGGTGGCATGTGACATCTCTCCATAAGGCCATATCAGCTGTGCTTGGCAGGATAACGCCCCTCCCCCCCCCACCACCATAGGGGGAATGCACTGCTGGTGCCTGAGCCCCTCGGAATTCCTTTTTTGGGGTCGATTTCACTCGTAGGTGGCGGGGGTCATCTGAGAGCACAGCCAGCATGCATCCCCTGAAACCCCAGCTCCCAGGGTGGCAGGCCGGGAATGAACAGCGGCTCTGGCCTGCCCTGGAGAGGAGGACGGGGCGTGAGCCTTCCCAGATGGGGCGGGCAGAGAGCAGGGGTAGGAGTGTGGGGACCATGTCCCAGTGAGAGGGGGCAACAACTGCGGCACAGGCTGGGGGATGCCCACACCCAGCCCCTGTGGGGCAGGCAGCCACGGTGGGTAGGCTGGCAGTCGCCAGTGGCTTCATTTGTATTTCTGCCTGTGTAACTCAGGAAAGGCAGGAAGGAAAAGGGGGAAGGCAGTTTAATGAGCGAGGTCGTGTTTTGCTAGGCTTTTCCAGACATGAATGTGTATTCACAGTTCGTGCTTCGGATGGCCACACGGCGAGAGAGGCCACGAGTCGGGTGTCTCAGGGACAGGCAGAACGCAGATAACAAAGGGGGCAAGCGCACAAGTCCCCTCGCACGTTGATGTGGCTGTGAAGCCCTCTAGTGCCCAAGCTAGTGGTCCCCCACGCTGTCCTGCCCGTCCCCGCAAGTGGCCTGGTGCCTGCCTTCAGCTTTGCTCTCTTTCTGGCGACCTCCAGAAAAGTTTCTAGGTCAGGTCCCGGGCACTACGGAAAGGGCGTGGACCGTGCAGGCTGACCCCGACCCTCGCTAGCTCTGTGGCCAGAACAAGGCACTTGGCCTCTTGGTGTCGTGAGGGCTTTTCCCTCAGTGGTAACGTGGAGGTGAGGATAGTGGTCTTGCGGCATGGTTGTGAGGGTTCACTGAGGTGACACAGGGAGAGCACCTGGCGCGGTGGGTCCTCACTGAGTGGTGGCTGTTCTCACCCTGTGGGACCTTGCCCTACACCCGCGGTAAACAATTCTAAGTAGATTCCCACTTTACCCTCTGGGTTGGGGTGGGGGGCACCTTCCATCTGGCTGTCGGCCCCCTCTCAAACACAGGACCACATCGGGTGAGGGGTCGTCCCTCACTGAACGACGCTCCGCTGCTGAAGTGCTCGATTTCAGTTTGACGTCCTGATCCAGCAGAGCTGGGTTAGGCCCTCGAATCCGTTTTTGACAAGCTTTGCGGGTGATTTCCAACGTAGACGGTCCATGGACCACGTTTTGAGAAACCCTTTAACTGCAGTAACTAAGTATTTTCCTCCCGGGGAGCATCTGAAAGAGAACTTGACTCCCGTGGACGTGTTTCTTTTGCCGTTAATCCAGAATAAGGGATCTGTCTGAGGTTGTCAAGGAAACACCGAGTGTAAATGGCAGCTGCTCTTTGGGCACCTGCTCAAGAAAAAACACAGGTGGGCTGTCACAGCCTTCCCACTCAGACAGCTCTGGACGCCGCCTCTGTGGAGTCTCGCGATGAACGATGAGGGGAAACAGCTTCTTTGCCCTCATCGTGCCTCCCGACGTGGCTCCCTCCCTCTGTGTCTGCTCGCCACGTAGTCCTTTATGACCAAGTAGTAAGGAGCCATGTCCCCGCGTCCTCCCGAGCTTGGCTCTCTCAGTCTTGTCCTTTTCTCTCTAGTTTCAGCAGCTTGGGAGTTCTCATTCACAGTTTCTCTCAGAACACCTGACCAGTGCTTCTCAGCGTTTGCTGGCTCTCAGTCCTCGTCCTTCTAGGTGTCGCTTGCTGGGGGGAAAGGGGGGCAGGTGTGTCTGCCACCCTGGCTGTCTGGGCTCAGCTCTCCCTCCCCCTCCTCGTGTTCTCCTCATTGGTCTGATCCCTTATCACTCAAGTGTGGAAAAAAGCAATTGGACTTCGGATTGTTGTAGCCCCCAAGCTTCTGCTGGCTTCAGAATGTTTCCTGTGGGCAGTTAGTGCAGCCAGAACAAAAAGGGCGCTGTGGTCAAATAAGTTGGGGAAAAGAATGGACACAACAAAATTTAACAGATCTTTTTATTGGAGGACACTTTGAGCCTCTATATGCAAATTTGCTTTGTAAATCAATAAGATGAAATAGCTATTTCCCAAATCTTTTTGACCAGGAACCTTGCTGCTGGAGCCAAATTCCTTGGAACTCATCCTGGGAAGCGCTTCGTTGTTGGTGTCTCTGGACAGAAGCATGGCTTACTTGCAGGTGGTGTTTCTAACACACATTCGTCTCTTGTGTTCAATTATAAAAGTAGTGATAATTTATTGAATGCCTACTATGTGCCAGGTACTGTCTATCCTATGTGCTTCGCAGACATTTTCACATTTAACCTACAAGCTAGAAACTATAACCCACATTTTGCAGGTGAGAACGTGAGGCCGAGGGAGTGAGCAGTTTGCTGAGTCTCAAGCCAGCTAGTGCTGGAGCCAGAAAGAGCCTGAGGTGTGCCTCCTGCCCTGCCCTGCGCCACAGTCCCCTGCCCTCTGCTGGGTCTGGGCCAGCCACGTTGGCTCTCACGACTTTGCTTCCAAAAGATAGCCATTCATTTAGAAGAAATACCTGCCTATTCGTGCCAGGGACACTGCTGAGCCCCTTATCACAGACCTGTCCTGTCTACCCCATGAAAATGAGCCAACCTTGGACGTGGACCACAGCAAACGTCCTGCCTGTCGTGTAGTTGCTTGCTCCCATTCTGCTGGCTCCAGCCTTGTATGTGGTCGTCTGTGTAAACTGCAATGGGGGGGGGGGGCAGGCAGAGGCTGAGTCTGTTGAGCCCGTCTTGGCACACACCATACGTGGATGGGGGTTGATAGCTGCTTTCTGCTGAAGGTGACCAGACCCTGGAGGAAGCAGCTGGCTCCACGCCCTTCAGCTGTCTAATCTCCGCTGCCGTCTCTTCCGGGGTCTGGCTTTGAGGCTTTCCAGAGCCCCACAGGAGGTCAGGCCGCAGACCCTTGAGGCGGCAGTTGCTCCATTGTTCGGCCCCTCTCTGCTTATAAATAGAATCCCGTCCATTCCACAGCCCTGGCCGGAGATTCTCCACATTGTTCTCGGCCCTCGATCGCCAGCTGCAGAGGAGTCTGTGCTACAGGGGGCGGCCGGCAGGAGCCCAGAGCGGCACAGTGCAGGGAGGCGCGCTCCTGTCCTCACAGAGTCCCTCCAGCACCGCTCCTGCCGGACTCCCCTGGCTGCCCGGCTGGTCTTGGGCTATGAGGACGCAGAAGAGGCGTTGCTTCCTAACCCTCCCGAGGTTGGTTCTCAGCCGCGCTGCCCTGTGCAGGGCCAGAAGGGAATCCTCACCATTCTCTGCAGGCCACACGTCTGGTGCTCCCACCTCGCCTGCCCTCTTCTCGCCTCACTCCTTACTCTCCAGGCCCCTCTGTGCTTTCCCTGTTCCTCAGATGGCCCGTTCTCCTTCCCGCCTCGGGACTCCTCCAGGCTCCTCTCTGCTGCAGTGCTCCCTCCTCCCATTCCCGGTCATCCTGTGGGTCTCGGTTTAAATGATTCTCCTTTCTCCCACACCTTCCCGGGCCACCTGTCCCGCTCAGGTTCAACGGCTCCCCCGTTTGTGTTCTGTCGCACTGCACCGCTATTTTGAGGCGTACGTTGCAATTACAATTATTAGTGTTATTGTTTGGTTGATACGTTTATCTAGTCTTTCCCCCGCCCCCGCCGTCAAGGGTCAGCTCAATGAGGGCAGGGGCTGTGTCGGCCTGGTCTGTCCTCAGCCCCTGACAGCGCCAGGACAGCAAGAGTCCAGAACTGTGGGATAAATGCCACCCCAGAAAGAAGCTACGACTTGCTCAAAAACCAGACCCCAGCAGATGACATGGGGGTGGGGGCAGGCCTGTTAAAGACAGTTCAAGGGCACGGAGCCAGCTGATGACACCACGGCCACACAGCAACCCAGGGGCCAACCAGAGCCATCCCCCCAGCCATCACTGCAGTGAGTCCCCACCCAGTGGTCCCCACCTTGGCCAGTGGCCCTCTGGTTCCCACGGTCCTAGCAAGGCGCTAGCTTAGGGCCAAAGCAGCTATCTGTAGCACAGGGTGGGTGATGAAGAATACAGACTGGCTGCAGGGAGACCTGGGAACGAGGCTCTCCTCTGAGACCTACTGGCTGGAACAAGTCGTGTCATCCAGCCCAAGTGAAAGTGGGGCAGATGCCACATACCTCCCGAGGCAGGTATGCACAGGGCGTAGGACAGTGCCTGGCACAGTCACTGGATGGCTTCCCGGGGAGAGAGCTGGGGGCTGCAGCAGCCCAACCTGGCTCTGGGCACACGCCCACGGTGTTCGCATCCAGTCCCGAGCTGACCAGCAGCGCTCACATCGGGACCAGGACCCCCGAAGGAGGGACAAGGCCTCAGGCTGAAAGATACCTTTCCCGAGTTTCCCCCTCGGCCTCCTCCTGGCCCAGGAGGGGACAGGACTAGCCCCAGGGAAGAGATCACCTGCATCCTGGTCCAGTCTATAGGGTTCTGTCCCTGCAGGCCACGACAGCCAATGCCTGGCTCATACCCTCCCTAAGCCCCCTCCGGGCCTCCTCCTTGCTGATCTTACCATCCCAGAGCTCTCCAGCTGGCCAGAGGGGCACAGAAGGAGCGGGACGAGCAGGAAGGGCTGGCATGCCCAATTTTGAGTGATTGGCTGCAGCTGACAGAAGGGGCTGTACGAGTTGATGCAACAGCTTGATTGTCATCAGCCAGCATTTTCAGAAGCATTTAGAATTGTCAAGTCTTAGGACTTTTGCTTTTAAGTCACTTTCATTCTCTGTTTTAGGGAACAAAGATTTACCCCAGTGTAAGGAAATGAAACTGCTGTAGTTATGTTACAGGGTTCTATGTATGGGTGATTTGACAGAGCAGCCTGAGTCCCTCTCGCCGACCCTCCTGCCCAGGGCCCAAGGGAGCCGAGCTCCTCTCTTTATCAAGTGGCAGTGAGTGCTCTGAGCTGAATTCAGGCCTGGATCCTTTGCTCCACTCGGGGGCCTTGGGCGTCTGACCTGGCTGACTCCTGACTCTTATCTAAAGGGTCTGTTTTTCATTTTGAGCCATTCTGGAAACAGGAATAAACATTATCTCTGAGATGTTCGAGCCAAGTGGTGCTCACGCTCTGCTGTGAGGTTGTCAACGTCACAGATGGTGGGACTGGTGGTCATCCAAAAGCATGTCTCGCCGTGCCTACTTCCTGTGTGCAGCTCCCGCCCATCAACCATCAGCACAGCACGCACGTTGTGCGTTCTCCTAACAGGTGGTGGGTCTGGCTGTTCGAGCCACGTGCTTGTCTCCCAGGCCCTTTTCTCCCCGAGTGTGTTGCTGGCTGTAAGATGTGCGTTCAGGGAGGCAGGGGTCCCTTCTGTGGCCCTGGCACACAGCAAAGCTGGCCCTCGAATCAGAAGGGAATCACCCAGAGAGAGAAAGAAAGTGACTCAATCCAGCAAGTAGAGTTTATCAGTTAAGATCATAGATATGCCTGGGCTCGAATTCCATCTTAGCTGTGTGACTTTATGCAGGTCACTTAACCTCTCTGAGCCCCAGTTTCATCATCTATGAAAAGGGGGAATGATAATACGTTCATCTAGATTTGTTGAGGATTAAATGAGACACTGTATATAAAGCTGGTAGTAGTTTTATTATTTATTAGAGTGAGAGCAGAAGGCTAAGTTCCCATTTCTGACCCACATCTCTTTACTACACACAGTGGCCCTTGCCCTCTTTAGTACATGGCAATAATCAAAGAGCGAAAACGAGTCTATGCAAGATCTGAGTCGCTTGCTCTGTTAGCTGTTTATACCCCAGAACAAATGAGACGGCTGCCCGGAGGAAAAATCTTTGTTGGAGCATTACAACTTAAAAAGATGTGCATAGTGGGTCAGCTTGTGCAACAATGGTTCACTGGATAGGAAAAACATTCATAGTCAGACTTGTCGTGGTCAATGTTTTATCTTCGCATATTCAGCCATGCCATAAAAATCAGTTATGGGAAGTCAGGTCGTGGGGCTCCAGCTATGACTTGGGTCCCTGTGGTCTCCGAGGGACTGAGCGAGCAGCAGCAAGAGTGCATGGTCCAGTTCAGGCCTCTGCTTGTGCACGGGACGGCGGTGCCCGTAGCTCGGAGGCGCAGACCAGGCAGGCCCTGCCTCCTCCACTGTCGGCTGTTCACCAAGCTCTGCCCCGCATGCCCTCACTACACAATTTCCTCCCGTGGAATGGCACCCGTGAAGGTGAGGTTTCATCTTTCAGCGACCCGTGTTAAAGTGAGCTCTCTTGAAATACACTGGACCTGAAACTGAAAGCTGCCAATACACAGAAATTAAAACCCTGCCTCTGAAGAAGCTTCTAGTCTGATTTTTATTGTAGACATGAGCCTTCTCGTGATCGTGTCCATCCACTGCCTCTTGGATGTAAAATCAGAACGCACCTTGGACTTCTCTGCAACGGCTTATCTTGCTTAGCAAGAGTGTTTTGTACCTAAGTGATTGGACTGGGGAGTCTGGAATGAGAAAGGGCCCCAGCTCTACTCACTTCATCATTTAATGCTGATCAGGGCATGAGAGCAACTTGCTTAAGTAGACAGAGTTATTCTAATCTAAAAGTCAATTTAATTTCCAAGTAGATTCTTAAAGATTTTTATTTCGTCTTACAGCTAAACTTCAGTCAAGAACAAATAGAGTAGTCAAAGTACACTTAGCTGAGCTGCCTAGTAAGAGGAAACAGGACCTTGGGGACTTATGTTAGGGCAATCCATTACCATTTGTAAACTTATTAATACTATCAAATAATGACTTGTGTTTTCTTCCTGGTGCTAATACCAGATTTGAGAGGTAGGAGTGGGCAGAGGGCTAGAGAGGAAGACTAAACTTAGACTGCTCATCCTTAAGGCAAACTCGGTCTATCTGAATCTCAGTTACTGTGCCAAGTGCCCACGCCCCTGGGCAACATTCTCTAAAAGGGTCTTTGGATCTAAAAATGAAAGTCTGTTCTTCAACACAGAATTCCTTAGGTTTCCTTCACACGCAAGGAAAGTGACCTACTGAGTTAGAAAAGGTTATTCATGTTAGGTATTCAGAAGTTAAAAGCATGAGGGAAGCCTACAGAGGACCCTCAGACCCTGTTGAGATGTGTGGCTCTTTGCAGCTTTCGGCCACATGCAGTGCTCCTACTGCGTGAATGCATGCCAGGAGGGTTGGAATTCTTGCCATTTGGGGGAGGGCCACATTTCTTCAGCAAGCATCAGTGTTGCCTCGAGTTGGTCTGGTTTTTGGTTGCTGCCTATGATGAGTTAATGAACTATAGAATTACTGTTGTTTTTCTCTTTAGTAGATCATTATGTTCTTGTGAAATTACAGTAATACCTTTTTTAAAAAATTAATTGATTCCTCTAATTCTTGGTTATTTCTGAGTTCTTTTCCTCTAGAAAATGTGGAAATAGGTGACACTGGCCCCCAGATTCTTTTATTCCCAAGTTAGTGGAAATGAGTTTTTCTGTTTGCAGCAAGATGAATTAGTAGGTACCAAATTTACCCTCTTTTCTGAAACAACTAAAAATCCAGTCAAACAGTTTTCAAGACAGTTGACATCAAGCAGCAAAGGACAGTGACCCTTGAGATTCAAGAAACAAATGCGGTGGGCCCTACAATTGCCCCAGTTTCCCACCTGGAGAATGTCTCCAGACCACAGTGTAGGGAAGGAGAGTCCAAGTAGAGCTCAGTGGTCTCCCTGAGTTCGCAAGGCAAAGTGCAGAGAGGAGAGGGCTGCTCAGAGAGGACTCTGGACCCTGCGGAGGGATATCTCAAGTACTGACTAAGTACTGTCAGCATATGCATGTCAGGAAATCCTATGTCTGGAGAAAAGGCAACGTGAAAGGATTAGAGGCAAAAGTCCTCAGAACTCTAGGGCAGAATACAGTGCTGGTTCATACCAGCCAGAGTGGAAAACCTCCTAATTCTCTCAGCATTGGATAGAGTACTCAGAGGATTTTGCCTCAGTAGTGGGTGAAAATTAGTCCTAAACAAATGCCCCTCTGATCTCATCTAACAAAGCTTAGAAGCAAGACCCAAATGAATCAGACTCTTTTCAAGTAAGATCCTAGAACTAACCAGAAACTTACAGAAATACAAAAATATCCAGTACTCAACAAGATAAATTTCACAATTAACAGCATCCAATCAAAAATTACCAAGTAGGCAAAAAGCAGAAAAATATGATCAATAATGAGCAGAAAAATCAAACAATTGAAACTGATCCGGAAATGACACAGATGATAAAATTAGTAGCTAAGAACTTTTAAACTATTATTAAAACTGTATTCTATATGTTTAAGAAGCTAGATGAAAGACTGAACATGCTAAATACAGGCATGGAAAAGACCCAAATCAAGCTAGAGATGAAAACTGTAATGTCTGAGAATATCCTAGGTGGGATTAACAGGGTATTATACACTGCAGAGGAAAAAAATTGTGAACTTGAAGACATAGCAGTAGAAACAACCCAAAATGAGTGAAAGAAAGAAGACTGAAAAAAATTGGAATAAAAAAAAAAAATTGGAATAGAGCATCAGTAAACTGGGACAACTTCAAGCAGCCTGATATATGTGTAATGAGAGTCCCTGAAAACAGAGGAGAAACGGGGAAAAATATGAAAGATGTCAGAAATGGTAACTACAAGAGTAAATATAAAGATTTTGGATGGTATTTTTCAAGTCTCTTTAAAAGATAACTGACTGTTTAAAGCAAAAATAATAACTGTGTTATGGGTTTTATGACACGTAGAGAAATGAGTGACAACAATAATAAAAAGGCTGGGAGAGAGGAAATGAAAGTATACTGTTGTAGGGTTCATCTACTGCCCCTGAACTGTGGTGTAACATCAATTTAAGACGGACTATGGCAGGTTAAAGATGTATGTGTAAACCCTAAAGCAACCACCAAAAGAGCACAACAAAGAGTTATAGCTAATAAGCCAACAAAGGGGATATAATGGAATCATAAACACTAATCCAAAAGAAGGCAGTAAAAGGGAGAAACGGAACAAAGAACAGATAAGACAAATAGAAAACAAACAGCAAGATGGTTGGTTTAAACCCAACCATATCAATAATCACATTAAATGTAAATGGTCTAATACTCCAATTAAAATGCCAAGATTGTCAGATTGGATAAAAAAGCAAGACCCACATATATGCTGCCAATAAGAAACCAACTTTAAATATAAGACACAAGTAGGTTTAAAAGAAAAGGATGGAAGAAGATATCATGCCAACATAAAATTTTCTAAAAAGCTGGTGTGGCTATATTTATATCAGATAAAGTAGATTTCAGAGCAAAGAATATTATCAAGAATAAACACAGTCATTTCATAATATGTTAATTTATGTAGAGGACACGAGACCTAAATGTTTATACGCGTAATAACAGAGCTTTAAAGTACATGAGGCAAGGGGCCGGCCCTGTGGCGTAGTGGTTAAGTTCGTGTGCTCTGCTTTGGTGGCCCGGGGTTCGCAGGTTCAGATCCCGGGCGCGGACCTACACACCGCTTGTCAAGCCACACTGTGGAGGCATCCCATATAAACTAGAGGAAGATGGGCACAGATGTTAGCTCGGGGCCAATCTTCCTCAGCAAAAAGAGGAGGATTAGCATCAGATGTTGGCTCAGGGCTAATCTTTTTCACCAAAAAAAAAAAAAAGTATATTATTTTAAAAAAAAGCACTTGAAGCAACACCATTAGAACTGCAAAGAGAAGTAGATAAATCCACCATCATAGTCAGAGGTTTCAACAACCCTCTCAATAATTGATAGAAGTAGACAGAAAATCAGTAAGGCTATAGTAGACTTGAACAACACCATCAACCAACCTGGACCTAATTGACATTTACAGAACACTCCACCCAGCATCAGTAGAGTATATGTTCTTTTCGAGTATGCACAGATATCAAGATAGACCATCTTCTGAGTCATAAAACAAGACTCAATAAATTTAAAAAGAATCAAGTCATACAAGATATGTTCTCTGGCCACAACAGAATTAAATTAGAAATCAATAACAGAGAGATATCTGGAAAATCTCCAAATATCTGGAAGCTAAATAACATATTTCTAAATAACCAGTGATTCAAAGAAGAAATTTAAAAAGAAAATATTTTTTAAGTGAATGAAAATAGAACTAATCACAATTTGTGGTGCTAACGCAATACTTAGAGGGAAATTTATAGCACTAAGTGCCTATATTTAAAAAAGAAGAAAGCAATTTAAGAAACCAGAAAAAGAAAAGTAAATGAAACCCAAGATAGGCAGAAGAAAAGAAATAATAAAAATCAGAGCAGAAATGAATAAAATAGAAAACAAGACAAAAAGGAGAAAATCAATGAAACTGAAAACTGGTTCTCTGAGAAAATCAATTAACTTGATAAACCTCTAGCCAGACTGTATCAAGAAAAAAAAGAAGACACAAATTACCAATGTCAGGAATGAGAAAGGTGACATCACTGATTCTTCAGATATTAGAAGGACAATCAGGGAATATTATGACTCTCTTTATGCCAATAAATTCAACAACTTAGATGAAATAGACAAATTCCTTGAAAAACACAAACTATCAAAGCTCACTCAAGAAGAAATAGATAACCTGAATAGCCCTATAGCTATTTTAAAAATTGAATTTATCATCCAGAACTTTCCCACAAAGAAAATTCTAAGTCAAAATGGCTTCCCTGGTGAGTTCTACCAAACGTTTAAGGAAGAAATAATACCAATTATGTAGGAAATCTTCCAGGAAATTGAAGAGAAGGGAACACTTCCCAATTCATTCTGTGAGGCTAGCATTACTCTGATACCAAAACCAGCAAAGATAAATAATGAATGAAAACTACAAACAAATATCACTCGTCAAGATAGATGTAAGAATTCTTAACACAAGTTTGGCCGTCAAATCCAATAATATGTAAAAAGGATAATGCGTAATGACCAAGTGGGGTTTGTTCTATCAATTCAAGTTTGGTTTAACATTTGAAAGTCAATCTATACAATTCACCATATTAACAGAGTAAAAAAGAAAAAACATATGATCATCTCAATAGATACAGAAAAAATATTTGATAAAATCCAATGTCCATTCCTGACAAAAACTCTCAGCAAGACAGAAATAGAAGGGAACTTCCTCAACCAGATAAAGGGCATCTGGAAGAAACCTACTGTTAACATCATACTTAATGTGAAAGAATGATTTCACACTAGAGCAAGGCAAGAATGTCCATTCTCACTGCTTCTGTTCAACATTGTACAGGAAGATCTAGCCAGTGCACTAAGGCAAGAAAAAGAAAGGCATCCAGATTAGCAAGAAAGAAGTTAAGCATTGTTTGCAGATAACATGATTATCTGTATCCAAAATCCCATGAAATCTATAAAAAAAAATCAGTAAGTCACGTTAGCAAGGTTGTAGGATATAAGCTCAATATACAAAATTCAATTGTATTTCCACATACTAGCATTGAATAATCAGAAATTCAAGTTTAAAAAGCCAAACCATTTACAGTAGCATCAAATATACAAATTACTTAGGTAAAACCTGACAAAAGATGTACGAGACCTGTACCCTGAAAATTACAAAATATTGCTGACTGAAATTAAAGAACACCTAAATAAATGGAGGCATATATACTCCTAATCAGAAGACTCAGTATGGTTAAGATGTCAGTTCTCTCCAAGTTGATCTACAGATTCAGTGCAATCCCATGAAAATTCCAGCAGGCTTTTTTTTTTTTTTTTTTTGTAGCTGATTCTAAAATTCATATGGAAATGCAAAGGACCTATAATAGCCAAAACAACTTTAAAAAAGAAAAACTAAGTTGGAGGACTTAGAGTATTATTTGACTTCAAGACTTACTGTAAGGCTACAGTATTTAAGACCGTGTGATAACTGGTGTTAAGACAAACTAATAGATCAATTGTCCAGAAATAGATCCACACATATATGATCAATTGATTTTTGACAAAAGTGAAGAGGCAATTCAGTGGAGAAAGAATATTCTTCAACAAATGGTGCTGGGACAGTTGATGGTATAGAGAAATATAATTGGTTTATATTCATTGACCACATGCCCTGTAACTGTCCTAAATTTGCTTAATTTTATTTGTGTGTGTGTGTGTGTGTGTGTGTGTGTAGCTTTCTTTGGATTTTCTGCGCACACAATTCTTTATCGTTACAGTGCAAATTGTTTCCTTTTTCCTTAACATTCTTTGTGCATTTTCTTTTTCTTTCTTGCTTCTTTGCTCTATGTGCAGGTTGAATAGAAGTGGTAAGAGTGGACATCCTCGTCCTGTTTCTCGCGCCTGCCCTCCAAGCAGCCAGAGTGATGCGCCGAATGGCTGGGGGTGGGAGGGGGTGAAACTGGTACCCAAAGGGATTTTCTGCAGGACCCAGGTTTCTGGATTGTCAGGCTGGCTTTCAGGACCCCCGTCCAACTAACAGGGAAGTGGTGCTTCTTCTGAGTGTGTCTGTCTCCCTCGGACCTCCCGGGAAGGGAAGATGGATCACAGCCAGGATTCCCTGGCCATAAAACCATCATCATGTCGGGGGTGGGGGGGAATCTCCTCCTGCATCACCGTCAGAAGGAGACGGAATGTGTCCACATGGCAGAGTCACTGGCGTGGTGCTGTCTGTCAGGAGGACAACTGCAGAAGCCTAGCCAGCCTCCCCTCACTTACCTTTACAGGAAGCCGCAGGCTGCTTACAGGGAAATCCCTTCGCCCGCTCACAACAACACCTGACTGCTTTGTTAACTCGGTCTCCCTCACCGGCTGCCACGCTTATTCTCTCAGGCCCTGCCGTGCAGAGCTCCTCATTGATCAGAGGCACCGGAAGAAGTCCCAAAGGGAGCTCGTTTTCCATTGCTTACAGCCAGATCTGCAGCCAAAACCAAGTGATCACTGAAAATCAGGGCAGATGCCCTGTCGCTAACCCATGATGAGGACATCAGCTGGTGGTCAGGTGGGAGCACCCTGGCTGCAGCCTCTAGGTCCCCTCCTGTCCCCACCACGCCTTGTGATGGGCCATGTCCAGATTAAAAGAACCAAGGAAGCCCAGAGTTATACCTATAAACACCTGCCCCCGAGGACATGGTAAAGGACCTTCTCAAAGGTCACCTTGAAGTTCAGGTGCAGTAGAGCACGTCGCAAAATGCTTCCTCGTACTCTTACCTTCTTCATGCATAAAAATAACTTCATCTCATGGAAAATAGCATTTTCCAGATAAGTGAATTTTCCGAGTGAGAAAAATGTATCCCTTTAAGCACTTGGAATTTTATTTTAACGAGTTGGGAGGAAAATCTTCCAGAATGGATCACACGTGGACTTCCTTGCATAGCTCTCTAATTTACCCGTGTATTGATGACTCACCATGAGCAGCAGGGACCGGGCTGTGATCCTGGGATGCCTCTGGGTAGTCAGGACCCATGGCCTCACACAGAAATGCCTTAAAAGTGATAGTGAGGGGCCGGCCCCATGGCTTAGCGGTTAAGTGCGCGCGCTCCGCTACTGGTGGCCCGGGTTCGGATCCCGGGCGCACACGGACGCA
Source organism: Ceratotherium simum simum (assembly GCF_057802395.1). Lineage (NCBI taxonomy): Eukaryota > Metazoa > Chordata > Mammalia > Perissodactyla > Rhinocerotidae > Ceratotherium > Ceratotherium simum. The sequence continues at coordinate 6,011,271 of NC_141928.1, read as the reverse complement.
CTGCTTCTCCAGCCATGCTGAGGCGGCGTCCCACATACAGCAACTAGAAGGATGTGCAACTATGACATACAACTATCTACCGGGGCTTTGGGGAGAAAAAGGGAAAAAAAGGAGGAGGATTGGAAATAGATGTTAGCTCAGGGCCGGTCTTCTTCAGCAAAAAGAGGAGGATTAGCATGGATGTTAGCTCAGGGCTGATCTTCCTCACAAAAAAAAAAAGTGATAGACTTAAAAAGGAAGAAACTTCTGACACATGCTACAACATGGACGGACCTTGAGGACATGATGCTAAGGGACATAAGCCAGTCACTGAAAGACAAATAGTGTCTGATTCCACTGACAGGAGGTCCCTGGAGTCGTCAAATTCATAGAGACCGAAAGTAGGATGGTGGGTGCCAGGGCAGGGGTGCTGGGGAGGGGAGCAGGAGTTGTTTATTGGGGCTAGAGTTTCAGTTGTGCAAGTTTGAAAAAGTTTCGGAGATGGACAGTGGTATTGATTGCACAACAATGTGAATGTACCGAATGGCATAGAACTGTACACTTAAAAACGGTTAAGGTGGTAAATTTTCTGTGTATGTTATCGCTGTTATAGTAACATCCGCATTCTCAGCTAAGGGTGCTGACAACGCTGGGGAGGGTGGTGACGGGCAGTGGAGACAGTGTGCTGACTCCAGGACCGTGTGCATCTAAGTCTTCAGGGTAGTTTCCAACAGTAGTGATAGTGCTGAACGTTAACTGAGCCTTCAGCCCCTGGTGGGCACAGGGCAGAGCCCACACTGGGATGGGCTACAGGGAGACTGGCTACCCCTCTTGGGGAGGCAGCCTTGAGGGCAGGGGGCTGGTGTGACGTAGCCACCCCCAAGGACACACAGTCCACGAATGGCTCTCTCTGGGGTGGCCTTTCTCCCGCCTCGTCCGCCTCGCCTCCCATGCACCCCAAGCAAGGACTGGACAAGTGCTGTGCAAAGAGCTCCGAGGTCCCTCAGCACGGCCAGCACAGGTGGCCTGGGTCGGGGCTGAGGGTGGAGGGCGATCCCACTTATAGTGTTTTTTACCTTCCACTTCTCAGCTGAAATGGGGCAGAAAAGAAAATCATCGTAACGTCCGGTTACAAGTCAGTAACAGTTAACACGTACTGGGCGCCGGGCTACCTGCGGCCCTGTGCTGAGGGCTGCACTTGCTGACCTCTCTGAATCCTCTTCCCTATGCGGAGAGCGCCGCGGCCCCACCCTGCAGATGAGGAGACTGAGGCCCAGGGGCTCAACCAGTGTTAGGAGCTTAAATCCCCGGGCACTTAACACTGTGCCAGGTACTGTTCCAAGGGCTCTGTATCAACTGACCCTTGAACACCCACCACAATCCTAGGAGGCCGGGAACCATCTTTATCCCCACTCCTAGTCTGAGGAAACCGAAACCTGAGAGCAGAGGTCACACGGCCAGGGCAGGGCCGAGCAGGCACGCGAACCCAGTGGGCTCACCGTGACCCTCACCTGCCCTGGCAGCCAGTGGAATGGAAAGTAAGAGGAAGTGCAGTCCGGGGAAGCCCGGAGAACTCCCTGCACACATGCAGGGGCCTCGAGTCCATTGTTCTCCTTCACGGAATCTTCTCGATCATTCACAAGTGGTGCCGCCTTCTAGAGAGCTGCAGCTGCTGCTGCACAGGTAACCTGGGCAGAGAGAGGTGTCAGCAGGTGCTCCCTCCCAGAGGGGGTGCCTTAACTGAGGCACCGGGGCGTCTTGCTCCCCTTTGTGTCACCCCCAGAGCCTGCATGGAGAGCCCTGTACCCTCTTCCCTCGTTGCTCCTAAAACAGCACTTGAAATCCTTAACCAGGTGCTGTCTCCCCACAACTTCCTCAGCCCCGGGTTCTCCTCCTCCTCTCTCCGGAACGCCCCTCCGCTCCCTCTCTCACGTGGCTAAGACACTCCCGTCCCTCCTCCGAGTCTCCACCTCCTGGGGGAAGCCTCCCTGACCCTACAGACCTGGCCCAGTTCTCGTCCCCTTCACAGCCCTCGCAGACCGTCCTCATCGAGTGAGCTCTTTGTAACATTTCACTTGTCTGTTCCTCAGGGCTGTGTGCTCCGAGCTGCGGTGTCTCCGACACCTGGCAGAGGGCCTTGTGCACGGGAGATGATCAAAGGACGTGTGTCAGAAAGGAAGTGCTGATGCACCTGACAACACGGTGCCCCTGGGAACAGTGCTGAGTGAAAGCAGCCAGGCACAAAAGTCCACACGTGATTCCCTTCACACGAAATGTCCAAAACAGAGACATCTACAGAGACAGAAAATAGATTAGCGGCTGCTGAGGGCTGGGGTGTTGGGGGGTGATAGCTAACAGGGACAGGGTTTCTTTTTGAGATGATGCCAATATCCCCAAATTTACTGGGGTGATGGCTGCACAACTCTGTGAATATACTAAAAACCATCGATTGCACACCTTAAGTGGGTGAATTGTGTGGTACATGAACTATATCTCAATAAAACTGTGAAAAAAGTTTAAATACACTCATCTGGCTGCCTGGCTGTCACTTAGCTTGTATTTGTCGAGGATGCTAAGAATCCTGAATCACCGAGTCCTGGTGTCTGGATGTTGTGGATGACTTTAGCCATATTGATGGAGAGAAGAGTCTGGTCTCTAACATAAACCCTGATCCAGTGTGATCATTCTCAGGCGGCCCGTGGCACGTGCAACACTGAGCACAACAGCTACGCTTTGCTGGGTCCACACGGGGGAGGGCGGGCGACGCGTACATGTGTCGGCTCCCAGATTAGGAAACCCAGGCATGCAAGGTCAGGCGACCGGCCCGACCTCACTCAGCAAGACAAGTGGCAGCCAAGAATAGCACAGGGCTCCTAACTGCATGTCGCTTGCTGTAAACACCCAGCCATGCCACCCTGCATCTGTCCCATTTAAAAATTTTAAAAAGGGACCATAAAATATGAACCGGGGCAGCAGCACTTAAACCTAAGTCGGGCTCAGGCCAATGGAGGAACTAATCCAGTCTCTGAGTTCCGGTCTGCAGGGACAAGTGGGAGGGCCCTGCCCGGACGGGAGCTGGGCTGCCTTCTGCCAGGACCGACGCGCGTCGTGTGGGTTTGCCTCTCTGGACACAGGCGCAGGGACGGAGCTCATCGCTCATGCGTGTTTTCTTGCATTTTGATAATTTCCGTCGTCCAGCCAATGGGGCTGCTGCTGGCTCGTATTCAACGTCACGCTAGGGGCCTTCTGTGCCGCCCTCAGCGAAAGAAGGGCTAAGGGCAGTCTGGTGGAATTGGGGTGTGGAAGGGCCGGGATGGGTAGCCAAAATTGCAGCGACAGAGCTGGGTCAAAAGATGGCTGTTTGAAACCAGCCCAGCTCTGCCACCTCCCAGCTGAGTGACCTTTAGCACATCCCGTGGCCCTTTCTGAGGGTCAGTTTCCTCATCTATGAAAGGGGAAGGACCACTCGACGTGATCAATGGTGACAGCAAAGGGCCCGGCAGCGCCCGGCGCTCACTCTTCAGCTGTGCGTCTGCAGAATTTAGTTGTGTGCTAATGATGGGGATGGTCCTTTGTGGACGGCGTGTGTGCACAGTGGCCCATTGCTACCTGCGACATTTGCCCTCCTCCCGCACGGCCCCCAGCCAGGTGGGAAACAGTTTCTGTGGGGCCACCAGGTGACCAAGAGACAAATCAAACCAGAGGTGAGAGGGGCACCGGAGCTGTTAGAAATGCCCAGGGGCCTGAGAGCACCCCCAGCCATCGCCTTTCTGCACTTTCTAATAAATTGTCTCCCTCCTGGACCCAAATGGGGGTTCCTCTCCAGCCTCAGGTCTCGCCCACAGTGAGTCCAAGTCCAGAGCAGAGGTTGGGCTCTACCCAGAAGTGACTTCAGAGGTGGAAGGCAGGCTGGGTGTGGGGTCCCCATGTGCCTGCTTCTTCAGATGTCTTGGGGCAGGTGGACCCCACCCAGCCCGGACAGCTGGCTCTCCCAGGCCCAGCTCCTGGAGGGGACCCTGCGACAGCTGGCTCGAGTCTGGTGTCTGTGTCTCGTCCCAGTCTGGGACTTCTAAATTTAACCTGGTATCCTTTGAGAGGCTGGAGGGCTTCCACTGTGTGACTAAAGGCCACTCGGAATCCACTTTCCTCGTAACCACCCTACCTGCACATTCCCCTCCCAGCTGTGACCCCCAAATGCAGGCCACCGTCTGAGCGCCCTTGCTCAGTGCATGTCAGCTTGAAGATGCGAATGCCTGAGCGACTGAGGCTTTATCCTGATAGGATCCAGTTCAGCTTTCTCCCGCCGTGGCTAGGCCTGCACCCCTGTTCTCTGTTCACACACACACACACACACACACACACACACACACACACACGCTCCCTGTGGTCTCTCACGGGCAGAGCTCAGGAGCTGACTCCACAACTGAAAGCCAGACCACAACTGCACCCCCGGTAAGCCGCCTGGGCAGAGGGCGGCCAGCGGGGCCTGTTGTGCAATTTCCTGTCTCCGTCTCTCAGCCCAGGACACAGGATGCAGGATGCCATTGGGTTGCTGCAACGTGGTAAACCCAGAGAAGAAACCGAATCCCTGAGGTCCACTGTGAATGGTGGCCCCCTGTCCCCTGTGACAATGCCGAGGGGCCTCTGCCCATGCCGGGGGACGAGCCTGTGGCCTGCAGCTGACCGGGCGGCCCCTCCTCTGGGGGAATGAGCCGGGCTCACTGTGGGCAGCAGGAGAACTGACCGCACAAAAACTTCCTGTGGGGGGAGAAAGGCATTTCCTGCCCCAGGAACCCAGGATGGAGTGAGCCAGAGGCGTGGGGCCTTCCTAGTAACAAGAACTGACACTTATTGAGCACCGAATGTATGTTCCACAGTGGCTCGCTGAGGGCGAGAGCGTGCGTACCAAGGGTTTGGGCTCTGGTGCTGGCGTTCGAATCCTAGCTCCGCCTCTTCCCAGATGTGTGGCCTCAGGTGGCTTCTTGACCTCTACTTTCCCTCAGTGTCCTCATCTGTGAAATGGGGCTCATGATAACACCTGGGGTGCTGTGAGGATTCACTGAGTTAACACTCACAAACCGGGTAGAACAGTGTGTCCCCACTGCATCAGCCAGGAGGCGGCTACTCAGAGCACCCCCAATTTCCATACAAAGTAAGGGGGGCTCAGAGGGGCTCAGTGTCCTGCACAAACTCACGCAAATGGCCTTGAACCAGGGTCCGCCTTCAGAGCCCACAAGCACTGCAGGACCTCGGGGCTCCCCCACCTCCTCTCGTGACAAAGCTCTGATTAGAAGAAAGTATTTACTCTCAGTGCTCTGACCACTGCAGCCCCCTTTCCTCAGCACTGACCACGGGCAGGGCACGGGGCCATGTTCTAGATTGACAATAGTCCTGGCAACTGTGTCTCCATGTGAAGACAGGTTTCCAGGTCCATGGGTAAGGGCTCGATCTAAACACAACCCCCCTCTTTGTCATATGGGTTTCCACTGTTTGCCAGAAAGCCAAGCTGCCCCCAAGGCCTAGCTCGTCCTCCACACAGGGCACCAAGCAGGAGCCCTTTGGGTGGGGACTAAGGTCCAGGGCTGTAGACAGCAGAAGATGCATCGTCCAAGTGGCCAGCCTCCTCCCGGGTTCTTCCTGGGGCCCTTCGCCCCAGAACACCCAGGCTCCAGCCGTATACCCACCCCCTCAAATACGTTCAATCCTGCAGCCACAAATACAGAGCTCTCAACCCCAAGATGAACCGCCACTTCAGAAACATCCAGATCCTAGCCAGGCCTACTTTAAAATTACATTTTATTTCTCTTTGTGAATATTCGTTTGTTTTTTTTTTTAAAAAAAGGTTCATTTTACATTTTCTTTGAGTCTTGTGCCTCCTGGTAAGTGCATTGGTTTGTTTTCACAGTACTCTCCACGACCACGAAGGTCCTTATTGCTGGAGGAGTGTGTCACGCCGGGTGAGGGGGACACCGGAGGGATCGGGGTCCCAGGTGACATGCCTGGGGTCTGTGCTCCTGACAGGAGGGAGGAGGCCAAGGGACCAGACTCAAGCTAAGCCAAGCATCCTTGGCCGGGCCTGCAGCCTCTGCAGGGTCTTCCCAGCTCTGTCTTCAGAAAGGCTGGGAGGGGCAGAGAGAAAGGGGCACGGGGTGGGGGGAGCTGGGGAGCACGGGGAGCTGGGGGCCCAGGCATGCAGTAGGCCAGGCAGAGGCAGCCAGAGCAGCATTGCTCCCCTCCAGGTGGCACAGCACTGCACCCCTGCCAGAGGGCTTGCTCACACTCAGGAAGTGTGGGTTTGGGGGACTCTGCCCCAAAACAGCTCAGGATCACCCCTTCCTGTTCTTTCCCGTTCCCAACCCCTACCCCAGTAAGAACCCCTTAGCGATGACCCAGCCGGAAACCGGAACTCCTGCTTCCTGACACCTCGTCCAGAGCCCTTTCTCCTTTTAGTGCAAGAAAGACCTGAGTGTAAAGAAGGGCCGCTCCATAGGAGGCCAGGTCCCGGCCACAGCAGCCGGATGCTGCCGCCCCGTTCCCTCCCACCGGCCCCCAGAGGTGGAGCAGGGACCCACCGTTCCCCTCACTTGAGGCTCCGGCCTCCCTGGGTGGCAGGGCCTCTGCACACACCACAGGGAACCGGCAATTCCCAGGGGCTTCCTGGGCCTGGCAGCGGGGTTCCCGAAGCACCACGCCGGCGGCCGGCGACACAAAGCTGCTTCCAGTCCAGTTGTTCCAGGACGGCTGCTCGCCACCCGTCAGGAGCCGGGCTCGGGAGCTGCACTGGACGTTAAGCACCCCTGAATAAATACAGTATCACGTGGATAAAGGACCAGAGCAAGGATTAGGGGACCCGTGCCCTCCCACGTCGTCACTGGGACTCCGATCAGTGGCTCATCTGCAGCAGAAATGGATTATTTTTCTTTCCTGACAGTTTTCTGTGCTTGATTATTGTTACTTTGAATGCGGGGCTGGGTGATGGAGCTGTGGCTTTGGCAAGCTTGGAGGAAGGGGGCTTCAGGGGGTGGTCCCCAAAGCTCCTGTGAGCAGACTTCAGGACAGACAGTGCTAAGAAAGCTTGGCGTCACTCAGGACCAAGTCTAGAGCTCCAGAGGGCCCAGGACACGAGGGAGGGTGGCCCTCAAGGACCAGCCGTGCTGTCCAGGCCAGCCTCCAGAGTGGCTCCAATGCCTGTCATCCACGGGCCCACTTAATCCCCCAGCCCTGGGCCCTGGCTTACTTCCTTGAGGATAAGCAGCAGGGGGAGGTCTGCTGACTGCCTCACCTCCCTTCCCAGATCCAAGAACACCTGTCCTTGGGGGGCCCCCTCCCTTGCCCCCCCACCTCCAGCCCTGTGGTGCTCAGAGCCCATCTGCAGCCTCCCCAGAGCACCTGGAAGGGGCGTCCCTGAGAAGGAGCCAGGAGGGAAGTGCATGCCTTTCTTACCTTTGAACTAAAACTGGGTCAAAGTGGCCAGCCCTCCAGACGTTTGGGCCCAGCGTGGACGGAAAAGGAAAAGCCACACAGAGATGTGACGGCAGACCCACCTGTGCATCGACCGGTGCTGAGGACTGAGACGGAGAAATTTCCCTGGGCTCAACCTACAACTCACAGCACCCTCCGTATCTCCTCCTGGGCCCACCCAAGGCAAGTTAAGGCTGCCGAGAGGAGAGGAGCAGCCGGGCAGAGCTCACAGCCCTTCTCTCCAGGTACAGGGTCGGGGTGGGGGGGATTCTGCCTGGGGCCAAGAGAAGGGGCTCTCTAGGCAGAGTCCATGGTTTCGTTTCTGCTGAAACAAAGGTGTAAGCAGCTGGTTTTAGGTCTACATCCGTTCCCCTGCCCCTCTGGTGCATCTCCCTCTCACCCAACCCCACCTCCTCCCTCACCTCTAGTAGAAGATGAAAAGTCCAGTAGAAAAGAGATCTTGCTTTCTTTGTCTGCTGTGGTTTTTTCCCTTTAAATTCAGCTTAAGGCAAAAGTTTGGCAAAGCAAGTCTACATAAGGCCGCACGACAGAGGGCAAGGGGGAGCTGCCATGGGAGAGCCGGCCACTGTCACAAGCCAGCAACGGCGCCGACCAGCCTGTAATCAGCTCCTCCTCCTCCCGCCCCTGAACCTCCTGGGGAGGCGTTGAAAAAAAAAAAGAACTGAAAAAGCAGTTGTTTCAGGGAGTCTGTTGCAAGAGAATGGCTGAAATTGTGAGAAAAGGAGAGAACAGGAGACCCAAGGTGACAGTGAAGGACGCACGCGGGGTCGGTCTGTCCCGGCTGGGTCTCCCCCTCCCCACAAAGCAGCAGGTTCCGCAGGGCAGGGAGGCCATCCGGGGGGTTCGCACAGTGAGATCCGCCCGCCGGAGAAGGTAGAATGGTTGTATTTTGCTGAATGACCGAGTCCGTGCGGGTTTTGTGTGAGCAGAATTATTATTTGAGTCTAACCTAGCGGGGCGGCCCGGCTGTTACCGGTGCTTCGGCGGGATGACCACCAGCGGCTGCCCGTGCTTGGGCCGCCACATGAGGACCTGAGCGTCGTTGGCGTTGGGCTTGACCAGGGCGCTGGGCGGGATGGGCTCGTTCTTGCTCAGGATTTTGGGCTGGTCCTGGGCGATGGGCTCGCGCAGCCGGGCGCGCTGGCCCAGGGGCCGGTTGGGGTTCACCTCGATGCTGAGCTGCATGCGCCAGTGCAGCGTCTGCAGGATGATCATGTCATTGGTCGAGGTGTTGGTGGCCACCAGCCACGTGGTGAAGCTCTGGTCCCGGTAGATGTTGGTCAGTCTGGCCACGTTGCTCTCGCTGACCGGCACGGCCCACGTGACGCTGGGGTAAAAGTTGTCATTCATGCTGATGATGAACTTGGAGTCTCTCTTGGTGGGGCCCACGATGGTGCACGTCTCCGTGGTGTTGCCGTACCAGGGGTAGTTCACCCCGTCCGAGTCACTGATGGCCTCGATCTTGCCCTCCAGAAGGTCCGGGAGCTCCCAGCTGGACCTGAGGACAGGAAGGCCAGTTTACTCAGTCAGCCACCACTCAGGCTTCTCTGCATCCCCTTTGTCCCTGGGGCTTACCTCCCGGGCGGGTGAGACAGAAAACAGACGTCCAATATCATGTTGGGTGAACCGGGGCTCCCCCAGACATAGTCCCCCTCAAAAGCCACATCCTGTTCTCGCAGCATCTCAAACCAGTCTCCTCCTGAAACCATGGTAGACAGGGCTGGACCCCAGCTGGGTGCCCATGAGAGGATGTGTCACATGGAGGGGCCAGGCGGTGGTTAGCAGTAATGGGGAGCCCTGACATGCGCTGTGCCCCCCACCGCGTGTCCCAGCGGCTGGCAGGACAGCCACATGCAGCCCTCTGACCTTGGGGCTGAGGTGGGGGGACTCTCCCAGGCCTCACAGCTCATCAGGGTGGGCCTGGATGGGAATGCAGGTCGGCCCAGCCTCTCTGGCCCACATGCACCCTCCAGGTAGCAATGAGTTTCTTTCTCTAGCTTTAGGGGCTGACAGGAGGCTTCAGAGCCCAGTGGCCATGGGGTCAGCACATCTGGGAATGATTCCCAGCCCCTCCGTTGACCAGCATGTGGCCTGGGGCAAATGCCTGCCCTCTCTGAGCTTCAGTGTCCTTGCCCATGAAAGGCAGTGCTTCTGCCTCTGCCTCCCAGCACGGGGGCGAGGGGCATAGGAGCCAGAGCCCTCTGCTCAGGGTCTGGTCCCTCGCCTCCACGTCTCCTCCACCACACGGGGGTCTGGACTCCCTGGCCCTCCACCTGGCCCAGCACCAACAGAGGCTTCCAGGGGCCGAGATGCCCTTTCCTCCCCTCTGCCCACCCTCCTCATTCTTTCTGCTCATGCCCACCTAGAAGAGGAAGCATGGGGCAGCCGGAATTGCTCCCGCCTGGTTGACCCGTCTTTGGAGCAGTGGAACCGAGAAACCTAACCAGCCCTATTTCAAAACCCGGCACTTAGCCCCAGCCTCAGGTCCAGCTGTGCGAGGCCTCCGGGCTTTGCTGCAGGGCTGTCCCGAGAACCTGCGCTTCGCTTTCACCTGCTGGAGGCCCAGCGGGCTCAGCCCCCCGGGAGCGGGAGCACGCGGCTGGGCTGTCCTGAGCTCAGACTCGGGGATGCCACAGGCCGTGCTACAAGTCTCAGCTGCCCCCTCACTGGCATGAGACCCTGGACAAGGTCCCAGCCCTCCCTGGACCCCAGACTCATCATACACACCCCTCTGGGGGTCACAGGAGGACGCAGGCAGGAATGTGGCAGCCCACGGCAGGGCACAAAGCAGATGCCAGTAACGTAGCTGCCAGCTCCACTGCCGTCACTGTTGTTGCTGTAAGAATAATAACTCTCAGACAGAAGAGGACACCAGCCCGCCCCAGGTTGCTCTGAGAACACAGTGTCCCATGTGGCTGGGAGCACAGCAGCATCTGGGGAGCCCTTAGAGACTCATCAATAATCATGTCCACCCCCCTGGACAGATAAAGCAAGTGAAGCTGGTGGGGGGGTGCTTTTCCCAAGGTGACTCGGCTAAGCCCTGGGGCCGGGGCCCCAGGCGGCCTGACTTCTTCCAGTGTTTTGTCCACCTGAACACCTGAACACCGAAGCTCAGGACACTTTGCACCCAGAATTCTGCACACCTGCAGGTGTATACCAGCGGGGCTCCCCAGGATATACTGCTCTACAAAGTGCAATGCTGTTCACAGCAGCCTTATTCACAACAGCCAAAAGGCGGAAACAACCCACGTGTCCATCGACAGGCGAATGGATAAACGAAATGTGGTCTATCCACACAATGGAATATTACTCAGCCTTAAAAGGGAAGGAAATTCTGACACATGCTACAACATGGATGAACCTTGAGAACACTATGCTAAGTAAAATACACCAGTCACAAAAGGATAAATACTGGATGATTCCACTTACAGGAGGTCCTTAGAGTCGTCAAGTTCATAGAGACAGAAAGTAGGATGGTGGGGTCCAGGGGCTGGGGGAGGGGGATGGGGAATGGGTGTTCAACGGGGGCAGAGTTTCAGATGGGGAAGATGAAAAAGTTCTGGAGACAGATGCACAACAATGTGAATGGACTTAATGCCACTGAGCTTAAAAATGGTTGAAATGGTAAATTTAGTGTATATCTTCTCACAATACAAAAATGCATTCCTCTACCAAAATGCATCATTTAATGTTAGCAGTCAGCAAAATTGGGGCCACTACAGGAGGAATGATTAGGAAGATGATTTTGCTAATTTTTCTGTTTATTTCATTTCTGTTTTCTGTTTATTTCATTGAAAAGGTCACAAATTAGGGCAACACCTGCCTAATAGGCTGTCTCCTGCCCGGGGCCCTGAGCTCCTCTGACTCTGAGGGAACCAGGGCAGCAGATCCAACGACCTGCCATTTCTGAAGTCCCCAGCAGTCCCTAGACCTTAGGGCTCTTCCAGACCCACCTGGCCACGGCAGCAGTGGGCGGGGTGGTAACAGTCTGAGCCCACTGGGTCAGTTCCCTGCGCAGGGGGTGCCATGGACCGGAGAAGGGGGTCAGGGTCCCTGTCCTGAATTTCTTGGAAGCCTGGGCCTTGGCCACTCCCGCGCCCAGCCACCTGTTTCAGAAGGCACCCACTCTGTCCTCTCATGGTGGTTACACTTGCTTGCAAAAGTTTTTTTTTAAAAGGCAGAAAGCAAGCTTGCAAGAGGAACTTTGCTGTTCCTCGGCTCCCTCTCACTTCCTAAGAGCTGGCTTGTGTGGGGAGTGGGGCTTGGCACCAGAATGGCCTCTCTCTCAGCCTCTGACCCTCAGCTTCGTTTCCTTTCCTCTCCCAGCCTCCAAACGCCCGAGCCCTGACTCAGTCACAGACAGGTGACAGTCCTCATGAGCTGGCAGACAGCCGTGTCTCATGTGGGGTATTACTCAGAACCAGGGCCAAGGGCGTCTGTTTTCAAACCATCACAGGCCAGCATGGGCTGGCTCTGGTCCCCGTGGTCCCAGCCTCCCCGGAGAGGAGATGGGAGGAAGAGTGGCTGAGGGCACAGCTTCTGGAGGCCACTAGCTCCAACTAAGTCACAAATCTCCGAGCCTCCATTTTCTCCTCAGTTACCTGTGGCTAATCCTACCCACCTTGCAAGGCTTTTGTGATGATTAAATGTGTCGATACAGCTCTTCCTCCACTTACGATGGGGTTACGTCCCGAGAAACCCATCGTAAGCTGAAAATAACGTTAAGTCAAAAATGCATTCAATAGACCTCCCTTACAGAACATCACAGTTAGCCTCGCCTACCTTAAACGTGCTCAGGACACTTACGCAAGCCTACAGTTGGGCAAAGTCATCTCCACAGAGCCTGTTTCATAACACAGTGTTGGCTGTCTCGTGTAATGTATTGAGTACTGTACTGCAGGTGAGGAACAGAATGGCTGTGTGGGTACAGAATGGGTGTACGCGTATCCTTGTTCACCCTCGTGATCGTGGGGCTGACCGGAGCTGCAGCTCACTGCCCAGCGTCATGAGAGAGGACTGGACCGCCTCTCGCTAGCCCAGGGAAAGAGCTCCATTCAAAATTCCAAGTACGGTTTCTACTGAGTGCGTATGGCTTTTGCACCATCACAAAATCAAAAAATCGTTAAGTCCAACCATCGTTCGGGGCCCACCTGTATATAATACCTGGTAGACAGGAAATAGCAACATGTGGAAACTTCCAGACACCATTGGAGGGAGGTGTCAGCAGTCAGAGGTGAGTCGCTAACACTAATGGATTTGCCAGCCCTGATTTGACCTGAAGCCTTTCTGACCCCATTTACAGTTTCAGATGGTCATGCTCTGCAAGGAACGGATTCCCCACGGTTACTGCCTCCTCCGAGATTTCCCATTTGTTCCAGAGTGCCCTGGGGCTCCAAGGCAGACCCTCAGTTCTTTGCTCTGGGGTCAAGGGGGGGAGCTGGGACTGAGCCTTCTCCTTGTTTGCACGGTGGGACAACACAGGCTCTGATGTGCAGATGCCACCAAAAGGTGTCAGCAAGGCCCCCAGCACTGTGCCTGCACACAAGTGCTCGGCACCAGATCTGTGTGGAGTGTGGGATTCTGTGATTAAGTGCAAACACGCCTGTTCCTGCCCCAAGTTCACAGACCTGATGCCACCTGCCCCAGTGACCTTGTCTCCAGACCCCAGGGTGTGCTGTGTCCGTCCTCAAGGGCACAGGCCAGCAGAAGGCATTGGTCTCCCTCGTGTCCTCGCCCTTACCTACTCCCTGGTTTCCACTGGTCTTCAGGGCAAGAACAGCTACAGAATTTGTGGGACCCAGTGCAAAGTGAAAACCTGAGGCCTCTTGTTCAAAAGTTAAGAATTTCAACATGGCGACAGCAGAGCATTGAACCACATGAGGAGCCCTTCTGAGAGCAGGGCCCAGTGTGACTGCACAGTCCACACGCTCAAGAAGCCACCTGTCCCCCTCCTGCCCTCATCCTCCTAGGTCTGAAATGGACTCCCCAGCTTCCCTCAGTGCTCCTGTTCTTACTGCAGCCCCCATCCATCATCCACTCAACAAGCGTTTGCAGAGCACCTGCTATTGACGTTTGCAGAGCACCTGCCATTGACGCTGGCCATGAAGCCATGACAGAGAAGGACAGAGCTGCTGCCCGGGTCAGCAGTGATGGCAGAGGGCCCTGCACCCTCCGGGTACCCAGCACCATCCCTGACTCTCCCTCTCACCTCGAGACTGTCCCCTCTTCTTTGCCTTCCCCCTGGCCAGGGCCCTCACCTCTACCAGGTCTCCCAGCCTCCGCTCCTGCCTCCTGCAATGTTCTCCTCCCAGAAGCCTGAGTGATATTTTAAAAAACACAAATCTGATCACGCTGTTCCTCCCTCCAACCCTGTTAAACCTGCCATGACTCCCCTGGGCCCTTAAAGCCGGATGCAGTTGAAACCCAGGACCCCGCCTGCACACACGCACACGTGCACACACACACATGCACACACCCTCCCCAGACTCCAGGCCCATCAGCCATTCTCAGCTCCTCTCACAGGCCGTGCCCCTCTGTCTCAGGGCCTTCTGCCAGCAGCGGCGCCCCCCTCCTCCTCCTGCCCTAGTCAGTAGTACTCAAGGCTCGGCTCTGGAGTCCCCCCGGGAAGCCCACCCTGACTTCACACGAGGCCAGGTGCCCCCCATATTTGATGCCATTCGGTCCTTGTCCCGCTACCTCCTGGCACATGCACAGGGGTGATTAAATCATCATGTGATCATTTGCTGAGGGTCTGGAGAGGGCAGGGAACAGACTTCCAGGATTTACCCAGGTGCTCGGCCTAGAATCGGACACATAAATGGCGGTGGCCTGGATAAGCGGCTGGGCAGCCTGCCTGGTCTCCCCTGCAGGGCCTGAGCCTCACAACAGGGTCTCAGGAATGAGACGGGGGCGCCCACAGCTGCCTCTGCTCACGCACTTTCTCACCCGAAGCAGCTGCAGCTGAAATAGCCACTCCCAGCTTGGGTCGTCCCCACAGCAATGCTGGTGACAGCGGTCATGTTCCCTGAGCACTTTAGACATGCCAGGCACCCTACGTACGTATGGATGTCGGCCCAGGGATCTCGGGAGCTACCTGCGGCCAGGACCGAGGGGTGCGTTTTATAGAGACTGGGAGACGTTAGAGGCCTGGCCCAAGTCACACAACCAGGAAGCCACTGAGCCAGGACCCACGGCCTGAGCAAGCTCGTACCTGCTGGTCCCCAACAGACCCTCACCCAGCACACACACACACACACGCACACACACGCATAAACACGTATATACACACACACAGGCTCTTACCCACCAGCCTCCAAGAGACCCTCACCCAACACACACACACACACGTGCACACACACGCATACACACGTATATACACACACATACACACACACAGGCTCTTACCCACCGGCCTCCAAGAGACCCTCACCCAACACACGCACACACCCATACACGCATACACATGTGTATACACACACACACAGGCTCTTACCCACTGGCCTCCAAGAGACCCTCACCCAACACACACACACACACACATGCATACACACACGCATACACATGTGTATACACACATGCACACACACACAGGCTCTTACCCACCGGCCCCCAACAGACCCTCACCCAACACACACACACACACACACATGCATACACATGTGTATACACACACACATAGGCTCTTACCCACCGGCCCCCAACAGACCCTCACCCAACACACACACATATACACGCACATGCACGCGCACACACACACACACACGCACACAGGCTCTGAGCAGCACGACTGACTAAGAGTGTGACTCTGATGGGTTACAGAAAGGCCTCCCCTGGAGGCCGGAGAAGGGGTTGAGGCTGCCCTGAGGGGCACCCATGGGGGCTGGGGAGGGTCACCCTGTGGCTCCAGGCCCAGCCACCAGATAGGAGCTGCCCCAGCATGAAGGCCTCTCGGTGGAGGGTGAAGGAAACCAGGGATGTCCAGAGGCCCAGAAGTGCCCGGGAGGGGAGGGGTGGGACCTGCCCGCTCTGTGACCTTGGAGCCACGACCACGGGACTACACCTTTCCTGGCCGCTGCAGGAAGAGCCTGGTCTGTGCCAGGCAGGGGTGGTGAGCCTGGGCCTGGCTCTGTCCCTGGCATGGAAGCATGGATGGCCCCTCGCCCTGGGGGCCGCCTCTCGGGGGAGTGTCAGAGTCCGGGGCGCCCTGGCTGCACTTTGAGCTCTGGACCCCAGAGCCGACTGCCCCTGCCCCCCTGGTCTCGGAGCAGAATTCCTCAGCTTCGCGTCTCTTTCTTCATTTTGGTCCTATCTACATATCTCCTGTATTATTGTTCATTTAAATTTTTTCCATAAAATTAATCACGTTTTTAAAACCTCTACTAAGTTTAGTTTTTCCTAACAAACACCTTTGAAATAACAAGTTGGCTATACTAGGTATACAAATTTTTTTCTAATAGACTGTAAAATAAATATGTTGCTTTAAATTAAAATTATACCTAAGACGAAAAGAATTCACCTAAATATTATTTCATGTCCCACAAGTGGCACCCTTGGGCCCTCTAAGAAAAGCCTTTACAGAGAAGGATTTAAGACCCCAGGGCAAGAGGGCTGCCTGGGCCCGAGGTTCCTCTGCCCAGCGCTGGTTCCAATGCCCCCACGCGGGCCAGGCAGGCACTCAGGAATTATCCCACCTGGTCCCCAATTCTACAGTTTTGTACAATTTGCAAAAAGTTCAAATTCTGTAAAATTTTGCAATTTTATGGAAACTGAAGCCCAAAAGCCACCTCCCAAACCAGACTAGGACCCGGGTTTCCTGACTCCTGCCCTGTGTGGCCACCTACCGGGCTGGCCCCTTCCTTCCGGACGGGTCACCAGTTGCCCGCTCTCCCAAGAGAGAGGCTGGAGGTGTCCCCTCCCGCCCACCTGCTCCTGGGGTTCCCCCAAACAACAAAGCCCACATCTCCCAGGGCCGGCCCCCCATTCCTCCCACCTCACTCCTCTTCACCCAGCCCACAGTCCCGGAGCCTAACACGAGGGGGAAAGGACCAACGGTGCCTTCTAATTTTAGTTTTTACTTATAAAAGCTATGCCTTTTGTTTAAAAAAAACAAGGCATAGAGAAGTGTATAAAGTAAGAAACGAAAGCCGTCTCTTCCGTGCCTCCCCCTCCCTCGCTGAGGTTACTCACCACATTACACTTTGGTAAACATCCTTCCAGACCTTTCTCTCTGCACATACACACACTATATCTTCCCATTTTCAGTATTTTCAACAAAAATGGGTTCCTACCCTACAAGTTTTACATCTTTTTTTTAAAGCAACATCTATGATCGCTTTGCCACGTGGGAGCACCTCTGACTCGGCCACATCGTGTGTAGTGGCCCCGCCACGTTCTGCACTGTTGACCGTGATGTCCCCCCGCCGGATGGACACTTGAGTCGTTCACGGCTCTTTGCAGTTACGAGCAGTGCGGAGTTCCTGTCCTCACACGTTCATACCCTCACGTCCTGCTGCTTCCAGTCATGTGTCTGGCAGTTCACTTGCTCAGCAGATTCCCTCTCGTGTGCCTACTGTGTGCCAGGCCCCGGGTGGGCACTCAAGTCTCTAAGACGGACTCTACGAGCAGAATAGTGGAGGTGAAGGCATGTTTTTTTGAAATTGTAATAGATACAGCTAAACTTGCCTTCCAGAAGCTGCTGAAACCGTACCTCCACAAACAGCATGAGGGGCTGTCCACTTCCCCCTCCCCAATACTGGGCATTACTGATCTTTTTCATTTTTACACAGATCAAATCAGCAAAAAAAAGTATCTCCCTCCTGAATTTGTTATTTCCCGGATCACTCCGGCTGTCCGGTGCCACCTCGCACGTCTCTGGGAGCAGCCAGCTTTGGTTTCCGGCGCTCGGAAGGTGAGGGTTGGGGTGATCGCTTGGCCGGGCCCGGTCCAGGGGGAGTTCTTTTTGGGCCGGGCAGTCGCCCCCAACTTCCTCCCACCCCAAGGCCTGGAAATAAGGACTTCCCTCTCCCACCCACGCCGCCCTCGCCTCCGCCAGGGCCCGGCAGATGGGGGAGGACGTCTTCCGGTCGCAGACAGGAAGCATCGTCCTCAATTGTTCTGGGTAGGGCCCTCGGCTCAGGAAGAGGCCACGTGGTCCCCAGGGCCATTCCTCCCTGCCCTTCCCCAGACCCGCTGAAGCAGAGCAGGCCTCCTCGGGCAAGCGGCTTCAGGTCTCTGCGGACATCTCCTCCTCATAAAATGAGGACCTCATGAGGTCCCTGGGAGACGGGGAGTGGGGGGTGGACGGGGAGCCGGGGCAGCTATGCGGCATCATCAGAGCTCCAGCATCCCCCAGCCAGAGGCCGCGGCTTCCTCCACCCCTGCCTGGCCCTTTCCCTCCAGCCACATAATCCTGAGATAGCAGATGTCACTGCTTGTTCTGGCTGGAAAGACCCTCTCATGGCCCAAGGCTCTCGTGCTGTAGGTGGGTACGTGAAACCCAACCCAGGAGAAGAGACACCCGTAACACAGCAGTCTTTATGCTGAGCCCCTGCCGGGCAGTGCGTGATTACTAATGCACTGGTGGTAGTTACAACACGGACAGCTACCCCATATGGATGGCTTAGGAGGCACGAGGCACTGTGCTAAGTTCTCATCACGCATTATCTCATTTAATCCCCACAACAACCCTGGGGGGGAGAACTGTGCTCCCATTTCAGAGATGGGAACAGTGAGGCCCAGAAAGGCTAAGAGATTGGACTGGACCAAGGTCGCAGCAGCAGGGTACGGAGGAGCTGGGACCCACACCCTGCTGGACGGGGTGCAGGGACATGGCACAGTCCACCCAGAGAGACCCTCTCTCCCAAGCTGCTCTCCTCTCCTGACCCCCAGGTCTGCCCTTCGGCAGAACCCTGAGCCAGACACGGGCCTTGGCCTTGGCCATGGGCCAGGTCCCCTGGGGGCTCCAGAGAAGGGCAAACCAGGGATAACGTGAAGCATCTCCCACACGGACGAGAAATTGTGACTTGTCACTTAGAAGACTGTGCCAGCTGACAGGTGGCGGCTGAGGGATTGCGGGGGATGGGGCTGAGGAGGCAGGTGTCTCCGACAGTTTGGAGGGGGGGTGGCTTTTAAGGCGATGTGGGTTGGGCCCAAAACCATATAGAATCCTCTCAAGCTAGCAGGGAGAGACCCCATTTTCTAGCTCTCGTCTGTAAGAGGCGGGTGTTACTGAGGCGGCGTATTACTGTTCCACTTTAACTCTTTCAAACCCAGAACGTCGTTCTAAAAAGTTCTGGATTAGAGATTAATTTCAAGCTGGGGTAATGTTGGGGGGTGGTATTATGGGTTTCAGTTAAGGATTTGGAATTAATATTTTTAATCCAAGCCCATTTGGAAAGAACGGAAGCCCTAACCTAACCCTTGTCACCTGGCTGTCCCTCTCCCCAGGCCACTAAAGCCCAGCATGTGGGTTTTATTTCAACGATTCAAATTGTCTGCGTCCAGTCCAGTGGTTCTCAATCAGGGGTGACTTTGCACCCCTCGCAGGCAGGGGCCTGGGGCAACATTTTGGTTGTCACAACAGGGTGGCGGCCACTGGCATTGGGTGATGGAGACCAGGGATGCTGCTCAACATCCTACCACGCGCAGGACAGCCCCCTCCCTGTCTGGGCAAGGCCAGGAGACAGTTCTGGGCAGCTCGAGTCAGTCCCACCAGCTCACTCTTCACTTTCTTTCATGTCATGGGGCTTAAAAACATGAAAAAGAGTAGTTTAGAGTGGGGAAGATGGGAAGGGTCTTTTCCATCACATCTAGATGCTTCTATTTACATTCAAGAAGGAGCAGCCGTCCAGGATTTCTCTATAGGAGCCCTTCTGGTTTCCAGAGGGCACCGGCTGAATACAGTGCCCTCCCCACAGAGTGGAGGAACCCTGCTCTTCTGTAAGTCAGTTTCTTAATACGATTTTGTTGATTAATAATAAGACAGGCAGCTTCCAACTCGGCACTTCAGCCACAGAGTCATCAAGCCACAGAGTCATCACCTACACCTGTCATCCTCAAGGCAGCCTATGGGGAGTTCTGTCCTCATCCCCACTGACAGATGACAAAAGCAAACCTCCGAGGGGTGACTGGCCAAGCCCCAGAGCCAGCACTGGTTGGGCATTCAGACCCCAGGGCCTGAGCCCGTTCATGAATACTCCATGATGCCCCCCAGGGAGCCTCGCTCTGCCCTTTCTCTGGGGCAGGCCCCATCCCAGCTGGGATTAGGGACCCAGTAGATGCAGGAGAATGAGATGTGAGGGACACAGAGGGCCCCGCACTGAAAGAGGTGCCCCGAGGGGGGAAGGAACAAACGGAGGCAACTGGAGAGCAAGGAGAACAGCCTCCTACCACTTGAAAACTCAAATCATTCATAGCTTACACCATTTTTAAATTCTTAAAAGTCAAAGAGTGAGCCCTGTGTAAAAGAGGAAGACCTGGGCTGGGGAGAAAATTCAATACAAGGAGTAATTTACATCTGTCCGAATTCTGTAGTTTCAGCCACAATTCTCAACTCATCACAGATACGTTCACTCACTCCTCGTCTGAGGATAATAATCACAGAAACAACGTTAAAGATGAGAGCCACCTGCATTAAGCGTTTACCATGAACTTCGCATAGTGCCGACTGCTTGGCAAATGTCGTCTCCCGTAAATCTTGCACTAAGCCATGGGGCAAGGACTATGACTGGCCCCAACTTGCAGATGAGGAAACGGAGGGTCAGAGTGGCTAAGGTGAAACCCTGGAAAGTGGCAGTCCTGGACTCCCGCCCAGGTCTGCTTGACTGCAGTCTAGGTGCATACTGGGTTCCTCAAACCAGGAACCAAGGACTGACACAGAGAGACAAAGGTCAGCTCAGGTCTCCTGACTCAGGCCTGCCTCCAGCAACAGTGGCTGAACGTTCTCAGAGCCACCGAATGGAGCACAAGGCCTTGAAGACTCTGCAAAGCCCTGTGCACAGATGGGCAAGCTGAGGCTCCGAGCCAGGCCCGTTCCCTCCCACCTGCAAATCACGTCCATCTCATCAGAACTCAGCCCCTTTCATTCTCCCCAACTTCCCTCCTCCCGGCGCCCCTATCTTTCCAAGTTCCTCTGCTTCCCTACCCGTCTAGGGAAGAAAACAGGCTTAGCCTAAAAGCCCTAGGGAAACCTATGTGTCTTGCCAGTTGTCCCGGATGCCGTGCAAAGCCCAAGAAGGTTTTGGGCTTAAGGCTTCCTAGGAAAGGTCCACACCAAATAACTGAGAATCATGTTTCCCTTCTTGGAATAGAAAGTCAGCCCCCGGCCTGGATTAATAGCCGCTTTTGAGAATTAAAGGGCTTGAGTTGACAGAGGGGAGCCAACCAGTGTCCAGACAGGCCCCACGTGCACCTCTCTGGGGCCATCGGGGTTCCACCCTCGGTGTAAGTTTTATCATGATCCTCCTGTTTCCCTTCTAACTTCAGAGTCATTCGGTGGAGAGGCCACAAGACTCGGTGTCCTGCCACCCTCCACCCCCACCACCCCTCCAAGATCAGGTGGCCCAGGAGGTTCTTCAAGTAGTGAACAGCTCCACCTCCTCCTGGGGAGATTCTCCTCCCTGTTCCTCACTTGCAGACCCGGGAAGTGACGCCGCACAGCGTGGACACTGAGATATGGGCTACAGGAGACTGTCCGCGGCCAGGCATGGGAGCCACGTGGGGGGCTGCCCTCAGGGCATGCTTAGCTCTCAGAAGGGTCTCGTGCTCAGACACAGTTATTTTTACTGCCCTGTCTCAGGGTGGCCCTTCAAGTTACGTCACTCTCCCTTCTGTCTACCACTGCTTTCCATACCTGGGATGACCAGCTCTGGGATCAGGGAACATGCCAGAAAAGAAGACCCCTGTGTCCCCCACTGAGATCTACATTATCCTGGGAACATTCTGGAGACGAGGCTGGAGAGAAGAAGCCAGGGGGCTCCTCTCCGCTGTTAGGGCACCACCAGAGCCTCCTGGACACTGACACTCGCTGTCTACATAGAGGGGTCTTCTGCCCCAGAGAGAGAAAACTCTACACCAAGAAGCAAACCCGGTTTCTAAAACTAGCCGAGCTCCCAAACAAAACACCTTTCAGAACAGCAAAGCATTCCCCCAAGGAGAGACACGTTCAGGCCGACACAAAGCACTGTAGGAATTACTCCAGAGCTTCTGAGGGCTCCGTTCCCCTTCCCTGAGTATCCGCCATGTGTGCTCACGGAGGCCCGGGCCGGGGGTGCTGAGCCAGGCGCTCTGGTGACCCAGGACAGCATGCTTGCTTTGCCAAAGAGGCACCTGGTGGAACGTTCCTCTGCTTTCTCAGCATCTTGCAGGGAAGGACACAGGAACCCCAAGGGCCAGGGACAGCGGGAGGGAAGGACCTGGGGCCATGACCCCAATCCGATTCAACAGGCAAACCCTCTAGGAGGCCACCTGGCCACAGAGGACTCAGGGGCCACTTCCATACACGCATAAAGCTTCCCTCTGGCCCTGGCAAGCCCCCTCTAACCCCCCCACCCCAGAACCCCTACCCCCTGGCCTCCAAGCTCCCCACGCCAGCAGCCCCCACAGCTTGCTCCTCAGCAGTACTCACATGCCCTGCTCGCCGTACTGGTTGTAGAACTCCATGTGGCTGCACGCCTGAATCCAGCCCACTATCCAGGTCTCCCTCTTGGGGATGGGCGGCATGACCACCTGAGCCGAGGCGCGGAAGTGGGGTGTCCGGTAGCGGAGCACCACGCTGGAGGACTCGTCAATGCTGGTGGGGATGGGGTCGATGGAGGCTTTCACATCAATCACCGTGATACCTTCCCGGAAGACTCTGGCTTTGCCCCCGATGCTCTGAATACAGCCCATGGCACACAGGACCGCTCTGATCTCCAGGGAAGGCCAGCAGTCCCAGAGAAAACTGGGCATTGAAAGGATGGAGGCTGCAGGACCCAGTGCAGACAGGACCGCTCTGCAATCTCAAAGCTCAAGGCTGATATCCATAGGATAGAAAATTCACTGAGTAGAGGGGGGTTTGCATATCACGACCTCGGGCCTGTTTATAAATAAGGATTTTGCTGCATTTCAAGAGCCCTGGGTTGTCTCTTCCTCTGCTAGCAGTGGACAAAAATCACCGATATTCTTTGGGTTAAAAAAAGAAAAGTTCGGAGGTTAATGGATAATCATGTTGTTAGACATCCAGCCCCTCCGTGCCTCACACGCGGGGAACGCGGCTCCGGGACGCTCTCTGAAGTCTTCGGGCGAAGGCGGCGAAGGCCTGCAGACACATAAGTAAGGAAGGCTCCGTCCCCGCTCGGTGCCGCCACCCGCGCCGCAGAAGACCGACTTCCTGCCCTGTGCCTTCCGCACGCGCTCGGGACACACGCACCGGCCGCTCGCCCGACCGGGCCGAATCAATGGAAGGGCAGTTTCTGTTCGAGCGCGGAGGTCCCGGCGCCCTCGGGGGCGAGCGCCGACCCGCGGCTTCCAGGAGGCGAGCGCAGGGCTCCAGCCGCCCGCCGGGTCCCCGAGGAGCGCGGCGCAGCCGGGTCCCCGTCGGCGCCCACTCGCGGGCGCAGGCCGACGCCGCCACGCGGACGAGCCGCGTCCCCTCGCCGCTGTCGCTGTCGCCGGCTGCCGCCGTGCGGGGCCCCGGAGCGGCCGCTGAGGACCTGGTGGGGGGGTGGAAAGGACAGGGCGTCAAGGCCCGCCTCAAAGTTGAGCCGAACTTTGCTGCGGGGGGCGCGCGGGGCGGCGACTCGTGTGCGCTGAGCGCGGGCTGCGGAGCTGACGGCGCAGCTCTGGGCGGTCTCCCCGGAGGCGGCGCCCCCCCCCCGCCCGCCCCGTCAGTGGAGGCCGCACGACCGCGCGCACCAGCGAATAATCGCCGCCCGTGACATCTCCGCTGACACCCTCTGGGCCCTGGGGCGGGGTGGGGGGGGCAGCCGGCTGGCACTGCAGTGGGCCGCGTGGACTTGCCGGCCCTGGCACTGCCCCCACCGCCTCGCCCCCAGCGCTGGCGCCCCTTCCCCGGGCAGGTCCCTCGGCCCCCTGGGGGCTCAGTGCCACCCCGCAAGCCGGTCTGATCGGGCGCGCGCCCCTTCCGGGGCAGGGATCCCCGACCCCGGAGGGCGCAGTGCCCCAGCGCCGCCGCGTCGGGCGCCTCTGTCCCCGCCTCGCCAGTCCCTAGCACCTCCCGGGCCCCGCGCGTCGGGCGCTCGCCGCGGCGGGGGAACTTTGGCGCGCACGCCCCCACCCGGGCGGCGCCGCCGACTCACCTGCCCCTCGGGCCGCTCTGCGTGCCCCGGCCGCCGCCCTCCGGACGTCCCTGACCCCGCCGCGGGCACGTCCTCGGGGCGCTCCCACCCCCTTCCCCGGGCAGTGTCCTTTGGCTCTACTGGGGTCTGGGGCCGGCGTGGGCGACCCCGGCCCCCACCTCCTCCCAGCTCGGGGCTGCTGGGGGGTGGCTGGGGGCGGAGGGGTGAGGCTCGGGGCTCTCTCGCCCCCACCCCGCGCGCCTCCTTTATTTTATGATCATTGTGAGCGTGCTGTCTCCTCTCAGCCCCGCCGCCGCGCCGCAGCCGCCTGGCGCGCCCCGCGCTGCCTCGCTCTGCTGCAGCATCGGAAAGGCAACCAGGTCAAACTTTGCAGAAACTCAGCCCCTGCGCCGGCCTGGCCCCGCGTCCGCCCGCAGCCGCCGGCCGAAGCGCAGCGCACGCAGGGACCGCCGCCCGCTCGCCGACCCCGCGGGGATGCCGGTCCGCAGGCGGCGGCGGGCGGGCGGGCGCCGCCTCCTCCTCGCAGCCCGCCCTGCTCTCCACCCTCGCTCCCCGCACACAGCCCGCCCTCCCCCTGGTAATCCTCTCCCCTTCTCCCCCCAGTCTCTGCCCTCTCCCTGCAGCTGTTGGGGAGCTGAGCCTCTCCTTGCATAAACGACATTTCCTTTGTAGCTAGCCTCGGGAATTCTGGGTAGTGTAGTTCGGCTTCAGTCTCGGGTCCAGGTGGGATGCTCCTCGTGCCCTTTGAACTCAGCAGGCTTTCCCCAGCTCAGGACACACGGAGAAGGGTTGCACTGCCCTGGTACTTTTGGCTCCGGTGGGACAGTGGCTTGGTGGAAACAGTGCAGGGACTCTGGGAGGCTCCAGGGCTGGGAAAGTGGGGGGTGGGGGAGAGAAGTTTGGAGAAAGCGTCCCCGTGTTGCTCCCTCTGCACTGGACCTCTTGGCACCCTGACAGGTGGTCAGGCCTGTTGGGGCCCAAATGTGATGGGCGCCGTAGATGCTTCATCATTTCATCCACCATCCATTGTGTGTAGAAGGCCTGTTATGTGTATTTCACAGAGCAGGAATCCAAAGCTGGGAGCCTTGAAGACTTGCCCAAGGCCCCACCCTGGCAGGTGTCCCAGCTGAGACTGGGATCCCTCTGGTCTGAGTGCAGAGGTTCAAAAGGGGTTTGACCCTGACAGCAGGTAGATGGCTGGGAACCTCTCTAAGCAGCCAGTAGCCCCACCCCCACCTTGCAACTATCCCCCAGGGAAATCGCAAGTAGTTTGTGACATCAGAAAACCCGGCAGCCACATTACAGCCATGCCCTCCGCCCGTAAGTCTGACTTCCAAAGGTGCCCACAGCCCCGCACAGGGTAGGTGGTTCCGGCCACTCCCAAGCCAGAGCATCTTGCCAGCCAGGGATGGCAGGGACTGGAGGAACAGAGGGTTCCGGCCACTTGGAGGTCTCTTCTTTGAGCAATGATCAGCCAGGCCGAGTGATCCATCTCATACCAGCACCAGCTCAGGCCACAGGCAGGAAGTGGCTACTGCCTCGTACCCAGCCACACCCCTGCCCTCACCCTGCTCACTGCCACTGGCCCTCACCCAGCCTAGTGGGGAGTCATCCCATTCCAGCTAAGCTAGTAGGTCGCTTATTTCTAGTCTCACTGACTGAGGCCAAGGCAGGGTGGTCCCCATGACCTGTTACTGCCACACGGTAGAACCTAGACAGCACAGGTCTCCTAATGACCCAGTGTAAATTTCCGTTTCCAGGAAGAAGGCTCCTATGGCCTCTTTTCTTTTCTTTTTTTTTTTCTTTTTTGTGAGGAAGATCAGCCCTGAGCTAACATCCATGCTAATCCTCCTCTTTTTCCTGAGGAAGACTGGCTCTGAGCTAACATCATTGCCAATCCTCCTCCTTTCCCCCCCCCCAAAGCCCCAGTGGATAGTTGTATGTCATAGCTGCACATCCTTCTAGTTGCTGTATGTGGGACGCGGCCTCAGCGTGGCCGGAGAAGCGGTGCGTCCGTGCGCGCCCGGGATCCGAACCCGGGCCGCCAGTAGTGGAGTGCGTGCGCTTAACCACTAAGCCACGGGGCCGGCCCTCCTATGGCCTCTTAACCCACTGTGGACTCTCCCTGCCATGAAGTCATGGCCCCCCCAAAACATTATACCCTTCTGGGATTCACCACCACCTTCAACACCTTCTTTGCCATCAGATCATTATTATGCTATTCAGTTTATATATAGGTAAGATATTAACTCATCTCCCAACCTCCATCACCCCTAGTGCCTGGAATAGAGCAGACCCCACTGGCCAGGATGCTCCCTGAGGGCAAGGATGCCGTCCTGGTGACAAGGACATGGGTGTGCCATGAACCTGTACTGAGCTGAGCATCTTTCTCATTTGACGTGAAAAGGACAGAGGCCAGGGCCCTAACCTGCCTCGCTAAGCGGCCAAGCCTCTGGGGACGGGTCCCCTCTATTCCCATTGGGAGTGATGTTACTCCCCACAGCCCTGGGCTTGGCCTGGGTTTGTGATAATGACGCTAAAGCACCCACTATGTGTCAGGCTCTGCGTGAGCGAGCACTGTCTCCTTTACCCTTCACCTGGACGGCGGGAGGTGGGCTGTACAGAGAGACCCAGGGGTCAGGGAGAGAGAGAGTGGTGGGACAGATCGGCTGAGTCCAAAGCCCACACTCAACTCCTCCCCTAGGGACACCACCCTTGCTAGCTGGGCCAGCCCCTTGGAGCCAGGATGGACCGGACACTAGAAAGCCCTGTCTCTGGTAAGTCCTACCAGAAGTGGTGCATGGGTGCCGGAAAGGTGAGGGCTCCTGTGAAATAGAAGACCCCTCTCCCTTAACCTCAGCCCCAGAGCTCCTTCCCCTTTCGTCCCACTCCCTCTGCAGTGCTTTGTCGGGGCTGGTTTGAGGGCTGGTGCTGCAGGAGGAGGCACAGGCAGTGTCCGTGGGCCTGTTTGCCAGTCCCTGAGCTGGGAACCAGCTCCCCCAGGGCCAGCCCGGACCCATAGAGGGTCTGCACAGGCTCGGCTCATGAGTACATTCCCTGCCCCAGCTCCCGACGAGCCTTCCAAGGTTCTGGCTGCTTCCCCAGCCCTCGGGCCCCTCTGCCCTCCTGCCTCCCCACGCAGCCCTTCTTCCTGCTCAGCATTTTCTGGCACTCCGTGGGTGTTGGGCACAGACCCATGGCTGTCTCAGCATATGTAGAAAGCCCATGATGTGTCCACATGAGTGTGAAGCGCTGGCATCCGCAGAACAGAGGAAAGGGACATCTGTTTGAGATGCGCCCAACACGACAGGGGCACACACCGGCCCCCAGACCCTTTCCCCTCCCTCAGACCTCAGTCTCCCCCAGACTTTTCTGCTGTGATGTCACCAGTGACTGGGTCAGTGGAAGGGTCCGGATGAACAGCCCCAACCCCTGCCTGGAGATGGTGAACTCCCCATTGTGACAACTTGGGAGCTCAAAGTGTTGTCAGTAGGAGGACAAGGTCCCTCAATTCCCCACTCATGGCCCAGAGAGGTTGCGAAAACCCAAAGTCACACGACAAATCAGAGGTAGAAACAACAAGACCCCGCCCACCTGGGTTTTAACATGAAGCCCCAAATGAGTCAAGAGCCCGCCGAGGTCTGGGGAAAGAGCGATGCAGCTTTTCCTTGCTGAGGATCACTGTGAGCCAGGGCCTTTGCACACATCATCTTCATGGCCCTCCGCAATGACCCGTGAACTGGTCCTATCATCATCCCGTTCTACAGATGAGGACACTGAGGCCCAGAAGAGGGAGTGTGGGTTGAACCCGGCAGCCTCGCTCTGAGAACCAGAGGCTGGGTGATTTGATGTAGCAGGTGCTCTCATCAGCATTCCCTGCAGTTGTGGGGACCTTGTTTTCAGTGGCCAGTGGAGAGAGTCTCAAGGCTCCTTGCCCCTCACGGACCAACCCGCATCTCAGGGCCAGAGCCGGTCCTCCAAGAGCTCTCTGCCTCCAAGGGTGTGGTTATCATGAGACCACAAAGGCATTTCACCGAAGGGAGAAGCTCTTGTTCTGCAGATGGAAATGTTAATGCTGGAATTCTGTTGCCCTGGGAGACGGGGTTCTCTCAGAAACTGTTTGGGACCAGACTGGAAGCCAATGGGTGAGGCTTGGAATGTCCACCTGGGAGACGAGCAGGCAGGGCTGGAGGGCTAGGCAATGGCTTTGGGGGGGGGGGGGGTGAGGCGGGCAGCAAGAGGCAAGGAGGCTGCAAGGCCCACCTGGCATCACTGATGCCCCTTGCCTCTGCAGGGAGCGGGCTCAGCCAGGCCAGGTTAGCACAGGCAGGATATCAGAGAGGGCTGGCACCACAGCCTCCCCTACAGATGGGGAACACAAGCCCAGTGGGGTCATCCAGAGAGGGCTCTGGGACTAGAACCCAGGTCTCCTAGCCCCCAGGTCAGTGATAATGTCACTCTCCATTGAGAGGCAGTGGCGTGGTGTGGGGGATGGCTGGGAGGCTCTGGGCACTGCGTAAAACCCGGTGCCTGGGGTGGCCGCAGGTCTGGAGGCTCAGGTCTTTCTAGCCACAGGCTTAGAGCCACATTTCTTCTAGGGCATGTTGGGCTTGGGACCTCTCAGCTGGCCTCCTCCTCATTCGCACGTGCATTCCTTCCCCAGTATTGACTGGATGCCTGCGCTGGGCCGAGCACTCAGAAGACACTGGGGAACGCGGCCAGGGCCACGACAGACAGGCATGGTCCCTGCAGCCCTTACATCCCCGTGAGCCAGAGAGATGTCAAGGGATGACTCCAGGAATGATCGATGGAGGTATTAATTAACATAAATAATAAATAAGTACAAATTCATACTCAAAACGGTTGTGAGTAAGTATTGAGTGCTATAAATCAGGGCGTGTATGAGGAAGCTGTTTTGATGTGCGTGTGTCCAGTATCGAGCTTGGGGACGGGAGGACAAAGGATGTGTGTTTCCGGGGGGGGGGAGTGGTGTGTGTGAGTGAGCATATCAGAGGTTAGAGTGTGTGAGTGAATATGTGTGTGTGTAGTCTGAGTTTGTGTGTCTCTGTGTGTGAGGGTATATGTGACAGTTGTGTGTAACTACGTGTGGGGTATGTCCAAAAGTAAGCGTATGTGTCCACGAGTGAGTGTGAGGGTGTATGCACGTGTGTCCATGTGGATGTGTGTATGAGGAGTGTGATGGTGTGAGTGACCGTAAGTGGTGTGGGTGTAGATGAGTGCGGGTGTATGACAGTGTGTGCGTTGTGTGGGAGTCTATGTGAGAGTGTGTGTGAGTGGATAAGGATGTGTCTGAGTGTGTTCTAGTTCTGTGAATGTATGTTCTGTATGAGCGTGTGGGGGGGTGTGATGGTGTGTGTCTGTGAAGGTGTATACGAGCGTGTGTGTCTGTGGGTGAGTGTGAGTGGGTGTCCACGTGGAGGTGTGGATGTGTGTGTGTGGTGGTGAGTGCAGGTGAGCAAGTTTGTGGGTGTCAGTGGGTGTGATATATGAGTGTGTGTATGTGAGAGTGTGCATGTCTGTGTCTGTGCATGCAGGTGTGTTGGGTGTTATTTCTGGGAGAGGGGTGTGTCTTTAAGCTGCCGGTGGGATGGAGACTCCGATGGCCAGATGGAGGTCACCAAGGGAGGGTGAGGGGCTGGTTCTTCCAGCCTGGCTCACAAGGGCGGTCCCTACCTGGGACCCCTTCACCTCGTGCCGGCCGCTCTCCCTGCCCCCCCATGCCAGATTCCCCATCGGAGCCTGCAGAGCTACAGTTCTGAATGTGAAACGCCTTTCCTTCCCCACAGGGCCTCTTTTTTTTTTTCTTTGATGAGGAAGATTGGCCCTGAGCTAACATCTGTGCCCAGCTTCCTCTATTTTGCATGTGGGACGCTGCCACAGCATGGCTTGATGAATGGTGCGTAGGTCCGGCCCCGGATCTAAACCTGTGAACCCGGGGCTGCCAAAGCGGAGCGCGCGAACTTAACCACTATGCCACAGGGCCAGTCCCCCCAGAGGGCCTCTTGAACGCACAGCTGTCCCCGCAGACGAGGAGCCGACGGTCAGCGGCGCCCCAAGGTCAGGCGGCAGGAGCTGGAGTGTGCACGGATCCGGCCCGCGCACCTGGCGCCGCCCTGCGCGCCCCGCCCCACCGGCCGCCGTCCAGGTGAGGGTCCGCGTGGGGAGGATGCTGCTCTGGCCGGGCCCTGGCGCCCCGCCGCCCGGGAGGGACGGGGTCGGCGTCGCAGGCGGGTGCGGCCCGGGATCGGGCGCGGCACTGGGAGTTCTCCAAGGTGCTAAAATAAACCCGGCGAAGGATCAGGTTTCCCGACCGAAATAACCCAGGAGCGGCCTGAGAAATGCGAACCGAGAAAGCGATCCGGGGCGAGAGCGCCGCGGTGGGAGGCGGTGACGAAAAATGCTGTTCACACGGCTCCTTCCCACTCCTGGCAGGGGACCCCGCCGCTGCCCCTCCCTCCGCCCCCCTCCAGCTGTGCGTCTCCCCAGCCGCCGCCCCAGAGTGGAGCTTCTCACCCGCTCCCCTCCCCTCCCTTCTGGGGTCATTACCCCAAATAACCGGCCTCCTCTTGGCCATGGGTCTTTGGTGGCCAGGTTTGTGGTAGATTAAAGCCCAGGCTCCCGAATCATGTATTCATTCAATGACTATTTATTGAGTGCCTCCTATGTGTCAGGCACTGCCCAGGCACCTGGTCCCATAAGCGAACAAATACACAACGGTCCCTGCCCCGTGGGCTGACACTCTGCTAGGAGGACACAGGCATAAACACACTCACAGAACACACGAGTGTGTGGTGTGCTAGAAAGGATGCAGGCCAAGGAAAAGAGCAGAAGAGGGAAGGGGTATTGGGGTGATGTTGAGTCCCGGGGTGCCCTGCTGGTTCCCTTGGCAGCCCGGATAGAATCCCTTCACCTGGGCTTTGGTGTTCTCATGTGTGCATAGACTGAAAGCTTGTCTATGAAGTTGCTGTGACAGGCAAACAAGGAGACACAGGGACATGCACTTGGCCCCGAGTCTGGCGCAGAACAAGTGTTGAGTACAGGTTAGTGATAAATATGCTTATTAATACTGATAGTCAATCTATCTTAAACATTTAAAGAGAACAAATAACAAGTGTCTACATGTACAAACTGCTCGACGTCCCACGAAGCTACCAGGAAAGCTCTCCTGCTCTCAGGTAAGAGGGAGGCCGTGTACCCAAGTGGTTAGGGGCAAGGGCTTTCGGCTGAGACCTGAGTCTGAATTCTGGTCTGCCTTTTAGCAGCCATGGGCCCCAGCAAGTCACTTCACTCCCCACCCCGCCCCTCCTTCAGTGATGGACAGTGCTAGAACAGGAAGGGTATGTGGACCAAGGGCCAGGTGGGGCAATGGTTCAGGGGAGGCCAAGTGGTCTGTAGGCATGGGTCACCTCAGAGTCATCTTCACCCTTCCCACTGGTCCTTGCATGATGCCTGATACACAGGCCTCAAGAAGTGTTCCATGAGTGAGCAAGTGAACGAGTGAGTGACACGTGAGGCCAAGCAGGCAGGGAACAGAGAAGGTGTGGGGCACATAGCCAGGAAGACAGCCCACAGGCTCAGAGTTACAGGGACCAGCTGGTCCACGTCCCAACTCTGGCCCTGACCAGCTGTGTGGCCTCACAGGTGATGTCACACTCTGGGCCTGCTCTTCCTCATCTCCTAATATGAGAAAAGGGTGGTTGGACTTGCCCTGAGGTATCTTTGATCCTGTCATGCTCTCCCAGGTCTGGGCACTGCAGTAGGTGGCCCAGGTTGGCCCATCAGATCTCATGGCGATGCATCCGAGCACACTGTTTTATTTGGCACTTGCCCCTTTAACCACTTATTTATATCCTGCTTTAGTGCACAGTGGTGTATGTATAAGGATGGCCATGCCAGAATAGTTTTGAATAGTCATAAAATGGAAACAGTCTACTTGTCCAGCAATAGGGGATGGCTTACGTAACGTATTCCCCATCCACATGACAAAATGCCAAGCAACCATCGAAAAATGATGGGTTGTCATGGAAACATGGCCAGTTTCTATTAAGCAAAAAGGATAGGTTATTTTTTTAAAGGGTGTACAATATGATATTTTTAAATGCATATTTGTGTATTTATATGATATAGATAGATATGGTTTGTTTAATATATATTCTTTCTGATTATTAAAGTAATACTTTTTTTTTTTTTTTTTTTTTTTTTTAAAGATTTTATTTATTTTATTTTTTCCCCCCAAAGCCCCAGTGGATAGTTGTGTGTCGTAGCTGCACATCCTTCTAGTTGCTGCATGTGGGACTCGGCCTCAGGATGAACGGAGAAGTGGTGCCTCGATGCGCACCCGGGATCCGAACCCAGGCCGCCAGCATCGCAGCGCGCGCACTTAACCACCAAGCCACAGGGCCGGCCCTAAAGTAATACTTGATTGTTGTAAAATATTTCAATAATTGGAAATGAGACAAATGAGCATCCCTTTATAACCTAACCACCCTCGGGTTAACAGTGGTGGTCTCTGGGCAGTAGGATTATACGTATATCATCTGTATTTATTGAATTTATTGCAGTAAGCATGTAACACTTTGATAGTAAGAAAAAAATAAAGCTATTGGTAAAATGATATTGCTTTATAAACTAGCTCTTTATTTCATGGGTGTGTATCCTATCCCCCAGCTAGACTACAGGAAGAGATCAATGAAAGCATTGATTCAATGAATGAATGCATTCTAAGACTCTTAAGAAGGGGGAGAATGCATTCTAAGACTATTGAGAAGGGCCTGTGGTAGGTGCTCATAAAGGGATGGGGCTTGCTTCTCAGCTGCCTGAGAATGTGAACAGGGTCACCTCACCTTACAGAGGGAGGAACAGGTCTCAGTCTGAGTAAGCTCTTCACACCAGCCTCTCACCAGCGCTCTGGGGGCAAACAGAGGTCAGAGGACTGGCAGGACTTGCCTGCAGTCACTCAGCTAGAGGTGGCTGAGCCAGGGTTGAACCCAGGGTGGTCCAACTCCAGAGCCCACTCTTAACCACTCCTGGGCCAGAGCCCAATCTGACTCCATGGCCTTCCCCAGTGTGGAGCCCACTGTGGCTCTCAGAACCTGCTGGCAGCTCTGGCCAGACTAAAGTGCTGACACAGGCCTCTGGGTATTAATAGCCCCTATCTGGGCTGGGCTCCTGTGCCCCTCCTGAGGTCAGCTCGGGTCATGGGCCCCACCAAGGGAGAGTGGGGTGAGTGCCCTGGTGGAGAGCCGAGTGAGCAAGTCCCGGTCCCTGTGATCCAAGGGATCTGAGTCCAGAGACCCTCATGTCCCACCCCAGAGACTGCTTTGGAGTCAGACCTCCCCTCTTTTGGGCCTCCTGGTTGGAGGCCTTCACGGCTCTGAGCCTCAGCTCCCTCATCTGGGGATGATATCGTGAGTTCACAGGAAGGTTGGTTATGTGGAGTCAATGAGCTAAAGCACGTAGAGAGCTCAGTATGCTGCCTGTGCATTCTGTGCACATCTCATGCATATCTGTCCAGGGTCCAGGATGAGGTAGCACAAGTCGTCATGGCTACCCTCAAGAGGGCGGGACATGACAGTCTGGGACATCCTCCTCTGTGGCTGGGTGGTCTGAATGGAATACTCTGGAAGAGGAATACTGGGGGGTCTGCAAGGAAACCGGACTGAGGGCTCCTGGAGTCTGGCTTCACCTCAGCCAGGTATGGGGTGGGGGTCAACCACAAGGGTGGGTCCTTCTGAAGGGGGTACTCAGAAGGGAAAGAGGACTGTGCCTCGTTTGTTAAGCAGGATCAATTCCTAACCCATAGGGTTGAAGGCTCACTATGTGGCAGGGACCCTGCTCAGCATCTTACAAACATCATCTCGTTGACCTCACCACAGCCCTTGGAAGGTGGACACTATTCTTCCCATGTTACAGGTGGAAAAACCAAGGCCCAGAGAGGCCAAGTGACTTGCTCAAGGCCCCACAGCTAGTTGGTGGTGGAACCCCAGGTCATCCCCCCTCTGTCTGACTCTGGAGCCCATGGGCTGGTCCCCTGTGGACAGAGAACCACCCCCTCCCCACCCCAGGCAGCTTCCTGACCTCGGGGGGCTCTGGACCTGGTACCCGGGAGGCTGTGGAGTGGGCCTGGGGCTTCATGGGCGGGCTCCATGATTGGAAGGGAAGTTTGCGGCCTCCAGCCTCCATCCCAGCTGGGCAGACAGACCTCGGCTGCCCTGAATGGTGAGACCAGGGCGTTCACTCCTCAGTCTTCTGGTCGCCCTAAACCAGTGACTTCATCCTCAAGCCTGGGCCAGTCAGCCCTAGAAGCACTGGAGACTGTGGGTTCCTGCAGTGGCCCACGTGGGAGCAGGGAGGCCAGACCAAACCCCAAATCCTCTCCTGGGCCCTCTTGGTCTGCCCTTTCTGGGTTGGCAGCCTCTCTTGCTGCCTTTGCCCCATGCACCAGCCACACGGGCCTCCCAGCCTTCACATGGGGAAGGCTCTCCCCTGCCTGGGCCTGTCACCTGTTCCTCCTTCCTGGGGGAAGCCCTCCACAACTCCCAGGGCAGACCCACAGCCCTGGGTCTGCGATCCTACCACACGTCCGCACACTTGCAATCATTTACGTGTGTCATTCGTTTACTCCCCACTGAACTGTGAGTGTCCCAGGGACAGGGGTGGAGTCACATTCTCTGCAGTATTCCAGGCACCTAGCCCGGTGCCAGGCGCGGGGTCACTATTTATGGGTCGCCTGAAGCTGCTGTAGTGCTCATGTCCTTCGCAAAACTCCGGGCAGTGGAGGCAACCTCCCAGGGGCAGATCCATAACCAACCGATTGATTACTCCTCCGTCTTCTGGAAATCAAATCATACAGATTGCCGTGTGATTGGACTGTGGTGCACTGAAGCCAAATTCAGGACTGATTGAAAAAAAAAGAAAAAACCAGCCTGCCAGCTAAATGAGATGCTACCACAGACGGGAGGGGCTGGGCCTGGCCCCAGGGGACCCGAGATGATGCTTTCAGTGACGTCATTCACTCTGTCTGGTGCCTGGAGAGGCCTTTGGCCTGGGCTCTGCTGTCCAGTCCATGGGACCAGGTCCAAGCTGCCCAGGCCAGTGGGGCAGGCAGGCCTGGCTCACAGGGGTCTGGACTGCTCCAAGGAGGCTGGTAAAAGCCGGAGTCAGTCAGGGGCCCACGTCTGGGCCTCTGGCCCAGGGCAGCAGCAGGACTACATTTCCCAGAGTCCCCCAAAGCCCGGGGAGTGAGCCATTGGAAGATTTAAATAGCCCAGGCCGGAGGCAGCCAGGCTGCAGCTGTGGACTCATCCGCCTCCCCGGTGGCTCCATTGGTGCTGGCCCGCATTGGGGGGCTCGATTGGCTGCCCAGCTGGCACTGACATCCCCTTGGAGCCTGTGGCAGCCGGAGGTAAACAGCCATGTGCAATCTTCCACTCTATATTTAACAGCTGCCGCGGAGAAGGCAGGGAGGCAGGGAGCAGTGGCGGCTCCAGGGGCAGCTCGTCTTCGGAGAGAAGGCCTCGCAGCCGGGTGGGCACCGGCCCTCGCACTGTGAGCGTCGCCATGCCAGCCTCCCAGAGCCGGGCCCGGGCCCGGGACCGCAATAACGTCCTCAACCGGACCGAGTTCCTCTCCCTGAACCAGCCCCCCAAGGGGGCTCCAGAGCCCCGCAGCTCAGGCAGGAAGGCATCGGGCCCCTCGGTGCAGCCCCCACCCCCTGGGGACGGGGCCCGCGAGCGGCGCCAGTCGCAGCAGCTACCGGAAGAGGACTGCATGCAGCTGAACCCCTCCTTCAAGGGCATCGCCTTCAACTCCCTGCTAGCCATTGACATCTGCATGTCCAAGCGGCTGGGGGTGTGCGCCGGCCGGGCCGCGTCCTGGGCCAGCGCCCGCTCCATGGTCAAGCTCATTGGCATCACAGGCCATGGGATCCCCTGGATCGGGGGCACAATTCTCTGCCTGGTGAAGAGCAGCACGCTGGCTGGCCAGGAGGTGCTCATGAACCTGCTTCTGGGTGAGTGTGCCCGCCGCCCGCCACCCACCCGCCAGGCCCCGGGGAGGGGGCTGCCCCGCCCTGGTGAGGACCAGTGGGGCCCTCAGAAACTGACTGCAATGATCTAATGAGGTTAGGCAGGAAGGGTGTCCCAGAAATAGGCAAGCCTCTGACTTGGGGGAGAGAGAACCAGGAATGCACAGACAAGGGCACCCTGCAAATTGGGGGCCTCAAGAATGGGGATACCCAGTGGGAACCTCTGAGGAAGGGCCCCACTCTTGGCAAAGTGCACCACTGCCCCAGAGGCAACTTGAAGGAAGGGCTGGGGGCTGAAGGCTGGCCTGGAGGGAGACGGTCAGGGGTCTGGTGGGGGTCCTGGAGCGGGGCATCTCACCGTGTAACTCCCGCCCCACGGGCTGGGGTCCTTGAGTTTCTTGCCACCTGCAGGAAGTCCTTGTGAGCTGCCCCCATGCCCTCCTGCTCAGTTCAGGGACCCTGCAAACTGCCCAGGATTCTCCCACAGGGCCTGGGGGTACAATCTGGGGCTCCCACCCACTGGTGGCCTCCTGGAGTCCTTCCCTGCTGCTTCCCTAGGTGAGCCGCTGGAGGAGAGGGCCCAGAGAGCTGGTCCTTTGGTTTGTTTTTCCCAAGTCTTTGCCACCAGCCTCTTTCAGTTTAGCACTGCCCTGTGCCAGATGCCACATGGGACCCATGTGGAAGGCAGGCCCCCCATCCCCCCAGCCCCCGTCCGGCCCACCCTCTGGGCACCTCCAGATCCCCTAGGTGCTCGGGGACCCTCTGCTTCCACCCTCCATGCTGCGCCCATGTTGATCCCCTCGCCCTTCCCAGGATGGCCACCATTTGGGGTGCAGGTGGGCGGGGGTCTCAGGCAAAGCAAACACTGACAAGGGTCCTAGTTCCAAAAGGAGTGTGGGTGGGACCGCTGAGAACTGTGGTCCCAGAGAAGTTCCAGTAACACGTATCTCCAGGCTCTGGTCTCAGGGAGACTGGGGCTGGACGCTCTGCGGGTGGGACGTGGGGAGGAGGAAGTGGCCAGACGCTTCATGCAGGAGATGGCTGGTCTG
Organism: Ceratotherium simum simum; assembly: GCF_057802395.1. Classification (NCBI taxonomy): domain Eukaryota; kingdom Metazoa; phylum Chordata; class Mammalia; order Perissodactyla; family Rhinocerotidae; genus Ceratotherium; species Ceratotherium simum. Next base: position 5,974,420 of record NC_141928.1, on the reverse strand, counting down.
GCACCATCAACATGCTCTTGTTCTTACGACTAAATTATTTACATCACATCACTTTATCCCAAATAAAATTTATCCCAAATAAACAGTCCCACGTGACTGGTGTGGTTATCATTCCCACTTTACAGATTAGGAAACTGAGGATCCTGTAAATAAAGCCACCCGGCCCTGGCTTCAGAGCTGGAGATTGTACCAGGTCTGCCTGACATCCACACCTGTGCTTTTTCCAGGTGCTGGGCCATGGGCTTGGGAGGGGGGACAGAGCAAGGTGACTGAGGCGCCTGAGGGGGGCTACTGAGGGCAGAGCCTGCCCTGTTATTCGCGGTTTCCCAGGTGCCAGCTTCAGCCTCATAGACAGCTGCTCAAGAAAACCGTGTTGGAGGTTAGGTTGCCTGGTGTCAGAGGACGGGGCAGGAGAACGTACTCAGCCTCCCTCTCGTCCTACCTCCTAGGCCCCGTCTGCACGTCCCTCCCCATATGATGGAGGTGGTGAGGCTGTGTTCGTAATTTGTTCAGTATCTACTATGCGACCGGTTTTGCATAAACCACACCATCACTTCCAATTGTCACCAGGAAGGAGAAACTGCTATCCTTCCCCATTGAAAGAGGAGGAAACTGAGGCACAGGCAGATGACTTACCGCCATCACGCAGCCAGTCAATGATGGGGCCAGGATTAGAATGCGGAGCAACTCTAGCTTGTTGAGATGAGGTTTCTGGCTCATTCCTGCTGTGGGCACAAAGGTGTTTGTTCCACAGGACGAGGAACAAGATTCGAGATGCCTCCCTCCTTGAATGAGAATGAGAGTCGTTTTAAGTTTTTAAAAACATCATTTATTGAGCTTCATTACGTACCAAATACTATGCCATGAACATCCCATATTTCATGATTTTAAAATCTTTTTAATGACCTTATAAGGTTAATATTAGTACACCCATTTTACAGACGAGTTAACTGAGGCTCAGAGGGACTTGCCCACCCCACACAGCTGTAAGTGGAAGGTCAAGGAACAAAATCCAAGTCCTCTGGCTGCAAACCCCTCACCTTCCACTCACCGTAGGTCTGCAGATCCGGTGTACCGCCCACTCCACAGAGAGACCACAAAAAGATAAGGGCCTGGCACAAACCAGCCACTTGACACGGGCTGCTCAGAGCAGGCAGGGTGGACTGTGGGCCTGGGTTACCTTGTGGGGATGTCACCCCAGCCCTCCAGCTTGGTGGGAGAAAACTGCAGCAAGTAGTCAAGGCGGGCTCTGATCCCACAGCTCTGGCAGGACCCACTAGGAGGGGCTGCCGACACCATTCTCCGCCGGGGAAAGACAGACCATCCGCTGAGCACAAACTGCAGGTTCTGTCTGTCCTTTAGTCTTGGGGGGCCTGGGGGTCTTGCAACCCTAGAGTACTGTGTGGTCGACTGGGCTTTGTCCAGGTCCTGGCTCTGACCCTTATCGCTCTGTGAACTTGGTCAAGTCAGTTCCCATCTCTGAGCCTGAGTTTCCTGACATGCATGTGGGGCTTCAGGGTGTGGTGGGGACTGCAGGGGAGCTGGGGAAGCACTTGGCACAGTGGGTGGTATGTGGACGTGCCCAGTGGGTGGCGGATGCCGTGTGGTGGGAACTGCAGGGCCCAGGGGTGTGAGGGAGCCCTGCCCAGTCCTGCCCGCCCACCCCGAGCACCAGGGCACCTGGCGATTCCTGGGTGCAGTGTGTGGGCTGGGAGCAGAGGCCTCCACCTCTGCAGTTGGAACCTGGGCTCCCCTCTGCCCCAAAGGGGCAAACTCAGGAGCCCCGGGAAACGGGAGCTCCAGCGCCCAGGCCTGGGAAGAGTCCCAGCTGGGCCGGGAGGAAGTTCTCTGCACTGCTCCCTGCGTCACCTCCCCCAGGACATGCTGCCCAGACTCTAGAAACCTCGAAGCCAGAAGGGGTCTAGGCAGCTGGCAAAACTTGGGCTGCAGAGTCGGCCAGACCTGGGGGCAGCCCCAGCCCTGCTGTGGGAACTCAGGCAAGTGACTTTGCGTCTCTGAGCCCCATTGTCCTCATCTGTCAAATGAGTTGCTGGGATGCTTCACTGAAGAATTACACACACAGCGCTTGGCACATACTCACACCAGTTAGTGCTGGTGGAGCCATGATTGTCACCATCATAGCCATCACCGTTATCAAAAGATGTCCCAGGTGTAGCCTCCCTCCAGGTCCCCTCCAAGCTCTAGACACCTGTGATGTGACCTGATCCCCTCCTCTGTCCCTTCCTGCAGCACCGGGCTTAATGATCCCAAATGGAGCCAGGTGACAGGTGACCCAGGCTCATCCCGGTTCACCAAGCCCGTCCTGGTTTCCTCAGGGGCCTGTCCTTGGTGGAAATGGCCTCCATGTCTTGTTGCCATAATCGTTAAAAGCATCTTTATTGAGATTTTCTTGATTATGAAAACTATACCTTCTTTTTCTATTTCATTTTTTATTGCGGTAAAATATACATAACATGAAACTTACTACTTTAACCATTTTTAAGTGCACAGTTCACTAGTACTAAGTACGTTCACATTGTTGTGCAACCATCACCACCATCCATCTCCAGAACTTTTCCATCTTCCCAAGGTGAAACTCTTCACCTGTTAAACACTGACTCCCCGTTCTCCTCTACCTTTGGTAACCTCAGTTCTCTTTTCTGTCTCTATGAATTTGACTACTCTAGGAACCTCATATAAGTGGAATCATCCAGTATTTGTCCTTCTGTGTCTGGCTTATTTCACATAGCATAATGTCCTCAAGGTTCATCCATATTGTAGCAGGTGTCAGAATTTCCTTCCTTTTTAAGGCTGAATAGTATTCCATGGTGTGGATAGACCACATTTTGTCTATCCACCATCCATCAATGGACACTTGGGTTGCTTCCACCTTTTGGCTTTTATGAATAATGCTGCTATGAACATGGACGTACAAATATCTGTTTGCTTTCACTTCTTCTGGATATATACCCAGCAGTGGAACTAGTGGATCAAATGGTAATTTTACGTTTAATTTTTTGAGGAACCACCGTACTGTTTTCCACAGCAGCTGCCCCATTTTACATCCCCACCGGCAGGGAACAAGGGTTCCAATTTCTCCACATCCTCGCCAACACCTGTTATTTTCTGGGTTTTTGATACTAGCCATTCTAATGGGTGTGAAAGTCATATCTCGTTGTGGTTCTGATTTGCATTTCCCTAATGGTCAGTGACGTTGAACACCTTTTCATCAATTCTTATGGTGAAGAAAATCTCAAACATTACAAGGCTGGATGATGGGAAAAGCTAGCGTCTCCCTTCGACCCCTTCCCCAGGAATGACCTCTGTTGTGGTTTGTGTCACAGGCCTCCGAATTTTTCTCTGTGCACAAACTGCCACATCACGTGTTTCTAAAACGACCTGCTGCGGGGTTTTGCCCAGCGTGGCCTGGTTCTCATGGCCGTAGTGGGCCTGCTGGGCCGTGCGCCTCCATTGGAATCCTGGTCTTGGCCCCCCTGTCCCTTCACATCAAGCGTGAGGGGTTCAGACACCAGAACCCACCACCTCAGTCTTGCAGCAACCCCACCCTCACCCCCTGACCAGCTCGCTTCCCCTCCTCCCGCACTGCCCCCACCCCCCACCTGGCACCGACCCTCTGTATAATCTGTTCTGTCAGCTCTCCACCCCGTCCACTGGCTCCTGCTCCCGGGGACAGCCTACGTGACAGTCCCTCCACGAGGCTGGTATAGCCTGTCCCTAATTGATGGATATTTAGGCTGATCCCAACATTCACTGTCAGAAACCCTCCTACTGGAGAGGCCAGCTCCGCAGAGGTAAAACATTCCTCCCATTTCTCCTGCCCTTCCCCCAGGTTCATTTCTTATCATCTCAGTGGGGCTGAGCACTACAGTCGGTCCCTCCAAGGGGCCCTTGGCTGCGCCCCCTGACCCAGTCAGGGCCCCCCCATGCACTATCATGTCAGTCGCCCTTGCAGCTAATACAAGAAAAGAAAGAGCGAGGCGTGCAGCTGGGCAAGGTCCTGGTCTGCATTGTCCCTGCTTCAGACCCACTCCCAGCGGAGCCTGGCGCTCAGCTGAGTGATCACAGGGTGCCCCCGGACTTCTATGCCCATGATCTTGAGTTCCTTGTACCCTGACAGTCTTCAGAGACAGATACAGCTGGCTTTAGTATCGAGATTCTTCAGGGGAGAAAATGGAAATCTGCTACGTTACCGAACTCGCTTAGAATCACTCAGGCCAGGGGAGATAGGGACCGAGCAAGACCCTCGTGTCAGTCCCCCGAGTGCTGAGAGCCTGGGCAGCAGCTCTGGCTGGAGGCAGGGGCTGCCCTGGTCAGGAGAGATGCCAGGTGTGTGCACATGTGCGCGTGCGTGCGCGCACACACGCGCGCACACACACACACACTGCTCACGCCAGTAGAGCAGAGGTCCCAGTGCCAAAAGATGGAGTGTTCCTGCCTCCCCTCGGGCTTTCCTTCAACCCAACCTCTCGGCTCGCTGCCCCCCTCCCCATGGGCTCTGTCCTTCCGGACCTGTGCGCTGGTTTTTAAAATAAATTTTTGTGTGTGTGCGCTAAAATACAAATAACATACAATTGACCATTTCAACCATTTTTGAATGTTAAAATTCAGTGGCATTAAGTATGTTCGCACTGTTGTGTAACCATCACCACCATGCATTTCCAGAACTTCTTCATCTTCCCAAACCTGAAACTCTCTCCCCATGAAGCAGTAACTCCCCATTCGCTTCTTTCACTTAGCATCATGTCTTCAGGGTCCATCCACCCCTCAGCCCCTGGTAACCACTATTCCACTTTCTGCCCCCGTGAATTTCCCTATTCTAGGAACCTCATAACAGTGGAGTCATGCAATATTTGTCCTTTTGTAAAAATAGCTTTTTAAAAATGTGCAAAAGTAATGCATGTTCGTTGTTCAGAGAAAATTTTAAATGCAGAATTATAGAAAGACAATAAAAGTCACCCTCATCCTCCCACCCAGCAAGAAGCACTGTTAGCATTTAGTGTGGTGCCTTCGGATTTTTTCTCTGCATATAAACACATTTACATCTTATTTTACGAAAATGGCATCCTGCTGTAAATCCTGTTTGGTAAGTGGCCTTTTCCACTTAACAAACCTCGGAACTCTCCTTCAGCGGCTATAAATACACACCTGCTTTGTCATTCACGGTGGCCCCGGAGTGCGCCATTGTCTAGACTTGGCCACAATTTGTCCCCTCCCGTCTCCTGCTCAAGGGCACTGGGTTGGTACGTGTTTTTCAGCATCATGAAGAATGCTGCAGTGGACAGCCTTGACCATGAATCATGGTGCACGGCCCTAATGATTTCCCAAGGAGATACTCCTACCAATGCAAGAGCTGAGTCAAGGGAGACATGTAAAAACTCGGAGTCTGAAGGCAGATGCCCTTCAGAAAGTGTAGGCCGGTTGACACTGCCCCACAGCACCGGCAGGCTGGTTCCCCACCTACCAGAGAAGTCGGGATGAGGGGTTAGAGGCAGGGTTGACCCCTAGGCTGGAAGGAAGAGCTGGGACCCCTTCTCCCAGCCCCAGGCAGGGAGAGACACTGCCCACAAACCTGTCCCCCCAGCAGCCGACAGGAGCCCCGTGCTGAGCCCACCGCTGCCCCCTTCCCTACCGCCATCACAGCCCAATTCCCCTGCTGCTCAGGGGGTCCTACAAAAAGTAGGCCAAGCTTGAAAGGGGTCGTGAGAGGTCATCCCAGCCACCCCTCTGCCTCTGGGCAGCGCCCACCCCCACACACAGCCACAAAGAGACAGGCGGCCTCAGGAGGAGCTGATTCTAAGTCCCCCAGAGAGCGGCTCTTTTCTAAGAAAGCTCTGCTTCCTGCCTTACCCTGGTGACCCCTCCTCTCCCACTCCAGCACTCTGGTTCCTTGGCCATTACCGGACCCCAGGGTCTCTGGGTTGGGGGAGGAGAGACAGCACCCTCTGAGGACGGGGGGCCCCCCAGGACAGCAGGGCTTCGGGAATAATTGTGCTTCCTGCGTGGGGGGCTCAGGCATCTCAGACCCCAGCTCAGTGAGTGGGCCTGAGGGTAGAGATTGTTGGGGGGAAGGACATGAGAGGCGGTGGGGCCAAGCCCCGCCTCCTGGGCGCCATTGATGGAGCACTTGCTGCACAGGCCCTCAGAGTAGCCTCCAGAATGATCCCCTTTTATCAACGAGGGGAGGGAGGCTCGCGGGCATGGACATGCCAAGGTCATGCAATTTTCAAGCAGCCGACCTTGAAGCCGGTCTCTGATTCTGGAGCCCGGGTGGGAGCCGCCGCCCTAGTTGATTGCCATGAGTCGGGGCGGGGGAGGTTAGGTGACCTGCCCCGCTCACACTGCAAGTCAGGGGGCACGCAGCTTCGGCCACTCTCCTGACCCTGACCCTGACCCCTGAGCTTCCTGGCAGGTGGACCTTCCCCATGGGGACCCCCTTGCCTCGCTCCGAGTCCAGGAAGGAATGTAGGTCAGGGAACTCACAGGGCCATGTGAGCGGAATTCACGGAGCCTTGAGTGATGGCGCCATTTGCTTCTATTTCTGGGCCCCAGATAATTCGCTGATGGTGTCAGAATCACAGTCACACCCAGGGCTGCGGGGGGTGCTGGAGAAGGGGAGAGCTGCCTGAAGGGGCCGCAGGAGGGGGCGTGGTACGGGGAGGCCTGGAGGAGGCCATTGGCTCTGTTGGAGAGCCTGCCTGCATTTGAGCACGTGGTCCCACTGCCTCTCCTACTCTAACCCTCAGCACTGGACAGACAGACAAACCGCTGCAGCGTGATGAGGGGATGAGAGCAGGGGCCCATCACACCTGTAAAGAATCTGTCTGTGTAACCATTGCCTACTGCCAGTCCCCCCCTCGGCCGGATGGCAGCCTGCCAGCCTGGTTCCCCAGCCCCAGGCCTGGCCCACACCTGACATACTCAAGAACCAGCGATGCCCAGGAACTGGAGGTCAAGTGAATGAGTGAACCAGGCACAGATGGGCCGGGCCAGCTGGACAGCCAGGCTAGCTGATGGTCCCCAAGGGGCACGGGGCAGAGGCAGTCTCCACCTCATTATGGCCTCAAGAAGCAGAACCAGCCAGAAATAGCAGCAGATTCCCAAAGGCCCAGACTCGGGGTTTTCAAATCATGGGACACGGGCAGCCTCAGAGGCCTCCCTGGGGAGCAGGAGGGGGTCCCCCTCTCCCCCAGCTTCACCACGGGGCTGCCCCTTCCATCTGCTTCATACACTGAGTCTTTGTGTGGGCTTTCATTGAGAGAAAGACATTTTGCTGCTAAAAAATTTGAAAGGTGTTCTTGGCCTGTGGATCCTGATGGTCCCTGAGGAGAGCTGGGGCATCGGGGGAGGTCAAGGCACAAACCCTCCTTGCCTTCAGCCACAACATCAGAGGGATCCCTGAGCCCGGTGCACCCACTGGGCAGCCTAGAGAGGTGCCGATGCTGCCCCTCCCTCCCGCCTTTCTCCTTGAACCCAGCAGCTCTCGCTGGGCTCCTACATGAGGGCTTACACTCGGCTGGGCAGGCCGATTTAACCAGCAATAACTTGCCAGGTTGCTGAGCCCTGATTTTTGGCTGAGAAACTTGGTCACCAATTGCACAGATGACCCACATCTCAGTGTCATGTTTCCATCTACCTTGGGCAGTCCTGGTCCTCATTAACCCACCAGACCCCGGCAGCCCTCCTGGCACCCAGACCCTGGCCGGCCACCACCCACCAGCACCTAAGAGGCCCTGGCCCCCAACTTTCTGACTTCCCTTCAGGCGGTGGAGGTCTCAGAACCTGGAGCAGGTAATTTTGACTCTGAAACCTCAGAGAAGGAAACCCTGTCACCAACACACCTGCTCGATGCCGCCCAGCCCGCAGGGTCTGAGAGCTGTAAATTGCTTACCTGGGTCAGGCCAGACTGCGGCTCAGGAGTCGTAACAGCAGCTGTGCCCTCGATCACCACATGCCAGGCTGTGCTAAAGCTTCACAGGCGTGAATTAGCTCCTTTCGTCCTGCGACCACCCCTCTTACAGGTGAGCAGACCGAGGCTCTGACAAGTGGAGGGACTGGTTCTTAATCAGCAGAGCATCTGGGACTTGAGCCCCACCTGTGGCTCTGAAACCTGCACGTTTAACCCTGCCCCGTAAGCTGCCCCCTCCCCAGGAGGAGAGAGCCTGTCACCTGGGTGAGGGAGGGGCCTCAGCCTGGCCTCCTGCCTCAGCTGCTCGGTTAAGCCAAAAGTCCCAAGAGTCAGATGCGGCTGCCTCCCACCAGCTCTCATCTGCCCTGGAGATCTGGCAGTCCCCGGGCCCTCTCTCCCGCTGGGACTGTGACCTCCCGCAGGCTCCGAATGGCTGCCAGGCTGGGCCTGGCCTCCTTGGGGGTCGGCAGCCTGCGGGCCCCACACCTCTCCTGCCAGCCGCCTCCTAGGAGGCCTGGGCTCCCGGGACAGGAACAAGTTGCCATGGAAATGCCTGTGGGGCGTATAGGACAAGGTTCCCTCCTTCCCTCCCTCAGGCTCCTTTCTCAGCTGGGCAGCTTCTCCATCCACCGCTTCCTGCTTCTGCCCCTCTCCCTTGCTGGCCAGGCACGTCCTAGGTGGACAGACGTCAGCCAGCCCGTGGCTACTGAGAGGGGAGGCCCAGGAGAGGCCAGGGATTCAAATCCCAAACCAAGAGCCCAGACTGCACGCAGCAACCCCACAGAGGGCAGAAAAGGAGGAAGGCCGAGGAGTTCTGCACTAACCGGGGAGCGCAGTGTTATTGGGGAGCAATCTGAATGTCCAGAGCCGTGACTGTTAAATAGACACTCCAGGTGCCTCACACCCTACAGCTGGCGGGAGGTGGGGGGCGTGTGACGAGGCGAGACTTTCAAAAGCAGGTTACAGAACAGCATGTGTAGAGCATGTTACAGCTTTTATTAAGTCTACGCTCTATAGATGGATAGAAGTTTCTGGAACGGTGGCTACCTCTGGGTGGCAGGATTTCAGGTGATTTAAAATCCCACTTTTGTTTTCCATTTTGTAAATTTTTTGCAGTGAGCATCTACAGTGTCATTTTTTTCCAAAGTCCTTTTGTTTGTTCATTTCTGAGCAAGAGGGGCTGCAGGCCAACAGTTTTGACGTCGCAGCAGAGCTCCTAGGAAAGCTCCCGGCTCGGGGATGCACTGAACTGTCACTTGGTAATAACCCTCCACCCGTGTGCCCTTCCGGTGTGCCAGGCACAGGGGGACCAACTCATCCCGGGGTGCTGGGACGTCCCTGTTCTAGTACTGAAGGTCTTGTGTCTTGGAAACCCCTCTGTCCCAGGGGGTCAGACCTGGGATGGTTGGTCACCCTGCAGGCACCGTGCCGGGTCCCCTCCAGGAGGTAGGTGTCCATGACCTCGTCTCACAGGTGAGGGAAGAGGTGACTTGTCCAAGGTCACATAGCCGGCAGGCTCCAGGGCTGGGACGGAACCCAGGTCTCTGACTGTGATGCTCATGAGCTTTGTCAGTGCACCGCAATGCTGGTTTTCCCTTTGCTGTCACTTGAAGAAGGGCTTACAGGTACCGTGACCTCAGGTGTGTCTCCGTGGGCCTTTCTAAGGGTGAGCAGGGTTTGCCAGGAGCCCCCACATTGGCTGTCTGGGTGCCACTGTGATCAGCTGGGGGAAACTGGGGCCTCGGTGTCGTGCCTTCATCTAACGGCACAGAGAGGCAGAGCAGCCCTTCCAAGGCCACACAGCAGGGTATGGTGGAGGCAGGACGGACAGAGGTCTCCCTCATGCTCCCCAAATGGGGATAGAGCCCTCCCCTCTGGCTCTGCGCCCAGGCCCGTGACTCTACTAACACTTGGAGACTGCCACTCTGTCTGGCCCTGGGATAAACCTATGAACAGAAGAGACTTGGCCCCGGTCTCCGCGAAGAAATGGTGCGGGGAAGGGGGAGGGAGCTGACGCCGAACCTCTCTCCAGCCAGCCGATCCCTTAGTTGCAGCTGCGAAAGTGCATGAGGAGAAATGTGGGGTTTTGGGAACGCACTGCTCAGGGCCTGGCCTGCCTGGAGGTCAGGGAAGGCCTCCCTGAGGAGGTGACGTTTAGGCTGAGGCCTGAAGGATGAGGGAGAATAAGTCAGCAGGGAGGGAAAGAGGGGAACGTTCCAGAAAGAAGGAGCAGCAGGTGTGCAGACTCCAAGCTCCAAGGCTCCATCTTGTCCTCTGAAAGATGAGGATGAGACGGTGCAGCTGCCGCGGAAAACAGTTGGTGGTCCCTCAAAAACTTACACCTCGAGTTAGCCTATGACGCAGCAACTCCGCTCCTGGGTATGTACCCACAAGCACTGAAAGCCCGGCCTCAGCAAACACTCGCACATGCGTGTTGACAGCAGCAGCATTCACAACAGCCAAAAGGTAGAAACAACCCAAATGCCCGTCAACGGGTGATGGGTAAACAAATGGTGGTAGGTCCACACCGTGGAATATTATTCAGCCATACAAAGGAATGACGTACTGACACACACTACAACAAGATGGACCTCAAAAACATGATGCTAAGTGCAAGAAGCCAGACACACAGCCACACGTTGTGTGACTCCATTCACATAGAATGTCCAGAAGAGGCAGATCCATAGAGACAGAAAGGAGATTGGTGGTGGCCAGGGGCTGGGGGGAGAGGGAGGACAGGGACTGATTGCTTACTGGGTATGGGGTTTCCTTTTGAGGTGATGAAAATATTCTGGAACTAGATAGAGGTGGTGGTTGCACAACTTTGCGAGTATGCTAAATACTACTGAACTGTACACTCAAAAATGGTTCATTATATGTTATGTGAATGTCACCTCAAACAAAATGGGGTTGGTGACATCCTGCTCTCAGGCCTGGCAGGGGATCAGTGAGGTCCTTTGAGAAAGATCGCCAGCCCAGGGCCCTGCTTGTCAGGACTGAGACCCTCCAAGGGGCCCGTAGTGACCCATGATACCCCTGATCGCCCACTCTCTCCCTCAGTGCCTTTACTGAACGCCTCCCAGCCGTGGGCAGATTGGGTCCCGGCCCTCACGGAGCGCACGCTGCAGTGGGGGAGAGAGGAGAGAGATGCCCAAGAGAATGTGTGACATGGCAGGTGGTGAGCAAGGCTGCAAAGGAAAAGAAAGCAGGGAGAGGGGGATAGACGGCGACGGGCTTTTGTGAACAGGTGGGCAGGAAGGCTTCTCTGCCGAGGGAGTGAGGGCGTGTGCATATCCCAGGGAAGGACAAGTAGCGGGAACAGCATGTGCAAAGGCCCTGAGGTGGGAATGTGCGTGAAGTCAGTGTGGCTGGAGTGAAGAAAGCGAGGGGCGGGGAGATGAGGCGGGAGGCACACTGACAGCCTCGGGGCCCTCTCTCCCGCCCACAGCCCTGCTCCTGGACATCATGACGGTGGCCGGCGTGCAGAAGCTCATCAAGCGACGTGGCCCGTTCGAGACGAGCCCCGGCCTCCTGGACTACCTCACCATGGACATCTACGCCTTCCCCGCCGGGCACGCCAGCCGCGCAGCCATGGTGTCCAAGTTCTTCCTCAGCCACCTGGTGCTGGCGGTGCCCCTGCGCATCCTGCTGGTGCTCTGGGCCTTCTGCGTGGGCCTGTCGCGCGTCATGATCGGCCGCCACCACATCACCGACGTCGTCTCAGGCTTCGTCATCGGCTACTTCCAGTTCCGCCTGGTGGAGCTGGTCTGGATGTCCTCCAACACCTGCCAGATGCTCATCTCCGCCTGGTGAGCCGCCGGCCCGTGCTCGGGAGGAGGCCGGCCGGCGGAGGCGTGAGCAGGGCGGCCGGCTCATCCGCCCCATCCTGTTGGAGGCTGGTGGCCTCGGGCGGGCCCACTCTGTGACTGGCATGTCTGGTAGCACTGGGTGCCCCCACCTCTTTGCTCGGACTCCGAGTCTCCCTGGGCAGGCCAGGGCCCAGCCGTGGGGACAGCCCTGCTTGGCTTCCGCTCTGGAGACAACAGGCGAGAACCAAGACGGCGGGGAGGGGCCAGGCCTGTCTTGTCCTTCCGTCGTCATGACTGTCGAGTTCCTGGCTGTGCCCACCATGCTACAGCACGATGCTTGGCCAAATACCCCCACCCACTGCCAACAGAGGTGCCATTGCCATTAACCGTCATCGCTGGCTTAGGGCAGCACCTTCCGAAGGGTGCCCTACTGGACGCTAGCCTGAAGATGCTTTAGGAAGAAAAAGGGCTTTGGGGTCAAATAAATTTGGGAAATGCTGCATACTCTGCCCCCATATTGGACCTTCACGAGGGCTGTTATTGTCAGAAACGCTCTGACAAGCCCTGCAGAAAAGCTTCCTGTTGAACCTTGTTTAACCCATGTTTCCTAAACTGATTTGACCACAGAACCCTTTTCCTGTGGAACAGCCATGAACCCCTAAGGAACCACCTTGCCCTCAAGCGCGTGTTGGGAGATGCTGCCCAGGAGCCGAAGGGCCTGAGGCACGAGCTGGCCTTTCCCAGCGCCGGGCCCTGAGCCTGGGGAGACCAGGTGTCCATGCTGTCACTGCAGAAAGCCCACGGGCATGGGCATCAGTGCCGCTTTGGCCCCCAGGGGCCGGACTCCGTGTGACCTAATAGGTCGTTTCCAAGTCAACCGTTATGGATGTGCATTTCCTGTGACAATACAGATGACATGCGAACGGACCCTGTCCTGCGTGGTTTTATCCTTGTGGGATGCGAGTTTCCAGCAGGAGAGTCTCTGTTAACGTGGGGGCTGATTTCTTCAGCCCCAGACGGGCCGCGGTGGCAGGTGGTCGGGGGCAACGGGCTCCCAGGCTGTCCCAGGCTGCTCAGTCCTCCCCTGAGGTCACTGTCAGGGGCCCCTCCACCCCCCAGACCCCGCACTGGCCGCTCTGCCCAGGGCCTGGGCCGTGAACAGTTGAAGCCCCACTGAGATCTCCCCTGGGGGCCAAGACGCTCTCTCACTCCAGTCTCAGGATGCTCGTTCACTCGCTGCTGACCTGGTCCCTGCCCCCGAGGAGTGGACAAGTGACCAGGCAGACACAGTCGAGCCTGAGGGGATCTTCAATGAGGGACGTATGGGGACGGCAGCCCAGCAATGGGGTGCCAGGGCAGGGTCCTGGGGAAGGGGAGATGGAGGAAATAGGTGGAGTGAGCCAGGAAGGAGGGGAAGAGTGTTCTGGGCAGAGGGAATGGACAGGCAAGGGCCGGGAGGTGAAAGGGGCTGTGCCTGTCACAGACGAGCAGGACGCTCCAAGTGGCTGCACCCAGAGTGTGGGGTGGAGGTGAATACAGGTCAGGGTGAGGCTGAGGCTGAGGCTGAGGGTTCCCTGAGCCAGTGCTTCATGTGTGGGCTCATCAACACCTCCCAACAATCCTGTCACGTGGGGTGATCAACATGCCCATTGTATAGATGAGAAAACTGAGGCCCTGACGGGGGACGTGACTTGCCCAAGGTTTCCCAGCCAGGAGGCAGCACAGCAGGGTGGGAATGGGTCTCTCTCTTGTAGCCCGTGGCCCATAGTCCCCCTACCTCAGCCTCCTGCATGGGGCTTTGCACAGCCCATAGGAGGGGAGATGGGGATGAGCTGGACTCTGCTGCCGACGGTACATTAGTCTCCCACAATGAAGAACCACAACCCGGTGGCTGAAAACAACAGAAATTTATTCTCTCACAGTTCCGCAGGTTAGTCCACAGTCAAGGTGTCAGCAGGGCCACGCTGCCTCTGAGACTCAGGGTGGAATCCTTCCTGCCTCTTCCAGCTCCTGGAGGTGGCCAGCGTCCGGGGCTTTTCCTGGCTGCAGCTGCATCACTGCAGTCTCTGCCTCTGTCGTCACGGGGCCTTCTCCCTGAGTCTGGGTCTGCCTCCTCTTCTTGTAAGGACAGCAGGCACATTGGATCAGGGCCCACCCTACTCCAGTATGACCTCATCTTAACTTACATTTTAGTCACATCTGCAAAGACCTTATTTCCAAATAAGGTCACATTCGTACATACTGGGAGTTAGGATTTCGACATAGCTTTCTGGGGACACGATTCAACCCGTAACACACAGGGTCCTTTGGGGGAGGAAAACAACTTCCTCTGGGATAGGGCGGGGATACAGCACATTCCTGTCCGAGGGGCCCAGCGGCCGCTGATGAAGGGCGTCAGGCCTCCTGGGCACAGAGCTTCTGCAGGTCCTGTCCTCGGGCCTGACCACCTTTCCCTCCTGCTGCGGAGATCCCACATCCTCAATGGGCAGGGTTCCCCCAGGGCCAATGCCTCTGCACACAGACCCCAAGCCCCGTCGCCCACTCTCCCAAGGCTCTGGGCTTACCTCTCCAGGCTCCTGCACCCAGCTCTGCAGGGGAGGCAGAAGATCTGCACCTCGTCTTTGCCCTGAAGGAGCTCTGGGGTGCTGAACCCCGCCAGCCACCACGACTAAAACCCCCAACTTCCAATCTTGAAAGTTGGCTGGTTCCAGAGTCTTTAAAATACATTCTGCACATTCCCACAGATGCTCCCGGGTGGCGCGTTTATGAGATGCTGAGCAGAAGGGGTGAAGGTGTCTTCCTTCTCTCCTCGCCCCCGCCCTCCGGAATCTGTCACCCACTGCGAATCCGGCTCCAGCTTTGGGCTGGGGACTGGCTGCTGCCCTCTGAGGCCCACATCCCCAGCAGGACTCGGGTCCTCAGGGGCTCTGCCTCTGTGGTGGGGGGCAGGTGGTGGTCTCTGCAGTCTTGAGGATGAGGAGGGGGTTTCTGAAGAATGGAGGGCTCTCGGCAGACCCCCTAACCTTAGGGGGGCCGGTGGAATCCTGAGTGGTTAATGAACAGTTAAGGGGAAAGTCTCCCCAGGAAGGCAGCGGGCGTCTTGCCCGGGAGGCACAATCTGTGGGGTGTCAATAACATGGGGTGCTGGAGACCCGGGCTCAGGCCAATGACAGCACTTCCTGGCTGTGGTGATTTGCTCTTTCTGAGCCCTTGTGTCCCAATCTGTCAAATAGCGATGACAGTGGTCCCCGTGGGGTGGTGTGTGACTTAGGGGGCCCTCCATGTGGGAGCCCGGCACAGTGCCTGGCACAGGGCCCATGCTTAACATCAGCCTGGCATCTCAGGCAGACTCCTTTGCAAGGGTGGAGACTGGGAGGGAGGCAGGGAGGCTGTGACTCCTTCAGGAACCTGCCATCGCTTCACCATTCCTGGAGAGAGCCTGGGCGGGGAGGGGGCGGGCGGCGGGAGCTTGGGTGACAGCTGTGAGAGAGACAGTGTGCGTGTGTGCTACGGCGGGCATAGTTCATGCACTTTGGTGATCAAAGCCAATAACCGCTCCCATGTTTTTAAATAGTGAATTATAACAATTGGTTTCCAAATGGTAAACCTATTTTGCACACCTGGGACAAACTCCACGTGGTCAAGATACACGACTCTTCCTGAACATCACTGGGTTGGACTGGACAGAGACGTAGTGAAGGATTTCTGCGTCTACAACCAGGAGAGACGCTGGCGCTGTTTCCTGGACTCGTCATGTCTGCTCCGGTTATCAGGCTAACCCTGGCCTCTTCTGTTTTTCTGAAAGAGTTTGTACAGAATTGGTGTTATTTCTTTTTTTATCCCTCAGATCTCAGATCTCTTTTTCATTCCTAATCTCAGAAATCAGCCTCTCTCGAGCTGACATTCACTGCACGACTTGGGGTGAGGGGAGGAGAGGGGGCTTTATGGCTTCCTAAGTCCTTCAGACTCCGCGCGGCCTTGGCGCAGAGAAGCCCTCTGGAAAGTGGAAAAGCAGGACACCCAGCAACCCCGAGTGAGGCTGGACTGGCGCAGTGGCGGGCACAGGGGACAGGTGGGCTTTTTTTTTTATTTACAGAGCACCAAATCCCACTGTGCAGATGACGGCCTGCGCTGTCTGGGGTCAGCTTTGGCCAGACTGGGGGTGCACGTGGCCGGATCGTGCATGTGGCAGGAACGAGGCCCACTGGGTCCCTGCGCAGCCTCAGGAGCTCTCCCTCAGTGAGACCCCTCCTCCACCACAGCCCACACCCTCACCCCGGTCAGCCAGCCCTGGCCCCGGTGCGCTCCACTTTCCCTCCGGAGCCTGGAGCTGCTCCTGAATATGCCCAGTGCCCTCCCGCCTCCTGGTTTCTTCCTTCCCATCCCATCCACCTAGCATCACCCACCCCCAGCTGCCATGGCCAATGTGACCACTTCTCAGAACACAGAAGAACGGGAACCCAGAGACCACCTTCAAGAATCACGACCGTGGAAACTTGAAAAGGTGATTTTTAAAGGTGTCATTTTACTCTTAGCAGGATCCGTGAAGGTCCAGGCAGCACTGACAAAAAGCAGGAACGAGCGGCTTGTCCTTGATTCTACTGTGACTGAGGGGTCTTGGGGGGTGCACAGTGGGGCCGTAGCACATTGGGAGGGATCTGTGCGGAGTCTCTTCCAGGGAGAAGCAGCCACTCCAGCCCACAGCAGCTCCTGGTGCCGTAAGGGAAAGGCAAGGCAGAGGCCTGAGGACACATGCCCTCGAGGTGGCAGGGCCCCAAAGGTATGGGCTGCAGAGCTCCACCCACCTGGGTTTCCTTTGTAAAGGTCACTTGGCTGGAGGGCCGGGGTGGGGGGGGGGCGGGGGGGGGAGGCCAGGCTGGAGGCGTGCTGGGCAGGGTGGTGTTGAGGAAAGAGCACACAGACAGAAGTCAGGCAGACCCTGGTTCAAATTCTGGCCCAACAAGTCACTGAGCCCTTCTGAACCTCGGTTTCCCCCTCCATGAAATGGGAATAATACTCACCTTGCACGGTGTGAGGATTGGAGCACGGTCATGGAGGGCGTCCGGCTGGGCCTGGCGCACAGAAGGGTTTCGAAAGGAAGAATGAACTGCTTGGGCCACCACCCCTCCCCCCAATAAAGGACCCTATCTCTCCCCTGGGGCTCGGGGACAGGGCAGGTGTCAGTGGGGAAGGGAACCCGGAGGTGGGCACCCGCACGTCGTGGTGGGACCAGCCAGGGCTGGCCTCTGACCAGGGTTTGCCTGGACCCTGGGGGGGCGGGGGAAGGGCAGGGCAGGGCTGGGGGAGGTCTGTGCTCCCTCTCTGTGAGAGCGGCTTTTCTGGGAAACCCTCATAGAAGCGTCCAAGGCAGTAAGTACCCCTCAGGAAGGTGAGGAACCGCGGGGCTTCGGGATCCTGTGCTCTGGTCACTGTGGCTCAAGCCCCATGGGAGGGAGGGCCCTGGGGTTCATCCCTGCTCCAGGCCTGGAAAAGGGACAAAACAGCTGGATTCTGGGACGGGAGAAGAAGGGACAGAGACTTGGTTCTGGGTGGGAGGGCTGCTCTCGACCTGTGGCTCAGCACTCACCCATCCCGGAGGTGCCGGGAGGTGGCGGCGCGTGGGCAGAGGCCTGTGGCTGCCTGGCTCTGGGGCTGTTCCCTCACCTGTAAAATCGATGCAGCTACCGCCCGGCCTGGGGAGAGGCCGGGGAGCTCTGGGGCAGGGGCTGCACCTCCAAGTCCACCTTCACGAGTGAGGGAGGCTGCTGGGGGTTGGCCTCCTGGGGACAGACACTGGGGGGCAGACCCTTGGGGAAGGCCAGGGCACTGGGCCTCATCATGGTCACAAGGAGGACCTGGGCAAAGGAGTAGCTCGCACATGCACACAGACTCTCACACACACACACACACACACACACACACACACACACACACACATTTTAAACACAGTGGAATCATACATATAGTTTTATAACCCACCCTTTCATTTCATGAGACATCGTGGACATCTCTGCGTCGGGTGCGTGTCTCTATCGTGTTTTCATCGCTTCCCACACAGTCCGTTGCACGCGGGCTCCATTCACTCTCTTAACCAGGCCCCTACGAGTAGACATTTATTTAGGCTTCTCATGGTTTTTCACTGCTGTAAACCACGCCACGGTGATCACATCTGTGATTATTTCCTTACAGTAAATTCCTAGAATTGGGATTATGGGTCAAAGGGGGTGCATGGTTTTAAGGTGTTTTATGCCCATTTCCAAACTGCCCTCCAGAAAGGGGGTCCCCCTGAGCCACATCAGCTGAGGAGGAAAGTGCTGGCTCCCCCTCCTCTCCCAACGTGGGGATTTAGATGGGGGGGTCCTTTCCCCAGCTGCTGCTGTTTCCTGAGCCTGAATCCTACCTGGGAACCTTGGGTCTCGCTCATGGTCTTAGCCGCCTGTCCCACGGTCAAGGGTGTCGTTAGCACAGCCCCAGGGCCAGCTGCCAAAACCTGCGGGGCTGCAGAAGCAAACCGCAGGGGGTGCTGGTGGGGCTGTGAGCCAGGCCTCCTGGTCAGGCGGCCCCCCTGCTCTGCCACTGCCTGGGGTGGGGGGTGGGGGTAATCAACCTTGAAGAGCTGCAGGTAAATCGAGGGTGACCACGACAGTCCCAACGGCCCAAGGATCAGGGAGGAACTGATGACAGATGGGGGTGCTGTGGTGGACAGAATAACGGCCCCCTAGAGATGTCCGCATCCTCATCCCCAGAATCTGTGAACATGTTACAGTAGGTGACATTGGGAATTAAGGTAGCAGATGGTATTAAGGTTGCTAATCAGCTGACCTTAAACTAGGGAGATTCACCTGGATTATCCAAGTGGGCCCCAAGGAACCACAAGGGTCCTTAAAAGTGGAAGAGGGCGCAGGAAGAGAGGTCAGAGAGAGGCGAGGAGAGGAGGACTCAGCCTGTGCTGCTGGCTTTGAAGACGGAAGGGGGCCACGATCGAGGAATGCAGGCGCCTCTAGAAGCTGGAAAAGCAGGGAAATGGATTCTCCCTTGGCGCCTCCAGAAGGAACCGGCCCCGCTGCACCTGGATCTTAGCCCCCTGAGACTGGTGCGGACTTCTGGCCCCGAGACAGTAAGATAGTAAATTGGTTGTTTTAAGCCACGAAGCTTGTGGTGATTTGTTGCAGCAGCGACAGGAAATGGACGCAGGTGCCGCACCCACCCCCACCCCCACGCCCACCTGCTGCTGTGGCCGTCAGCCTCGCTGCCCGCTCCCCGAGTAAATGCCAACCAGCAAACCCGAGGTCGCTGGAATCATCCAGCCCAGCGGCCTCTCTTCACAGTTGGGGACCCTGAGGCCCAGAGAGGGGCTCAGGGCCACCCCGAGTGCCTGAGGCACTATGGAGCCTGCCCCTGAGCCACCCCCGCCACCAGGCTCCCTGGCTCCAGGCCGTGGGTGGGCAAAGGGCAGAGCAGCAGCGGGCGTGAACTGACCCCCTCCCTGAACACCCTGAACTGTGAGGTTTCCCCTCCACGGCGTCCGACCCCTCTCTCCCACAGAGCTGGGGGCCGGGACTGAGGGCGTCCTTGCAACGTCTCCATTTGGCCAGTAAAGGTCTCATTTGTCAAAGTAAAGAGCAGGAAGTTGGGGTTCTGAAGACCCCTACCAGCTATTGCCTGGTGATGGTGGGGCTGGGGGGGAGAAGCCCTCCCCCAAAACACTCCCTCTGGGGGTTATGGGCTGAGTTGTGTCCCTCCCTCCAAATTAATATGTTGAAGTTCTAAGCCCCAGTAGCTCAGAAGGTGACTGTATTTGGAGATAGGGTCTTTAAAGAGGTGACTAAATTAAAATGAGGTCATTAGGGTGGGCTCTCATCCAATAGGACAGGTGTCCTACTAGGCAGAGGAAATTGGACAGACACGCAGAAGGAAGACCACGTGAAGACACCGGGAGAAGACGGCCATCCACAAGCCAGGGAGAGAGGCCTTGATCTCGGACTTCCGGCCTCCAGAACCGGGAGAAAATAAGTTTCTGTTGTTCAAGCCCCCCGTCCGTGGTACTTTATTACAGCAGCCATGGGAAGCTAACGCAGTGGGTTTATCAGGTCTGCTGGCTATCACCTGTCACCACAGGAAGAGCAAGGCTAGCGGAGATTGGGACACATGCCAAGTGAGTTTGGGGGCAGGTCTGGAGCATAGAGCCCTGCTCAGGGATGGGGCCTGCGCCACACTGCTCTACCGGCCAAGCTGCTTCTGGGCAGCTGGGAAGGGCACAGCAAGGAGCCGCCCGGGCCACCGTCACAGCGTCCTGAGCCCCTGCCCCGGGGGAAGCCACTTCCCAGCCGAGGCAATTGGTCCTGTACAAAGTCCCCTTGTCCCCATCTGCCTGGGGAAAACTCCCAAAGGGGCAGAAATGGACAGCAGGAGCTAGAAAAAGGCACGAACTCCCGGATCAGCCACCATCTGGCTCCAGGAAGGAACGGAACATCTGGCGGCTGCTTTGGCCACAGTGTTTATGTAACCCACGTGTGAGCACACGTGGCTCAGCGAGGGCAGACCCAGTGAGGCTGGTGCCCTGGCTGCGCTCCACCTGACTCGCCCCCATGTGTGAAATGGGCCTCGTAATAAGAGGGCTGTTGTGGGGACATGATGGTGCTGGACCTCAGGGCCTGACACGAGGTAAGAGCTCAGAGAGCGCTCCCCGTGCCCCCACTGAGGTCGTGCACACATGCACGTGTGCACACACGCAGTCTCGGCTGGCTGGCCGGCCTCAGTTTTCTCGCGTGTAAAATTATGCACAAGAGATCGCTAAGCTTCCTTCCAGCTTTAATCTTCTGTAATAAGTACACGTGTAATTTCCACATCCAACACTTGCTGTGCTTTGGTATATATGCATGTCGATGCAGACATGGAAACATGTGAATGTCATATTCACACACGGATACATTTATACACACACCTACGTGTAAAATGGCACACAAACACACACTGGCTCACACACACAAGGAAACCTCCAGACTTGCATTCTGGTGCACACGCACCTATGTGTATATGTACACATCTGTCCTTGTATACGTTTGTACACACATATACATTGTGTGCTCTTGCACAAGTGTACACCCTCATACACTTGCGTGTTCTCTTGCATGCACATGTTGACATGTATCAGGCTTGCCAGATTTAGCAAATAAAAACACAAGATGCAATATTTGGGACATACTTATACTAAACCATTTATCTGAAATTCAAATTTATGTGTATTGTGGATTTTATCTGGCAACTCTAATACATATACATGTGCGTGTGCTCACACACACACACTCGTGAAGCCATCAGGGTCCCCAGGCCCAGCCCAGGACATACCGTCTCCACGGGAGAATTCCCAAGACCTTCTCTCTATCGGGTAATTAGACCCACAGCTGCACTGCTGGCCACAGCGCAGCTCCCAGCCCCCAGTTACGGCGGTTAACAGCCTGGCCCAGGACTCGGCGTGCTGGTGGGAAAGGGATGGGCTTCCAGCCGGAGCACGGGGCTTGCTGGGATGCTGAGAAAGCGCCTCTCGCCAACAGCCCAGCTGTGCAGTCTAGCAGCAGCAGCCGAGCCCTGGGAACCCCACCCGCGAGCCGGCCTCAAGGAGGGACGTCCAGCTGGGTCAGAGATGCAATCTGAGCCCCCCGAGGCCCAACTTGGCCTCTTCTCCATCCGGTGCTGTTTTTGCTGGTGGGAGACAAGTCAGGCCAGGGCGTCTTGAAACCTGATTTCTTAGCTTAAATCCTTCCGCCAGAAGGGTTTGTAGAGGGACAGTGGCAAGCAGGGTCCTAGGAGTACCTTAGCTCAGAGAGAGGGGGTCGCGGGGGAAGACACAGGCCTGTCCCGCCCCATGTGACCTGGGCCGCCTCCTCTCCCGCCCCCCTCAGAAGAGAGGAATCCTAATCCTGTGCCCTGGGCCAGCAGATGTGTGATGAGTCTCCTGAGAGCCTCTCAAAGAACGGGGCGAATTTCTTTAAGGAAGTATCGTTTCCCTGATTATCATGTTTTTTGGTTACCTAAGAATGCATTTTCATTATTAAAATATTAGTACATACAGGAAAACTAAAAGCAAAATCTTTGGTTATTCCTTGCAGATGATTTTACATGCATTCATAAAAATATAGATGTATTTTGACAAAAAAGCAATTCTACGCCAAAGGTTTGTGACCTGTTTTTTTCACTTTCTAACATATTGTGAACATCTTTCTGCATCAATAACTGAACATCTACACTTGACTGACAGCAGCCTCATGGCGATCCCTTGTATGGAAGAACCAGTTTGTTCGTTTTTTAATTGCAGTGAAATTCACATAACATAAAATTAACCAATTTAAAGTGTACAATTCAGTGGTATTTAGCACATTCACAAGATTGTGAAATCACCACCTCCATCTAGTTCCAAAATATTTTCATCAGTTCAAAATAAAACCCCATACCCATTAAGCAGTCAGTCCTTGTCTCTCTCCCCACAACCCTCCCCCCCACCCCACCCAGCTCCTGGAAACCTAATCTACTTTCTATCTCTATGTATTGGCCTATTCTGGACATTTCATATAAATGGAATCATACAGAATGTGACTTTTTGTATCCGGCTTCTTTCATTTAGCATCATGTTGTCAAGGTTCACCCATGTTGTAGCATGCATCAGTACTTCATTCCTTTTTTATGGCTGAGTAATATTCCATTGTGTGGCTGGACCACTTTTGTTTATCTGTCATCCATTGATGGACATTCAAGTTGTCTGCACCTTTGGGCTATTGTGAACGGTGCTGCTGTGAACACGCATGTATGACTATTTGCTGAGGACCCATTTTCAGCTCTTTGGGGTACATACCTAGGAGTGGAATTGCTGGGTTATTGGTAATTCTAAGTGTAACTTTTCAAGGACCCACTAAACTGTTTTCCACAGCAGCTGCACCAGTTTACGTTCCCACCAGCAGTGTGTGACGTTCTAATTTCTCCACATCCTCACCCACACTCGTCTGTTTTTTTATTTATAGCCATCCTCATGGGTGTTGAAGTGGACTCCCAGTTTTTCTGTAAATATGAGTAATGCAATGATAACCCTTATCTCTGCCTCTTTGCACAGTTGCCTTATTTTGTTGTATTAAATTCGTGGCAATGGAATTGTTAGACCCAGGAGTGAGTTTTAGAAAGGTTTTTGGTGAGTATTACCAAATAGATCCCAGAGAAGTTGTCCCAGCTTACCCTTTCTCTAGCAGAATAAGAGAGTGATCATAAAAACAACACCTTTTTTACCTTTATAACCATTGTCAATCTGATCCTAAAAATTTATAGTTGCTTGTTTTATTTTTGCCTCTTACAAGCAGGCTAAGTGCTAAGAAGACTTAGCTAAGAAGACTTTTATGGGCTGAATTGTGTCCCCCCCTAAAATTCATATGTTGAAGCCCTAACACCCAGGACCTCAGAATGTGACTGTATTTGGAGAGAGGGCCTTTAAGGACATGATTAAGTCAAAATGAGGCTGTCAGGGTGGGCCCTCATCCAACACGACTGGTCAAGAGGAAATCTGGACACACAGAGAAGAGGCCAAGTGTAAGCCAAGGAGAGAGGCCTCAGGGGACAACAGACCCGCCCACACCTTGATCTGGGACTTAAGGCCTCCAGAACCGTGAGAAAATATTTCTGTTGTTGAAGGTGCTCAGTCTGTGGCATTTTGGGATGGCAGCCCTGGAAAACTCGTACGAAGACTAAAGATTTTCTCATAAGCCGGTCAGCCATTTGTATTTGTTCCTTGGGACTTACCTGTCACCTGCCCTGCCCCAGGTAAGGAGTCGGAGGTGTGCCGAGAGGCCCTCCCCTGCAGGTGAGCAGCTCGCCGTGTTGAGAGCGGGATCGTGCTGCTGGGCAGAAGTCAAAGGTCCCTGGAAGCAGGTGGCCTTGCTCAGGACATGGAGAACAGGACAGAGCAGGGTCTTTCCGACGATTACCAAGAAGGCAGCCCAGGGGCCCTGTGGAGGGTTGGATGTAATGCGTCTGCACTGTGGTTTCCACAGGATGATCTGCTTTTTCAAGCTCCCCAGCTGATTCCAAAGCAGCCGAAGTTGAGAACCACCAACCCTGACCTCCAGGACCCTCAGCTGGAGAAGCCAGCAGGGTCTGTCTGGGGTCTGGCCAGGCCTCTGAGTCCGTAGCAGGAGCCCCCGTGATTCACCGTCCAGGCGGGTTCGGGATGGTCTGGGTGCCTGACTCGACCCTCCCCACTGGGTGAGGAGGAGGGAAGGCTCAGCCCTGGGAATTGCTGTGTGTTTATTCTGCTTGTGCAGGACGCGCTGCTGCCCAAGTCATGGAGCTTTGCATTCAGCCATGTTTTCTCCCACAAACGACCCCCAAACTCAGGCTGTAGAGTCAGCAGGAGTGGGTGGCAGCGCCAACGTCCCATCATGGTCTGTGCGACCTTGGGCAAGTCTCTTGACTGCTCTGAGCCTCGGTTTTGGCATCTCTAAAAGGGGGTGGTGAGAATCAGCTGTCCTGGAGTCTCAGTCCTGGACTCAACCCTAGGATGTCTCAGGTTGGGGAGCAGGTAGAGCCTCGTTTCGGCTGCAGCGGGTTAGAGCTGGGCGTCTGTTACTTGTAACCAGCAGAGCTGGGCACAGACAGGAGGCTCTCCGGAAACAGCCCTGGGAATGGAGGACATGTGCCTTAACGAGGGTGGGGCTGAGGAGATCAGACTGCTCCCCAACTCCCCCCACCATCCCTCACCACAGGAAAGGGGGGACAGCCAGGTTCCTCCTCTGCCCTCGTCTCCAAGTCTGGGTTATCATGGGCAAGTGTAGTAACAACAGCTTCCAGTGATAAAAGCCCACCAAATACACTCCTGCTGACACTCCCCCAAACCCTCTAAGCTGGCTGCTAGTGTCCTGATTTCCTGGGCTCACAAAAGGAAGTTTCCAGGGTCAAGAGGTGGCTGAGCTACAATTCTTGTTAATGGACCTCAAAGGCCCAGAATTGGATTAACAATAATCTTGGGTTCAACATAACTCTCTATTGAGGCTGGCTGCTTTTTGTGTTTGCTTTTACTTATTTAAAGTGTATTTATTTTTAACAATAGACACCCGTGAATCCACCAGTAAAATCAATGAGTAGAACACTGACCATATATATCTATTTTTATGTGCTCCTCCCCATGTCCTAAATTTTGTGTTTATCACTCCCTTGCTTTAAAAAAAAGTGTTATCACTTACAAATATGCCTAAACAATGTATTTTTAAATCTGATTGCTTGTACTTTATAAAAATGATATCATTCAATGATACAACAACAGGAGACATCCATGTTTTTGCACACAGCTGTAGTTTATTCCATTTTCATGGCTGTATAATATTTGATTCTGTGAATAACGTACCATTTATCCATTCTCTTTTCAGTGGGCATTTGGGTTGTATTCAGCTTTTTGATATTATTAGTGCTACTATTAACATTCTTGTACAAGTCCTCAAGTAGTTCAAAGCTCCCTGAAAGTGAAATTGTTGGGTCAAAAGCTATGGGAATAATCAACATTACAAGATATTGCCAAACCACACTCCCAAATAGTTGGCCAGCTTATATCGTACCAGCAATCCACAAGAGATCTCTTTGATCTGTGTTCGTTCCAGCAGTTGGTATCATCAGACTTCTTGCTTTTTGCAACTGAATGGATGTGAATGATATCTCGTTTGGTCTTGACGTGCATTTCCGTGATCCTCAGTGAGGTTGAGCATCTCTTCACATTCATTGACTATTTGTGTTTCTTCTTCTGTGAAATGCCTGTTCACGTCTCTTGCCCATTTTTCTATTTTTTTTCTTATTGATTTCTAAGTGTTCTTTATATATGCTGGATACTAAGCCTTTGTCAATAATATGTATTAAAAATATCTTCTCCGGCTGAGTAGATTGTCATCTTACTTCATTTTTTCCTTCAACGAAGAGAAATTCTTAATTTCAATATGACAAAATATATGATTCTTTTGTTCCATGGTTAGTGCTTTTTTTCTTGTCTTATTTAACAAATATTTTCCTACCACAAGGTCAGAAAGAAACTCATGTATATATTCTAAAAATTTATTAAAGTTTTACTTTTGATATTTAAGTCCTTAATCCATCTGCAGTTGAGTTTTGTGTATTTTGTGAAATGAGAATCCAATTTCTTTTTCTTTTTTTCCGTATGGATAGCCACCTTTTCCACCTCGATTTAATTAATAGATCCTCCTTTCTTTATTGATCTGCATGCCATCTCTGTTATATGTCAAAGTTTCATACATGTGAGGGTTTGTTTCTGGGCTCTCAATTCTATTCCACTGATTAATTTACTTATTGCTGCCCTAGTGTCATCCTGTCTTAATTCCATAGCCACATAAGTCCTGATATCCAACGGGGAAAATCCCAACTTGTATTCTTCTTCTCCTGGAGTATCATAGTCCTTTGCTCTCTCATATAAATTTCAGAATCACTGATCAAATTCTACAAAACCCCCACTGGGACTTTGATTGGAATTGCCTTGAGTCTACAATCAATTTGTGGAGAATCGACATCTTTATGCTACCAGGCCTTCCTAGCCTCAACCACAGATTATCTTTCCTTTTCTGTAAGTCTTCTTTAACTTCTTTTCATGAAGTGCTATAATTTTCTGCCTAATTCTTACCTATATTTCATTAGAGATATTCTTAGATACTTAAAATTCATGCTCTTGTGAATGGTGTCCTCCATCCCTTTTTTAAAGTACATTTTCCAATCGTTTTGTTCCTGGTATATAGCAATGCAATTGACCTTCGTATATTGTTCTTATATCTAGGTATCTTGCTAAACTCTCCTCTTTGGTTTTCTATACAATTGATCATATCTCAAAATAACGTGTTTTATTTTCTCTTTCCCAACCCTTATGCTTTTAAATTTATTTTTTCTAATCTTATTGCTGGGGTGGGGTCTCCAGGGCTCACTGTGGAACAGAGGCAAATAATAGTAAACATAACATTTCTCGTTTCTAATCTCAGAGAGAATACTGCTAATGTTTCCCCATGTATCAGGCCAATGACGTTCCCTTCTATTCTGAATTACTAAGGAGTTTATATCACGAATTTATGTTGAAACTTTTAAAATACTTCTTCAGCATCTATTAAGATGATCCTGTAGGTTTTCCTCCTGTAATCAGCTGGTGTGTTAAATGACATTGATAGATTTTTCTAATATTAAACAATTTCTTGCAATCTTGGGATAAAGCTAATTCCATCATGTGTATTATACTTTTTTATACACTATTATATTCAGCTTGCTAATGTTTTAGTTAGTATTTTTACCCTTATTTTCATGAGCGAAATGTCTAGAAGTTTCCTTTCTTGTACTGTTCTTGTGTAGTTCAGTTATCAGGTTATACTGGCCTCATAGAGTGAATCTCTGTCTGTCCTTTGCAACAGTTTATGCCATATTAGAAGGATCTGTTCCTTAAATGTTTGATAGAACTCACCTGTAAATCATCTAATCCTGGTGTTTTCTTTCATTGTGGTATTCTTGAACATGATTCTTAAAAGAATATTTCATTCTGTAATACTCTAATAGTTTTAATCAAGTGTTCCACTCCTTGAGTCCATTTTGGTAAGTTCTATATTTCTAAGTTTTCAACAATTTCATCCAAGTTTTTTTTTTTCTTTTGTGAGGAAGATCAGCCCTGAGCTAACATCGACGCCAATCCTCCTCTTTTTTTTTTTTTTTTCCTGAGAAAGACTGGACTTGGGCTAACATCCATGACCATCTTCCTCCACTTTATATGGGATACCGCCACAGGATGGCTCGACAAGTAGTGTGCCGGTGGGCACCCAGGTTCTGAACCGGCGAACCCTCGGGCCGCCGCAGCGAAGCACGCGCATTTAACCGCCTGCGCCACCGGCCCGGCCCCCTTCAAATTTATTAACACAAAATTGTTGATGGTGTTCTCTTACTATCTTTTTGTTCTGTGCTCTTTCTAGTTACACCCTCCTTTCCAGTTCTAATGTTTTCCCTCTCCCTCCCCTCCTCCTTGCTGATCCCTTCTAGAATATTTTTTTTTTAATTTCCACACTATCTTTAGTATCTTCTTCCTTCTCCTTTCATCAGGATTAATTTATTATTCTTTGCATAGCTCTTAAGTTAGGCACTTGATTGCTTTCCAGCCTTTCTTTGTAATGTAAGCATTGAAACTTCACCCAAAGTCTCCTTGAGGGATCATTTTCATGCATTCCACAGTTTTTGATAGGCAATATTTTCTGCTTTTTTTCAGTTCTACATATTTTTCTACTTTCATTATGATTTCTTCTTCTATCCATGAGTTATTTAGAGTTTTTAATTCAATTTCCAAATATAGGCAGGTTTTATAAAACATCTTTTTAACACGTATCTGAATTACGTTGTGGCAAAAAAATTTTTTTAATGATATTATTTTAATTGTTTTGAAATGCTTATGGCCTAATTTGGATTGATTTTTGTAAACGTTCCATGTGTAAAGAAAGTAATTTCTCTAATAACTAGTTACGGAATTCTATATACATCAACTAGATCCATCTTACTACTTGAGCTGCTCAAATATTCTGTGGATTTGCTGAGTTATTTTATTTTTATTTTCCGTTTTTGGTCTGCTTGGCCTACCTGTGATTGAGAGAGGTGTGTTGAGATCTCCGACTATAATGTGGACTTGTCTGTCTCTCATGGTCGTTCTGTTAGTTTTGCCTTAGGTATTTTAAGGCTATTTATATAGATAGATAGACAGATTTCAGATTTATATATATTTATATATAAATATATATATTTAGATTTATTACAAATTTTGGATAATTTGAACCTTTTTCATTATGTAATGACCCTCTCTATTCTTTATGCTTTTAAAGCATAAGACAAATTTTCTTGACATCAAAATATATCTTTTCATATGTACATGTGTGTGTGTGTGTGTGTGTGTGTGTGTGTGTATCTCCATCCTTTTATTTTTAACCTTTCTGAATCCTTATGCTTCCTGCAGATCTCTCCTAAACTTCATCAGTCTGGATGTTTTTTTCCTACCCAGCTTGAGAACTTTTTAACTGGTGAGTTGAGTCTATTTATATCTATCATGATGATGAATATATAATGAATATAATATATTATGAAAATATGAATATTATGAATATATATGAATATATATTATGAACTTTTTTCTACTATCTTATTTTTTTTCATTTTCTATTTGTTCTATCTTTCCTATTTCCATTTTTCTCCTTTCTTGCCCATTTTTGAATGGAGTTTTTAGTTTGTTTTTTCTTTTCACTTTTCTCTCTCTACTGACTTGGAATGTACACTGTTCCTCTTGCTTTACTTGTCACTGTCAAATGCTAGCATGTGTATGCAGCTCACAAAGTCTAAACTCCACAGCTGCCAGTCTCGCTCCCGAACAATAAAAGCGCTTTAGCTCCAGACCACCTCCATCTGATGCATATAGATTGTCAGATAATTCAGCTGCGTCCTGTCGTTAAACCCCAAAGGAAACCCTTGTTGTTTCACGCCACGTCTGTTTGTTTTACCTACGTGTTGTTGCACTTATTTACTCCTCCTTCTCAGGCCTCCAGTCACCCCAGATCGTTTTCCTTCTTCCTGAAGGGTATCCGCCAGCAGCTCCTTGAGAGCAGGCGGCGGAAAACGTCCACAGTCTGTGCTCGTCTGGAAATGTAAATGTCCTTGTTTCCCACTCCAGCTTCGTGTCTCTTGTCTCTCTCTCAAAGTTTCCTTATCCTTCTCCATTTTTTATTGCATTCTGAGAAAAAATGCAGATATATCTTGTACTTCACTTTTGTTTCAATTGCGTCTAATCTATTTAGTCGATTTACAGTCATTTTATCTTAAATCTATTTTTCACTTCTAGAGTACCATTTATGCTTGTTGTTTAAATGTCTGTCCGTTCCTGTGAGTTCCTTTGTGTCATTTTATCACGTTGCAGCTTGATCTCTTGCCCTAGGTGACACATTAGCTGTCCTGCAGTCTGGATCTGACCATTCCAATATCCACCTCCTTGAGTGTTCTTGTTTCTATTGACTTAGCTTCGTGTGCCATTAATCTTTGTTCGTGAGCTCATGGCTTGATTGTAATCTGTGAGGATCCTGGGGGCCTAATTTGGCCGTGGTGTTTTCCTTCAGGGAGGATTTGCTTTGCTTCTGCTTGTAGCCAGAATGTCCACTCCAGACTCAGAGCTGGGGCCCCACGCTAGCCCACTGCCATCCACACCCCTTGCAGCTGTTCTCGGCTTAGGTATCCCCATAGCAGTGTTGCCATAGGAACCTGGCCTCCAGGCATCCCTGCCTGCCTGGATGCCTGCTAGGCTGGACCAGTTTCCAGCTCTCTGGACCTGAAGCTGCCCCCTGCCCTAGCCCCAGCTCCCACCACTGTGGCCCCAGCACTGGCTACCCGGGCTTCATTCTTCAGCCACTGAGGACCCAGCTCACATTTGCCTATTTGTCTTTTGTTTGGGGGGTTCCATGGAATCTTCTCTTCCTTTATATGAGACCTGCAATGCTTCAAGGAATATTCTGCATCCAGGGTCTGTTGTTATGGGGCAGGGGTGTCCCTTTGAGCTCCCACTGTCAGGATTCAAAAGCTGAGGCCCCTCCAGCACTGAAATTTGAGCCACTTGTATGTAGCTGGAAGCCCACGAACCTCTACTGTGTCCCGGGCCTCTCCTTGTCGGTGACTCAGCCATGATACCCTCAAGGGCTGGCAACGCGTCACGAGCTATTTGCCCCCACCCTGGCTGGCCGGCCTGCTTTGCTTTTAGAATTCTCATGCTTCCTTCCGAAAGCTTTCCGGCACCTGCCTTGCTGCCAGGCCCTCAGGGGGCGCTTGGTGCTATGCCTGAGCCTCCCTCACCTTCGGGTCTGCTGCTTCTGATCTTTCCACGGAGACACGGCCCAGGCTCATTAGGGTTTGCGCAAAGGTAAGTGAAGTCCGGGCCGGGTCCGGCAAGCTCTCCCGTGATCAAAGCACAGCCCTTCTGCCACTGACTTCAGCAGTGCCCAGCACAGACCTTCCTGTGTGTATTTTCTTGGCCACAGCCGGGGTGAGATGCCAGCTGGAGGATGAAATGCCAGCTATGTAGACAAGGTGACGAGTGAGTCCACCGTCCCGTGGCGACGAAGAGCCTACACGTAGGGGTCAGTCCGACTGGGATCCAACCGTGGTTCTTCCACTCAGAGCTGTGTGACCCTGGGCCAGGGTCTCATCATCCAAGCTTCAGCTTTTCCATCAACACAATGGGAATAACAATCATGTCTTCTTCCTAGAGTGCTGGTGAGCATCGAGTGCGCTCGCCCACGTAGAGAGGTTGGCGTGCGCCTGACAGTTAGTGCTGAATAAGTGTGTGTGTGTGTGTGTGTGAGAGAGAGAGAGAGACCCAGAGAGAGATTTCCAGCAGTGCCCACCAGGTGCCTGGCTCTGTCTACGCCCTTTACGCACATTGCCATAATTTCACCTCAGCCCTAAGATGTAAGAACTTCCAATATCTGTAATTAAAGGTTGAGAAAATTGAGGCTTAATGAGGTGGAAAGAGAGGTGTTGGGCGGCCAGGCAGCCATGCGAGGAAGGTGGGTGCTTCGGGACCCTCCCCAGAGGAAGGTCTGGCTGAAGCCCAGGCCACCGTCACCAGCCACACCCTGGCTCCTGGGAGCAAGCACTAGGCCTCTGAGTTTCCAAAGAAGCCATTGTCCCTCCCCTCGCCCTGACCCCACCCTGACCCCAGCAGGGGGTCACCCCTGAGAAGGGTCACACTCTAGGCCCCAAGGCCCACCCAGCCAGCCCCTGGTGTTTTCTCAAGCAGAGTTCTGGGTCTTCCTGCTGCGATAACCCCCTTCCTGGCCCCGAGCGCCCCCTCCCCACTTGGCAAAACTTGGAAGAGGGGCCGGAAGGTGGCAGGCTTTATCTGCCCTTCCTTATGAGGAGAGGCCTGGCTTGGAATGTGTCCCTGATAAGGGGTTTGTGAGGGGCTGGGGCGGGGCTGGCCGCCTGTCATGGGCTCCCTGGCGCATGTGGGGCTGACTGATAAGGACTCTAGAAGGCCTTCAGGGCCAAAGCCCCCTGGGACAAGCTGTGGACAGGGTCTGAGGAGAGGCCAGTGTTTGTGGGATTCCCCCCCATCCACCAATTGTGTGGGGAGCACAACCCTGGGCAGCCCGGTGTGGGCATGGGGGCACAGGGAGGTAAGGGGGATGGAGACGTGAAAACAGGAATTCTCTGGGGAGGAAATTCTTTTATTCATCCATCACTAATTCACTCAACAAACGCTAGATGCTGTACTGAATGAATGAGTTTAGACTCGAGGTTAAGAGTCAGGGCTCTCTGGGGCGGGCCCCGTGGCTTAGCGGTTAAGTGCGGGTGCTCCGTTACTGGCGGCCTGGGTTCGGATCCCGGGCGCCCACCAACGCACTGCTTCTCCGGCCATGCTGAGGCCGCGTCCCACACACAGCAACTAGAAGGATGTGCAGCTATGACCTACAACTATCTACTGGGGCTTTGGGGGAAAAATAAATAAACAAATTAAAAAAAAAAAAAAATTTTAAGAGTCAGGGCTCTGGAATCAGACCCCGGCTGGAGGCCTGGCTCTGTCACTTAGTGGCAGGTGACTTTGACTGGCGGCCTCAGTTTCCTCTTCTCTAAAATGGGGAGAGCAGGCATCTTGAGTCTTTATGGAGATGCGTGTGTATCTCACTCAGGCCGGGCCTGGTGCCCTGGGAAGTCCTCAGTAGATGGTTTTTAAACCCAACTGGGGGGGGGCCAGCCTGGTGGCGCAAGCGGTTAAGTGCGCACGTTCCGCTGCGGCGGCCCGGGGTTCGCCGGTTCGGATCCCGGGTGCTCACCGACGCACCGCTTGTTAAGCCATGCTGTGGCGGCGTCCCATATAAAGTAGAGGAAGATGGGCATGGATGTTAGCCCAGGGCCAGTCTTCCTCAGCAAAAAAAAAAAAAAGGGGGGAGGATTGGCATTGGATGTTAGCTCAGGGCTGGTCCTCCTCACAAAAAAAAAAAAAAAAAAAAAAAAAACCCAACTGGGGGAATTCTGAGGGCCCGGGGGGGGCAAGAAATGACTATCCCTCCACCTGCCTTTGCAGGGCCGTGTGGCGATCAGCAGCAGCAATGGGGATGCTGCCCAGGGGCGCAGGGCAGCCTCCTGGAGCCTCATGGAGGCAGAGGGCGAGAGCCAGGAGCAGGAAGCCTCTCCCCTGGGGCTCTTATCTCTGGGTGCATCTGCCTCATTCAGTCCTCTGCAGTCTGGCCCCCTGTGCTGTCAGGGCCACCCCCTCCCCGGGTCCCGGTGGTCTTCCCTGCAGCCAGTGCCCACCCCATGTGACCGGAGTCTCCGAGACCCAATTCCAAATGTCTGGGAGGGCTCGGCAGCAGGGCCCGTCAGCTGTGGCTGCTGGCTGGGGGCCCCTTGCGGGCAGATGGTGAGCTCTGTGAGAACCGGGCTGTACTGCCCCCCGCTGCAGGACCCCCAGCCTCCAGGACAGGGCTGGGGCACAGCAGACCCTCCAAAAAGCATTTTCTGGAGGAGCAGCTCTTGCTTCTTCGCCCTCTTGTGTGCCAGGCCATTTAGGAGCCCGGCCTCACTCCAGCCCCCGAATGGGGGTCTTGTCTCCACTTCACAGTCAGGTGAAGCGACTTGCACCCGGGCCACATGGTAACTTAGACCTGCGGGGGGGCCCCAGCCGGAGGTGGGCGGTGCAGGTAGGAGGGAGAGGGCACTGAGGAGTCAGGAATATTCCTGCCGTGCCCAGCCTCTGAGTCTTGTGATGCTGCAAGTCAAGAGACCCCTGACTCAGCAGGATATTAATAAGCCTGGCGGGCTCCCAGGGGGCCGGCTCTGCCAAGGGCCAGAGCAGAAGTACTCCCAGCCCTGTGGCCTGGGATCTCCCTCCCCGTGTCCGTGGCTGGTCCAACAGCCCAGCTCCTTCTCCAGGCCCGCCGGGACCCTACAGCCCAGCCTCTCCCGGCAGTAATTCATGTGGGGGTGACCCCTCCCCACCCCTGAGCAAACGTGGGCAAACCTCATGAGCTTAAGGGAACCTTCTAGAAGGGACCCAGGAGGAAAGACAGAACCAAACATCATGGGTGAGGGGAGGCAGGTTGTGTGGTCAGAGGTGAGGGGTGAGGGGTCAGAGGTGAGTTCACACCCTAGGTCTCCCACTTTCTAACTCCGTGACTTGGGACAAATCATTTAACGACGCTGAGCCTTGGTTTCTTAAATGGGGGTCCTAACAGTACCTAGACCTGGATTTGCTGTGAAGACCACTGCGGTAGCTGTCACAAAGGGCAAGTCTCGGGAACGACAGCTCCTTCTGACCTGTCATCATGGCATGGGGTGCTGGTCTCAGCTCACCAGCTAGTTGGTCCCTTCTGGACTGAGTTTCTGTCCCACAGTGCCCTCTCGTGGCCAAAGGTGGTTATTGCAGGGGCTCCCTGACGAGACTGTGTGCTTCTGAGCCTCAAAGGGCCCAAGATGTGCCCTTTCTTTTTTTTTTTTCGTGAGGACATCAGCCCTGAGCTAACATCTGCCAATCCTCCTCTTTTTCTGCTGAGGAAGACTGGCCCTGGGCTAACATCCGTGCCCATTTTCCTCCACTTTATATGGGACGCCGCCACAGCACGACTTGCCAAGCAGTGCGTCGGTGTGCGCTGGGATCCGAACCGGCGAACCCCAGACCGCCACAGCGGAGCACGTGCACTTAACCGCTTGTGCCACTGGGCCGGCCCTGCCCTTTCTGATGGTCTTAAGTTCGCAGCCCCTGTTATGCTCTGGCAGGGTAGGCAAAGAGGAAGGAGACCCACTCCCTTACCCTTGAAGCTCAAAAGACAGGACAGCCTGGTGTGGCATCAACGACCTGTGTCAAGCCTGTCCTGGCTCCTGGCCCCTCCAGCCTGGACAAGCCACAGCCTCCCTGATCTTCACAGACTTCATCTGTAAATGGGAACATGCCTTGAAGGCCACGCACAGTGGGTAGGCACTCAGAAAGCAGGAGGGACCAGGGGCTGCGTACCAGCCCTCAGGGCCGTTTGATTCACTCCAGCCATAGGCCCTGATGGTGCTGGATTCAGAGAGAGCAAGGCCTGGAGCCCGGGGGACCCTTTCCAAGGCTGCCAAAGTGGAATGTTTGCCTACAGCGGACCCAGCGTGTCTTCTCCCCGCCTCCTAGTGCCTCCCGCCCCCCAAGCTTGAGCACCCTGCGTCCTTAAACCAATGTCCATTTGCTGAGGGGTCCCCAGGGGAACCCTCTCGGCCTGCCTCTCCTGGAAAGTATCTGCACTCTAGGCCTCTTCCATTCCCCCACCCCAGTAAAACCCTTTCCATCTCTGGAGCTATCGAGGCAGAATCAGGACCAGTGAGCACAGCAACAAGGGAACAGAGCAGGTGCAGCAGAGCATGTCCTGATGACCCCACAGGGCAGGCAGTGAGACCTCACCCCTGGACATGTTTATAGAGCGGCCAATCACTTGGCCAGTGTGTTGGAGAGGTGAGCCCACTGGATGAGAGCTGAATTAGCCGAACTCAAGGGCCTCTTCCAACCCAGGCAGTCTGTTTCTTCAAAACTAATTTCCATTTACTTATTTTTACCAAAGTACTAAAAGTATAGAGCTTAAAAAGGAAAAAAAGTGCATAAAAGCCCCGTAATGGAAACTAGCTGCCCCTCTTCTCTCCACCTCCCCAGGCGGGTTCCCCCAGAGGCACACCCCTCAGGCTTCCAGCTGTTTCCCCGAGCATTTGCTCCCGTCTTTCCTAACAACATGTTTATCCAGCTCTTCTTGATTTATCACTTGCAAACATTACTATTAACTTCCCATCATGGTCCATAAGGACTTAACTTTCTTATCTTGCCTCAACCCCTACTGCTGACCTTCCCTGCATCCCCCCAAAATGTTTGCACCTGCCTCCCCCAAATGATTACATCATAATTTTGGTAAAATAACCACAGTTTATCATGATTATGCAAATATTGTTCCCTGCTGAACCAGGTATTTCACTAAGATCTGGTCCTCAGTCTACAGATTTTTATGGAGCACGTATTTTCTTAGCACAGGGAACTCAGCAGAGAGCAAAACCAAGACCCCACTTATGTGTGCTTCCATCACAACAGGGAGAGGCTGACAGGCAGTAAATATGTAAACAAACACATATATGATATTTCATTGATAAATTCTATGAAAAAAAGTAAAGTAGACTACTCTTGGAAAGCAACAGATACTGTGTTAGGTCAGATGAAGAGAGTTCAATCCTATTTAACATTTGACTGTTGGCTTTTCCTTGAACTTCATAATTTTCTTTTCTTTCCTCAGTTCTCAATATCTCTGATAACACGAGCATGTCCCCAGCTGACACCTCTGTCACAGGTCTCTTGGGAGAGTTTCCACACACTCACGCACACTTGGTCCATTTCTCCTGTGGAGGCCTCCCTCTTCCCCGCTAGCCTGCTGTTCCGCCTGCCCACCGGCCACTCCGAGGCCCGCTGCCCTCTGGCCTCCCCAGCTGATCCTTGCTCTCTGACAATAAGCACTGTGGAAGGGGCTAGGAAGGGTCAGGGTGAGACTCACACCTTTAGATCAGGCAGCCAGGAAGGCCTCATTTGATTCACCTCAGGAGGGAGGGAGAGATCCTTGCTGAGATCTGGGATCCCAGGGCCAGGCATGGATCAGGGGCAGGGCAGGAGCTATGAGGGCAGCGGGGGGGGGCGGGGTGGGGGAGCTGGGCATATCATGATTGGTGCAGCAGGACCCATAACGAGGAGCCCTGGCCCAGGCGGCCAGTGAGGCTTCCTGGAACAAGGGACATCTATGCTGAGGTGTGGCAGAGGAGTGGGAGAGCTCAGGCCCAGCCCTGAGCCTAACCCCCTCTGTGGTCTAAGGCCAGCCACAACTGCTGGGCCTCAGTTTCCCCATCTGTAATGTGAGGCAGCTGGTCTACCTGCAGCCAATCTTTCTTTATCTAATCTAACACCCCATGTGTGATGCACAGGGACCCCCAGCTAGCCCAGGTCAGGAGCTCGTGAAAGGCTTTTGCACCCTCCAGCTCAGCCTTTTGCAGCCACCTCAGCCTCGGGTGGGTGTTAAGCGGGTGTGTCCTCTGGTCCTTTGCCCCAAGAAAGGCATGTGGCAAAGGCAGAGCCCCCAAGATCTGCATGCTTGGTGTGCCCATTGCTACTGGGTGCTCTTTGCTTACAGCTGTTACGGGATGAATTGTGCTCCCCTAAGAAAAGATACTGAGGTCCTAACCCCCAGTACTGGAGAATGTGACCTCATTTTGAGGTAGGGTCTTTACAAAGGTAATGAAGTTAAGATGAGGTCATGGGTGGGCCCCGATCCAATATGACTGGTGTCCTCATAAAAAGGAGAAATTTGGACCTAGAACCGAACATGCACAAAGGGAAGGTGATGTGAAGAGCCAGGGAGAACACCCCGTGAAGACGGGGTTGGGGGATTGGAGTGACACATCTACAAGCCAAGGAACGCCTGAGGCTTCCAGAAGCCAGGGGAGAGCCCAGAGCTCAAGCAAGGCTTGACAGAGGTACAGCCTTTCATGGAAATGCCCACAAAAGACCATACGACTCGGGCGTGGAGCAGGCCCGGTCCTCAGCCGCTGCTTCACCACCAGCCTGAAAGAACTTGGGTGGCAGAGCCCAGCATCCCTCGTGGCCAGAGACATCCTGGTTTCTCACTTGCAGGACGTGGTTATCGTGGCTCTCGGGTGGTCAGAAGGCTTGATTACAGGGAAACATGTTCACAGAATACCCCAGCCCTGGAGAGAAGGGCTGCGGACTGCCGGTAATAAACGATGGCTGCCACCTGTGGAGTGCCTCCCAGGCCCCAGGCACTGAGTCGGCTCCTCATGTGCATCTTCTTTAATGCTTACATGATCCTGGGACCTGAGTGTTATCAATGTCCGGATTTTTTTTTTTTTTTTTTTGGCTTGAGGAAGATTAGCCCTGAGCTAACATCTGTGCCAGTTTTCCTCTATTCTGTATGTGAGATGCCACCACAGCTTGACGAGTAGTGTAGGTCTGTGCCCAGGATCTGAACCTGCAAACCCAGGCCGCCAAAGCAGAGTGTGCCGGGCTTAACCACTACCCCACAGGGTCAGCTCCTCAATGTCCTGATTTTATAGATGAGACTGTGGGAC
This sequence comes from Ceratotherium simum simum, assembly GCF_057802395.1. NCBI lineage: Eukaryota > Metazoa > Chordata > Mammalia > Perissodactyla > Rhinocerotidae > Ceratotherium > Ceratotherium simum. The sequence goes on along the minus strand of NC_141928.1, from coordinate 5,936,521 downwards.
TCAGAGAAGGCAAATCACTCGGCCGAGGTCCACAGCCATCATTAGGACCCAAGTCTTTCTGATCCCAAAGCCTGGGCTTGTGTGTGTGCGTGTGTGTGCGTGCGCGCGTGTGCGTGTGTGCATTAACATATACCTAACATAAAATTTGCCATTTTCACTATTTTTAAGTGTACACTTCAATGACTTTAAGTATATTCACAATGTTGTGCAACCATCACCACTATTTCACCCCAAACAGAAACTCTGTACCCATTAAGCAATAACCTTCATTCCTTTTACCCTCAGCGCCTGATAATCTCTAATCTACTTTCTATTTCTATGAATTTGCCTATTGTAGATATTGCATATATGTGGAATCAGACAATATTTGTCCTTTTGTGTCTAGCTTATTTCACTTAGCATACTGTTTTCAAGATTCATCCATGTTGTAGCATATATCACAACTCCATTTCTTTTCATGACAATAATATTCCATTGTGTGTGTATGTAAATATATATTTATTTATCTCTCTCTGTCGCTAACATTTCTTAAATCCATTCATTTGTTTTTGGGTTTTTTTGTTTTTTGTTTTATTATTTTTGAGGAAGATCAGCCCTGAGCTAACATCTGTTGCCAATCCTCCTCTTTTTGCTGAGGAAGACCGGCCCTGAGCTAACATCTATTGCCAATATTCCTCCTTTTTTTCCCTTTTTCTCCCCAAAGCCCCAGTAGATAGTTGTATGTCATAGTTGCACATCCCTAGTTGCTGTATGTGGGACGCCGCCTCAGCATGGCCGGACAAGCAGTGCGTTGGTGCGCACCCGGGATCCGAACGTGTGCGGAGCACGCACACTTAACCGCTAAGCCACGGGGCCGGCCCCTCCATTCATTTGTTGATGGACACTTGAGTTGTTTCTACCCTTGGTTATTGTAAATAATGTTTCTATGATTATTGGCATATACGTATGTGTCTGAGTCCCTGCTTTCAATTCTTTTGGGTATACGCCTAGGAATGGAATTGCTGGATCATATGGTAACTCTCAGTTTAACTTTTTGAGAAACTGCCAAATTGTTTTCCACAGCAGCTGCACCATGTTGCATTCCCAGCAGCAAGGCACAAGAGTTCTAATTTCTCACCATCCTCACCAACACTTGTTATTTTCCATTTTTTAAACTATAGCCATCCTGGTGGGTGTGAAGTAGTATTCCATTGTGGTTTTTTTTTTTAATAATTTTATTTATTTATTTTTTTCCCCCAAAGCCCCAGTAGATAGTTGTATGTCATAGCTGCACATCCTTCTAGTTGTTGTATGTGGGACACGGCCTCAGCATGGCCGGAGAAGCAGTGCGTCGGTGTGCACCCGGGATCCGAACCCTGGCCGCCAGCATTGGAGCACACGCACTTAACCACTAAGCCATGGGGCCGGCCCTCCATTGTGGTTTTGATTTGCACGTCCCTGATGGCTAGATGTTAGCATCTTTTCATGTGCTCATTGGCCACTTGTGTATCTTCTTTGGAAAAACGTCTATTCCAGTCCTTTGCCCACTTTTTCATTGGGTTGTTTGTCTTTTTGTTGTTGAGTTGTGAGCGTTTTTTATATATTCTGGATCTTAAACCCTCAACAGACATGTGATTTGCAAATATTTTCTTCTAGTCTGTGGGTTGTCGTTTCACTCTCTTGATAGTATCCTTTGACACACAAAAGTTTTTAACTTTAATGAAGTCTAATTTGTCTATTTTTTCTTTTGTTGCCTGCACTTTTGGTGTCACTTAAGAAATCATTGCCAAATTCAAGGTCATGCAGACTTTCCTTTGTGTTTTCTTCTAAGAGTTTTATAGTTTTGGCTATTAAATTTAGATCTTTGATCCATTTTAGTTAATTTTTGTCTGTGGTGTAAGGTCACAGTCCAACTCCATTCTTTTGCGTGTGGATATCCAGTTTTCCCAGCACCATTTATTGAAGAGACTGTTCTTTCCCCCATCAAATGGTGTTGGCGTGCTTGTCAAAAATCAGTTCACCATAGATGTGAGGTTTGTCTCTGGGCTCTCAATTCTATTTCATTGGTCTATGTGTCTAGTCTTACGCCAGTACTACCTGTTTTAATTGCTGTAGCTTTGTAATCTGTATATTGCTTTGGGTAGTGTTGTCGTCTTAACCGTATTAAGCCTTCAATCTGTGAACACAGTATGTCTTTCCATTTATTAGATCTCCTTTCATTTCTTTCAGCAATGTTTTACAGTTTTCAGTGTGCAAGTCTCACACTTCCTTGGCTAGATTTATTCCTAAGTGTTTAATTCTTTTTTACACTATTATAAATAAATAATTGTTCTTTATCTCCGTTTTGGATTGATAATTGTTAGCATATAGAAACACCACTGAGGTCTGAATGTTGATTTTTTATCCTATAACTTTGCTGAATTCATTTATTAGCTCAAACGGTTTTTTGTGGATTCTTTAGAGTTTTCTACATATAAGATCGTGTCATCTGCGAACAGAGATAACTCTGTTTCTTTCTTTCCAGTTGGGTTGCCTTTGGCTTCTTGTTCTTGCCTAGTTGCTCTGGCTAGAACTTCCAGCACGATGTTGAATAGAAATGGCAAAAGCAGCATCCTTGCCTTGTTCCTGCGGGCCTGACCTTTAACCCAAGATGGACTCTCTCCGCTAGTTCAGCCTGACTCTGGGCTCACAGCAGGAGTTAAAGGTGTGTGCTTCTATGCTAAAGACGCAGGTGGAAGGGAGGGGGAAGGAGCAAGTCCATTAGCCAGCCACGTGGGCTTGTGGTTGTTTTTGCCCACACCCAGGCCCGAATGGGGGCGGTGAGAGGCAGCTGGACTTTGAACAAGCACCCAAAGCCTTCACGCTTCAAAGGCTTGAGTCCATGATGGTGGACGGCCAGGCAGCCATTGGAGCCCAGGGGGACCTATTAAGGAGCAGTGACACTGGAGGCTCCTGCCCTTCCTGGGGCACGTCTTGAAGGAACTCCTTGACCGTATTAGGGGAATATATTGAACAACCCACAAGAAAATTAAGTATAAAGGGTAGGATAAAATAAATAGTATTTTTGGGGCCGGCCTGGTGGCACAAGCGGTTAAGTGCGCATGCTCTGCTGCGGCGGCCCGGGGTTCGTCGGTGCGGATCCCAGGCGCGCACCGACGCACCGCTTGGCAAGCCATGCTGTGGCGGGGTCCCATATAAAGTGGAGGAAGATGGGCACAGATGTTAGCCCAGGGCCAGTCTTCCTCAGCAAAAACGGGAAGATTGGCAACAGATGTTAGCTCAGGGCTGATCTTCCTCACAAAATAAATAAATAAATAACTTTAAAAAATAAACAAATAAATAGTATTTTTAAAAAATAATTTGCACTTTCTTTTCTTTGTGGCTCCTATGAAAACATTTTGGCTCTCACTTTTAAATAGTAATAATATTGTAATAAGATAAACATGATATGCTTCATTTTTTAAAAATCTTGGCTTAATACTTTCATAGAGCTAGTCCAAAAAATTCAGTTCATTTCAACACTTGGCCCCAGTGTCCACGACAGCTGGGAAAGACACTTTATCAAGACACAGAGGTCTGAAAGGAAGAGGAGCACCTTTGCTGTGCCCAGCAAATCATGCACTCTTTTTTTCAATTCCATCTTCCAATTATGTGAAAGTTGTTGGTTACCTTTGGCTTAACTTTCTTTTTTTAAAACTCTGCATTGTGCAGAGTTGTGAATACATTCAAAAGTAGACAGAGTGTTACAACGACTCCCCATCCAAACCAAAACCCAGCCCTGTCAACCATCAGCCAAGCCCACCCCATCCACTTCTCCCTTCACATTATTTTTTTTTTAAAGATTTTATTTATTTTCCCCCCAAAGCCCCAGTAGATAGTTGTATGTCATAGCTGCACATCCTTCTAGTTGCTGTATGTGGGACGCAGCCTCAGCATGGCCGGAGAAGCAGTGCGCGCCCGGGATCCGAACCCGGGCCGCCAGCAGTGGAGCACGCAAGCTTAACCGCTAAGCCACGGGGCCGGTCCTCCCTTCACATTATTTTAAAACAAACCCTGACCCAGCCGGTGGCGTAGCAGTTAAGTGCTCGCGCTCCGCTTCAGTGACCCCGGGGTTTGCAGGTTCGGATCCCAGGTGCACATGGATGCACCGCTCATCAAGCCATGCTGTGGTGGCGTCCCATATATAAGTGGAGGAAGATGGGCAAAGATGTTAGATCAGCCCTGAGCTAACATCCATGCCAATCCTCCTCTTCTTGCTGAGGAAGACTGGCCCTGAGCTAGCATCTATTGCCAATCCTCCTCCTTTTTTTCCACAAAGCCCCAGTAGATAGTTGTATGTCATAGCTGCACATCCTTCTAGCTGTTGTATGTGGGACGCGGCCTCAGCATGGCCGGAGAAGCAGTGTGTCAGTGAGCGCCCGGGATCCGAACCCAGGCTGCCAGTAGCAGAGCACGCGCACTTAACCGCTAAGCCACAGGGCCAGCCCCCAAGATTATTATTATTATTAATCAGGATCCATAAATAAAGTCATAATATGGTTGGATGATATGTTTTTTGTTTTACTTTTTTTTATTGTGGTAAAATATACATAATCGATTGATATGGTTTTGTCTTTTAGTCTATAGGTTCCCCCCTTCATGTCTCTGTCTGTCTGTCTGTCTGTCTCTGTCTCTGTCTCCTCCTCCTATATTAGTCTGCTTGCGAACATGCATCTTTCTGTAAAAGAAAAATGTAAAATTCATGTTTAAGTTAGAGAGTTTTGTGTATTCTTTGCCTTGAGATAACCAATGAACTTTTCTGTGGTGCAAAAATTGTTATGGTCACTCCCCTCGTCCTTGAAAAGGATTGAAAGATTCTGTGTGTTCTTTGTGCACTCTGGCTTCATTTCTTCCCCAGGAACGACATATAGGGTGAATTTCACGTTGCTGCTCTCTCAATAACCGCATGCCGGGACCCTTGTCTTACTCCAGTTCAGAGCAGCTGCTCCAGCAATAATTATACTCACATAGTTGTTTTATTATTATTCTCATGAATTGTTTTCATTAAATGAATCACTGCTGAGGCTCTATCTTCTCTAGTTCGTCTTTGCTTTGGGGACTCACAAAAATTAAGTAGTGCTTTGGTCTTTCATTATTGAAGCAGAATCTAGCAAATGCCATAAGCAGAAACATGCTAAAACACTTGTAGCCACTCACCTGACTGTAAGGTACACTGCATCCTTTGTCCTGATACTGTTCCTTCAGCCATGCTTTCTGCCGGCCCTCCGATAATATTTGCTGATGAAGAAATACATTTTAGTTCTTTGCCAGATTTTTTAAAACTTTTGTTACAGTTTTTACTACAGACATTTTTGCTCCAGCAGGAAGAACAAAGGATTCTCAATGGTACTTAAATTGCCGCTTTTACTATTAAGAAACCACAAAAAAGGCTTCAAAGCATTTCTCATTAAGTTTAAAGAAATTTTGGAAAGTACTGGATTGAGTATGACACAACTTGGAACATCAATGGAAAAACTGTAGAGGTCTGAATGTTTGATTTTTACATGTTTTGCAACTTGGGATGACTTCCTATTATATAAGCTAATATCTCAAAGCCAACTTATGCCCAGGGCAAGGTTCTTCATTTAAAGAGACTGACTGTAGGGCCGGCCCCGTGGCTTAGCGGTTAAGTGCGTGCTCTCCGCTGCCGGCGGCCCGGGTTCGGATCCCGGGTGCACACCGAGGCACCGCTCTTCCGGCCATGCTGAGGCCGCATCCCACATGCAGCAACTGGAAGGATGTGCAGCTATGACAGACAGCTATGTACTGGGGCTTTGGGGGAAAAATAAATAAATAAAATCTTTAAAGAGACTGACTGTAAATCCACATTTCAAATAGTCTTCTGGGTTAATGCAAACCCTGGGACTGGGAGAAGGGTCAGCTCTGACATTTTCTTATTGTGTTTCCTGCTTGTGTCATCATTACTACCCTCATCTATTCCTCTCTTTTTCCTAGACGGCTTCATTTCCAACACCCTCAGAAGTTTCCTCACGTCCCTTTGTAACCTATCCTTCCCTCCTCCCAACCCGCCCGGCAACCACTGATCCGTCACTATAGATCAGGTTGCATTTCCTAGGATTTTGTATCAATTGAATCATACAGTATGTGCTCTTTGTCTGCCTTCTTTCATCCAGCGTCCTCACTTTGCGATTCAGAAATGTCGAGTGTGTCTGAAGTTCCTTGTCTTGTGGTCCCTTGCTCCATCTTCAAAGAGCATCTCTCCAACCTCTGCTTCTATTGTCACACCTCTCTGACCCAGGCCCTCCCGCTGCCCTCTTCCAAGGACCTTTGTGATGACCTTGGGCCCACCCGGATAATCCAGGATAATGCCCTGATCTCAAGATCCTTAATTTAATCACATCTGCAAAGTCTCTTTTGTCCCGTCAGGTAGGATATGCACAGATTCTGAGGATTAGGTCATGGACATCTTTAGGGTGCCATTGTTCTGTCTGTCACAGCTGCTGTGAACACCTGTGTACAAGTATTTGTGTGGACATACGCTTGCGTTTATCTAGGAGTACCATAGTTGGGCCATAGGTAAGTGTACGTTTAACATTTTAAGAAACTGCTCAACTCCTTCCAAAGTGGTTGTGCCACTTCACAATCCCACCAGCTGTGAATGAGAGTTCCAGGTGCTCTACAGCCTTGGAGTGGTCAGCTTGTTTGGTTTTGTTTTATAATCTTAGCCATTTTAGTGAGTGTGAGGTAGTAACTCACTGGGGCTTAATTTGCATTTCCCTAGTGACTAATGATGTTGAGCATCTTTTCATGGGCTTATTTGCCATCCATATATCTTCTTTGATGAAGTGTCTATCCAAATCTGTTGCCCATTTAAAAAATTGAATTATCTTATTATCAAATTGTAAGTGTTCTTTATATATTTTATTTTAGTTATTTATTTTTTTGTGAGGAAGATCAGCCCTGAGCTAACATCTGTCACCAATCTTCCTCTTTTTGCTGAGAAAGATTGGCCCTGGGCTAACATCCATGCCCATCTTCCTCTACTTTATATGGGACGCCGCCACAGCATGGCTTGCCAAGCGGTGAGTTGGTGCACGCCCGGGATCCGAACCCACGAACCCCAGGCCACCGAAGCGGAGCATGCAAACTTAACCACTACGCCACCAGACCGGCCCTCTTTATATATTTTAGATACAAGTTCTTTGTTGGATATATTGCAAATATTATCTCCCAGTCTGTGGCTTGCTTTCTCATTTGACAAAATTCAACATCCATTCATAATTTAAAAAAACAAACACAATTCCCAATAAACTAGGAATAGAAGGGAACTTTCTCACCCTGAATAAAGAGCATCTGCAAATATCCTTCAGACAACATCATACTTGATGTTGAAACATTGAATGTTTTCCCCCAAGATCAAAAACAAGGCAAAGATATCTGCTCTTACCAATGCAATAATGTAATAAATAAATAACAGTCCTGCAGATTGTAAAGGAAGAAATAAAACTGTCTCTCTCAGCAGACCACATGATTGCCTGCATAGAAAATCCCAAAGAATCTACAAGGAAGTTACTAGAACTGATAAGTGAGCTTAGCAAGGTCTCAAAATACAAGGTCAATATATAAAAGTCCATTGTGTTTCTGTATACTAGCTGTATTAGTTATCTATTGCTGCATCACAAGTTACCCCAAAATTTAGCTTCCTAAAATAACAAACTTTTATTATGTCACACAGTTTCTGTGGGTCAGGAATTGCAAAGTGGCTGAAGTGGGGCTCAGGTCCTCTCAAGAGGCTGCAGTCATCTGACGGCTTGACGGGGGCTGGAGGATCTGCTTCCGAGATGGCTCACCCATGTAGCTGGCAAGTTGGTGCCGGCTGTTGGCAGGAGGCCTCAGTTCTCTGCCATATGGACCTCTCCATAAGGCTGCTTGAGTGTCCTCACAACTAAGTAGAGCAAGGCAGAAGCTGAAATGTTTTGTGTTTTATGATCTAACCTCAGAAGTCACAATCTGTCATCTCTCTAATAGCCTACCGGCTGCATAGGTCAGTCCTATTCAGTATGTAAGGGGACTGCAAAGGGAATGAACAGCAGGAGGAGAGAGTTACTGAGGGCCTTCAGAGAGGCTCACTACTACACTAGCACTGAGCAACTGGACACTGACAGTTTAAAAAGTGCTGTGTACAATAGCACCCCAAAACATAGTTTATACACCATTATGTATAAACTAACAAAATAGGGGCCTGCCCCATGGTGTAGTGGTTAAGTCTGGCACACTCCACTTTGGCAGCCTGGCTTCTCGGGTTCAGATCCTGGGCACAGACCTACACCACGTGTCAAACCATGCTGTGGTGGCATCCCATGTACAAAATAAAGGAAGATTGGCACAGATGTTAGCTCAGGGTGCATCTTCCACACCAAAAAAAAAAACCCCTAGGAAAAAAATAAACTAACAAAATAAACATACTGATACCCAGTGGAATTTTGCCACTTAGCTATATTGCACGCAAATGCTGCATTTTTTTTTTATGTTTTACTTTTTTTTTAACAAAAGGAAGAATTCCTCTGCATAGAAAATGAAACTGTTAAGAATCAACCTCAGGGCCGGCCCCATGGCTTAGCGGTTAAGTGTGCGCGCTCCGCTACTGGTGGCCCGGGGTCGGATCCCGGGCGTGCACCGTCGCACCGCTTCTCCGGCCATGCTGAGGCCGCGTCCCACATACGGCAACTAGAAGGATGTGCAACTATGACATACAACTATCTACTGGGGCTTTGGGGGAAAAAAAAAAGGAGGAGGATTGGCAATAGATGTTAGCTCAGAGCCGGTCTTCCTCAGCAAAAAGAGGAGGATTAGCATGGATGTTAGGTCAGGGCTGATCTTCCTAAAAAAAAAGAATCAACCTCAGTGCTTTGGCATCTTCTTTGACAACACCAGGGACTGATATGCTGACCTTCAACTTTACTTTCTACTAACGTTTTTCAATTCATGCGTGGATTTCAGAAATGACCTTTCACAAAGCCCAGGTGAGATGGGGTCTTCTTGTTGTCTGACCTGGGACAGAGTTCTCTCTTCCTCATGGCAGTGTATTAATGTGATTTGCCCGAGAGTCAGTTCTTCACCCATCTGAAGGCGTTTATTATATCCTATGTGAGGTAACTTGCAAACCTCTGATCTCAAGAAGATTTCAGATTATCAAATGCTAGAGCAGGAGTGGGCAAACAACAACCTTTGGTCCCAATTTGGCCCACTGCCTGTTTTCATAAAGATTTTTTGGAACATGGGAACACTCATTTGTTTATTATTTATTATCTGTTTCTCTTTTCACACTATTATAGCAGAGTTAAGTAGTTGCAACAGAGACCATATGACGTTCAAAGTCTAAAATATTTACTTTCTGGCCCTTTTTTGCCAATCCCTAAAGGCTAGAGGAATTTAGCTTTTTTTTTTCCTATACATTTTTGTTTTTTGGGGTTTTTTTTTTGCGAGGAAGATCAGCCCTGAGCTAACATCCATGCTAATCCTTCTCTTTTCGTTGAGGAAGACCGGCCCTAAGCCAACATCTATTGCCAATCCTCCTCCTTTTTTTCCTCAAAGCTCCAGTAGATAGTTGTATGTCATAGTTGCACATCCTTCTAGTTGCTGTATGTGGGACACGGCCTCAGCATGGCCGGAGAAGCGGTGCGTTGGTGTGCGCCCAGGATCCAAACCCGGGCCGCCAGTAGCGGAGTGAGCGCACTTAACCCTAAGCCACGGGGCCGGCCCCTAAATTATAGTATCTTTCAAAAATACAATTCATAATAAACTTATTTGGTTTCTGAGCCCAAAGTATTTCATCAGTCACATTTTGGGGGTGGGGGTGGGGAGAGCAGGGTTGGAGAAAGGTATTATTTGAGACAGACCATGGCCACAGGTCTGGCAGCCTGACATTAAGGTAATAGTAACCCAAAGAATAAGACAGGATTCTACTAAAGCACACGATGATAATAAATATTAATAATAGGGCTAAGCTATCAAGAAAAGGTTAACCATGTCCAAGATCCTCTATTTAAAGATAGTTTTTTTAAAAAACCAGATTGTTATTTAAAACACTCAAAAACGGGGCCACCCCAGTGGCGCAAGTGGTTAAGTGTGTGCGTTCTGCTGCAGGGGCCTGGGGTTCGCCGGTTCATATCCTGGGCATGCACCGACACACCGCTTGTTAAGCCATGCTGTGGCAGCCCCCCATATAAAGTAGAGGAAGATGGGCATGCATGTTAGCCCAGGGCCAGTCTTCCTCAGCAAAAAAAGAGGAGGATTGGTAGATGTTAGCACAGGATTGATGTTCCTCACAAAAAAAAAAAAAAACACAAAAACTTTAAAATTTAAAGGGTTTGCTTTGGGTATCTGGAAAGCTAACATGGGGAATGATTAGCATTATTTTTAAGATATTGTTTTGAAAAGACTTATCATCTTCACAAATTGTATTGTAACTTATTACCAATTAACTGGTCAGGATGGAGTTTATGGTATTAAAAATCCTTACATTTAATATTTCTCATTCATTACTTTCAACAATCTACTTATTGAATCCATTTTGAGAAGGCAAATATTGATATTTTAACTTCTAATGGAATTATACAAAACATGCCCTGGTATAAATGTACCATCCTTCTCCGCCAGAGCATGTCCCCGTGTGCCATCTTGGGGAGGTGGTGTAGCGTAACGATTGAAAGTAGAGGATCTGTGGTCAGTTGCCTAGGTTCAAACCCTAGCTCTGTCATTTATGAGCTTGACTTCTCCAGCCCTCAGTTTCCTTGTTTCTAAAGTGGAGGTAACAACAGTACCTGCTTCATAGGGTTGTTATACAGATCTAATGAACGAATGCATGTAAACCACTTGCATAGTGCCTAGACGCAGAGAGCATAGGCTATTCGTGTAGTATGTTATCATCATTAATGTTTCAGCACGTATGCCCCTGCTGGTTCTGAAGAACAGAATAAACTTTGTATTTATCAGCTTTGGTTACTTGACAAAAGTAAAAATTCAAGTAGTCCTATACTGGTAGAATAATCTCATGTGTTTTTATCTCCCCTAGATAATTTTAATGATCTGGAAAGCTCTTAATGACTTGACTTGGGAATATTTTTGAAACAACTCTAAGGCAGAATGCTGTTCAAGTTGTCTTATTTCTATCTTATATGGTGCCCCTTTATATGAGTCAGCCTCACTGTTTCCATGAGTCCCTTGAGAAACTATCATGAAGTGACTGGCTTAGTGGACTTCACCTCTTAGTATCATTATGTCCTTTTGATGGTATGTTACCCTTGTTCACCAAGGCCAGGGTGCACTCTTTGCTGGGATTTTCACTAGACAGGAAAGTCAGCTTCAGTTTATTAAATATAAGCAAGTGGCACCACAAGTAGGATCTACCATTATCATTTTCTGTGCCTTTTTCTCTGATAACGTGGAAATTTTGCCCAATTTTCAGGCTGTTGCCATTGACATCCTTGCCACTCCCTCTATCACACAGGCAAGTTCACTGTGAGTCACTGAGAACTTCAGTAAGCCAGGGGAAAACCCTCTCTCAGAAAGTGAATCGGACCTCTCCCGGGCCTCAGGCATCTCACAGATAATCTTGATCCAGAAAACCCTCTGGCTTCTTGTAGTGATGGATTTCTTGCAAGTCTTCTACTTCTTCAACAACTTCACGACGATCTCCTCGGCAGAGCTCATTCCCACAGATGTTCTTTCTTTCTCGATAAGAGAATTATGTCCGCGACAGAGTGTATTTGCCCCCATGTCGCAGAGCTTAAGACAGGAGAAGCTGTGCACAAATTTCTGCTGGTCACACTTCTCCTGGATCCTTCTCTCTTGGCCAAATGTCTTCAATTCCCCGACTTGGCTCTGGAGATGAGTTTGTAGGCTGAGAGGCCTGGCTGTCAGCCATTAGCTCTTTGATTTGTTTCTTCCAGTTCCCTTGCTCATAAACCTCGGCACGCGGGTCATTCCTCTGGGGCAGAAGCTCCACTGCTGGATCAGACTCAATTTCCTGTCACTGCTCCTGACGCGTCCCGTCCCTTCTGCTTGAGCAGAAGCCTCCAGCCCTGGGTTCCGAACCAGTAACGGCTTCCCAGGCTCGGCAGCAAGCTGAGGGCCTTGCTGGGAGTCTTGCATCAGACCACGACGTCTTGCTTCATCGCAATCTCCTCCACCAGGGTTGCAGCTCGTATTTCGCCGGTTCTTCCTGGGGCAGCTGCCGCCATGCCGCCTCGCCTGCGGCCCCGGGCTCTCCCGGGCTCTCCCCACTCGGGCCGCACCACCTGACCGGCCCTCAGCCCCTAAGCCCCTGGGGCCCGGAGCTCTCCCCGCGCCGCCCACCTGCGGGAGCCCGGAAGGGAGCAGCCGGCATGGACGCACGCCCACTCCTCGTGTCGCAGCCCGGTTGACAAGACGGTTGGGCCAACCCCCTGCAGCACCTCGACCAATCGAGGCTGGCCGCCAGGCAAGGGGCAGTGACTCCGTCCAATCGCATTCCTCCGACAATCCGCGGCTCGCCCAATCGCAAGGGAAGCAGCCAATGACGCCTCCGGAATAAACCAGCAAGGCGGGGAAACGAGAAGGGGTGTGGCCATGAGGCCCCGCCTCCCACTCCGCGACGTCGAGGTCCTGGGCATGCGTGAAGGAGCCTGGGGCATTCAGGGCGGAGGCGGTAGCTGCCGTGGCTGTCCGATCGTCCTTCATTCTTTGCATGAATCTGTTAAAACCGTTTGTCCACACTGTGAGAGCTAGCTTAATTAAAAGTACACACTACACTTATCCAAGCACGGCAGGTGACACCGTTTTATGTTTATTCTGAAAAAAATCCATGATATTAAATTTTACTAATGTCTGTTATACAGCTTTATACAGATTGATCCTCAGCTGAGTGGGGGCGCCAGGGTCAATCTGTATAACACATATTAGTAAAGTTTGATATCGCTCTGATTTTCTTTTAAATAATAAAGATAAACATAAATAGAAGGATCCTATTTCCCTCTCGCACCCCAGTGGACCAGGTTGAATCTTCCTCAGGGTACTAGCGCCTCACTTCGGAGGCTCTGCCCTGCAACAGTTCCTTTTGTTGTCTGTAGAGAGGCGGGAGGGGGGCGAAGGTGTCTGCAGACTCTGGAGACAGACTGCCTGGAATGATCTCAGGCAAGTCACTTAATCTCTCTGTGCAATTTCCTCATCTTTAACATAAGGGTATTAACAGTATCTCATAGGGTTTTTGTGAGGATCAAGTGTGTTAATATGAAAGTGCTTAGGACAATGCCTAACCAACTCATAATAAGCTCTAAATAAATGATGATGATGTTGAGTGAGTGGGTGTGGTCTCAGAGCAGGTAGGGACTCACTAGTGTTAATCTGTCTTCGTTTCAATTACAGGCTTTGGAGTGAGGAAGATCCGGCTCCACGTTGACTCTCCAAGCATGAGCCTTTCGACTCATAAAATTTATATAAATTGTCTTAGCCTTGGTTTCCTCCTCTGTAAATGAGAGTTGATGTAAGGATAATTGACAACATACATGTAGTTTATTCAGCACGGTGCCTGACTTTTAGTAGATTCTCAGTAAATAAGAGCTGTGACAGAGACTAATATGTGGTCAGCAATCCCCACTTCCTTTTCCTCCAGGGCGCACCACTAGACTGCAATTCCCAGCCTCCCATGCAGTTGGGGGGGTGGGCCCCACAACACTGAGTTCTGGCCAATGGAATGCGGGCAGAAGTGATGTGCACACTTCCAGGCCTGCCTTCCTCTCTGTTTCCTTGCCTGCATAGCTGGAAGTGATAGTGGAACCAGAGGATGGAAGGTTCCAGAATCCCTGCAGCACCAATTGGAACAGAGCAGCTCAATCAGGAAAACACACTTGGAAGAAATAAAAAATAAACTTTTATTGTGATGCACCACTAAAATGCTGGAGTTGTTTGTCACAGCCATTAGCCAACCTAATAGACAGCCATTTCTATTATCATTGTACTATTATTTTTTTTGATCCCTCGACACTTCTAGCCTCAGTTGGCACAAGATTAATTGTACATTTTGAGGGTGTGTTGTTTTGTGATAGCATTTTAAATGTGTGCACACTGCTCCTCAACAGAATTGGAAACCCCCCTTTGAGCTGTTTCTTTTATGAGCCCTCACCCCAGCCTTGTGCCCCACATCCACAGAGCCCAGGTCCTCCAGCAATGCCTGTGGAATGACAAGAGGGTTAAGTATCCACAGGTGGGTGCAAAGGTTGTTTCCTACCTCATTGCATTCTTATCTCACCTATTTTTCTCCTCTCTTCTCCTTTTTTATGGATTCCTTTGTTTATTCATTCACTCATTGATTTAGCAAATATTTATTGAGCTCCTACTCTGTGCCAGCTACTGTGTGAGACTCAGGGATATAGCAGTGAACACACAAACAGCATCCCAGTCCAGAGGCTCTTACAGCCTAATAGGCAGGTAAGACAAGCAAACAGTATTTTCAATGTAAAACACTGGCCCATAAGCTCCATGAGCATCGTATCTGTTTTATAAGCCATGGCATCCCTGGTCCTAGTGCTGAACAAATGATGGAGGTAAGAAGACTGGTGCTATGGCAGTTTGGACATGGATACCAACAGGGAAGAGTTCTTAAAGGAGGTGATGTCCAAGCTGAGTCCTGAGGGTTGAGTAGGATCCTTCCAGGCAAAGGAGATTGTGTGGGGATGGGGGTAGTTTATTCCAGACAAAGGGAACAGGTGGTGCCAAGTCTGGCGGTGAGAGAAAGCCATGCCTCTGGAAAGTGAGGAGGTGAGAGATGAGGCTGGAGAGGTCAATAGGGGCCAGATCATATTCTGGAATGCCAGGGAGCTTGGCCTGAGGCATTAATGAAGGCGTAGTAAGACTGGCAGCTGGTATTTCACTGGTTAATTCCTCCCCTGAAGAAAATAGGAATAACCACAGCAGTGATTCAGCTCAGCCCCGCAGGGCGAGGGCAGGGCAGGAGCACCTGGGAAAAGCTGTTGCTTGCTGCTCTGGAAGAACGTTTGCAGGTGTAGACCCTGACCTGTGGGGACCCAGGTGTCCCCACAAGTGAGCCCAGGGAAGCTCAATTGTCTCATTATTCTTGCTATATTTTAGATTCCACACCTGGGCCCCACTGGTGTGTCGTTCCCCCTTTGGCTATTGTTTGTGTCTGGTCCTCCACTGGGATGATGAAGACCTGTACACCCAACCCTTGAGAGAAGGGGCTCACTGTGATCACTGTCCATCATTCTTAATATCCCCTCTTTAGACCAGCCTTGCAATTAGCCGCTAACACACTGGCCCAGGCGAATGGGACAGGGTATATCTTCATTCTGTTTGTTGGCTGAGAAGTAAACAATAGATTCATGTAGGCAGCCTATTCAAATTTATTTGCAAAATTTTCTCAAATTTTCCTCTATTTTTCTTGCTCTAACCCTTGACCAAAGATTTTGCCACCAAACAGAATCAGTTTGGCACAGTGGTTTGAAGTCAGACAAAACTGGGTTTGACTCCCGGATCTGGTCATCACCAGCTGTCTGGGCTAGTTACCTATCATCTCTGAGCCTTGCTTTCCTCATCTGTAAAATGGGGATGCTAGATCCAATGAGATAATGTATATAAAATATTTAACACAACTCAATCAAAAAATGGGCAGAGGATATGAACAGACATTTTTCCAAAGAACATATACAGATGGCCAACAGGCACATGAAAAGATGTTTAACATCACTAATTATTAGGGAAATGCAAATCAAAACTACAAGGAGGTATCACCTTATGCCTGTCAGAATGGCTATAATTACCAAGGCAAAAAATAGCAAATTTTGGAGAGGACGTGGAGAAAAGGGAACCCTCATACACTGCTGGTGGGAATGCAAACTGGTGCAGCCACTATGGAAAACAGTGTGGAGATTTCTCAAAAAATTAAAAATAGAAATATCATACGATCCAGCTATCCCACTACTGGGTATCTAGCCAAAGAACTTGAACTCAACAATCCAAAGAGATTTATGTACCCCTATGTTCATTGCAGCATTATTCACAATAGCCAAGACATGGAAGCAATCCAAATACCATTCTATGGATGAATGAATAAAGAAGAGGTGGTATAGGGCTGGCCCAGTGGCGCAGCGGTAAGTGCGCGTGCTCCGCTGCAGCAGCCCGAGGGTTTGCAGGTTTGGATCCCTGGCATGCACTGACGCACCGCTTGTCAAGCCATGCTGTGGTGGTGTCCCATATAAGGTAGAGGAGGATGGGCACGGATGTTAGCCCAGGGCCAGTCTCCCTCGGCAAAAAAGAAGAGGATTGGCAATGGATATTAGCTCAGGGCTGATCTTCCTCACAAAAAAAAAAGTAACTCTAAGTGAGCCTGCTCCTCCTGGGTAGATTTATCTGTTCTACTTTTAAATTTCTGGGAGGGAAACAAGCTTAGGCAGGTAGCATTCAAATTGTTGTCTGCAGACCCCTGGAGGTCCCTGAGACCCTCTCAGGGACCTGCAAGGGTCAAACCATTTTCATAATAATACTAGGACATTATTTGCCTTTTTCACTGTGTGGACATTTGTTCTGTTCATGGGTAAAACAGCTGGCACCTTAGCGAATCAAAGCAGTGTCTCCAAACTGCACTAGTAGCCATTTCATTCTTCATTGCCACACTCTTGCAGAAAAAATAAAAGCCAGTTCTGCTTTAGAATGTTCGTGATGAATGAATAAAAGTAATTTTATTAAATCTCAACCCTTGAGGACATATCTTTTTAGTATCTTGTCTGACAAATACAGTGATTGTCTCCAAAAAAAGCACTTGTATGATTGAGTTGCCAGCTGAACTAGCTGCTTTTCTCAGGGACTACCATTTTTATCCGACAGACAAACTATGGTTATTCAGATTGGGGTATAAAGTAGATCTGCCATCCACCGGACTGCCCCACAGCCTGCCAGTCTCGTCACTAAGTATCAAAACCCCAATGCTGACCCAGGAGGCCCCTTGGATGCCATAGGGGGAAGGGTCCTGGCTTTGCACACCCCATCTCCCCTCGGACTCAGGTGAGTGAGCCTTTTAGTAACAGACAGACAGAAAGTTGTGTATCTTCCTTAAAATTTAAATATCACCTAGAAGGTTGGAAATCTAAATGATATGTGTGTGAACAATTTGTTTTTGTTTTTGTTTTTTTTGTGAGGACGATCAGCCCTGAGCTAACATCCATGCTAATCCTCCTCTTTTTGCTGAGGAAGACCGGCTCTGAGCTAACATCTATTGCCAATTCTCCTCCTTTTTTTTCCCCCAAAGCCCCAGTAGATAGTTGTATGTCATAGTTGCACATCCCTCTAGTTGCTGTATGTGGGACACGGCCTCAGCATGGCCGGAGAAGCGGTGTGTTGGTGCGTGCCCGGGATCCGAACCCGGGCTGCCACCAGCGGAGCACGTGCACTTAACTGCTAAGCCCCGGGGCCAGCCAGTGTGTGAACAATTGATGGTAACACAACTGATCAAGATGCCAGCAAAAGTCCCATTTCAAGTTAGATTATTTTTACTGTGATAAAATACACATAACATATAATTTACCATTTTAACTAAAGGACGCAATTTAGTGAGGTTTAGTACCTTTACAATGTTGTGCAACCATCACCCCTATCTAGCTCCAGAATTGTTTCATCATCCCAAAAGGAAATCCCATACCCACTAAGCATCACTTCCCATCCCCCCTCCTCCCACCTCCTGGCAAACACTAATCTGCCTTCTGTCTCTATGGATTTGCCTATTCTGGATATTTCATATAAATGGAATCATACAACACATGGCCTTTTGTGTCTGGCTTCTTTCTCTTAGCATAATGTTTTCAAGGGTCATCCACGTTATAGCAGGTAATAGTACTTCATTCCTTTTAGTGGCTGAATAATATTTCAGTATGGATCTGCCATATTTTATTTATTCACTCACCAGTGATGGACATTTGGGTTCTTTCTACCTTTTGGCCATTGTGAATAATGCTGCTACAAACAACCATGTACAAGTTTTTGTTTGAATATCTGTTTTCAACTGTTTTACGTATATACCTAGGAATGAAATTGCTGGGTCACATGATAATGACTTTTTCTTTTTTTTTTTTTTTGAGGCAGATTAGCCTTGAGCTAACATCTATTGCCAATCCTCCTCTGTTTGCTGAGGAAGACTGGCCCTGGGCTAACATCCATGCCCATCTTCCTCTACTTTATATAGGACACCACCACAGCATGGCTTGATAAGCAGTGCGTCGGTACACACCCGGGATCCAAACCTGCGAACCCTGGGCCGCAGAAGCAGAGTACGCGAACTTAACCACTATGCCACTGGGCCGGCCCCTATGTTTCACTTTTTGAGAAGCCTCCATACTGTTTTCCACAGCAGCTGCACCATTTTACATTCCCACCAGCAATGTATGAGTTTTCCAATATCTCTGCATCCTTGCCAACACTTGTTATTTTCCAGAGAGCCATCTGAGTGGGTATGAAGTACTGTCTCATTGTGGTTTTGATTTGCATTTCCCTAATGGCTAGATGTTGAGTATCTTTTCTTTTTTTTTTTTTAAAGATTTTATTTATTTATTTATTTTCCCCCCAAAGCCCCAGTGGATAGTTGTATGTCATAGCTGCACATCCTTCTAGTTGCTGTATGTGGGACGCGGCCTCAGCATGGCTGGAGAAGCAGTGTGTTGGTGTGCGCCTGGGATCCGAACCCGGGCCGCCAACAGCGGAGCGCAAGCACTTAACTGCTAAGCCACGGGGCCAGCTGGTTGAACATCTTTTCATGTGCTTGTTGGCCATTTGTGTATCTTCTTTGGAGAAATGTCTGTTCAAGTCCTTTGCCCACTTTTTCATTGGGTTGTTTGTCTTTTTGTTGTTGAGTTGTAAGAGTTCTTTGTATATTCTGGATATCAGACCCTCATCAAATATATGGTGTGCAAATATTTTCTCCCATTCTGTGGGTTGTTTTCTCACTTTCTTGATATAAAGCTAGATTTTGAGATCTATTCTTTCTCCAGTACTTATATTTCTGACATACTCGCCACAGAGGCAAGCCCTGATTCCTAAACTCTCCTGCCAAAGACCCTCCTTGATTCTGTCTTTATCCTACTGCCTCCACCTCACATCAGCTCCACCACTTGGTCGGGCTTCCTGAACCTCCATGTTGAGGAAGATTCTGAAGAAGCTCATTTGGGTGGAGGGCCACGATTCGGCAATTCTGCCATGGGCACAAACAGGGAGCGGGGAGAATGCCTTCCTGGTACTTGCTACCCTTGTCCTTTGTCTGGAAGCCTCCTTAGAGAGCTTCTTTTCTTTCCTTTTCTTTCCTCACAAAGCCCCACCCCTCAATAATTTTTCATTGCTTTTTTCAGCCGAAGTTGCCAAGTTTTAAATCTTAGCCTCATTTTTCTCTTATCCCTCAGTCTCGGCTCTTTCCCTCCTTCCCTCCTCCTCCCCACAGTATCTTTCCTCTTGGTGGAAAATGGAGGGCAAATTCCTAAGAATCAGGTGTGATGTGAAGAGAATGTGCCAGGGATCCCTGCCCTGGACCCGCTTTGTAGTTGAGCCCCTCAGGGGAGACTTGTCTGTCAATGCGGAGACTCAGATGCTCCCCGCCCTGGTGTGAGCTCCAAGGTCTGTGCAGGGCCCCCTGCTGCCTGTTCAGACCCCACTGTTGTATTTTTAGCTCTAGGGATGCATTCCTACTGGAATGCACATTCTCTCACATGGGGCCACATTTCCAGTGATCTTCAGCCAGCCCGTGGTCCCCTCCCAGCGCCCAGACACTCCCATCTCCAGGTCTTTGTTCAAGATGGTTCCTCCATCTGGAATGTTCTTCCCCAGTCTCCTCTGATTAAACTCCACTCTTCCTTCAAAGCCTGGCGTCAAAAGCGCCTGCACCAAGAAGTCTCCCTCAGTCTCCCCAGCTGGAATCAATTTCTCCCCAGACTAGCATTCTTTTTTCCCCTTGAGTTAAAGTGACCACATTTTCTGAACTGAAATCAGGATTCTGCTGTCTCTCATTAGTGCAATTGCACTTTGCAGAACAGGTGCAGAGAATATGAGAGCAGGCCCATCTGGGAATCCTGGAACATAGGACCACGACACAAGTTGTAGGCCTCACATTCCTGGATCATATTGCAAGTTAGCTGTGGGCATATTGCCCACCATCCTCCCCTGAAGTTCTGGGGCAGGAGGAAGCACTAGACCAGGCCAGAACCGGGCCCCAACCATTCAGACGCAGCTCAGGCCCATGCCTGGCAGGTGGTAAGAGCTTTATTGTTGCTGTTTTATTTTGTTTTTAACGCTCTTTACCGTGGGATTTCCTTGAGCATAGGGATCGTTTCTTTCTCATCTTGCCATTTCTCAGCACTCTGGCTGGCCTGGCCATCATTTTCTGCTGTCGGATGGAATGTCTTCATTACATTACAGGACAAGTGGAGGTTTTGGATCAGGCATGGGGTGTGAGAAAGCAAAGGGTCCCCAAAACACGGAAGATTATCTACGAATAACCTGCCAACCACTCTTCCGCTCTCCGTACACATGTGCTGCTCCTTCCATCAAGAGCGAGGCTTACTTCCTGTCCCCTTGAGTCTGAGCTAGCCCTGTGACTCACTCTGACCAACAGAATGCAACAGAAGGGACACCCCTAAGTGGCCTGTCAGCTTCTACTTTCAATCCTTTGGAAGCCTGCTGCCATGCCATAAGGAAGCCCAGACTATTTTGCTAGAGAGAGAGGCTGCGTGGAGAATCCTGGAGGAGGAGACACCTCGTGGAGGAAGAGACAGTACGGTGGCATGATTGACCCCAGCCAACACCAGGTGGAACAGAAGAACCTTCCAAAAGCCCACCAATTGTGAAAAATAACAAATTGTTGTTGTTTTAAGCCACCAAGTTTTGGGACTGTTTGTTACACAGCAATTGATGACTGATGAGGGAGGCTCTCACGTGTCTGAGGATAAGAAGGAATAACGTAATAACCAACATATGCTGACTGCCTGCCCAATGCCAGCTTGTGCCGACAGCCAAGGTACATCATCTCATTCAATTCCACAACAAACCTCTTCCCCGATTGTCAAAAGCTCAGAGAACTATAGTCACTTGTCTAAAGACACACAGTAAATGGGGATAGAGACAGAATTCAACTCAGGTCTATCTGACTCCACATCAGGCACTCTCAACCATGGCTCCATGCTGGGGGCAAGTCTGGGAAAAGGGTGCAGACCCAGGGCCTGCTTCTGGGTTTAGCTTGGATGGGCCCCACTGAAGAGCCTAGGTGAGCTGGCTGGGCCTCTGTGCATCGTGGAGGCAGCAGACGATGTGCATGGCCATGCTATGGACAACACTCAGGCTCAGAGTGGCTGGGGGGAGTGGCCTTAAAGCCAGACAGGGCCCACATGACAGGCCTCTGGGGCTGCCCCCAGGCTCTGTGTCTGGGCCAGTGCTTTAAAGGCTGGCTCCCTGTTTACATCCACAGTGTAGGGTGGTCCTCCACTTCCTTCCTGCAGTGGGACACTGATTCCCCAGAGCTTCCTGGGGTCTGGATGACCGGAAAGGCTCTCCTAACCACAAGAGTACCACACAGCATCTGGCAGCCAGGCGGTGGTGGGTGCAGGTCCTGGAGCCTCAGTTTACTGACCTGTAAACTGGAGTAATAACAGACCCTAACTCACAAAACCATGGGGAAGAGGCTGCAACATACAGAAAGTGGGTGCCGGCACAACAAGCCCTCAAGGGTGCATTCTTTCTTCCAGCTCTTCCATTTTCAACTCTGTCACCAGCTCCCTGTGTGAACTCGGACAAGTCACTAAACCTGTCTGTGCTTTAATTTCCTCACCAGAAAGTGCTCAATAAATATAACTATTATTTATGGAGAGATGAAAGAAGCCCAGCCAAGTCTCAGCCTCTCCAGGCAATGGAGTGATTAGTGCAACCTTTTCTGGCTTCCCTTTGAGACCAGGACGTGACATGGCACCAACAGAGGTCAAGTTCCTTCTCTGAGTCTCAACATTCTCTGTCCCCTCATTTCTTTTCTTCTTTCATTCAATACCTCTCGTTAAGCACCTATTATGTGCCACAGACTGTGTGCGAGGTGCTGGAGAATTACCAAATGAATAATTCAGTGACACTATTTGGATGAGCTCCTACTGTCGCAGGGGACACAGAAATGTATAGAAACGATGACCACCAGCAAGACTGGGACTGTCATAGAGAGAATATCGGAGTATGCCCCTGGGGATTAGAGAAGAAGGAACCAGAGTGAAGCAAAGAGAAGAGACAGCATAAAAGGAGACAACTTTCCAGAAGAGTTAAAAAAAAAAAAAAGGCCCGGGGGCTGGCCCAGTGGTGCAGTAGTTAAGTTCAGAGCACTGTGCTTCACTAGCCCAGGGTTCATGGGCTCAAATCTGGGGCGTGGGCCTACACCACTCTTCAAGCCATGCTGTGGCATTGTCCCCCACACAAAATAGAGGAAGATGGGCACAGGTGTTAGCTCGGGGCCAATCTTCCTCGCCGCAAAAAAAAAGGACCCGAATCTGACCAGACAGGGCTTTCCATATTCCATGTGAAATCAATGCAAAGGAGATCCATATCTAGCCATAATGGGGTTTAAAAAAGAAAATCATGGATAAAGAAATACATTTAAAAGCATTATACAAAAATATTAAATTTCAGTGTAACAAAAAACAGTGATCACATTTTGGGAAAAATAAAATTATCTATACATAAAATCTGCATTAATCCATGAGGGATGAGTGAAATTCCTCCTCTGGCTCCGTTTCGGGGTGTGAAGAGATTTCTCCACCCATAAGCAGAATTGCAAGTTTCCTAATATTTAAAAGGAAAAAAATAGCAAAAACTAAATAAACTCGTGCTCATTGGTTCACGCCAACTCTTCCCAACCTTGTACTGCTTGGCCCACTTGTTCCTTACTTTCTTTTTTTTTCCCCCAAAGCCCCAGTAGATAGTTGTATGTCATAGTTGCACATCCTTCCAGTTGCTATATGTGGGACGCGGCCTCAGCATGGCCGGAGAAGCAGTGTGTCGGTGAACACCCGGGATCCGACCCTGGGCCGCCAATAGCGGAGCGCACGCACTTAACCGCTAAGCCACGCGGCCGGCCCTGTTCCTTACTCTCTTTCAATATTCCGGCTCTGGACAGTTCCTGCCTCCTTTAGAGAAACTTTGATGATAAGAAATGTCTCCTTGGGGCCGGCCCCGTGGCTTAGCGGTTAAGTGTGCAAGCTCTGCTACTGGCGGCCCAGGGTCGGATCCCGGGTGTTCACCGACACACTGCTTCTCCGGCCATGCTGAGGCCGCGTCCCACATACAGCAACTGGAAGGATGTGCAACTATGACATACAACTATCTACTGGGGCTTTGGGGAGAAAAAGAGAAAAAAAAAAAAAGAAATGTCTCCTTGAATGTCCCCCCTACCTGGCAGGGAGTCTCTTGGGGCTAAATGACCCAAAGGTCCAGCCTTGGTCCAGCCCTTATGCTCTGCTCTCTCCCTCCTCCTTCCTTCCTCTGTACTCCCCGGGGCCTGAGTTCTGGGAGATCTTGGAGGGGCACCTTCCCAGTCCTGGAGAAACCCCAGGTGCCAGCCCTGGCGGAGCCGCAGCCCACAGACAATAGCTCCCATACCTCTCCCAGCATTTTAGCCTTGCTGTTCCTCGGAAAGCCTCAAACTGCCAAGACTGGCACTGCTGGGTTCAAATCCTTGTCTCACGTCATTTGTGACTTTACTTAAGGTCACCTAACTTCTGACCTCAATCTCCTTATTTATAAAGTGGGAACAATAAGAACCATCTCCCAAGTATTAACTAAGTTATCTCTCGTAAAGGACTTAGCAGCGTGCCCAGCCCAGAAAAGGTGCTCCGTAAACAGTACTTGTTGTTGTCACTCGGAGAAGTGCACAAAGAAAAGGATTCCCTGAACCCAGGACAAAAACCCTTGGGTGTTTTGGTATAAGTGAAGCATCTGCTGCCATTTGACTCCCAGGGACTTAGCAGCCCTCGCTGTCCCCAGAGGGCGTCGGTCCCCTTCCAGATCTGCAGGAGGAGCAGAGCCCTTGTTGACTCGACTTTCTCCTCCCTGTGTCTTTAATATTTCCTCCTCCGTCTTCCCAGAGCACTCAAGGCCCTCCAAGCATTTCATCTTGTTGGATCCTCACGCCAGATAATAAAAACAGGTAACCTCCTGATTCTTGGTGTGTCCGCGAGTCCCTTACCTCACAGCCAATAAGGTCAACGGCCACTCATTCCTCCATTCAACAAACCAACCAATATTTATTGAGCACCTACTGTGTGCCAGGCACTGTGCTCAGTGCTAAACCTGACCCTATCCTTAGTGAGGCTGAAGTGGGCTAACTTTTCTCCCAGGTCTAGCTGTGTGGCCTTGGGCAAATTACTTAACCTCTCAGAGTCTCCATTTTCTCACCGTGAATTGGAACAATAATATCTGCCCCAGGGTTGGGATTAAATGAGACAAACCACTCCAAGCCATTTCACACAGAGCATGGCCTGCGGCTGGCGTTTACTGCATCTGTGGACAAGGACCAGCGTCAGAGAGGGGCGCCAGGTGACTTGGATTCCAGGCTCCACCTACACTGCTTTTTCAAATTGTTTGTTTTCCAAATTGCCAAAGTATCTAGAATAAAAAGCAAGAATCTTCCTCAACTCTCCCGACCTCAGACCGCACAAGTAACCAAGAGCCGAGGGCATTCTCCTAGGGCTTTTGTTTTGCATTCACACAAATACACACACACTCAGTCTCTCTCTCTCTCTCTCTCTCTCTCTCTCTCTCTCTCTCTCTCTCTCTCTCTCTCTCGAATTGGTTGATTTTTCATGTTACAAAAATGGGATAAAGTATCTACATTGTGTAACAACGTTGCTTTTGAATTAATAATCTATTATTTCTGTTTCCTTTACGCGCATGTATCATATACATATTGTAGCAAAATCCGGGCTCACAGCAAGTCAGGAGGCGCTGCAGTTCTGAAGGGGAGGGGGCGCAGACCGCGGTTCTCCGCCCTCTGCCTCCCCCGGTCCCCTCTATCCTAGCCCCCCTTCTTCTGCACTACTCTTCCTTGGCCTCGCCCCACCCCCTCCCCTGGCCCTCCTCCTCCTCCAAGCCCCCCCCTCTCTCGGCCCCTCCCCCTTCTCTCCCCCTTCCCGGAGCCCCAATCCCGAGTTTCCCCGCTACCAAGACCCCGTTTCCCGGCTCCCTACCCTAGTTTCCCTGGCTCCTCCTCCGGGCCCTTTCTCCTTAGCGGGGCCCCTCCCCCTTCCCAGCCCCCTCCTCCTGTATCCTCTCCCATTCCAGTGCCCCGCCTGCCTCTCCCCTCCCTCTCCCTTCCCATAGCTCTCCCTCCCCATAGCTCTCCCTCTCCCACACCCCTTCTCCTCCCGGGCACCCAGCCCCCTCTCATTACCCCTCCCGGGCCCCCAGCCCCCTCGTACCCCTCCCCGGCCCCCAGGCCCCCATTACCCCTCCTCCCGGGTCCCCAGCCCCCTCGTACCCCTCCCCGGCCCCCAGGCCCCCATTACCCCTCCCCTCTCGGGCCCCCAGGCCCTCAGTACCCCTCCCCTCCAGGGCCCCAGCCCCCTCTCAGTACCCCTCCCTCCCGGGCCCCCAGCCCTCCCTCACGTACCCCTCCTCCGGGGCCCCCAGCCCCCTCTCAGTACCCCTCCCCTCCCGGGTCCCCAGCCCCCTCGTACCCCTCCCCGGCCCCCAGGCCCCCATTACCCCTCCTCCTCTCGGGCCCCCAGCCCCCTCAGTACCCCTCCTCCAGGGCCCCAGCCCCCTCACGTACCCCTCCCCCTCCGGGGCCCCCAGCCCCCCTCTCAGTACTCCTCCCGCTCCCCGGCCCCCCGCCCCCTCACGTACCCCTCCTCCCGGGCCCCAGCCCCCCTCTTTCGTACCCCTCCCCCTCCCGGGCCCCAGCCCCCTCGGGCCCGGGGCGGGGCGGGCGCGCGGCCGACCCGGGAGGCGCGGCAGGGGGCGCTGCGCGGGCAGAGGCGCGGCTGCGGGCGGCGGCGGCGGCACGAGGAGGAGGCCGGAGGAGGCGGGGGCGGCGGCAGGCGGGGGGCGGGGAGCCGAGCGCGAGAGGGAGGCGAGCGGCGAGACACAGGCTCCGAGGCTCCAGCGAGCGAGCGCCGAGCGAGCCCCGGAGGGAGGGAGCGAGCGAGCGAGCAGTCGCGCCGCTGCCTCGCAATCCGCCGCCATCCCGCCGCCTCCGCGCCCGACGGCCGCCCGACCGCCATCGCCCGGCCCAGTCGCGCCCGCGGAACCAGACCAGGTGGGCCGGGGCGCGGGGCGGCGCGGGGCCGGGGCGCGGGGCGGGCGCGGCGCTAAGATGGAGGCGGCGCGGCGGCGCGGCCCGGCCGGCTTTGTCTCGGCGCGGCTGACTGACAGCGGCGAGCCGGGCCCGGCCGACCTTTGTCCGCGAGCGCCGGCCTCGCCGCGCCCCGCCCGCCGCCGTTGGCCAGCCGGCCTGGGCGAGGGCTGCGGGGCCGGGCCTGGCGGCCTGGGCGCCGGGCGGGAGGGCGGCCCGGGCCCGCTCGCCATTGTTGTGGCGGCGCCGCGCGGCCTCGGCTCGGGCGGGCGGCGGCGGGGTCGGGGCCGCTCCTCGCCGTCCCCGGAGGCCGGGCCTGGGCGCGGCGCGGCCGGGGCCCCCGGGGAAGGGACTGGGGGTGCGGAGGCCCCCCCGAGGGCCGGGCGTCGCCTTTCCGCCCCCAGCTCGGGCGGCCGCGAACGCCTCCGGTCCGGAGGCGGCGGGGCTGGTTTCCTGCCCGCCCCCCCGCCGCCCCATCTTGCATACTTTTAGAAACAGCACCCCGAGGGGCATTCCGGGCTCGGGCGACCCTCTGGGCCGCGGGGCTGGCGATGGCAGTCGCAGCGCTGTTTCGGGGCGCGGGGTGGGCAGGTCCCCCCCGAGTGTCACCGAAGTTGGTGGTCAGGGGCTGGTGGCCTGTGTGCAGGGGGCGAGGGTAGGGGGACACAGCTGCCGGAGACGGTCGGGGTTGAGTGCGCGAACCAAAGGATTATTTTCAAAATTCTTAGTGCTCTATTGCTGAAAACGTTTAATAATAAACAGGATGTCGCTACTCAGGGCCTGCCAGATGGATTTTTTTTCCTCCCTTGTTTTTTCTCTTTTCCCTACTCTCTCCCTTCTAAGTAAGAAACAGCACTGTTGAAATCGTGGGCCTCTGAAGAGCGGATTTGTCTGTATCAAATTGGGGGGTGTTTTTATTTTCTTTTTTTTCCTCTTTCTACATATCGTGGGAATTCCGAGCCCACCTCTAGCAAGAAGAGGAGGTGTTTTTCGAGAGAATGGTTAGCTTGAAGGAAGTGGGGGAAGCGGGGCTGGGGAGCCTCTCCGGAGTGTGTCATTTGCTAAATGGCTGCCTGGGAGAAACCTTTGGAAGCCTTTGGCTTACAGGATTGTTAAACTGTGCCTCAGATTTTTTTGTTTCCTGTAAGGTTTTGTGTGCATTTTATGTGGCTTTATACATTATCATCCAGTTTGGTGTTTGTAACCATCGATTTGAAGTCTTAGCATGGTTTTTCCAAATCCAGCTGCAGCAAAAAGCTGCATGTCTCTGCACAGCACTGTGGTGTAAGGTGGGACTCGGGAGGCCCAGGCTTTGGGGTGCAAATCCCTCTTCTCTCAGAGACCTCTGAGGTTCTGGGAGCCTTCACTGGAATAAATAGGGACATTGCGTCGTCCACCTCATAGGGAAGATGGTGAAGGACCTAGTAGAGGCACACAGTTGTTGCTCAGTGGTTGTTTCTCGTACAACTGTTTGTGTAACTGCCAACAAGTCCTAGGATGGAAGTTAGCCACTTGTGGTGCCACCCATAGGGCTGAGCCATCCTGCGGATGCCACAGGTTCTAGGCTAGGGCATGGATGGAGAGAAGGAATTCAAAGCACAAAACATCACTGGGCGCTGGCTTATTCAGTGCTGGGCCTCTGTGGGGAGGCAGGGGTGGGAAAGAGTAGCATTTGGAGCCCCTCAAGGACTAAATCGGTCTGAGTTGTGTGATAATGGGTCTCTGTCCTTGCGTCCGCGGTGCCTGCCCCTTCCGACGCTGTTCCTACAGCTCAGTTTAGGGCAGAGCTGGAGGAGTACAGGATACTAAGGACAACAAACAGAGGCCCAGGGAGGCCTGCTTTTTGAGGATAACTGCTTACTTTGGGGAATGGCATAATCATTTGGGGAGCCTCTGCTTCTTCAGACAAGTATGTCTCTTGGAGCCTGGAATCTGGTCCTCATCTGATTACCTTAGGCAAGTCTCTGAGCCTCAGCTCCTGCATCTGTAAAATGGGAATAATTATGCCTTGCCTTGGGTATCTGTTGGGGCTCTTGGGAGGGAGCCTCACATACTGTTTGTAGCAAAGTGCTTCCATCCATCAGAGGATGATGAAAATATAAGTTGTTTTTGTTGGTTACCTAGTTTTCTTGGTCTCTTCTAATTTTTGATTTTTTTCCTCCTATTCTCCTGGTTGACGGAACTGTGACCTCCTCACCCCAAATTCTATCCCCAGCGAATGTTGTGGTATCACGACTACCACTCAGTTGCCTGGAAGCACTAGAATGGCCTAGAAGAGCTAGGCTGCTCAGCCAAACTTGGGCGTCTGCTGTTTATTGGAGGCCATAGGAAAGACTGAGACTAATGTGGGGGAGACTGACCCAGTCTTGGCCACAGGTGGGGGCTGAGACCCGGGTTACCTCTGCGCCCAACCTGTAGCTTATTTGTAAACGGCCCTGGAACTGTCTGCTTGGACGTAGAGTGGTTCTGCAGTCTAGTGGGAAATTTGTTTTCGTTCATTTTTCTGTTCCCACAACCATCTTGGTTTTGTTTTGCTTTGTTCTGTTTTGTTTAAACCTTGGAGGTTTGGAACCGCCTCCAGGCCTCCTTGGCTGTGGGACTGAGACATCTTAGTGGGGTCATGTCACCCTTTCAGTTTTCCCCACTTCCCGCCTCTTGGCCCATCCTTTCTATCGGATTTCGTTCCTGCTCAGTCTGGCTCTGGACTGCTTGTTAGCTGGTTGTTTAGGGAAGGAGATGAATCGCCTCACCCTGCCACCAACCTTTTTGATTACTTGTGAATTTCAGTTATCCTGAGGCTGCTTGTCCAGTGGAGGGACCTTGTCCTAGGCCCTTGTGGGGTCCTCCCATCTCCTATGTCACCCTGGGTCCTGTCCAGTCTCCTTGGAGCCCAAATGAGTAGAAAGAGAGCCTGGGGAAGGAAGAGCCAGAAATCCTTGGGAGAGTGGAATTTCAGGAATGGCAAGTCAGAACTAGTTCCAGCACGGTCAAGTTGCCTGGGGCCTGGCCAAGGGATTTTTTTGTTATGCCTTTTGGTTGGCCCGCTCACCATCCCCCACCCTCTTTTATATTTCAGTTCTGTTTTTTTTTTCTGAAGGATTATTTTATTGTACTTTCAAGGTTTTTTTTTTTTTTGCCTTGCACAAAGTACTGACTCATGTTGCTAATGGCTCTATGTTGGTTATATGCCTCATTATTCTACCATTTCAGATTGATCATTTTTGTGTTGGTTTCTGTTTCAAACCAGAATAGGCCAGGTGGGCCAGTACATACATTTCTCAATTTGATCATGAGGCTTCTCTGCTACCAAATGTATGTATCTTGTTATGGGCAGGCAGGTATTAAATAGAGCCTGTCTACACTAGATTTTAAAGCAATGCATTCCCCTTGAAAAATAACATTTCCAGCAGAGATCTGTTGGGCAATGTGCCTTGAATCTCAGATTTTAGTCAGGGCTAACCAGACTGTCTTTTCAAATCGTAACTAAGTTTGTTCGTTTTTTTTTTTTTTTTTTGGTGAGGAAGATCAGCCCTGAGCTACCATCCATGCCTAGCCTCCTTTTTTTTTTTAACTTTTGCTGAGGAAGACTGGCCCTGGGCTAAAATCCGTGCCCATCTTCCTCTACGTTATGTGGGACACCGCCACAGCATGGCTGGAGAAGCGGTGCGTAGGTGCGCGCCCGGGATCCGAACCTGGGCCGCCAGCAGCGGAGCGCGCGCACTTAACCACTACGCCACAGGGCCAGCTCCTCCAGTTCTTTCTTAAGATATTTTTCTGGGACTTGTATAGCCAGAGGAACCTTGGGTCTGTCGTTTGGACAAAGAGAGAGGCATTGCCTGTGGTGCTGGAAATAGGAGAGATGAGAGATGGTGAGCTTTCTAGTGAAATAGAATTGTTGATGACACGCTTTTAGGTTTAAAAGGTGCCCCTTGGACTGGGCCCCCTCACCTGGGAGCTGGAAGACCTGGGCTTCGCTGTCGGTGCTATCGCTGTTTCTCTCTGTGGGTGGGGGGGGGGGCCATCTCTGCACCAGGAGGAAGGCTTGCCTTAGTGCCTTGAGCCAGAAGTCTTGGAGGAGTGTTGTTCTTAGCTGTACTTGTTGATTTTTTCCGTGCAGCCTGAGCTGAGAGCTGGGTTGCTTCTGTAAGGTGCCAGCAGCAGCGCTGGTTTGTAAAGCTCTGCGTGCAGCTGGAGGTGTCTGTGGGCAGAATGAAGTCGTTCATAAGTTGCTGGTGGTCCTTCAAGTTCTCTCCCTGACTACTTCCTTCCGCTCCCCCCTCTGCCTCTGGTTTTGTAGCTCTGCTCTGTATCCTTGCATCCTCCTTTCTGAGAAAACCATCAGCCCTTTCCTCTTTGTGGTGTTGTAAAAGCAGCGTTGATTGCTTTTAAAGGTCCCTGTCACGCGACAGGTACTCCTTGAGCATCTACTGTTTGCCAGGCATTGTGTAAGGCCCTTTAAGTAAGTTTTTCCTCATTGATAAAAGTAACATTTTCACTGAAAAAAAATGGAAAGTACTGAAAAGAATAAGGATGAAAATAAAAATACAAATCACCTGTAACCTCACCATTCAGAGATAACTACAGTAAAGACTGATGTATTTCTTTGATTGTGTTCATTCAAAATTAGAAAACTACTGTATACACTTCACAGTTTATAGTTCCTCTTAATGTTACAGTATATTTCCCTAAGTGATTGAAAACATGATTTTCTAATAATCACATAATTGCTATTATATGGACGTGTCATAATTTAATCCTCTTATTAGACATTTAGATTGTTGTTACCCATTTTTCCTTCTTATAAATGAAACTTTTGGGAGTCCCCTTGCATGTCAATCAAGGTCCCCATCGCTGATTATTTCCCATAAGCGGAGTTTCCAGGGGTCAGAGAGTGTGCAGGCTCCTTCTCCAGTTTTCTTCGGCACAGTTCAGCCCTTGTCACTTTTGTCTCCAGCCTTCAGTACAGGGTGACTTCCTTCATGGACCCCTGAGCTTTGGGCGTCTCAGTCCTGGCTAAGCCCTTTGAGGAGTGGGGTTAGGGGTCTTACTCCTTTTAAAGGTTTGAATCTGGACAGATGTCTTGACTTAAACATTTATTATTCTGGGGACACAGATGTGGATGCCCCACGTCGTGTCTCAGGAGCTCATGGTCCAGTGGGGAGCAGGCGGGCACCTCCTTAAAGAGGCCTTCAGGAACCCCGCAGCCTAACTTCGTCATCACCCACGTTCTTTCCTAGCCACTATTGCTTTTCTTTGTAGCTCTTTTCACAACTTTAAATACAGTTTTTTTTTTTTTTTTTTTTTAATTTTTTTTAAATAATTTTATTTATTTATTTTTTTCCCCCAAAGCCCCAGTAGATAGTTGTATGTCATAGCTGCACATCCTTCTAGTTGCTGTATGTGGGACGCGACCTCAGCATGGCCGGAGAAGCAGTGCGTCGGTGCACGCCCGGGATCCAAACCCCGGGCGCCAGTAGCGGAGCACGCACACTTAACCGCTAAGCCACGGGGCCGGCCCTAAATACAGTTTTTTTAAACAATTATTTTATTGTGGTAAAACATACATAACAAAATTTACCATTTTAACTGTTCTTTTTGTGTGTGAGGTAGATTAGCCCTGAGCTAACTTATGTTGCCAATCTTCCTCTTTCTGCTGAGGAAGACTGGCTCTGGGCTAACATCTGTGCTCATCTTCCTCTGTTTTATATGGGACGCTACCACAGCATGGCTTGACAAGCGGTGCATCAGTGCGCACCCGGGATCCGAACCTGTGCACCCCGGGCCGCCGCAGTGGAGCACGCAAACTTAACCGCTGCGCCATGGAGCCAGCCCCGATTTTAACCATTTTTTAGTGTACAGTTCAGTGATATTAAGTACCTTCACAGTGTTGTGCAACTGCCATCCATCTCTAGAACTTGATCATCTTTCCAAACTGGAGCTCTGCACCCGTCAAGCAACAGCTCCCCATTCCCCCTGCCCCGCCCCTGGACCCACTGTCCCACTTTGTGTCTCTGAGTTTGACTACTCTAGGGCCCTCATATAAGTGGAATCATCCAGTACATGTCCTTTTGTGTCTGGCTTATTTCGCTTAGCATAATTTTTTCAAGGTTCACCCGTGTTGGAGCATGTGGCAGAATTCCATTCCTTTTTAAGGCTGAGTAGCGTTTCATTATATACACACATGTATCACAATTTGTTTATCCATTCGTCTGTTGTTGGGCAACAACTGAGAAATACAGTTTTATTTTCATTTATTGAATCGTCCTTTTCCCCCGGTTGAGTGAGTGAGTACACCATGAAGCAGAATTCTGTTGCTTCCCACTCCTCACTGGTCTGTGTCTAACACGGAGGGTGCTCCAGCAACATGTGTAGGATGAAGGATGGAGCCACATCAGAGGGTCCTGTGGGAGCCCACCAGGGAGCAAGCCCGACTCAGCCTGGGTGTGGGGTGGTCAGGAAAGGCCTTCTGGGAAATGTAGCAGACTTGAAATAAGCACCTCTTGAAAATAGTATGACCAGCCCTGGAGTATTAAAAATGTGATTCTAAGTTGAAATCAGAAATGTACGGGCCGGGCCGGCCCTGTGGCTTACTGGTTAAGTGCGTGCTCTCTGATGCTGGCGGCCCGGGTTCGGATCCCGGGCGCACACCGACGCACCGCTTCTCTGGCTACGCTGAGGCCGCGTCCCACATACGGCAACTAGAAAGCTGTGCAACTATGACATACAACTATCTACTGGGGCTTTGGGGTGAAAATAAATAAATAAATCTTTAAAAAAAGAAATGTACGGGCCGCAGAGAGCTTGTGGGTCAGCTTGCTTTCCAGAGTGCCCAAGCCCTTTGACTGTGAACCAAGTGCCCTCAGGTGGGCAGTGGCCAGCCCAGGGGAGGGCATATAGGACTTTGGCTCTGAGAATTCCGAGTTGACTCTCCCGACATACTTCCAGATCATCTCTGTATAGAGTGATGGGATGGATTGCTGCAGGACCAACTGGGAAAAGGAGGTCATCTCCAGCACTCTTTGCATGGTTCCTTTGTGTCTTCCAGAGCTTTTTTGGGCAGGTGTTGTTTACATACAGTTCAGAGCTTAAAGAACTGCTCTGTTCCAGGCGGTACAGAAAACAAGGGCCTGTCTGGGAGGGGGCACCGTGACTGCTGCCTGGCTGACCTGTCCGTGGGCCTGAATGGGCCGAGTGTTCAGAAATAGTTGGGGAGAGTGGAATGTTGTCCTGAGCATAAAGTGGAATTTTTTTGATATAAAATTAATTACAAAAGTATACATACTCATTAAAAAAAAGGAAAAAGCAAGTGTACGAAGAAAAATGAAAGCTCTTCCCTCCAGCTTCCCAGGTGGTAGCCACCATCTACAGCTTGGTGTGTTTATCCTTCTAGATTCTGAATGCATACGTAAATATGGCCCTTCGTAGGTAGGTTTTTTAAAAAACAAAAATGGGATCATACTATTCTTTCTTATATGACAACTTTCATTTTCAAACATATGAGCATTTTTCCACATTAATATATACAGATCCACCACATTTTTAATGTTTTAAAAATATTTAATAGGTTTAAGAAAAACATACAAGTGTATGAAGAAGAAAACAAAGATAGCTCATAATCCCATGGCCCAGATACTCCCAGTTGAGTTTTTATTTTTATTTTTTTTTTATTTTTTATTTTTTTTAAAGACTTTATTTATTCATTTTTTTTCCCCCCAAAGCCGCAGTAGATAGTTGTATGTCATAGGTTCACATCCTTCTAGTTGCTGTACGTGGGACTCGGCCTCGCGTTGGACGGAGAAGTGGTGCCTCGGGGCGCGCCCGGGATCCGAACCCGGGCCGCCAGCATCAGAGCGCGCGCACTTAACCGCTAAGCCACAGAGCCGGCCCATCAGTTGAGTTTTTAAAAAAAGTAATTAGAAAATTCAAGCTGTATTGAAAGGTATAAGAGTTCTTCCCCAATCTCTCTGAAAGGAAACCACTATGAGAAGTTTCTTGTGATTCCTTGCAGAAAAAAAATTATGCACATTATTCACATACACGTATTTATATTCTTATTAAAGCACGCTGCCCTTTTCACTTAATAAAATGTCTTGATGTGCTTTGCAACAACCCGTAGAGATGGATTACATCATCTGTTTTAGCAACTGCAGAGAACGTTTTATGGATATACTTGATTTAACCCATTTCCTATTGGTGGACATTTGGGCTATTTCTAATTTTTGGATGTTACACAATTATGGTAATCTTCTGCAAAATTTCTCTTTGAAAACATTATATAGTTTGTATATAATAGCATGTGAGAGTATGTTTCTGTAGGGTGGACTCTTCCCCTTGAATAGGCCGTTGAATAGTGTTTTGGTAAGAATTCTGCTCAATTCAAAAAACGTTGTGTCAGTATATATACAGTAGTATATGAGAGTGGGTGTTTCTGAACTTTGTGGGCTTCTCTGGAAGAATAGCCTTTTGGGGTCATTTGGGTGTGCACATTTCCCAAATCAGGAGCAGTGGTTGTTCCACGCTTACCACGGTCAGTGTAGCTCTTTGGTTTTGATCAGTATGGGCAAGCGTATCAGAAACGGTGTTCTCTGGTCTTCCAGTGCAGAAGAGGCTGTGGAAGGAGTGGCCTGGGCGTCTCAATAGGTGAGGCCCAGTGGGGACTTCAGGGGGTGGTAGAGAGCCACAGGTTGCCAGGTCTCAGTTTGATTTTCAGTATCAACTAAATAATGGTACTTGGCACAGATGATTTCTTCCAGCCTTTGTACACTAGAGCCTGGCAGAGAAAATTCAGAGACCTCCTCCATTTGGAGTTGTCACATGGCCCCTCTGGAGATTTCTGAGGCTCACATTTCGCAGCTCTTGGTTGTTTTGTTGCTGTTAATATTTCTGACTGTGGCATTTATTTGCAGGCCAGTCCTCTGTTGCGTCTCCTGATAATGGCTGTCGTGCAGATCTGCTCAGTCCCCTCCTAACCATGTGGCCTCTGGGCCCTGACTTTCCCCTCTAGTTACTCTAGGAGATCACACCTAGTGGGTGACATGACTGCAGAAACGAAGCCCCTGGAAATGCCTGGGTGGTGTTTCATCAGACCAGGTGGGGAAGGATTTGTGCTCCAGCGAGCTATGTGCCCAGGAGAGGTGCAGTTTGGGATTACGCTGCTCTGGCCCTTGTGGGTTGTTATTGTTAGCTTGAACCCAGAGAGAATTCACTGGGAGAGTTGGGAATGCTTTGCCCCCTCCCCTTGCTCCTTTCCTGATGGAGAGTAGCTCCTGGCTTTGAGGTCAGCTGCCTTCTTGCAAGCTGGGTGATTAAAATTATTTCATTTTTTGGAGTCTCCATTCTCTTTGTCTGCAAAATGTGATAGTAACACCTTCCTCCTAGAACTGAGGGGAGGATTCAATGGGTTGTACGCTGAAGTGTTTATAAGGTACCTGGCACAAGGCAAGCAGGCTCTCAATCAACAGTAGCTATTAATGGTTCCTGGATTCAGCACCAGCCGAGAGCCTGGGGGTTTGGAGTAGGCAGGCTTATACTCTTGGGGCTCGTTTGTTTACTAGATGTTGGTGTTTCTAATTGTGTGCTAAGCCTTGTGCTGTATGCTGAAGATTTAGACCCAAATCAGATAGCCCTGTGCTCACCTCCAGGAGCTCAGACACCTTGACCAAGGGCCTCCCCGTGGGGCAGGTGCATTGGAGCCCTCTCCACCTAACAAGAGCATTTGATCACTGGCTGCTGCCTTACGCTGAGTCTGTTCTGTTCTTGGAAAGTTTTAGGTAAATGTCTTGGGAGGAATAAAGATAGGTATGTGAAGGCAGTTCATGGGCTCTGGGTGCAAGGGAGGCTGTTCAGCTAGGTGGACCGCTGTCCTGATTTGGCGTCAGGCAGAGATGTGTTCATTTCCACCACTGAAACCTACCCGCTATAGGAAGTTTATGCAAGCTATCTCCTAGTGTTGTGGTGACGATGGCACCTAGTCAGCTCAGAAACAGTATAAGGTGTTGATTCTATATTGCTCAGTTTACTGAGACCTTAAAAACAGTGTAACACTAACAATACAGACTTGTTAGAAGAAACCCAAATGCTCCAGAAGCTCACCAAGTAGAAAAAGTCGTTCCTTCCTGCCCGCTATCCCTCAAGGTCACGAGATGAGTGCTGTCTTGAAAATGATTTTGTTTTCCACTAATGGGAATGTTTTAACTACATATTAAGTTCTAAACCTGAAATGACCACCGGAAAGAGGACATACGAATGTTTATAGGTGTACCTTAATGTAAAGAAAGCTAAGTAAAAGGTGTTTTATGTATGATTCCCCAGCATTACCACTGTGGTCCTTTCCTGTCCTCTTAAGGGAAAAAAAAAAAAAGGCCATTGTAATTCTTTGCCCACCCTGGACAAATCATAATGTCGTGTTGGTAATACTTAGCAGTGGCAAAGAGTAGATTTAATTAACAAGCGCTGCTTTCCAAAGATCTGAGTGATTTGGTATTGACACGAGAGTTTGGGGTATGGGCAGGGTGAGCCGTGTGCTCTGTGATGTGAACTTGTTAGGGTAAAGAGGCAGCACCATCTGTGATAGTTTAGGAGTGGGGAGGGGTCCAGGAGTTGTGAGAATAGAGTTCTATTAGTGTGGGTAAGGTCTTGGTAGTATTCGTGTATTGTAAATAATAAATGAATAAAGTTAGTGTATTTGCAGTGAGGGCACATGTTCCTGTTTTCTCCCTTGGTGAGATGACAGGTTGGCATACCTGTAAAGGCCCCTGGGGAACACTAGGCCCTTCTTTTTGGGTGGTTCTTTGTTGTTGCTTCAGACCTGGTCTTGCCTGATTGGCGGCCCAGTGACTGTAATCGTCCTGAGTTTCCTCTAGCGCCTGAGGCTTGGAGAATAAATAGCACGTGGGTTCTGGGGGTGTAGTCCTTTGGGCTCTGTTAGAGGTCACTTAAACCAGCTCAGCCCTTCTAGCCCCCCTGCCTTCAGTATATTTGGATTTGTTTATTTTCATCAGAGAGGGTGGATTTGTGGGGGCTGAGTTGATGAACCACCTCTGTATAAGCAAACACACTACAGCACAGGGCCCAGCTCTGAGACAGTGGGATAGAGTGAGAAGAGCACTGAGTGACCTTGGCCTGTTACTTCACCTTGGAGCCTCCGTTTCCTCATCTGTGAGTAGGGGCGATGGTAAGGACAGCCACCTCAGCAGAGTTTGGCAGGATCCTCTGCACAGCCGCATCATTATTCAGCCAGCTTGATGGAGTATTTCCTCACTCCGATTAGAGGGCGGCGTTACATCCAGGTGGAATGGTTTGTTGCTAAGGAGTCGCCTTTGGGGCTTCTGAGGAAGCCACTGTTGCCTCTTTTCTGCCTCCTCAAAGTTGAAGGTGGCTGCCACAGTTGGAGGAGGGTTGGAAGAAGAAGGTGGGTTTTTTGTTTTGTTTTAATTGGCCTGTGTCCTGTGTCCCTCTGGGCATTTTCTCCTGGAGGGCATCTGATTTCTGAGTAATTGACCCAGTTAAAGGTCTGGGATCTGCCGCACTGCTGGTTTATGTCGGGGGGGGGGAAACAGTTCTCTCTTTCTTCACCTTTCTTCCTGCCTTTCACTTGCTTGTCACAAACTAAAAATGTGCTTCATAGAAATATCAGATGGTAGACGAATGTTGGCCCAAGTTTGTAAAGATAGATGTCCTCGGGTGTTGGCTATAGCATTATGTGTCGTAGTACACCGTTGGAAATAATTTATGTGTCTGTCCGTAGGGCAGTGGGTAAATACAACGTGGCACAGCTACACAGTGAAATACCATGTAGGCATTAAAAAGAATGAGGCAGATTGGTATGTATTTTCTTGGAAAGATGACCACAGCATATTAAGAGAAGAAAGCAAGTTGCAGCGTAATATAGTGACTTCCCACATTTGTAGAACAAAAATTGAAGACCACAGACTGCAGATAGGTTTGGGCAAGCTGAGAAAAAAGGCATGGAGTATATCCACCACGTTAACAGTGGTTACCTTTTGAGTTGGATTGACTTGCACACTTTAGTATCATTTGAATTTGTTATACTGTATGTGTATTAGTAACGTGTATTACTAGTTACACGTTACAAAGATACAAAGTTAGTTACAAAGATAACTAACTACAAAGATAACCATATACATTTGAAAAACAGACACACCTCTGGGGGAGTGGTCTGCGCGTGGACTGGGCAGCTGGGTGCATTATTGGCTCTTTCCTGGCAAGAGCTTCTCCCAGGACAAGCAGACCCATCCGGAGTGCCCCGGCTCCTGGTGCTGGGGCTCCGATGGTTCGCGTGAATCCAGCTGATTCAGTCATCTGTCTCTGTTTATGTGTCAGTGGCCCTCGGAAACTGCTTTGTTGATCTGGTTAGAAGGAACAATCCAATACAAATGCTGTCTCCAGTTTCTGTTCTCTACTAAATCAGATTTTACAACACAGAACATAGATTTTGGTAGCATTTGCTCAGGACTTCTTGCTTGCTAATTCACCATTATTTGGAGGTGGAGAAGGAAGGAGAAACTGAAATAGAGCTATGTGTCTTATATATTTCATTTGCCAGGTCCTTGGTAAATTTTGACCCTGGAGTGGGAGGCCTACACGTGGCACATCTGTCCAACTGTCCATCCCCAACTGTATATTGAAACTGTTTTTTCTTTTTGCTTGCTAAATTAGCTGCATATTCACAAGGTGAGATAGGCCGGTAACTCTTTGCAGACTGCAAATGGGTTGCTGGCCAGAGTCCTCTGCAGGCTTCACCCCAAGCCTATGTGCCTGTGAGCTAGATGGGTGGGGACTGGCCCCACCGCCCGTGGAGAAAGGAGCCATCACAGAGTTTAAGTTGATCGGGTGCGATGACAATGGTCACTGGGACCATCCAGCAAGTGCTGTGCTTGGGGAGACTCAAGACACCCCTGTGGGTGAGGAGCTGGCACACACCCTGGGGCCATGGGTGCCCGCTCAGAGCCCACCCCACCGCAGGCCAGACTTGCACTGCACATCCAGCACAGCCCCCGGAGTACTGGCGGAGCCTGGGAGTGCTGTGGGCGTTGTATCCTGGGCCTCAGGGCCCCTGGGTGGCCACGTGGCTATCCTCTGGGGCCCACAGTGTGGACCTCATAATCACAGTAGCAGGCCTTGTTTCTCTAGTGCCCATACCTTCAGAGCAGACCTGGATGTCAGGCTGGTCTGGGTTCAAGTTCAGGCCTTGCAGTGCCCTAACTTGATGATCGTGACCTTGGGCCAGTCAGTTAACCTCACTGAGGTGTCTTCTCTATAAAATGAGGGTATGAGTACCTTTTGGTGGTTTATCTGTTGTGTTGCTTGTTTCAAAGAACTCCTATTTTTAAATTAAGTTTTATTCAAATGTATTCATTAAATTACTTTTGGCTTTTTCTTCATTAGTGGTTTCTGCTTTCCTTCGCATTCAGTTGTGCC
This sequence comes from Ceratotherium simum simum, assembly GCF_057802395.1. Taxonomy (NCBI): domain Eukaryota; kingdom Metazoa; phylum Chordata; class Mammalia; order Perissodactyla; family Rhinocerotidae; genus Ceratotherium; species Ceratotherium simum. The sequence goes on along the minus strand of NC_141928.1, from coordinate 5,896,755 downwards.
TTTTTTCTGACTTCTGATATTGGATGCTTAATTTAATTTCATTCTTTTCTGTTAGGAATTTAAAGTTTTTAGGGCCGGCCCCGTGGCTTAGCGGTTAAGTGCGCGCGCTTCGCTGCTGGCGGCCTGGGTTCGGACCCCGGGCGCGCACCGACGCACTGCTTCTCCGGCCATGCTGAGGCCGCGTCCCACATACAGCAACTAGAAGGATGTGCAACTATGACGTACAACAATCTACTGGGGCTTTGGAGGGAAAAAAATAAATAAATAAAATCTTTAAAAAAAAAAAAAAAGGAATTTAAAGTTTTTAGATTATTAAATTTCCTTGGAGTACAAATTTGTCTTTGTTTTAAAAGTTTGGATGTGGAGTGTTCTTTCCTTCATTTATGCTATTTTCTAGGTATTCTGCAGCCATGCTTTTGAATTCCCCTTTGATTCAAAAATGTTTTAATAGAGAGTTTTAGGTTTTCCAACTGGCAGCGTTAGTTTTACTTCTACTTTCATTATGTTTTGTTTTCTTGCACTGTGGTCAGAGATTTTTGCTTTTCAGAATTTGGGATTTTCCTTAAAGTCTTATATGTCACTTTTTGAACATGTTGGCTGATTTGCCTTAATCGTTTCATCTATCCTCTCTATTTTGAGTGGGTTTGATCGATCAAGGTATAGAGATATATATTTTTTCCAATTTTATAATGATTTCTTATTTCATTTTAAAATTACTGTGCATATGTAAGTTCATGCTGGTCATATTTTCATTATGGGTTGTCCCCCTGACCCTTATAAAACGACTTGCTCTTTCATATCTGGCTTCTTTCATTCAGCGTTGTATTTGTGAATTTCATCTATGTGTTGTGTATGAGTTTATTTGTTCTCATTGTTGAATAGAATTCCATTATGTGAATATAATATTTATTCATTCTGGTGATATCTATCATGGTGATAGACTTTTAGGTTGTTTCCATTTTGAGCTATTCTGAATAGTGCTGCCATTGGCTTTCTTACAATGTGCTTCCATGCGTGTATGTCTGTGTTCTGTTGGGTATATACCTAGGAATGGAAGTGCTGGGTCACAGGGTAGGTTTATGTTGACCTTTGGTAGACGGCTGCCAGTTTTCCAGTAATCGTACCGGTTGGCACACCCACCAGCAGTACATGAGGGTTGTCCTTTCTTTTTTTCTTTTCTTTTCTTTCTTTTGTGAGAAAGATTAGCCCTGAGCTGACATCCGTTGCCAATCTTTCTCTTACTGAGGAAGATCGGCCCTGGGCTAACATCCGTGCCCATCTTTCTCTACTTTATATGGGATGCCGCCACAGCATGGCTTGACAGGCGGTGCATCGGTGCGCGCCTGGGAACCGAATCTGAGAACTCCCGGCTGCCGCAGCGTAGCATGCGCACTTAACTGCTAAGCTGCCGGGTGGCCCTGTGAGGGTTGTCCTTGTACTCGCCAGGACTTAGTGTTGTGAAGATGTTGGTTCTCCCCAAATTGATCTCTAGATTCCACATAATTCCTGTTAAAATCCCAGCAGGCTTTTCCTTTGTTGTTGTTTTGTTTGGAAATTGACAAACTGATTCTGAAATTGGTATGAAAACGCAAAGGGCCAAGAATAATCAAAGCCTGCTTGAAGAAGAACAGAGCTGAAGGACTTACCTACCAGATGTCAAGACAGCACGAGGTAAAGATGTTGAAGCAGCACAGTGTTGGCAGAAGGATACACAAATAGGCTGCTAGAAGAGAAATCTTGAGACAGACTTCACGTAAATAATCAACTTATGACAAAGGGGAAAAAAAGGCCTTTTCAAAAAAAGGTACTGGGAAAATTGGATTCTCTATATAGGAAAAAAATGAATCTTCTACCTCAAATCATATCCAGAAACAGTTTTAGATAGATTGTAGAGCTAAACATGAAAGATAAAACAATGAAGCTTCTAGAAGAAAACGTAGGAGAATATCTTTATGATCTTGGAGAAGACAAAATTCATTAAATAGGACACAGAGGGGCCGGCCCTGTGGCTTAGCGGTTAAGTGTGCGCGCTCCACTGCTGGTGGCCCAGGTTCGGATCCCGGGCGCGCACAGACGCACCGCTTCTCTGGCCACGCTGAGGCTGTGTCCCACATACAGCAACTACACGGTTGTGCAGCTGTGACATACAACTATCTACTGGGGCTTTGGGGGAAAAATAAATAAATAAAATCTTTAAAAAATAAATAAATAAATAAATAAATAGGACACAGAAAGCGCTACCAAAATAGAAAAGATTGATAAATTCAACTACATTAAAACTTGTATTTTTTACTTTTTTACAAATGCTCTAATAAAGTGCGACAAATGCTATTTTCTGATTGCCCAGATAGATCATCTGTGAGTTCCATTTATCCCCTGGAATAAATGGAACTCTGTCATCCTCTCATCCGGACCGGTTGCGCTCTTCCCCAACAGCTGCCATCTTGGGCTTCCTTTGCTTGTTATTCTGGGACTTGTCTTTGTCCCTCTGTGTTGGATCTCTTGTTTCCTGGATCCCATGTTGTATCTGTCTGGTAATTTGAGCATCAAATAACAGCAACTGTCTTAAGCTGCCTTAAACAGTAAGGACATTTATTGACTCCAGTAAGTGGAAGTCCAGAGGTGGGCAGGTTCCTGATTGGTTGGTCCACTGCTTCCGTGTTGTCATTAAGGAACCAGGTATCCTATTTGTCTGGGTGAGTCACGTACACATTCTGAGCCAATCTCCAGCAAGGGGGATGGGTTTCTCTTACACCAGGCATGCCCCCTCTACCTCAGGCCCGCCTCAGGCCCTTGCACTGCCTGGGGGCAAAAGAGATAACTTCCTATGAGAAGGAGGAGGGAGAATTAGCTGCTGGCAGGCAGGACTGGCCGCTGTGACATTTGCCTCTGTCTTGATTTGCTCTCTTGTTTGTTAGAGCATATTCCCTTGCAGCTTTCTGAGAAGGTAAATGTTTTGAGTCCTTGTGTATGAGTCTGAAAAGGTCGTTTTTTATTGTCACACTTGAGTTGGTCAGCTGACTGTTGGATTCTAGATCGAAAATCATTTCCCGGGAAGGGATGATGCTGGTGAGAACTGATTGCGTTCTGAGTGTTTCTCCCTGAGGCCTTTTTTTTGGGAAGGGGGGCTTTCAGAAGCTTTTGGGTTCTTGTCTTTATCCCTAAGGTACTGAAATTTCATGTTATCCCTCGTGTTCTTTTTACATCCGTTATCCTGTGGACTTTCTTGGGCCCTTGCAGGTCTTGGGTACTTCAACTCTGGGAATTTTTCTTCGATAATTTCTTCCCCTCCTTTTATTTTCTCTGTTTCTGGAACTCCTAGTTAAATTTGAACTCCCGGATTAATCCTTTAAGGAGGTGGGTGTGGGGAGCTAACATTCATTTCCTTGTTAGTATTTCTGAGATTTCCTTGACTTTATTTCTATCTCTTCTATTGAAACTAAAATTTAAACATTTTTTTAGAATAGTTTGGATTTGCAGAAATGTTGGAGTTGCCATATACCCTGCTCCCAGTTTCCCTTATTATACACATTTTACATTAGTATGGTACGTTTATACCAACTAATTAACCAGTATTGATACATGATTATTAACTAAAGTCTGTACTTTTTTCAGCTTTCCTTAGTTTCTGCCTGATGTCCTTTTTCTATTCCAGGATACCACATTTAGTCATCGTGTCTCCTTAGGTTCCTCTAGACTGTGACAGTTGCCAGATTTCCCTTTTGTCTGATGGCCTTGGCAGTTTGAGGAGTACTGCTCAGACGTTTTGTAGAATGTCCTTCAGTTGGGATTCATCTGATATTTTCCTCATGATTAACCTGAGGTTATGGAGTTTTGGCTCTCACGTGTTTAGTTCTACCCAGGGCTTTTTCTTGTTTTCTCATTGTCCCTTTTTTTTTTTTAATAATTTTATTTATTTATTTTTTTCCCTCAAAGCCCCAGCGGATAGTTGTATGTCATAGTTGCACGTCCTTCTAGTTGCTGTATGTGGGACGCGGCCTCAGCATGGCCGGAGAAGCAGTGCGTCGGTGCGCGCCCGGGATCCGAACCCAGGCCGCCAGCAGCGGAGCGCACTCACTTAACCGCTAAGCCATGGGGCCGGCCCTCTCATTGTCCCTTAAGAAAAAAAAAATTCTGTGTTTTTTTTTTTTTTTTTTTTTTTTGGCATGGGAGCAGTCTCTTAATTTTCTGAGGATGTTGATTTTATATTACATATTTTTTTAAACTTTGGTTCCTGGCCTTGTCTGTTTCCTCCAGGTTCTTTTGTCTGTCTGTCTGTCTGTCTGGTCTCTGTCTTTCAGTTGAGGTTGCTCAGATGTCTGTGATCTTGGGCACGCATAGTGACTGGAAACTGGGTAGTGGGTCTGTGGGAGTTCTTTCAGTGTAGGGTGGGTGGATGGGAGGTCAGCCTTTTTTCTTGAGCCCCAAGTGTAGGTATCTATAGGTTTTCAAGAGAAGGCTCTGTCTTTGCCTGGGGTGTGGAGAGAGGGACACATGTGTGTCTGCCACCCTCCTGTGAGGCCAGCGGCAGAGGGGCCCGAGGCTCCTATGACTTGCTACTCAGATTTTCTCTTAGCTTCTTTTTTAGCTCCTTTCCTCACCCCCACCCACTTTGACCCTGGTGTTCTCAAGTCTAGACTTCTCTTATTTAATTTATCCAGAGAGGAGTGGGGAGGCGACATGGGAGCCTAGCTGTTATAGATGCAGCCTTTCAGCAAGTCCTCCCCCCTTTAAATCCCTACCTCCCTGTCTTACAAGGTACCTCCTGGCACCTCCTGAACTCCCTGACGTTCTGTGGGTCAATGGGAGATTTATCCCTTTGCGGTCTTTAGTTTGTAGGATCCTTCAATCTGCTAAATCTATTACGACTCGTGTCTGTTCTTTTTTTTTTTTTGATTTTCTTTTCTTCTCTCTCTCTCTCTCTCTCTCTCTCTCTCTTTTTTGTGAGAAAGACTAGCCCTGAGCTAACATCCTACACCAGTCCTCCTCGTTTTGCCGAGGAAGATGGGCTCTGGGCTAACATCCATGCCCATCTTCCTCTACTTTATATGGGATGCCGCCACAGCATGGCTTGGCAAGCGGTGTGTCGGTGTGCGCCCGGGATCCGAAAGCGGAGGACCCCGGGTGGCCAAAGCAGAGCGCGTGCACTTAGCTGCTGGGCCACCGGACCAGCCCCCACTCGTGTCTGTTCTTTGTCTGCCAAAATCATCCTTGCCTTTTGGGTTCTCTTTGAACTTTATTTTCATTTTAGGGGGTTTTGGATGGGTGAGCTGTAAATGCCTGTGGTCCTTCTGCCATGTTTTTTTTTTCTTTTTTTGGTGAGGAAGATTGGCCCTGAGCTAATATCTGTTTCCAGTCTTCCTCTTTTTGCTTGAGGAAGACTGTTGCTTAGCTAACGTGTACCCATCTTCCTCCATTTTGTATGTGGGATGCTGCCACAGCATGGCTTGATGTAGGTAGGTCCATGTCTGGGATCCGAACCTGTGAACCCCGGGCCGCTGAAGTGGAGCACGCGAACTCAACCACTACGCCACTGGGCCGGCCCCCTTCTGCCAGGTTTAACCAGAACTCCCTGTATTCTAAATAGTGTTTTTATGAATTGAATGAAATTAAATTAAGGGCCATGTCTGGAGTGTGTGTGCCTGTAGATAGACACAGTCATATTTATGTACGTATGTGTTTGAGTGATTGTAAGTGTATCTGTCAGTTACACCACCCTGCTGCTTTTTTCACACGATCGGTCATGGTTGTCTTTTTGTGTCAGAAAATCTAGAGCTACCATTTGCTGTAGTGGCTGCAGAGTGTTGCAAGACCCAGAAGAAAGGGCAGGTTGGGATGTCTGGTCATTTGTCACCACCTCCTTACATATATGGAGAGAGAACTCTGTCCTTCTCTGGAACTCTTGAGAAGGGAGAGGAGCCTGAAGGTGCAGAGAGTGCAGTGGGGGCCATGGGGAGGGCATGGGGGAGTACCTGCGTCTGTCTGTGGAATGCCTTCTCAGTCCCTTGGAGTACTCCATTAGGGGTGTTGGTGTCACACCTTGTGACCCTTATCTCTGGTCCTTCCAACAACCTTCTAAAGTAGATATTCTGTCCCTTTCGTGTAGAAGAATAAACAAGTGGCGGAGGTGGCGTTTGGACTCTCTGGCTCCTTCCATTCTGCAGTTTATGTGCAGAGAGCTGCTGCTTGCAGGAGGGAATTCGTCCTCGGTGGGGAGGGTTTGCCCCAGAGAGGCCCGTTAGTTCCCTTTGGGGTAGGTTTGAGTTTCTGCAGTCGGCAGTGGCTGTTTGGTAGATGATAGAACCAGTCTCTGCCTCTCCACCCTCCTGTGTTCTTTCACAGTGAATCTGAGAACGTGGGGTTTGGGAAGGTGGGAGGAACGCTTTCTCCTGGGCTGAAGAAAGGCACTTCCTGCCCGGTCGTCCTCCCTCTTCTCTGGTGCCCAGATTCTGGCTGCTACGGGTGATGTCATTCCTGCCGGGAAGGCCTTGGTGTAAACAGTCGCTGCTGGGCCTGTTTGTAGTCCTCTCTGAGCTTTCCTTAAAATCATTTTTTAAAATAACTGGCATATCTTTTTAGAATTTATGTACAGTGTTTTATGACCTTTATTGCCAAACTCTTGTGAAGTAGGAAACAAAAACACAATAGGACAGAGTAGCAGGAGATGGATAATTAGTATTGCAGCATGGTGGCCCCAGAATTTAAGAGACTTGTGCTGGTGAAGAGAGATCAGCTGTGTAGCTGGGAGCTGGGTTATGGGTGATAATTTTGTTTTTTTTAAGCTTTACAGTTTTTCTATATCAAGTGTATCTTCCTTTTGTTACTGAAAAATGTTATGGGTAAACAAATGAGCAGGCCTGGGCTCATCGTCCTCCGTAAGCAGTCTGTTGTAACGCCAGTGTGATTGCGGTAGATATCCGTGCTTATTGTCCTGAAGTGGGAAACCTTGAAACTGGGGCAGTTCAGTGTTGTTTAAAGTGTAGTCACAGTGGAGTGTTTATCTCAAGAGGGTTTTCTCAGAATTAAAGTGTATCTCTGTCTCCTGAGAATTAATTAAAGGGGTCCGCCAGCAAATCCTAAATATCCGTGAATTTGTGCTCATGGTTTTGAAGGTCTGCTCTCTGCCTCACAGCCCTTAAGCTGTGATGCACCAAAGTGGGGACAGGTCCCTGGAGCACAGCAGGTGGAAGCACAGGTGGCAAGTGTGCCAGCAGCCGGGGCTGTGGGAGCCCGGAGGTGGGCAGGAAATTGGAAGCCACATTGGTTGCATAGGAGCCTGGAGGGGTGAGTAGTGTTGTAAGGCCGTCGGAGGGGCTGGGCAGCTGAGAGGTGAACAGTGTAGAGCTAGGGTGATAGCTGCCGTTGGTTGAGAACCTTCTAAGGGCAAGTGAGTACTGGGTCATATGTATTGTATTCATTCTCTTGTTTATTCTTGACGTCAGACCTGTGAGGTGGGTAGCAGTATGTTCATCTCTATTTAATCCACGAGGAAACAGGCCTAAAGTCACAGCCAGTGTGGGGCGGAGGCGAGATGCAAACCCTATGTTTTGGAGAGATGAGACTGGCAGGGCGTGGGGTTGGGGGGCCCGTGGTGGGAGTGGGGATGAGACTGGGTGGCGGTTTGAGGCCCGTGTATTGGGCTAGAGGGTTTGGACTGGAGAGGTGGGATGATGTTGAAGGTGTGTGAGCAGGTGCTCAGTATCGGGTTTCTGGTGGAGGGTAGATTGAGGACTGGGGAGGGGGAGCTGACTGTGTGTGGTTCATGGAGGCAAGGATGGGGCTTAAAAACCCAGCTGTGCAGAATTGGGGGCAGGGAAGTGCTTTGGTTCTCCAGTACCAGCCTTGTTTCTTATTTTGAATTTCTGTTGCTTCCTCTGAGTGGTGTGGCCCTCTTTTGGTGTGGCTTATGTGGACACTGGGTTACCAGAAACCCCACTTCCACCCCTTTGTTGTTCCCTCACGCCTCATTTTCAAGCAGCGTATTCTTGGAGAGGTTTGTGCTGTACCCTGCAGGCACGCCGTATACCTTCCCTGCAGAAACCTCACCTGCTTGGGCTTCTGCCGGTGCAATGACTGGGTTGTGCCGCAAATGGTCCAGGCTCTAGCTTTCCATATGGGCACAGAGAAATGTGGGCGCTCTGTGCTTCTTGAAAGCCACCTCTGCTTTTCTGACTGGTGCCCTGTGGGGACCCTCTGAGGTGTGGAGAGTGATTGGTCGTGCTCTTGCTGAGTGAGGCAGCAGAAGTTTCCTTGCAAAACCCAGGCAGGCTGCCCCCACCCCCGAACCCCACCCCTGCCCGGTCCTGGTGCCCGTGTGAAACCTTTTTCGTTGAATTCCTCTTGCTATAATGTATTCTTTTCCATATCTGCTTCTCCCTTTAGACTAGGCGTCAGCAAACTGCAGCACCATATCCGGCCAGCTTCCTGTTTTTGTAAATAAAGTTATATTGGACCACAGCTCTGCCCGTTTGTTTATGTTGTCTGTGGTTGCTTTTGTGCTGCAGCATAGCCTTGGGCAGAGTTGAGTAGTTGCCATGGACAGTGTGTGGCCAGCAAAGCCAAACATACCTACTCTCTAACCCTTAACAGAAAACGTTTTGGAGCCTGCTCTGAGGACAGAGATGGAGTCTCCGTAGTCTCCACATCCCTAGCACCTGGTAGCTCAGACTGACTGGCACAGGTAGTGGTCAGTAAACATCTGAGAATTTGAAATAGGGGATGTGGCGCCTCCCTTATGTTCAAACTCTTTTTTGCGAAACGCTGGCATGTTGGAGAAGGATGGACAGACTTAGTTATTAATCTTGTACTTGGATTTCGTGGTGATGGTTCTTTACGTGTTGACTGAGACTTAACAAGTGTACTGTCCAATGACCACGTCCTTTCCTGGTGTGGTTGTTTCCTGAAGTGTTTATCCAGCCTGCTCTGGATTTCCATTCCTGTTGGATCACGCTTTTTGGTATGTTTTGTCTAGCAGTGGGATCTTTCCATTCCTTCTATACAGAGACATTCCACCTTCCTTTCTCCCCACCCAGGTTGGGGGCTTCTGCTTGTGCCTCACAACCGTGGCTCTTACACTGCACTTGTGGGCCTTCCCCAAATGACCCTCTGTGCTCTGGGAGGGCGGGGTGGGACTGGAGCATGCTTAGGTCCTCCATCAGTATTGGTGATTGAAGGAAAGAGCCACGTGGTGATGTCGTCACATGTATTGAGGGTTGAGGACTACTTGAGAAAGCAGATGATTTTGACCATGTGTTCCTGGAATCAGGGAGACCTGTGAAGAGTGAAAAGCCTGGATGTAAATCTGGCTGTTGGCAGCATTGGCATAAATAAAATGCTTGTCTTTAAAGACTTGGTCCAGTACTGTCATCTGTGCAGTCAGCCAGAAGGCAGCCTTTGAGCCTGGGCTGCCTCATGTCAGAACTCATGCATCTCTTTCCCGTCAGTGCCCTCCCTCCCACAGGTAAAGTAACAGCAGCCTGGAGTCGGGTCCCCCTGGGCACATAGTCTGCAGCCTGGGCTCCAAGCCTGGCTCCAGCACTCGCTGATCTTGTGACCTTGAACCAGTTCCTTCTCCATCCCACTGCACCTTAGTATCCTTCTCTGTGAAGCAGGCTGATGACAGTGGTTTATCTTCCAGAAAGGGCTCTTGTGGGGAGTTGGGAGTGAGGGCACGTGAGTGCTTGGCAGGGTGCCTGGCTCTCAGAAGTGCCACTGCACTGTGATTAGCCCTGAATGTGTAGTGGTTCCCTGGTGAGTTACAGGCCATCCCAAATCACCTGGCCAGGCGGGTGTCTGAGACTGGCCAGTACCCAAGTGCAGAGTGAAATTCATCCTGTTACCAGGAAGTGGCTTTTGATAAGGCGAGTGCAGGGCGATTTTCCCTCCGGTGGACAGATAGCAGGCAGTCTCAGTAACCTGTTTGACAGGTGGGACTACTGTCTGGAAAGGCGGGGCTGGGGATTAAGTTGCCTTTGTTGGCGAGTCTTTCTTGTTTTTGTTCCAGCAAAGCCCAAGCCTCTGGGAGTACTTCTTTAGATAACTTGCCAAAATATGCAGACCTGTATACATTTTTTCTTCACTCTCCAAAGCTATCTTCACGTGGATTTTGGGCCCTTTTTTCCTTTGCCTGATGACAGTATTTTCTTTCAGGCCAGCCATTTTCAAAATGCTCTAAGGGCCCCAGACAGTGCCTCAAGGTGGCTGTTGTGGGAAAGGAGGGGTTACTACGGTGGGGTGGGGTGCAGGCAGGACTCCCTCAGGCAGGGCACCCTTGGCTTGTATCTGTTTTATATGTAATACTGAGGATCCAAATTAGATTTTGTTTGGGGGGAAAAATGAATTCTGTTGCCTACAAAAGGAGGAGGAAGCAGTGTGAAAGCCATGGCTATGAGCCAGGCTCAGTCCTTGCCCGCCTGCAAGGACCTGGTATGTCTCAGCCAGTTCTCGTCCCAGGGATCCAAGCGTGAGTCAGGCTTGAATGAACATGCCTCTGACCCACCAAGAAGCATGTTCTCTCGCCTCGACCGGCTTCATGATTCACACCCAGATGTTTGCCTTCATTTCTTTCTACCATCTGAGGAGGCTAGCTGAGCTTGGGGTGCATGCGTGGGTGTGTGTCTTTGTGTGTGTGCGTGTGTGTGTGTGTTTTGACAAAGTCAGCAGATATTTGGAAGCTGGTTAAATCCCTACTAACAGTTGAGGCTCCTGGCCTGGTGTTTGTGAATACCAGCAGGCAAGCAGAATAGCTAGATGGGTGTGGGCCTGGGCTAGCTAGGCCCCAAGTATGGCCCTGCTTCACTGGAGATGCATACAACTGGGGAAACCCAAATGATTGTATTTGTGTTTTGGATATTTATGCAATGAAATCTGGCTTAGTGAAAGAACCCTTGCAAGCTCTAAGGCTAGTGTCTGTAATCTTACTCTGTAAAAAGCCAGACAGTAAATAGTTTATGCTTTGTGGGCCATCTGTGGCCTCTGTTGCATATTCCTCTTCAGGCTGACTGTAATTTTCCGAGCCCTGCTCTAAGGGAAAATTGGGCCTGGAGGAACCTCCATCTGTGCAGTTGTACTGTGGAGCATTAAAATGAACAAGTATCAGGCCCCATCCCCCACGGGTGCTGTTTCCATAGCAATGGTGACTCAGTTGCATTGCCTGTTAGCACCCAGATTTATATAGGAATATAGAATGCAATCCCAGATGTGTGGTAGGAGATGGCTGCTTTCACAATAAATCATTTGTAATTCCATGCCTGTGGGTTATTAACATTGATGTGTTTGATTTTAGAACCCACTGGTACTTGTGGAATCCTGTCTTGGCCCTTCAGTTCTGTAGACAGGGAAACCGAGGTCTAAAGAGGTCAATAGTGTGCCCAATCGGTGCAACAGTTGGTTTAGAAGTGGGAGGAGGGGCACTCCAAAAACAGCGCATGTGTGGATTTAGTGCAGGTGTTAGTTCAGTGTGTCCTGTCCGGCGCATTGAGGCTCTGTCGCGGGCTGCGGGAAGCATGTCACCCGGAACATGGTCACTGCTCAGTCAGTACCTGTGGAGTGGTTGGATTTACTGGGAGGACACAGCTCAAGCGACGGTTGTGGACTGGCTGACATCTCTTAGGCACAGTTGTAAATTCCCAGGAGAATGGCTCCAGTTCCCCAGAGTTTCTCTTTATTTTTTGGGGGGGTGCCAGGAGTCGGGGTGTGGAGAGGCTTCTGGTGTCCTAGTGCTTCTTGAGGGTGGGGGTGGGGACTGGTTAGTTCTCAGAGAAGCGTGGTGTCACCAGGAAGACCCACTGGGAGCTGTCTCTGTCCATGCTGACTTTTGCCCACAGGCCCAGGCAGTGCAGAATCAAAGAAAGATCTGTTTGTATCAGTGAACTGGCGGAAGTTTGGACTCACAGATTTTGAGAGGACTTTTTAGCAGTATCTATAGAAACAAGTATTTTCTGGTCAAGTTTCAGACTTAAAAGACATTTGATCTTAAAAAGTCAAGCATGTTCAGATTGAATGTGGAAATTTGATGGCCCAGAGGGGCTGGTAAATAATTTTTCCTTATCTTGCCTTTGTTGATTTGGTTTTTAATTTAGTAAGCACTGGTTATCTAAATTTAGATTAGCGATGCCAAATCTGCAGTCCTGCAGGGTGTGTGGCTGGGAGGGAGGCCCGCTGGTTTTGTTGAGGAATGTGTGTGGCCTCGCGCTGGGGTACAAGCTGTGGTCAGGGCCACAGAGCTGTAGCTGCCGTGTAGCGATCTTCATCACTGTTCCGAAGTGAAAGATTTCGGAACGTGCTACTGATAATTAGCTGTGTGACCATTGGTGGGTCCTGTCATGTCTGCAGGCTGTAGGCCTAGGGCTGTAGGGTGGGGGTTGTGTCCAGCCTATCCTCTGCTGTATCCCAGGCCCACCTCAGTGCTGGACACATGGTGGTGCTTGGTAAAGTTTGTTGAATAGGTGAGTGTGTTAGTTTTATATTTTCTTGTTACAAATTACCACATATTTAGTGGCTTAACACAAGCAAATTTATTCTCTTACAGTTCTGGAGGTCAGAAGTCAGCAGTGAGTCTTACTGGGCTAAAATCCTGGTGTTGGCAGGGCTGCGTTCCTCCTGGAGGCTCTAGGGGAGAAGCTGGTTCTTGCCTTTTCCAACTTGTAGAGGTGGTTTCTTTCCTCTGCTCGTGGCCGCCTTCCATCTTCACAGAGCATCACTCCAACCTTTGCTGCTGTTGTCACACCTCTCTGACTCGCACCCTCCTGCCTCCCTCTTCTAAGGACTGTTATGATGACATTAGGCCCACCCAGATAATCGCCTCATCTCAAGATCCTTAATTTAGTCTCATCTGCAGTATCCCTTTTGCCTGTAAGGTAACATAATCACAGGTTCTGGGAATTAGGACTTCAGTGTCTTGGTTATTCAACATGCCACACAGAGTTTGTAAAAAGAGTGCTAAATAGTCCCTAAGTATCCCATCATAGTCCATGGAATAGTCTTGTTGGGGCCCAGGGCAGGCCACCCCAAAATATCCCACAATGGCATATGGGTTATTTTGAATTAAAGTTACTTGAGAGGTGAAAAGGGCATTCTGACCCTCCTTTCTCTGTTCCCCGTGAAAGCAGGAAATAAATCGCTCATGTGAAACGTGCTCTCCCTGCATCCTTATCGCCAGAGCTAGGAATTCAGGGCTTGAGAAGCCTGTGTAAACAAACCTTGTTAATTTACTACCTCAAGCCTAAACTCTGTTCAAATTCCTCGCTAATTACATACCTCAAACCTAAATTTCTTTGTCCTGTCATTTCCTCACAAACTTATTGTTTCTTTCCGTAAAAAGATGTATATACTGCCTGCTTTGTTCACTCTTGGAGCATCAATTCTCTGTGATCTTCAATACATACATATTAAGTCGGGTTTTCTCCTGTTAATCTGGTCCTGTGTCAATTTTATTATTAATCCAGCCATAAGAACACAAGGTTAGAGGGAGAGATTTCCCCCTCCCCGACTGTCTCCTGCTGGTGAATGAGGATACATGTGCCATCCCTCTGCCTGGGCCCCTCCCTGTTTTGGCGGGCCCCTGCTGGCAGACCCCTGTTTGAGCTGTAGGGCCTCATCAGGGGTGCTCTCAGGCTGCCCATCTGTTGCCCACCTGGAGACCTTTGAAAGTGCTTTTTTGAGGCTTTTCCTTTTAGACTCAGGATCAGCCAACTTTTTCTGCATGTGGCTTTGCAAGCCGCATGTGGTCCTGTGGCATATTCTTTGTTTTTTTAAACAAATATAAAAAATGTAAGAAAGAAAGAAAGAAAATCATTCTTGGTTTGAGGGCCTTACAGAAACAAGCCGTTGGTGGGACCCTGAGCGATGTTTGCCGACCCCTGTTCTCAACTGTCGGCTCTGTGAGGCAGGGTCCACTGGTTGCTGTCACCATGGTGGCAGTCTCAGGGGCTTTGTTAATAGTGTAGTGTGTACCTGTCCGTGCGTGCCTGTGTGTGAGTGTGTGTGGGGGGTTCGAGTTCCTACCCAAGTGGTCTTTTCTGTTGGTTTGATTTGACAGAAATGTCTAAAAATTAGATCTCATCTAATCTTAATGGAGAATTTCAAGTTGATTCATATTTGAGAGCATATTAAGTACTAGTCATTCTGAGGCGTGTAAGATCCAGTCCCTGTCCTGGAGGGGCTACAGTCCAGCCTGAGGGAAGGAAGCTATTAGTTATGACTTTTGGGGACGGGGCAGAAACTTACTGGAGCCAGCTTCTGGGAGGGCGATTTAAAGATAAAGAGGTGTGTCGTGGAACCCTTGGGCACCACAACCAGGATTTGGACACTTTTGTCCGAATCCCGTCCATGGTCACTGCTGTCCTTTGCGCCTGGCACATGAGGCAGACACTGGGGAGGGCTGCTGGCATTGAGTAAACCTGGGAGCAGTGAGCCCTTGTGAGGGTTTCTCCTGGTTCGTTCCTTCATGGTGCCTGACTCCTGCATGCTGTATTCATTTAGTTTCCCGGAGGTTGGCCTCTGAATGCCAGCCTCCCTCCTAGGCCGTAGCTGACTGAACCGGGATCTGGGTGAGGAAGGGAGTTAAGTGTCCAACTTGGGTGGCTGAAATCACGTGAGGAGGAAAGGAACATTTCCCTGAAGAAAAGGTGACCACCTGGTAGGTGACCCCTATAGTTATGTATCCAACTTACAGGGCTCATCCCTTGGCATCCATCTGTGTGCATTCCTCATGACTGTTCACTGATGCGAATTGCATGCTTATCTGTTCCTGCACCTGAGGCAGTGGTGGGCAGATCTTGGGTGTCAGTCAAGACTTGTGAAATGCTTGAAAGGCTGGATGCACCCAGTGTTGTGTAAGAGCAAACTTACACAGCACTTGGGCTGCGTGGAGGGGTGTGATGTCAGCGTCCCCCGTTTCACCTGTTTTGGGCCTCAGTTTGTAATGGTCTTTGTTCCCTGTGCTCTATAGTTTTGGAGCCTAACATATAGAGCTTTATCTTAAAATCATCTTTGAGGGTGCAGAATACTTCCCTAGCACACAGATGTGTCCCATCTGGTCTGTGTGGCTTCAGAAGAGGATGAAATGGCAGACCTTACTGCTGCAGCTACTACTGAGGCCTTTTATTAGTGATGTTTTCACAGTTATCTGCATGTTGTCATTAAAGACATGTTATCCATATGTGTAAATTGATGCTTTACCTTTCTTTTCCATACATTAATTCCAGGGGGAAATAATGGTTACTCAGACAAGTTTTCTTTTTGGTGATCGAGTTTAGAAACTGTAGCCAAGGTTGAGTACAGAATAAAAGGCACTGGCATGGAGCACTCACTAAGTATTCGAGTGAATGAATGAATGAGTGAGTAAATAAATGATCGATGAGGAAAGTGCTGACATGCTCGTAGCCGCCTGTAAAAAATTAGAAAGTGGCGGAGGGAAGAAGCTTCTTGGTCGTCTTTTGGAGATTTTCTCTAAGTGGAGGGGCACGTGTAGGCCGTGCAGCCCTGTGTGGGCTCTCCCTGGGGAGCACTTGCTTTCTGTTTTCCACGCCTGCACCTCAGAGAGCCCTGCTCTCGTTGCCTAAGCAGGTGTTTTCTCTCTGGATGCTGGTTCTTTATTTTGAAAAGTGCATGCCCCTGACTGTGTCCGAATGATTTAGTGACCTTCGTTGCTCCCTTTGGTTTGGTTTTGCTCGTCCTTGAAATGAACAGCCTTGAATAAGTGAGTGGTGTACCTCCCCTGTTATGCCTGCTTTGTTTTTGATGTTGCATGGAGGTGCTACAAGTGAGGAGCATTTATTTTTCTGTCTTAGTGAGCTGTCCTTGACTTGGAAAGAGGACTGTGTGTGACAGTTTCCATTTCCATGTAGTTGGTGAGCAGTGGGCTCCAGTGATTCAGACAGAGTGCGAGTTCTTAACGCTGGTGCGGGAGTGAGGGGAGGGTGGGGGGAGGTGGGGAGTGTAGCTACAAATGCTCTTCACATGTGAGCAAAACTGCCTGTGCCTGGTAAGGGCATCTTTCTAGGGACAGAGTCCAAAGCTTTCTTCAGATCTTCAAGGAGATCCGTGCTAAAGGATTTAATCCACTGGATCAGAGGTGCTGGTGGATTAACACTGTTTTTTTTTTCCATTTCAAAGGCAGATTGGGAGCGGTGCCGAGAAAAATTTCCTTACTAGATGACATTTCATCGCAATGTCCGATCGTTTGGGGCAAATAACCAAGGGCAAGGATGGGAAAAGCAAGTATTCGACTCTCAGCCTGTTTGATAAGTATAAAGGAAAATCAGTAGACGCAATCAGGTCCTCAGGTAAGAAGCAAGCATGAAGGCCATTGCTTGACGCTTTCCCTTTAGTGAGAACCTCCAGGTCAAGGCCCACGAAAACCCGGAGTCCCCTGTCTGGTTAGACAGATGTGGTCCATGCACACCAGTCTTCTGGGCACGTACTGGTCACCCGGTAGTTCTGAGGAAGCAGAACCTCCCTGCTTCTATTTCCGAGCCTGAAATATCCTGACTCTGCTGTGGTGGGGTTGTTTCCCCATCTCACTTATTTTGTTGAAGCCATGGATATTTTTAGCTTGATGGGTAGAATGGAACTTAATTTGCATTAGAGTTGCCCTTTTTAGATTTTGTGGTTCCAGTATTCTGAAATTTGGTGGGAAAAGTTCCTGTTGAGACTATCCACACCCCATGAGGTTTTGATGACTTTTGGGTGCCCTGCTCAGGCTCGGCTTGGGTTTAGACAGAGGCTGTCCTTTCAGTCCTGCTGTGATAAGGCCAGAGCAGTCTCAGCTTGCAGAGAGGTAGTTACTGTGTGGGAGGGAGTTTTCTGGGCCTGGCTCCTCACCCGTGTCATAAGCTCCCTGAGCCTTCGCCTGCCCACTAGTAAAATGGAAGCCTCTGCACAGATTTCAGCCGTTCCTGTGTCTCGGGTCCTCAGTGAAGAGCTTGTAAAGTGACTACCAAACACTTCTTGTTTGTTTCCACTGTGGGTCTGCCCTTTGTTTTTGTTTGGTTGCCTTTGTCATTATCACTCAGAGTTTGAAAGAGCGCTGAATGAATCCAGCCTGTTTCCTTCTGTAACTTTCCTGTGCGACATCTGTTTCCATCCCTCTTTTCCTGCAGTTATTCCTAGACATGGCTTACAGAGTCTTGGGAAAGTTGCCACAGCCCGGCGTATGCCACCACCTGCAAACCTGCCAAGCTTGAAGTCTGAAAACAAAGGAAACGACCCCAACATCGTTATAGTACCCAAGGACGGCACGGGATGGGCAAACAAGCAGGATCAGCAAGACCCAAAGAGGTGAGGGCGGAGGGACAGGTGGGGGGCTTCGAGGGTCACTCCTGCACCCTTCCCTTCAGCAGAGGTGGTGTGGGCCTCCCGGCGGCAGGACTGGAGAACTGGGGAGAAACCAGAGGAAGCGTTCACCCCACTCCTGCTGCTACTTAGTTGTTTCTTGCTCCCTGCCTTCGTTTTTCCTGGCTTTTAGAGCCGATGCAGCAACGTTTCTGTGGGCTGCCTTGTCCCCAGTGACCAGTGTCCCCTGTGCCTTATTAGGACAGGCCTCATCACCCTGGAGGAGCTTATGCAATAGCTCAGAGCCAGTTCCTGTAAGAGCCACTGTGGACAGAGCTGGTCTTGAACACTTCATTCTGGTGGTGGTCCCTGTGGCTGGGCTCCAGGTTGAGAAGGCAGCCTTCCTCACTGTGGGCCCAGCAGCTTCCCGCAGAGACTGCTGCAGTTGTCCTCAACAGACCCAGTTACGAAGGAGAATAACCCGGGCTCCTTGTTATCTGGAGTCAGTGTGCAGTCTCCCTGAAGGCTCACCCACTGCCAGCACAGCACTTACGGAAACCTTAGGAGGCCCAGGGTCTGGCTCAAAAATCATCATTAGAGAAGCAGAGCAACTGTTGCAGCTGCTGCCGTGTGGTGGGGCTGAACGCATGAGGCCAGGCCGGTTCCAGTTCTGCCCGGGACGCATAGCCTAGGCGATTCCCTCTGACACCTGAGCCTTCGGTCATCTCCTCCTCCTGCAGGTCTTCTCTGACGGGTTCCAGCCCCTGTGGAGGGTGTCCAGGAAAGAGGATTTGTGCTGGGAGGGGACTAGAGAGGGACAGGGCCTTGCTAAGGCTGTAGGCAGACACCTACTGCTGGGGTTTGCCTGTTGGGGAATGAACACACAACAACCCTGTCTTTTGCACCTTCTTGCCCTGCATCCCTCGTGGTCTGGCTGCTGATGCTTGGGATCCAGAAAGTAAAGGTGAACCAGTGTCCTTTTCTCATTGGAAGTGGCCATGGTACCTTTTGTAAAACTTCCCTGTAGTTACTTCAGACAGGGTATAGACGTGAGGAAATAATTCATTCAGATGATCATAAAGTAGTAGTAACTGAAATAGGGTCTTAAAGCTGTTTTAAACAATTTTCTGACAGTTTGCTTAGGGATCGTACTGTTTGATTGTATTGCATGACTTTTGGAATCAGACAGACGTGTATGTGATTTCCGGCCAGACCTTTTATTAGTTTTATGGAAGCTGGAGAATTATCTGACTTTGAACTTCTGTGTCCTCCTGTGAAGTAGAAATAATACCTGGCTCCAGGGGTGGTTATAAGCAATAGATGAGATAACACAAGTCAGTTACTTAGCACAGAGCCTGGCATAGAGGAAGTGCATGGCAGATGTCAGCCATTATTGTCATCATTTTATTCAAATGGTAGACACTACAAACTCCAAAAGGAAACAGGTATTACACATTTCAGTGTAAGCATTGAAATGCCTCTGCTATCAAAAGTTCTAGAGAGAGAAGACAAAGCATCGCTCCCTCCTCTTACCTGGTTTTACCCAGCATCGGCATAGAAAGTATCAGGCAGCTTTAATGAGGCCAGGTGTGCTGCACATGTGCCAGGGAAGAGGTCAAGAATGAGTCCCGGGGCCGGCCCCGTGGCTTAGTGGTTAAGTGCGCGCGCTCCGCTGCTGGCGGCCCGGGTTCGGGTCCCGGGTGCGCACCGACGCACCGCTCTCCGGCCATGCTGAGGCCACGTCCCACATACAGCAACTAGAAGGATGTGCAACTATGACATACAACTATCTACTGGGGCTTTGGGGGGAAAAAATAAATAAATAAAAAAAAAAAAAAAAAAAAGAATGAGTCCCGGAGAAGGCCGCAGACCCTAGGCGCTGGTTCTCTGCTGTCCCTGGGGCACAGCCTCCAGCGGGGTACCGGGGAGGTGGCAGAGTGGAGGGCCATAACTGCTGGGACTTGCTGCTTAGGTTTGGAGAACACAAAAGTGACGCGACCTGGAAGCTTCTGTTTTAGGTAGAGGTGATGCGAGAGGAGGATCAGTGGCCTTTATTATGTAGTAATCGTGAATGGTGAGTTACTTGGGTTAAGTAAACCCTGGAAGAGTGTGTATGTGTAGAATTTGGTTTCAGCTTACAGATGAGCCACCAGTTTTGACTTGGATTCTGGCCAGGTGGATTGCCACCCTCCTTGAATCTCGTCGGGTGGAGGGTCGAATAGAAAGAGTGGCTGGAGAGCTGCTGAGTCAGTAGAAATCTTTCTGCAGAACCTTTTCTTGGGGGCCGGCCCCGTGGCTCAGCGGTTAAGTGCGCGCGCTCCGCTGCTGGCGGCCCGGGTTCAGATCCCGGGTGTGCACCGACACACCGCTTCTCTGGCCATGCTGAGGCCGCGTCCCACATACAGCAACTAGAAGGATGTGCACCTGCAACACACAACTATCTACTGGGGCTTTGGGGGGAAAATAAATAAATAAAATCTTTAAAAAAAAAACCAAACCCTTTCTTGTTGCTCTCTCAAAAGATTACTTGTGAGGTGTAAATTGACTGACAGGCTTTTTTGGACAGCAGTTTGGCAATGTCTTTTAAACCTCAAAACATCTTTTGATCCAGCAATTTTATTTCTAAGAACTTATACACTATACAAAAATACTTACTGCAGTTTTATCTGTAATAGAAAAAAAAATTGGAGATTGGTCAGTTATGACCCACTCAGTTGTGCTGTGCCATTAAAAGAAAGAGGTAGACTCATACGTGTTGCCATGAAAAGGTGTTAAATACGTTAAGTAAAAACAAGTTATGGAATTGTACGTATAGTGTTATCCCACTTGTGTTAAAAAAATGCTATCTTAATATATATAGAAAAACAGGCTTGGAGTTTCTGGAGGATGAGATCATGATGAATTCTGTGTCATATATATTTATAAACTTATTTTTACTATGAACATATATTTGTTTTATAAGCCAAGAGAAAGTAAAAAAATCTCATATTTCAAAGCAGTCAGCCTCCTGAGTAGCTGTGAGCTCCTGGTCAGGCGTAAGGGACTCAGAGCCCCTTCCCTGCAGTGACTCAGTTTCCCCATTGGCAGATCCTCCATCACTTCGTTGTTTGCAATGAGCTTTCAGTTTTTGTAAACAAAAGGCTCTGCAAGAAGGCAGAGGATCGTCCTGTCCTGTAAGATGTCACTGAAGAGACCTCAAACGTGATTCGTGATTCGGTTTCTCCTTGTCCTTGCCAGCTTAACCCTCTATTGGGGAAGGTATTGTTTTTATGGGTCAGGGGAGGTCTTGCTCCGAATGAGCAGCTGTGGCTCTTGGCAATGCAGCCGGACCTCATCAGCGTGGCCTGTGCCGTGTCTAATCTGCACTGTATGTCCTGCCTTTGTCTAGTTCCAGTGTGACGGCCTCTCAGCCGCCGGAGTCGCTGCCGCAGCCGGGTTTGCAGAAATCTGTCTCCAATTTACAGAAACCGACACAGGCAATCAGTCAGGAGGTAGGTGCAGGACCCTGTCCTGATTGTTGCCCCAGCATCGGAGCCCCTAAACGCTTCTGTTGTTGGGGACTGGGAGGAGCTGTCACTGCGAAGGGCGGCCTTGCATGACCTGCTTATTCCAGAGGCAGACCTGATGAGTGACTTTGGAAAATGAGCGTGGAAGTTGTCGTGGTCACTGATGAGGTATTTTAATCTGCAGTTTTTGGAGAAAGAACCCAAATATAGAATAGAATACAGACACCTAATTTGATTCCCATTGACTTACTTTGAGGTGAGGTCGCTCAGGCCAGCCGCAGGGGAGATCAGAGTTCCCTCATACGTGCTCCATGGGAACTAGTGCCATAAGACAAAAGGTGTTGGCCTCAAAGATACAGAAACACGTGGGCAAAGAGAGCAGATTAGTGGTTACCAGAGGGGAAAGGGCTTGGGGGTGGACATAATGGGTAAAGGGGCACATTTATATGGTGACAAATAATAATGTACAACAGAAATTTCACAGTTATAAACTGTTATGACCTCAATAAAAAATTAAAAAAAAAAGTGTTGGGTACAGAAAGGTTCAATGGTCGGGTGAGTTTAAAAACAAAATTAAGCAAGCTCCTTTACTGTTAGACTTCTTCTCAGTGTCTTTAATGTGCTAATGTGTGCTATGACTCTCTAAGGAGAAGACATAATCGACAGTGTTCCCCAATTCATTTGTCCTAGGCAACCTTTTTAACTGAATATTTCTAGGGACTAGTGTCTCGCAGAACACACTTTGGGAAATACCGAGCTATAATCCTTTATTTGTTGATACATTTAAAATGTTTTTCTAGGGCCGGCCCAGTGGCTTAGCAGTTAAGTGTGCGCGCTCCGCTGCTGGCGGCCCGGGTTCGGATCCCGGGCGCGCACCGACGCACCGCTTCTCCGGCCATGCTGAGGCCGCGTCCCACATACAGCAACTAGAAAGATGTGCAGCTATGACATACAACTATCTACTGGGGCTTTGGGGGAAAAAAAAGAAAAAGGAGGAGGATTGGCAATAGATGTTAGCTCAGAGCCTCAGCAAAAAGAGGAGGATTAGCACGGATGTTAGCTCAGGGCTGATCTTCCTCACACAAAAATAAATAAATAAATAAAATGTTTTTCTAAACAGAAAGTCATGATTTAACCGAGCAAAGCTGATAATATGCTCAGTCCATCGGAGTCTGTCTGTGGGATCTCTCCTGCAGAGATCCGTGGGAGGATATACTTAGCTGGTAGCTAGAAATCTAGATGAGAGGTCTGTGAATCTTTTAGAAGACAAGAAGAAATCTAGACATAGATACCTACCTTTCACCAGCTTTCTTGAAAACAACTTGGAACTACCATATTTTAGTTTTTATTGTGACCTGGGCAATAGAAGGTTGGAGATGCCATCCCCCATCTGTGGGGAAAGTTTATGGCTTTTCCAGAAGAGCACCCTCCCCCACTCAACACTGAACTGTCCTTTTGAAAGTAAGAAAAAGAAAAAAAAAGTCCATATTCATGTGAGACTCCATATTCATTGGCCTAAATCCACTGGGACCTGTTAACCAGTCAGAGTACATGGCGTTGAGTTTGTATGTTTCCCAGAATTTGAAACTATTTGTACTCTGGCTGTACATCAAACACACCTTTGGAGCCTGTGAAAAATACATATGCCTGTACCCCACCACTAGAGA
This sequence comes from Ceratotherium simum simum, assembly GCF_057802395.1. Taxonomy (NCBI): domain Eukaryota; kingdom Metazoa; phylum Chordata; class Mammalia; order Perissodactyla; family Rhinocerotidae; genus Ceratotherium; species Ceratotherium simum. Next base: position 5,874,308 of record NC_141928.1, on the reverse strand, counting down.
CTCTGAGTTGAGGCCTGGGTACAATCCTGGGCATCTATTGAAAAAAAATGCTGAGGGAACTGTCTGTGGTCAGGGTCGAAAAGCCCCATCCTAGAGCCAGCACACAGGTCCCTTCACCCAGTGCTCAGCTTTCTCGGCTGTTCCCTGGTTTTCTCCCATGTGCGGAGGTGGAAAGAAGACGACACTCCCAATGTTTTCCACTCTCTAAAACCTCACCCCAGAGGCATTACAGCAGTTCTACTCCTGGGGAGAGATTTGCCAGCAACGTTGGTAACCCCTTCTTGGCCTTGTAGGCATTCTCTTCCAGTTTAGTGCCTTTGGTGGAGGAGGGCAGGGGCGTTGTTCCTTTGGCTGCAGACACAAAGTGGGAGGGTGTAGGTTGGCACTGGTACCCTCTGCTTCCTGCAGGATCTGGAGGCTCGCTCCTCCCTGAGGGACTGCCAACCCCAGCTGCGCTGTCCTGTTATGTTGCTGGCATGTCACTTATGTCGTTAGTGTGGGGGTGACCTGTGGGCATTCCAGACCGCCCATGTCAAGCAACTCAGGGCAACTCCTAATAAGTAAATGGACCGTTACACCTGGTGAGCTCTGCATTGAAGGCCAGAGAGCAGCCGTCTGCCTTAAGTGTGTGTAGCGGTGGTGGTGGGGGGGACCTGGAGGATAGGAGAGGTTGGTTGGGAAAGAGCAATTATTTAATCTGGTATCTGGTCCAGCAAGGGATGAAACTTGATGCTGCATCAGCCTTGTTTTTTGTATCTTTACTTTTTTAGAAGGGGACGGCTAAGTTGAATGTTGTTGAGAAAGGCAGGTGAGCTCAGAGACTGGGAACCCAAAGGGGCTCTCGCCACAGGCAGAGTGGAGACAAGTCCTGGTCCTGCCTCTCTGGTTGGGACTAGTCACTCTTTTCTGAGCCTCACTTGAGATACGACTAGAGCCTTCCCAGGGTGTGGGAGGATTTGGTCAGGCAGGGCATGCCTAACATAATGCCTAGCCCATACTGAGCTTTCAGCAAAGGTTAGCCAGTAGGACTGAGTTTGGGCCAGGCAAGTCCAGATTAGTGGAGGAGGAAGGCCTCTCACCTGGGGAGTTGTGCCTTGTAGAATGACAGTATAGTCATGTGCCACATCACGACGTTTTGGTCAATGATGACCGCATATATGACGGTGGTCCTATAAGGTTAGGACCATATAGCCTAGGTGTGTAGTGGACTGTATCATCTAGGTTTGTGTAAGTACACTCTGTGGTGTTTGCACAACAACGGACTTGGCTAACCATGCATTTCTCAGAACGTGTCCCCGTGTTAAGTGACACATGACTGTAATTATGGAAAGTGGTGCAGTGGCCTGTGCAGTGAAAGATCAGGCATGTTGGCTTTCCCGTGTTTATATTCCTCTGTTAGCAGTGGCACACAGTTTTTGAGACACGTGCTAGAATTGGGGTTTGGTCTTTGCCTCTGGAGCAAGACAAAGTAGCTCTGTGGGCAGGAGAGATAACTTGACAGAATATTCTGGAGGGAGCATGAAGGTGGACCTGGGTTCGAGTCCTGCCTTTGCTGTATAACTGTGTGACTCTGAGCTGGTCACTGCCCCTCATCTGTAACGTGGGCGGGCAGTTCCTGACATCTCGGCTGCTGCACCGAGTGGGGTGCTGCCTGGGCACCTCATGTGGTTTGGATGCTGCTCAGCAAGTGTTGGTGGATATATCAGCGTAGGGTGTGACCCTAAGGTGCAGCCCTATGGGCACCTTATTTTGACTCGCTCAGTGATGGACTGCAGACCGATTGGGCCGGCTCTCTTCTGATTCTCTTCCTTGTTTCAGAATACAAATTCAGTGCCAGGTGGACCAAAGTCATGGGCACAGCTGAATGGAAAGCCAGTAGGACACGAAGGTGGTAAGTGTGTGTGTGTGGTGTGGGGCGGGTGGGTAGGAGGGATGAGTACCATTCTGGCTGGGTCTAGGCAGTCTGTGTGGAGTCTCTTCCCTGAGAGAGATACTGCTCTGTGGAGCCCTGTCCTTTGCCCTAGTGGGGGAAGCACCGGTTCCGCGAAGTGTGTCCACCCCTTGATTTCATTCAGTGTTACTGCTGAAGACATTCATCCTGAGGTGTACAGAGGAGACCTGGGCAGCTATCCCTGCTGTTCTTTAATTCGGCTCTGCTGCTGATGGAATTAATACCTGCTCAGCAGTGTTGCTGACACACATCTACTGCCTCTCTCCTGGGACCACAAGGAGGAGGTGTTGCATGGTTTGGTGTTAACTTCAGGTATGGATTTATGAATAAGCCAGCTCTGGCAATTGAGCTGCCTGTTTGTGGACAGTAACACCAGAGCGTTCAGAGGGTACGTGGTGTTTGTTACCTGTAGTGCTGTGCCCTACACTAAGGAAGCACTCAGGAAGTGTGGTCGGCTGAACTGCCACTGTGGTAGTTCAGTAAGACGGGGGAGGTGAGCGGAAGGGAAGAGTTCAGAGTTTTAAATGAATGCTGAACAACAGATTCAAATGGCTTCCGAGGCAGGCCCAGAACAGAGAGAGGGTCACGTGTTCAGATAAGGGCAGAGAGAGAGCGGTGGAACCTGAGCAGAGAGTAACTAGGCTCCCCTCCAGTGACTGGAGCCCTCTGAGAATGCAGGCCCAGCGTCAGGGGCGTTTTTTTTGACAGAAACCAAAAATCCAGATTTTTTTAATGTGAACTCTTCTGATTTTTCAGTGTTAGTTCGAATGTTTCTAGCCTACTGTGCAGACCAAACGAGGTGTTGCCTCCAAGCTCGAGGGAGAGTGTCGGTGGTGCCCATGGTTAACCCATGATGGCTCCTGCTTCTGTAAAGCAGCGCCGGCTGCCTTCTTCACCCTTTGCCCCCTGTCTTGGCGTCGCCCTCTGCCTTCTGCGTGTCCCTGCCAGCCAAGGCTTCGCCAGACCTTACCTTTTGTAGCTTATATTAGAAAAACAGGTATACGTCTCGCCTTCCGTGTATCCACCCTCTCTCCCGCCCACCAAGACTTCAGTGCCCACTCTGGGTTGGAATCACTGTGCAGTTGAGGGCTGTCCCCTCAGTCTCCCGTGGGGAACGACACATCAGTCAGTGTGCCAGTGGAGCTGTGGGCACAGCCTGGGTACTCCTGACTTCACAACAGGCAGGGCAAGCTCGGGCCTTGTCTGGAAGAGAGCTTTACTGATTCTCTGGTCCCCAGAGGGTTATGTGGAGGGAGCAAGATGAGAGAGGGGCAGGGAGGGGCGGCGACCAGCATTTCAGTACCCTAAAATCAGGTCTTTAAAGAGACTTTGTAAAGAGTACCCACTAGACTGTTGATAGTACTCCTTTGGCTTTCTACAGCCTATCTTTCTGTAAGGTTAGGATTTTAAGTAAATCAAATGTATTAATTTTTATTTAGAAAGAACTACAAAGATTAAAAAAAAAAGCTAGTATAAATTGGCACAGCCAATTTGAGCAGTTTGGGACTGCCTCAAAATAGTAACACATATATTGACCTAGCAGTTCCGCTTTGAGGAATCACTCTATAAATTACACTTGCCCATGTATGAAATGACAGATGTATGAGATCATTCATTACAACATTGTAATAGGAAAAGATTGGAAACAATCACTTGAAATGTCCATCAAATTATGGTACTTTAATGAAATACTTTTTGGCTAAAAGGAAAAAAAGCAGTTTTCTACTGATAGGGCAAGATCTCCAGGACATGTTCTTAAATGAAAGAAAGTACAGAATAATATGTAGAGTGTGTTACCATTCATGGAGAAAATTGGGATGAGGGAGAAAAATGTTGTATAGGCAATAAAAAAATCTATGGAAGGAAACACATGTAGGAAGGAAGGAGGGAAACAACCAAGAAAGTCCCGATTTTTTGAGGGCATTAGAAGTGGGCAGATGGGGCACAGGGTGGGAGGAAGGCTCTTCATGGCTTCTTACTTTTGAACCTTGTGATTGTATTACCTATCAAAAATAAGACCATTTAGAAGACAGTTTTAAAACACAGTGAAGTGCTTTGTAAACATGTGATAGCTCGTCTGGGAGATGGCAGAACCCAGGAGCCCAAGAGGAGAGAACAGACTCGTGCCGGGCCCAGGTGGGTCTGGGGTGGGAATCAGGCTTCTGGTTCCCCCTCCTGTGCCAGAGTCACAAGTCTGTGGTGCCATCAGGGCTGGGAAGACTTGGGGGTGTTGCCCACAAACGTTTTCATGACTCTTTGGGATCGGAAGGACTCTTCCAGAGTTGGTAGACTCTCTCCATTTGGAAGGTGTTCGATTGGTCTGTTTCGCCTGGAACAGATCCAGGAGACCTGCTTCTGTGGTTCGGGCGGAGGCTCATGGCTCATGGGCTCTGGTGCCAGCAACACCAATGGCTCAATGTGGGACCTGAGAAGAAACCCCTGATTTTACTGCTTCAGTTTCTCATGGCAGAGAACAGATGGTGTGAGAAATTGGTGGGTGAACATTGCAGAGCATTGAGACCTTAGGAGTACCACTACTTTGGTTTGAGATTTTGAGTTCTACCCTTTATCCTTTTTGTCTGTAGAGGGTAAGTTTAATTCATGCTTATAATAATACCTTTGTAACTGTTGAGGCAGAAAAAAAGTACTGGGCATTTTTTTTTTAAACTTCAAATAATCTACCATACTTTTAAAGTGTGACTTTCATGCTTCATTCTCGCTGATGACCTTTTAACATAATGAAGTGGCTATGTGAGTCAAAGTCCCCCTTCACGGAGCAGTAGAGCTCCCTCCTGACACTCGGAGATGGTCTCTCAGGTTAATCATTGGTGAGTGATGTGTCCAGTTATCACTCTGGCAGGTTTATTTGACCCTGATGTTTTTACTAAGTGGGATGGCGAATGAATTGCTGCCTTGTGCATCTACACTAATCCCACTGCATCTTTCTGGCAAAGTCTGCCTTAGTCAACAGGTCCGTGAATCACTGGTGCTAAGAATGATACCTAGAGGGAAATTTGGCTTTACTGTCTGGGGAACAAGGCATATCACAGTCCCACGTTGTGCTGTGTGATATTACTGTTATTAAGTTTATATGGTGCTGGATGTGTGCTGCATATTCCAGATAATAGGACCAAATCTCACTCTGGACCCTAAAATGCATTATTTATTATGATCCATTCATCCAAAAGATGATTGCAGGCCGTCTGTGCTGAGTGCTGTGAATGACAGGAACAAGTTGAGAAAAGGCTTCTTCTCTAAAAGAGGTGATAGTGTTGGAGAATGAATGAAAGAACAAAGAAAGAAAGTGTCCCAGGATTCCAAGAGGAAAGTATTTGGCCTTATAGGGCTTGAGGAACTTTGTAGAAAGTGGTGAACTGAAATGGACAATGAGGAAGTGGTACTCAGGAGTGTAAATCTAGGGTGGAGGCCTTTGGGGAGGCATGAGGGGGGCGACCTTCTGCCGGCATTACCTCCACGTGCCAGCAGTGGACTTCCTTGGGCTGATTTTGCTGACAATTGCTCTTGTCTGCCCTCCGGGGCTGCCAGAAGGACCTTACTGCCTTCTTCCAGGAATGATTAAGGATCTGGGCTGGAGCAGCTGTGATAGCTTACCCGTGCACTTTGTAACCAGCTCCTGCAGGTTAGCTGGTGAGGGGCCTGGTGTAGTCCATGACCAGCCTCTCCTTGTCACCTTTGGGGAACTCTTGTGCCGCTCTGCACAGCTCACTTAAAATGAGCGTGCTTCAGAGCAGTGTGGCTTTCAATGCGTGGAGTTGGTGGAGCAGAGAACTGTTGATGCCCAGCTCCCTTGCTCCATAAATCTTCCTGGTTTTCTTGACAGGTTTAAGGGGCTCAAGCCGACTATTATCCTTCTCTCCCGAGGAATTTCCGACGCTGAAAGCAGCTGGAGGGCAGGACAAGGCTGGCAAAGAAAAGGGCGTCTTAGATCTGTCGTATGGGCCAGGACCAAGCCTCCGCCCCCAGAGTAAGTGACCTGCAGCCCTGTCTGGGCACAAGTGGGACTGCAGAATTTCTCCTCCTCTCTTCCCTCTTAGAATTGTGCTGGTTCTCAAAGAACCAGAGCTCCTGGAGTCCAGGCTGCTGCCTGGGAAGCCTGGTTATCTGTGTCTGCGTCTGTTGAACTTCCTCCCTAGGCTGCTCTGGAGGTCATTTCTCGTCTTTTTGCTTGGGCCAGGCCTGTCTGCCTTCCCAGCTGTCATCAGATAGTAGTTCTGATATGCTTGGGTGGTCATGGCAAGGATGGATGGACCAAGGGCCAGTTACCTTGGTCCCTGATTCAGGAGCTTGTTTTCTAAACCAGAGGTTCCTAAACCTAGCTGAATCCTGTCAGAATCACATGGGGAGTTTGTTGAAACGTCTGATTCCCAGCTTGTTCTCCCTAGCCAAAGTACAATCTCTATTTTTTAACACGTTGCCCTGGGGATTGTTATGTAGCCAGCACAGCGCTGGTCTCCATGGTCACCTCATCTGGGGTCTAGCCAAGGAGTCAGCAGGATTCTGTGGCGATATTTGCTGGTAATATTTTTTCCTTAGCGGCGTTGGGTGGTCAGAGGTTAAGGTGTTGTTTAGGAATGAGGTTTTCTATCTGTTCTAATCAGGGATTCTGAAATGGCTCTTGCTTTTTGTAGAGGGGTGCTGGGGGCTTGATCTTGAAATAGGAGGGACTTTTGTTTTCTTGTCTTGGTTAATTCCCCAAGTATTCCAAAGTCAGAACTGAGATCCTGTAAATGAAACGATCACTCTGCAACTCTTTAATAAAACATACTGCCTTTCAGTGGCCTTTGCTGGGTTATTTTGTCTGCTATGTAGTTAAATTCCTGGGGCCAAGAATTTTAACTTTCTGGGGTTAATTAAGAGGAGCTGCTTTGTAGGACTATAAAAATTTAGAACTGGGAGAAGCTTCTGGGATCAGTTTCATCTCCTCATTTGAAAAGAAGCAGATGGCCAGAGAGTGACCACAGGACTTGCCTAAGATCACACGCAAGGTGGTTGATGAGCTGGGAGCAGACCTGGATTTTGTGGCTCCCATCCTGGGTCTCTTTCTCTTAGGGGTCACATACTCAGGGACCTTTCCTATTTCAACTACTAACCAAAAGTTGACTCAAAAGAGGAGCCTTTTGGCTTATCTGGTTTCTTGCTGGCCTGTAATCTCGTCAGATCATGGCTACACTTGGTGGAAAGCATCGTCTTAAAAAGATAGACAGATAGGTCGGCAGGTTTTTATCTGTGACCTGCAGAAGGGCTCCACGGGATTGATGCAGGAGCAAGTGGGGGCGAAGGCCTGGTGGGCAGGGCCTCAGACCCTTCCACGGCCCCGCTGGAGTGAGGGCAGCTCTGCTTTGTCTTAGGAACCAAGGAATCTCTTTGACTAGAGGTGCCAGTGCTAAACAGACTTTGTAAATGTGTGTCAGGAACTCACTGGTTTTGATGTGCAGTCCAGCGTGGGCACAGTGCTGATCCTGACGGGGCTGGGTCAGTATTTGTGGAAGAAAGCACCCAAGGCTGTTTTCGTCAGGGCTGTCTTGATTTCTTTGGGGTATTAGATCTGCGGGTGATGTGGTTTCTGTTAGTCAGTGAAGACCGTGTCTTGTTTTCACTTGCCTTCTCTCTCAGTGGACCTTATTTTGTGGACCTTATGACAATCAGACTTCCCTCCGCAAGTTCCTATTCACTGGCCAGGTGTCTGTCCCGCACTTTCCCTGACCGACTTGACCAGTTGACTCGAGTCTTCACTTTTTGTTTTTTATTTTTTGGTGAATGAGGGGGTCCCTTGACCTTCAGAACCTCATACAATCCCTCCTCCCCCCTCCTCTTTCCTCTCCCCTTTTGCCCCCTTTCAATTTCCAGATGTGACAAGCTGGAGGGAGGGCGGTGGGCGAAACATAATTTCTGCCACGTCTCTGAGCGCCTCCCCAACTGAGCTGGGCAGCAGGAACTCGAGTGCAGGAGACGGAGCCCCCTCCTCGGCATGTACCAGCGATTCTAAGGACCCCTCTCTCCGCCCGGCTCAGCCTGTCCGCAAAGGGGCTTCACAGTTCATGGGAAATGTATACCACCCACCTACATACCATGACATGCTTCCTGCTTTTGTAAGTCTTCAGAGTGTGCCTTTTTTTCCCATGAAGTCGGATTGTTCATGTCCAGCAGAACCTACTTCAAGTGGTTGAATGTCCACCTTGGCTTCTCCCTCCCAACTTCACTCTTTGCCCTGAAAACCCTACTCTGGAGGTTCCCATTAGTTTTGCATTTTCTCTCCCCTTTTCATATCTTAAGGGCCTCTGGCTTCTTTCCCTGGTGATGTGGATATTATTTTAGCCTTGGTTCTTTAGAAAAAGGAGAGGCAGGTATTTCCCAAGACACAAGTCCCCAAATTTGCTTACTGACAGCAGGAAAGAAATGGGGCAGATGGCGGTAGGATTAATTGGGAAACCCTAAGACTTTCCTGTTTCTTTCTCCCGTTTTCCATTTTCCAAGACAAATTCTAATGCAAGTGGGATTGAGAATTTGGGCCATTACCAGAAAATCCTGTTCATTGATGTTATGTTTCAGATGTGTTCGCCACAGTCATCAGAGAACCAGGGTACAGTGGAACGAGGATCTTTTCCCCTTCCCCAGCTCCGTCTAGAACCCCGTGTTCCTTTTAGACAGTTCCAGATGAATGACCAAGATGGGTAAGGCTATTGCATTGTAGTCACATATGTAGTGATTACCCCTGGTGGTGATAATGGGCTGACGTATGAATGACAGTGCTTTGTCTTCTGGAGACCACAGTGAACCTAAAAACCAACTCAGCCTGCAGGGTAGGTGGGATGGCTGGGACCTGGGGCTGAACGAGAGACTGGGTTCTGATTTCAGGTTCCTGGCAGAGTTGAAGTTTTGGCACGTGCTTATTGCTGCCATCCTAGGCATTAGCACTGAGCATATAAGACTGCAGAATGAGGCAGAACTTCTCTCTGGGATGTGTTTGTTCATTTCTTTTAAAAGGAGATGATGTAAATATTAAATGCAAACAAGCACCTTTGCAATGTAGGACTTATTTTTGGAAAAGTATTTGGTTTTGCTTCCATCTGTATACTTGACATGAGTCCAGCATCTTTACTCTTCCTTCTCTCATCAGAAAAGAAAACAGACTGGGAGTGACTCGCCCTATCCGTCCACTAAGGCAGCTGGTGGAACGGGCGCCACGGCCCACCATCATCAATGCGGAAAACCTGAAGGGCCTTGATGATCTGGACACTGATGCTGATGATGGCTGGGCAGGTGGGTTATGGTGTTTACTGGTGGGCTTACCACTGCCAGTTTAGGAAGGGAGGAATGAAGTCGTTCTCTGCTCACCAGGGTTGAAAACCCTCTGACACCACTGTGTGTTTTCTCTTGGGGAGCTGGAATGAAGGCGTGGGGGCAGGGAGCAGCTTCAGTGCCCTGAGTAGATCCTTGTTGGTGATTAGACCAGTGGTTGCTTCCTGACAGAGCCGTATCTTCTTTTGGTCTTTGGTCTTGATCTTAGAGCTGTGGGAGATTTTGCTGTTAACTTTTTAAGAAGACATTTTATAATGGAAAAGTTAAACAAAACAAAATAGTGTAATGAACCCCCAGCTGCCCATTACCCCGCTTCACCAGGTAACCAACACTGCCATTCTTGTTTATCTTCACCCTCGTCCCATCCCCCAATCTGATTATTTTCTTTTAAAATCCTCTTTGTTTATTTTTGAGTAGATTTTAATTACGTTGAAAGGCGCACATCTTAATTGTACAATTTTCACAAATGGATACACTTGTGTAACACACCCCCCTGTGGAGGTAGAGAACTTCCCCTCAGCACCCTGGGTCCGGATGGTCCTCTCCGCCCCACTCCCCCGTGAGTCTTCCTCCCCCAGCTCTGCCCCGGGGGCCTCCTCCTCTTCTCATGATCTTACTGTAGATTGCTTCTGCCTGTTACAGAACTGCAAATGAATGGAGTCACATAGCTTTTATTCTCTGGTAATGTTTTAGAGATTCATCAACGTCATTATATGTCTCAGTAGTCGCTTTTACTTACTGGGGTATATTTCATTGTATCAATATACTGTAATTTGTTTATCCGTTCAGAAGTTCCGTTATGAATGGTATTTTCATTTCTCTTGAGTAAATGTCCAGGAGTGGAATTTTTGGGTCAAAGGGTAGGTGTGTGATTAGGTTCATAAGAACCACCCAAACCTTTTCCCTGGTGGTTGTGCCATTTTACATTCCCAGCAGCAAGATACGAGATTTTGGTTGCTCTACATCCTCGCAGCACTTCGCGTTAGTCTTTTTAATTTTAGCCATTCTAGTGGGTGTGTAGTGGTATCTCATTGTGATTTTAATTTGCATTTTGCTGATGACTAATGATGATGAACACGTTTTTGTGTGCTCTTTGGCTGCTGGTATGTCTTTTTTCTTTTTTTCGTTTTGAGTGTTAGGATATAAATTATGGATACAAGTCTTTTGTGACTTAGATTTCACAAATGTTTTTCCCCAAGGCCTGCCTTGTCTGTTCATGTTTTTAGCACTGTGTTTTGATGAGAAGCTTTCAATTTTGATGAAGTTTAATTTATAAATTTGTGTTTTTTTGTGGTTATTACTTTTGTGACCTGTCTAAAAAAATCTTTGTCTCTCCTTAGTGGTGAAGATATTCCTTTATGTTTTTTAATAGTTTTAACTCTTATTTTTGGGTCTCTTATCCATCTTGAATTAATTTTTGTGTGTGGGGTAAGGTAGGAGTCGAGGTTCATGTTTTTTTCCATAAGGATATTCAGTTGTGCTGCACCATTTGTCGATAAAACTTTTCTTCTGCTGTTGAATTGCTTTGGCACCTTTGCCAAAAATCAGTTGACCATGTAAGTGTAGGTCTATTTCTGGATCTCTTTGTTCTAGTGATCTATTTATTCATCCTTATCCAACATTACATTGTAGCTTTATAGTAAGTCTTAAATTCAGGTAGTGTGGGTTTTCCAAGTTTTTCTTTTTCAAGATTCTAACTATTCTAAGATCTTTTTTCGTTCCCATATAAATTTAGAACTGGCCTGTCAGTATTTATGAAAAACCTGTAGGCATTTTGGTTTGGATTGTCTTGAGTTTATTTCTGGATAAATGATAGCTTAATTTTGAATCTTCCGTCCAGGAATCTGGTGAATCTCTTTATTAGTTCTTTCATTTCACTCAGCAGTGTTTTATAGTTTTCAGGATAGAGATCTTGAATGTCTTTTGTTAAGTTTATTCCTAAGTATTTTGTGTTTTTTGATCCTATTATAAGTGGCATTAATTTTTTTTATAATTTCATTTTTTTTTTAATTTTTATTTATTTATTTTTTCCCCCAAAGCCCCAGTAGATAGTTGTATGTCATAGTTGCACATCCTTCTAGTTGCTGTATGTGGGACGTGGCCTCAGCATGGCCAGAGAAGCAGTGCGTCAGTGCGCACCCGGGATCCGAACCCGGGCTGCCAGCAGCAGAGCACACGCACTTAACCGCTAAGCCACGGGGCTGGCCCTATAATTTCATTTTTTAGTGTTTGATGTTATGTGGAAATACAGTTGATTTTTTTTTTTTTTTCGTGAGGAAGATCAGCCCTGAGCTAACATCCGTGCTAATCCTTCTCTTTTTGCTGAGGAAGACCGGCTCTGAGCTAACATCTATTGCCAATCCTCCTCCTTTTTTTTTCCCCCAAAGCCCCAGTAGATAGTTGTATGTCATAGTTGCACATCCTTCTAGTTGCTGTATGTGGGACGTGGCCTCAGCATGGCCAGAGAAGCCGTGCGTCGGTGTGTGTCCGGGATCCGAACCCGGGCCGCCAGTAGCGGAGCGCACGCACTTATCTGCTAGGCCACCGGGCTGGCCCACAGTTGATTTTTGTATATTGATCTTGTACCAGACACTTTGCTGAATGCACTTATTAGTTTCACTAGTTTTTGTTGATTTCTTAGAATTTTCTACATAAACTACGATGTCGCCTGTAAATAGGGACAATTTTCTGTCTTTTCAGATTATATGCCTTTCATTTCTTTTTCTTGCCTTACTGCACTGTGGTACTTCCAGTACAATGTTATGTTTCAGTTCTTTGTTCCTGATAGTAGAGAGAAAGTGTTTAATGTTTCAACATTAAATAATGTATGTTAGCTATAGATTTTTTGGAGATGTTCTTTATTAGATTGAGGAGGTTCTCTTCTCTTTCTAGTTTGCTGAATGTTTTGTTTTTTAAATCATGAATGGATATTGAGTTTTGCTAAATACTTTTTCTCTCTTTCTTTGTGGTTATATCATTTTTCTCCTTTATTTTGGTAAGCTGGTAGATTGCATTAATTATTTTAATCCTGTACCAACCTTGCATTCCTAGAATAAACTTCACCTTTTTTTTTTTTTTTAATAATTTTTATTTATTTATTTATTTTCCCCCAAAGCCCCAGTAGACAGTTGTATGTCATAGTTGCACATTTTCTAGTTGCTGTATGTGGGACGCGGCCTCAGCATGGCCGGAGAAGCAGTGTGTCTGTGCGCGCCCGGGATCTGAACCCGGGCTGCCCGCATCGGAGCGCACGCACTTAACTGCCAAGCCACGGGGCCGGCCCAAAACTTCACCTTTTTGTATGCCTAGATTCAATTTGCTGATGTTTTATTAAGATTCTTAGTGTCTATGTTCATGGTGGATATTGGTCTATAATTTTCTTTTCTTTTAATATCTTACTTGGGTATTGGTACCAGGTTATGCTGGGCTCATAAGATGACCTGGAAAACAGACAGGACAGGACACTTCCTTCTCTACTTTCTGAAAAAGTTTCCATAAGATTGGTATTTGTTCTTTCATAAATGCTTGATGCAATTCACCAGTGAAACATGTGGCCCTGGAGTTTTCTTTGTGGAAACATTTTTTTGTGTGTGTGAGGAAGATCAGCCCTGAGCTAACATCCATGCCAGTCTTCCTCTTTTTGCTGAGGAAGACTGGCCCTGAGCTAACATCTATTGCCAATCCTCCTCCTTTTTTCCCGTTTTTCTCCCCAAAGCCCCAGTAGATAGTTGTATGTCATAGTTGCACATCCTTGTAGTTGCTGTATGTGGGACGCGGCCTCAGCATGGCCGGACAAGCAGTGTGTCGGTGCGCGCCCGGGATCCAAACCCGGGCTGCCATAGCAGAGCGCGTGCACTTAACTGCTAAGCCACGGGGCCGGCCCCTGTGGAAACATTTTTGATGGTAAATTTAATTTCTTTGATTAGTTATGGGGCTGCTCATATTTCCTCTGTTGTTTTGTGTCAGTTTTTGATAAATTGTATTTTTCAAGGGATTTGTTCATTTCTTTTGAGTTCAATTTATTGGTATAAAGTTGTTGATAATGTTCCTTTTCCTTTTGATGTTTGTGGGATCTGTGGTAATATACCTTTTTTCATTCCTGATAATTAGGTAATTTGTGTTTTTTCTCTATTTCTTGTCACTTCTACCAAGGGCTTACTAGTTTTATTAGTCTTTACAAAGAGGCAGCTTTTGGCTTTAACTTTCTCCATTGTTTGATTGTTTTCTGTTTCATTGATTTATTCATTTTAATTATCGGAGCTTTCTAGATTTCTAATCCCATTATAGTCAGAGAGCATACTCTGTGTGATTTCAGTTTTTTTCAACTCATTGAGACTTGTTTTTTTTTTGTGTGTGTGTGTGTGTGTGAGGAGGATTAGCCCTGAGCTAACATCTTCCAATCCTCCTCTTTTTGCTGAGGAGCACTGGCCCAGGGATAACATCTGTGCCCATCTTCCTCCACTTTATGTGGGATGCAGCCACAGCATGGCCTGACAAGCCGTGCGTCGGTGCGCGCCTGGGATCTGAACCTGGGCCGCCAGCAGCGGAGCGCGTGCACTTAACCCCTATGCCATGGGGCCGGCCCCCTGAGACTTGTTTTATGAGCAGGATATGGTCTGTCTCAGTGACCATTCCAAGTGCATTTGAAAAGGATGTGTGTTGTACGGTTGTTGGGTGTCATATTCTGTCAGTAGCAGTTTAGCCAGCGTGGTTGGTAGTGGTGTTCAGACCTTGTATGCTTACCGATAACTCTTGTCGACATCTGTCAGTTACTGACGGTGACGTGGTCCACTCTCCACTCTAATTGTGGCTTTATCTGTTTCTCCCTTTAATTCTGTCGGTTTCTGCTTCATGTACTTTGAAGCTGTTATTAGGCGTGTGCACTTCATAGTGTGGATGACTCTGACCTATGACCCTTCGTGTTGTTTCACGTGTCCTCCTTTATCTCTAGTGATGCTTCTTGTCTTGGAGTCTGTTTTGTCCTATGTTAATATCATTGCTCTAACTTTATTTACTGTTTTCATGGTATGTCTTTTTCCGTCCTTTTCCTCTCAGCCATTTGTGTTTGTATTTAAAGTGATGATCTAGTAAGCATGCAGCTGCACTTGCTCTTTCATCAAATCTGTCTCTACCTTTAATTGGATTGAGCTTTTTGTTGTTTCCTTTTTTTAAAGATATAATTCACGTAACAGATTTTCATAAAACCTAAAATTCACCCTTTTAAAAGCCTACAATTCAGTGATGTTTAGTATATTCACAAGTTTGTGCAACCATCTCCACTATCCAATTACAGAACATTTCCATCACCCACAAAATAACGCCCATACCTATTAGCAGTCACTCCCAATTACCACCTGCACTCCTCTGCCCCCGCCCCCATCCTCTGGCAACCATTAATCTACTTTCTGTCTCTGTGGATTTGCATATTCTGGGCATTTCATATAAATGGAATCACACAGTGTAATATGTGGCCTTTTGTATCTGGCTTCTCCCAGCATGTTTTCAACGTTTATCGTATTGTAGCATGTGTCAGTATTCGTTCTTTTTTATGGCCAAATGCTATTCAATTGTATGGATTTCTATACAATTTATGTACCCACTCATCAGTCGATGGACACTTTCTGCCACCTGAGCTGCTCAGGGCTTGGGGTAGCTCACAGACTCACTGGTAAAGTTTCTGTCTTGCTAAGGTAGATTCTTAACTAGATTTTGCCTGCTTTTGCTCACTCTCCTGCACCTTCTAATACATTTTTAAAATATTTTGTCCAGATTTAAGAACTGTTATCTGTGGAGCGTTAGTCTAACCAGCTGTTTTGCTGTTACCAGAAGCCAGAACTGTCCTTCACTTTTATCTGCAACGTTTGTTCTGCTGGTGGCAGCTGGGTGGTTTGCCTTACTCCGTACCTGGGTTGGCATCATTCCTGACTGGAGCAAGCCCCCCACTGGCACTCTTGGCACTGCTGAGATTCTCATTTTTTCTCTTTCTTCCTGGTCCCCCACCTGTTGTAGGCCTCCATGAGGAAGTGGACTATTCTGAGAAATTGAAGTTCAGTGATGATGAAGAGGAGGAAGAAGTTGTGAAGGATGGCAGGCCAAAGTGGTAAGGATCCCCGTCCCTGCTCATAGCACCGCTCCTGTGAACTTGACGTTAGTAGGGTGTAAATGCATCAGTGCTTATTGGTGCTGCCGTGTGCTGGTCACCATGCCAAGTGCGTTTCCTAGTTGCCCCAGCAGCCTCACGGGCCGGTATTGTTTCCATTTTGCGGATGAATGGACGATCTCTTGAGGACAGTTGTTTGGGAATGCAGCCAGGATTTGCATCCAGGCGTGGCTGACTGAGTCCTAGTGATTTTTAACCACCGTGCCAGTATTTTCCCGAGCATGTTGTTCCGCAGATTGTTTGTGGGTGTTGTGCCCAGAAAGGCTTCTCTCACCAAGCAAGTGCGGGAAACCACCCTGGGTTCAACTTACTCATTTACTCCAAGGTCGCTCAGGGCCTGGTATATGCTGAAGCATGTGGGGAATCTTTGGGGAGGTAGGAGAAGCAGTAAGCAGGGCATGCCAGATTTCCTAAACTTAATTGACCACTTTAATCTTTTCTCTCTTTTCTGGATTGTTTCGTTGGACTAGTTTTACTCATAATGCCCTTTGGAAAATACTTCATTGTACTGTAGTCCCTCTAGTTTTTACCATAATATCAGTAGCACTGGCTAGTACTTTTAAAATAGGACCTATGGTTGCTTTAATTTGCATTTTTTTGGGTACCAGCAAATATGAATGCTTTTCTTTGTGTGGAATTGCCTGTTTGCTTTGTACATTATCTATTAGACTTACTGTGCTTTCCTTTAAAACGTAATTAATGCTTTATATTTTTTAGATATTAATGCTTTAATAATTTTCCCTTTGTCTATTTTATTGTCAATAATTGAATGTCTATATAGTTGAGTCTGCAAGTCTTTTTCTTTGTTTCATCTTTTGCTTCAAAGTTTTTGAAATAAGTGCCCATCTTCTGCCACTCTTTCTCTGATGATACACAAACAATTCACTAATTGAGGCTTCTGTAATTTATTTTAATGCTTTTTGGTTTCAACTGAAGCTTTGAGTGCACTTGGGAAATATCCATGGGTCAGTTCTTGGACCACTAAGCTCAGAAGGAGAAGTGATCAAGAATTTAAATCAAAGGCAAAGATATAAAATTTTACAGACTTCCCGGAGCAGTGGGACACTCTGTTCCATGTCTCTTTCAGTCGATGTGAGTTGAATGTTCAACTGAAAGAGTTAGACGTGGTTGTTGGCCCCAGTTTTGCTACTGGCCATGACTAAGACACCTCAGCCTCTCTCAGCCTGCTCTTTTTTCAGTGTTCTCTGAGCTGGTTGATGATTTCCAGCTCCCAGGGACTCGTACTACACACTCCCAAGCTTTCTTTGACATCTTTATTTCCCCAATCATGATGGGTTCCTGAAACTTCCCTTGACTCCATCCCTTCCTGCTAATTGTCTCTGGGGCCACTGGGACCAGCATCCTTTCTTTTCTGGACCATTCAGAAGTTAGCCAGCTTGACTCCTTCTTTTCCTCTTATCAGTCACACTGTGCCTTAGTCGTCTTCTAAACACAGGTCTTTTGTGGAGGATCAGGAGCGTTGGAACTGTGGTCTCCATGTCTCTCAGAGTGACGTCAGGAGTCACTAGCAGTTGTTGCCCTGCCATGGTCTCCTCATCCACCTCGCCTGCCTCCTCTTCCCTCCAGCTCACATACATGTGTGTGTGGACACACGCAGACCCACCATATTAGCCAGACCCGACTCCCTGCCTTTCTCTGAACTCTGCTGTGTTTACTGGGCACTTCCTTTGCATACAAGAGGTGCTCAGTAAATGCACATAAGTGTTTTGCCCCAGTGCCTTTGTTGACACTAGCATGTAAAGATGAGCCCTACCCAGACTTCCTCTTTGAGCCCTCCCGCAGCCTCCATTTGTCATCTCCTCTCCTTTCCGTGCTCCACGTGCTCCTCTCCTCTCGCTCTCTTTATCATGGCCTCATGATTCGCTGTTTGGAGGAGCATTTGTTAAGCGTCTCCTTTATGCAAAGCACAGGGGAGGAGCTGTAGTATAAGGAGAAGGACCTTCACCTGTGAGTCCTGGGTCCTGTCTGTTAGCTCCTCCATGGGAGGACAGCTTCCAACCACCGAGACTCAGTTACCAGCTCTTTAAAACGGGGGGAGCAAGGGCTTTTTTTGCGGTAAATGAAGAAATGCATGTGAAACATCCTGCCTGAAGCTTTGTGTGTGTGCGTGACTTGATGAATGTTGGAACTGAATTTTGGTGTTCTGGGCATGTCTTCTCACCCATAAGCGGGAGTAGATCTAGTCTAATGAAGGAAATCGGTATATAGACAGCTGGCTTTGGGATTCAGAGGGTCTCTGATTGGTAAGATCAGACCATGCTTGCACCGACTGGGAAAACTAACACTCAGTGTGGTTTGTCCTAGGAACACTTGGGACCCTAGGAGACAGCGGCAGCTGTCAATGAGCTCTGTGGACAGTGCTGATGCCAGGCGTGGCCAAGAGGAAGGAAAGGACTGGGGCGAAACAGTTGGCATGACTCGTGTCGTCCGGAAGGTGCCAGAACCTCAGCCACCTTCAAGGAAGCTTCACAGCTGGGCGTCAGGCCCTGACTACCAGGTACCAAGGGCACTGGAGGGGTTCTCTGCCTGTGATTAGCTGGGACACATGCACACGTGCACATGCACACACACACGCACGCTCTTTTCACATTCATTTGACGAGGGTCCCAAGACAGTGACTAGAACGGGTCATCTAGTTGGCTGCCCTGTGCATGTGTACTTTAATGAGTTCAGTGGCTGGGTTTTTGAAAAGTCCTAGGTGGACATTTCTCTTTTTTTAACTTAAAAATTTCTTTAGGGCCGGCCCCGTGGCTTAGCGGTTGAGTGCGCGCGCTCGGCTGCTGGCGGCCCGGGTTCAGATCCCGGGCGTGCACGGACGCACCACTTGTCCGGCCACGCTGAGGCCGTGTCCCACATGCAGCAACTAGAAGGATGTGCAGCTATGACATACAACTATCTACTGGGGCTTTGGGGGAAAAATAAATAAATAAAATAAAATAAAAAATTTCTTTAAAAATTTTTAAACAGTCACAAACATATAAAAATTGGAAGTACAATACAAAGAATATTTTTTTCTGAGCCATTTGAAGAGTAAGTTGCCAGCCTGATCAGGTCCTGTTACCACAGAACACTCTTTCCTACCAAAAATGGCGTTCCTTCTAGGGAACGACAATCCAAACCAGGAAATCAGCGTTGATGCATCACTGGCATCTAATCCTCAGTGCCTGTTCAACTTTTACCAGTTGTCCCATTGATGTCCTTTATACAAAGAATCCAGTTCAGAGTCACATGCTGCCTTAGTTTTCTTGTCTCTAGTCCCCTGCAGTCTGGAACAGCTCCTCAACCTTGCCTTAAGGTTCATGACTTTGACACTTGTAAAGATTACAAGCCAGTTATTTTCTGGAATGTACCTCAAATTGGGTTTGTCTGCTGCTTCCTCATGATTAGGTTCAGGGTTTCCATTTTTGGCTAGAATCTCTCAGAAATGACCCTAACTCTTCTCATTGCATCCTACCAGGTGACCATGATTCCCCTCTGTCCTGCTTTGACAGCCTTCACATTGGTCTCTTGATTAAGGTGGTGTCTGCTGAGTTTCACACCGTGGCGTTACTCTCCTCCATCCCCATTTGTAATCGAGGAGAATTTTGTGGGGAGATACTTTGAGTCTATGAACATCCTTTTTTTCATCAAACTTTGAATTTATTTATATCATTAGGTTATAATCTGTTACTCTCATTGTTTTGAAGCTCAAATTGTCTTTGATTGGCTGTCAGGAGCCTCTTCAAGCTGTCTTTTACATGTCTTCATCCTTTTTTGAGCAAATCCTTGCTTTTTTTTTTTTTTTTTTTGTGAGGAAGATCAGCCCTGAGCTAACATCCATGCTAATCCTCCTCTTTTTGCTGAGGAAGACTGGCTCTGAGCTAACATCTATTGCCAATCTCCCTCCTTTTTTCCCCCAAAGCCCCAGTAGATAGTTGTATGTCATAGTTGTACATCCTTCTAGTTGCTGTACGTGGGACGCGGCCTCAGCATGGCAGGAGAAGCAGTGCGTCGGTGCGCGCCTGGGATCCAAACCCAGGCTGCCAGTAATGGAGCGCGCGCAATTAACTGCTAAGCCACGGGGCTGGCCCAAATCCTTGCTTTCTGATAGAACAAGCTTTTCCAAGCTCCTTTTGTCCTTACCCTGCCTTGGCCCTGGAATCACCCCTCCTGGTATTTAAAAACCAGCACGTGGGCACTGGGAGTGCTCACTGCTACTGGGGGGGTCACTGCTCCAGGGCCCTCTCAGTGGCCAGAGTTAGAGAATGTGTATACATATAGACACAACATTCATATATTTATTATTTCTATATCTATCTATGTGGAAAGCCATGAATTCACAATGATATCTCCAATTCCACCCAATTTGTTCTAATATTCTCCCATTTCATATTTATAATTCCTTTCTCCAACAGTGAGAAATCTGTCTCCCCTTGTCCCTAATATTTATACTTACTTGGTCAGTCCCCCTATATGTGACCAGTCTCCCATTTCTGCCACCACCCTCTCTCCCTTGCACCGATGCCCTCTTCACCCACTCAAGTGTCATTGCCTCCCACATGGATGCCCTGGATTTCCCTGTTGGGCCATTTCTCCTTAGAATTTCCTCCTCACCCAGCTTGGTTGGGTACCAGCTCCCACACCAGCCATGTCTCTACGTGAACACCCTCCTCCCTTACCCTCCCTGGGCTCTAACCATCTGCTCTGAGCCACCGTGACTCACTGGCACTAGATGCCTACCTTGTTTTGCCATACCTCATGCCTTTGGGACTGCATTGTTCAAGAGGGGCAGAGCTGGGGATGGGAGAGGCATTAATTTAAATACACCTGGCAAAGCTTGCCATTTTCAACACACTTTCCTATTCAAAGGACTCCTCTTCCATGTCTTATAAATTAAAAATACCCTTGTCTTCAGTCTTTAATTTATTAAGTGCATATTATGTGCCAAGTGCTGTGCTAGGTACAGGGGACACAAAAGTGAAGCAGAATAGACACAGTGCTCCTCTTGGAAGTTACCCTGCAATTAGTCCGAATTTCATTCATTTATTGGGGTTGCTCAGTATTCAGTAGAAGGTTTCACTTTGATCTGCTCATAACAACACTGTGGATTAACTGAATAGAATCAAAAAAGATAAAATCTGTATAATTTTATGCATCCAAATTTCTCAAAAGATTGTCGCAGTTCAAATATTTTGCAGAATATTTAGTCTATAAAATGATAGCTAATCTTAGGGAAGTTTAGAAAGGCACATTGAAAGGCTTGGCAGTGTACACATACCTTTTGATTCTGCTATATCGTTTCTGGGAAATTCTGAAGGAAATAATCAGGGCTATGCATTAAGGATTATCTGCAAGGGTGTATTGAACACCAGGGGATAAGGTACATATGGTATAGGCTGTGTGCTGAGACAATGCACAGCTATTACAGAACATGGACAGAAGGTAATATTTAAGGGCAAAGTGAAAGAAAAGTACACACTTTGGTCCCAGTTATATTATGTAAAAAGTACCTTCATGCTTCTAGATTAGAAGTTTATGTTCTTTTATGATTGTAGTAATTGTCTCTGGATTATGAGAAGTTAATTTTTAGGAGAAAATTCTTTGTTTACAGTAAATGTGTTGCATATTGCTTTTGTGGACGTATAATTAACACACAAGTAAAGGTATAATAACGAAGATCTTGGTTGTTTATGTTTGATGACTTTTGACAACTATATACATCTGTGTAACTACCACTCAAAACAGGAAGTTGTATATTTTTTTTGATAGTCTTATCTCATTGGAATTTCAATGGCTGAGGTTCAGTTAAACTTGCCCATCCTTTGTGCTCTTGTATATTCTGCGTGCAGCTTCACTTCTTGCAGATCAGTGAGAAATCCTCCCAGTGTTGAGTGTTTTTCACACCGCATATTTGGCACCTGGTTGTTGTCCAGTAACTGGCAGCCAGTGAGAAACTCAGAAGTGGATGAAATATCCAAAAGAGATGTTTTTAGAGATGCTTTTTTGTTTTTATATAAAGAATCACTTTGAAAAACCATATGTCCGACTGTGAATTTCAGTTTCTCATGGCTCTTTATACCTAGAGGTTTATATATTTTCATGGGAGGAGGAGTGGAGCAGAAATAAGGAGTGTGTGGTTTCCTGCTTCTGTTCATTAGCTCTGGAGGCCCTAGCCTTGTGTGCCCGTGAGTAGTGGTGAGAGTGCCCATTTACTGTGTTCTGTCTGTCAGTCACAGCGTTGAGTGCTTTGCAAACATTTCATTGCAACTTCACAATCCCAAGGGCTTCCTTTATCATCCCCAGTTTACAAATGAGGAACTGAGGTGTAGAACCTTGGCACATGCCCAAATCTCATTCCAAATGTAATAAAGGGCAGAGCAGGATTAAAACCCAGGTCCGCCTATTGCGTGACTATGCTGCCTCTCGGGTGCTCATGGATCTTGGGAGGGAGAACTGATCCCATAATGGGAGTGGGCCTGTCTCCTGGGTTTGTGACCTCCCGTTTCATCAGAGACTTTCTTCTCTTGGCAGAAGTCCTCAATGGGCAGCATGTTCCGGCAACAGTCTGTCGAGGACAAAGAGGATAAGCCACCCGCACGGCAGAAGTTCATCCAGTCAGAGATGTCCGAGGCCGTGGAACGAGCCCGGAAGCGCCGGGAAGAGGAGGAGCGCCGAGCCCGGGAAGAGAGGTTGGCTGCCTGTGCCGCCAAGCTCAAACAGCTGGACCAAAAATGTAAGCAGGCTCAGAAGGCGAGCGAGGCCCAGAAACAGGTGGAGAAGGAAGTCCCCCGATCGCCAGGCACTGAGAAGGTGCCCGCACAGGAGAACGGCCCTGCTGTCCGCAAAGGTGAGTGGTGGGCCCCTCTCCCATGAACTGGAAACCGTGGGCTATTTTCACTGGTTTGTTGTTTGCATCTCCCTGGCTTCTTAGCACAAACTGTGGCTGACAAGTAGATGATAGTGGGAAGTGTCAGTCACTGAGAGTTTGGGCCTGAGTCACACGCCTGGGTTCACATCCTATTTCAGCTACTTCAACTAGCTGGCTACACACCTTACCTATCTGGAGCCTCTGTCTGCATCTGTAAAATGGGGTGATGATAGTATGTACCTCCCCACACGCTGAGGGGCTGCATGAGGTAATGTACATAAAGCACTGTGCTCGGTTTCTAGATGCAGAAAGCATATACCTACTGTAATGTTGCCAATTTTGTTGTCACTGTTGTTATCACTGTTGCTACTACCAGCAGTGCTCAACCAAAGATGCAGGTGCTAGAGGACTTGAGTACAAGCACAGGATCCTTTCACGTGACGTTGAAAGAAGCACGCCTGCTTGTTAGAATACATTGTTCCTGGCATCAATTCTAAAAGGAGTGGATCACATGGCTACGTAAGAGACATTGAACAGTGCTATGCGGTGGAGAGTCTCTTGTAGCAGTTTTAAAGAGTGTGATCAGCTATGTTCTTTGTGATTTTCTTAAATCAACTAAAACCAACTCTCTTTAGGAGAGGAGGGCCTGATGTTAGCTTCAGTCCCTGAAAGCTTCTCAGCTGGGGGTCTTATTGGTGATCTGTTATCAGCGCCCTTCTGGCCAGGGAACTCGGAGAACTCGACGACTATCGTCTGTAAATTCCCTTTCACGGAAGTCTGCCTGTGCCCAGTCTCACAGTACTCACTGAGAGAGGCCAGTGCCGAGTCCAGGAATTGGGTTGCTTTGGGGTTAGTGTGGTCAGTTGATGCTGGTCCTCCGGTGGGCCTCAGGGTCTTGTGATTCAGGATGGGCCTGGGTGTTGCGTGTGCCCTGGAGCTTCCCTGCACCCACTCTGCCCTTCTGCAGTGTTCCTCTGTCATGCACCACAGAGTCCCTGAGGCTTTGCATTGGGGTTTGTTTGCTGTCTGCAGTAGAGTTAAGAATGCAAATGTCAATTATACCTCAATAAAGCCAGGGTTAAAAAATGCAAAGCTGGGATGGAGGGAAGAAAGAAGGGAATTTCAGAGAGAATAATGATGGGAAATTGTGTTGAGTATTTACTACTTGTCAGGCGCTGTTGTAAGTGCATTTTGTGGATTATCTCATTTAATTCTCACGGAAGCCTTCTGGGGCAGGCACAGTCGTTGTCCTCATTGTACCCGTGAAGAAGTGGGCAAGGAAGTGGGCAAGGAGAGGCTCGGTGACGTGCCAGGTCACACACCTGTGGATCTGTTGACTCATGCTGTTTGGATGGTGGCTGTGTGGGCTGTCCTCGAGCTCCTGGCTGCTCTGATTTACCGGGATCCTTTCTAATAAAACTTCTCCCACCTGGAACCAGATCCCAGCTGCACTGGTGATTGTGTGACCTCGGGCAATTCACCTACCCTCCCGAGCCTTAGTTGTCTCATCTCTAAAGTGATGATGGGTGATGTGGGGAATCCATGAGCTTGTGCGTGTGAAGCATTTCCCACAATGCCAGGGTTTGGGGGTGTGAATAGTCTAGCAGTGGAACAAAAGTACCTACAAGAAAAAGCATTTGTTGTTAAACATCTGGTGGGCCAAGCTTTTGTGAGCTCACCTCAGCCGTTTCTCGGGTTATTTGTTCTCTAGGCTCCCCTGAGTTCCCTGCCCAGGAAGCCCCCAACACATTTTCAGAAGAAGCCCCCACAGCTCCTCCCGCTGTGGCTCAGACCGGCAGCAGTGAGGAGGGGGCCAGGGAGGCTGGGTCCCCCGCACAGGAGTTCAGCAAGTACCAGAAGTCGCTTCCTCCCAGATTCCAGCGCCAACAGCAGCAGCAGCAGCAACAGGTAAATAAAGAAGACACTTAGAAGGTTGCTGTAAACAGACCTGACTAAGGAGCGGATGTCCCCTCTCCCCTGCCCCATGCCCCCTTCAATCACAACAGGCAAAGAAAATCTGCCCTCATATATCACAGTCACCAGCAGGGATGTCAGGAGTTGCACCTCAAAACTTACGGCCTTGGTAGATCAGCCTTGGCCGTTATTTATTTCTCCCAAGTGATTTGTCCTGTGAATGAATCAACCGTTGTTGGTAGTTTATTGAGCTTGCTGTCAAATATTGGTAAGGAAGAGTTAGTGGTGTATGCACTGGACTCCGTGTACTTGAGCTGGAAGAAGGGTTTTTCATTGAGAGCACAGCATGGCCACTCCTTAGACTGACAGTGGCCCCACCCTGGGACCCTCCAAGGAGTCCGAAGGCCTGGGAGCTGCTTGGAGAGCTGTCGGAGAGAGGCGTGTTAGCTTTGGGTTAAGGACATAGGTTTGTAGGTTTGAGTCAGTTGTGGGTTCTGATCCTAATGATGCAGCTTGTCTAGTCGTGTATGGCCTTGGACAGGTCAGTGTAAACCAGGAAGAATGAACACCTGCCTCTCAGCAGTGAGAGATTTATGGTGCTCTATAAACTGGTTTATCTGTATTATCAGTGTCAACTTTACTGGTCTTTCATAAACCTTAAAAGGGACCTACTCTTTGCCCTGAAGAAGATTCATGTGGGTAATGGTAGTAATCAAGCTGATTTCTTGTAGTCCTGGTCATCTTTCCCAGCTGGAACCACTCATTGGTGATTATGCATCTTATAGGAGTAATAAATGAAGGAACAAATGATGACTGATGAGCAGTGCATTTTGGTGGGAAACTGAGATGATACATGGACATAGCCCACAGCTAGGTGTGTGGTAGATTATTAATAATAACCAAAAATGTTTCAAAATGTGTGTGCCCTGGGGAAACAAATCAAGGTCTTGAGCCTTTTCCCAGCATCTCTTTTAGTTTCCTTTAAAACCTACACCCCAGATGCTCCTTTCCTTGGGCTCCTAGGAAGCATCCCAGGAGCTCACCAGGTCCTGTGCTATAAGCAGGAGGTGATGTTCTTTGGGCTTTTATAGCGTTGTAGTGTGAGCGAGCACCGTGCACGTACTCAGGGGCTTGGTGGAGAATTACTAACTGGGGAGGTCTCTGGAGTTACTGGAGCCAGACACAGCAGTAACGACTGCTCTAGGTTACTCTTCTGGGGGATAGTGATGGGTAAATCCTTCCTTTAGAATAGAAAGAAGTCTGAAAGCGCCAGGGCAGCCTGGAGGAGTCTGGCAAACAGACTGTCTGGTCAGGTTCCCTGGGGACCCGGAGTCTAGACGGGAGGAGGAGCTGTGGGTAGAGGCCCGCGTTCTCCTGTGTGGGCTGGGAGAGCTCTGTTTATTGAGTTCTGAGTGCTCTTAGAAGATACCCGGAGTGCTGACGGAGCCATCCAGGGAATCCAGCCCAGGCGGGCTGGTGGAGTGGCCTCTTGTTTGCAGATTGGAAGGTTGTAGCCGAGTCGGCTGTCCTCCTGGTCTCACTCTGCACCTGAGTCCTGCTGGAATGCTGGTTTGTGCACTTGTGCGGGCAGCCCCGAGGTCACTGATGCTTTGGAGCATGGGCTGAGATGAACCCTCACTGGGTCCAGATCTTTGGTTTTGAACATGCTGTTGATGCTTTATGTTCATCCTTTTGTGCAACAGATTTTCTACATACCAAGTCTGGTGGTAGGAGGCAAGGATACCACAGTGAACTCAGCACGCAGTCTCTTATGATTTAGTGAGGGAAACCAGCAGCAGAAAATAATAGCATATTGTTGGTGCTGCAAAGGAAACTTAATACCAGTGCTGTGAGAGCAGAGGACAAGGGGACCTGATCTCGCCTGGGGAGTTGTGACAGGCTTCCCAGGGGAAGTGCTTTTTAAGCTGAAACGTAAAGACTGAGTAGGGGTGAGCCACGTTTGGGGGTGGAGGGAACAGGAGCTTCCCAGACAGAGAGCCCAGTATGCTACCAAGGCCTGAAGTGGGCAGCAGGCATATGGAGCAGAGAGCGAGGGCCATCGTGTGAGATGAAGCTAGAGAGGCAGATGGATCCTGCAGGGCCCTGCAGGTCTCTTGTAACCTTGTGGGATTCGGGCTGTGGAGAACCATCAAAGGCTCTTTTGAAGCAGGGTGTGGACATGATCAGGTGAGTGTGTGTTAAAAGATCAGTCTCATCAATCAGTCTAGTTGTGGGGCTGGCCCCGTGGCTTAGCGGTTAAGTGCGTGTGCTCCGCTGCTGGCGGCCCGGGTTCGGATCCTGGGCGTGCACCGATGCACCGCCTCTCCGGCCATGCTGGGGCTGCGTCCCACATACAGCGGCTGGAAGGATGTGCAACTATGAGATACAACTATCTACTGGGGCTTTGGGGGAAAAATAAATAAACAAAATTATAAAAAAAAAAAAATCAGTCTAGTTGTAGAGAATGATTGAAGCAGGCAGTAGTGAGGAGGAAGTGATGACAGCTGTTCTCCGTGGTGGTTGTAGACATGGAGAGAGGTGGCCAGCATCCAGAGATTCCCTGGGAGGTGTGCTGGTCAGCTGTCTGTTCCAGAGAGTGTTTGATCTAAATGCAAACCCAGTCTGCCTTGGGTAGCAGAGGAGCGCACGGGCCCCAGTTGTGATAATGGCATGACTGTCCATCCACTCTTGGGAGAGGGTCCACAGCCTGAAAGCTGTAATACACTGGGGTCTTTTGAGCAGCTGCACATCCTTCCCTCTTTGGTCTTCTGTTCTGGGTGGGCTTTCTGTGCCTCCTGCTGAAAAGCTGGAAGAATGAGTGTACGCGCACACGTGCTTGCAATGCCTCTGCCCTGCAACACCTGTCTAACCAGGTCTCTCTCCCGCGGGACAGGAGCAGCTGTATAAGATGCAGCATTGGCAGCCGGTGTACCCTCCGCCTTCGCACCCACAACGCACCTTCTACCCTCACCACCCCCAGATGCTGGGCTTCGATCCCAGGTGGATGATGATGCCTTCCTACATGGACCCACGCATCACGCCCACTCGGACCCCAGTGGATTTCTACCCCTCAGCCCTGCATCCCTCGGGTAAGCACGAGGTCTAGTGGGCCATACCTGCAGAGCCCAGGATGGTGTGGCGGTAAGGGTGTTGCCTCAAAAGGTAGACAGGCCCACCTGGAGTCCAGCTTGGCCTCTTCCTCAAGTCACATGACCAGTCTGTTTGTAAACTTCCTTATTAGCAAAATGAGGGTCTGATAATAGCAGCTGTCACAAAGAATTGTTGGGAAGAGTCCTTACGATCATGCATTATAAATTGCTTTAATTAAAGTTGATATCTCTGCTATGTTGTTTTGCCTCGTTCCATTCTTGATGTTCTTTGTGCCTTCTCTCTCTCTTTTTCTCCCTTGGTTAATCTTTCTCATGGTTTGTCTCACTCAAGGGCCGTGCCGTGCCAGCCAACCCTGATCTGGATTGCTTGACATTGTCGAGATTTTTTTTTATGGGCTATTACATGGTCTTTTTTATTTTTTTTTTAAACATTCTGTGTTTGCTTGAAAAGAATATATAGTCTCCAATTTGATGTGGTTCATTAAATTGAGCTAGCTAATTATGCTATGTGAATATCTATATCATCACAATTTTTTGTCTCTTTGATCAATTACTAAGAGATGTGTTAAAATCTCCCACGATGGGGCCGGCCTGGTGGCCTAGTGATTAAATTTGTGTGCTCCACTTCGGTGGCCCAGGTTCACAGGTTCGGATCTTGGGCATGGACCTACACCTCTCATCAAGCTGTGCTGTGGCAGCGACCCACATACAAAATAGAGGAAGAGTGGCACAGATGTTAGCCCAGGGATAATCTTCCTCAAGCAAAAAAGAGAGGAAGATTGGCAGCAGATGTTGGCTCAGAGCGAATCTTCCTCACCAAAAAAAAAAAGAGAGAGAAAAAAAATCTCCCACGATGATTGTAGATTTGTCAGGTCTTCTAGGCCTGTCAGCTTTGCTTTCTCTCTCTGGAAGCTTACCGGTTTGGACTTAACTACATCTGGTTTTTTAATCTGCATGAAGCACCCTTGTTATCATTAATCGTGTTTCCACCTGTACTGTCTACTTTGTTTGATATTGGTATCATCATGCCAGTTTTTCTTTTTATTAGTATTGATTTGGGATCTGTTTTTCTAACTTTTTACTGTCAGCTTCTCTGAGCCCTTTTCTGGGGAGTGTGTCTTTGATGTGCAAGATGATGTGTATGGTTTTACTCACTGTGAAATCTCTGACTTGTATTACCCAAGCTGAATCGCACCCACAACGCACCCACAACCAACTAAAGCTGGTCCCTTTAGATTTGTTGGGATTATTATGTTCGGGTTTCCCACTCTCCAGTTTTAGGCTTTCTGTTTATCCCTCTTTTTCTGTGCTTTTCTTGTTCTTCCTTTTTTTGGATCAAAAAAAAAGTTTTGCTCTTCTTTTCCTTGGTGTGTTTTTCTTCTACATTCTGTTTCCTCTCTCTTACAGTTACATTAAATTCTAACATGCACCCTTGACTCAGAAATGCTAATCTCTATATTTACCCTTAACCTGAGCTCTGGTCACCTCCTTATCAGTCTTGTTTTTGCTTAGAATTTTAGTTCTGCCTTGTTTTTATGCCCACAAACTAGTCATTATCATTTTGATGTTTTATCCAATCTGCTTGTTCAGGTTTGCCTGTGTGGTCACTAGTTTCTTTGCTGCTTTTTCCTTCTTGCATCTTCCATCTGGGTTCAGTTTCCTTCTTCATGAAATACATTTTGTCGAGTTCTTCAGGAGAGTTTTTGGCAGATTTTCGTTGCCTGAAGAAGTCTTTATGTCACCGTTCTCTTGAACAATAGCATAGCTGGGTGTGGAATTCTAGGTGGACAGTTACTTTCAGAACTGTGATAATAGTATTCCATTTTCTTGGTTCCTGTTGCTGCTCAAAGTGGGATTCATTTGTGGGTAATCTACGATGTTCCCTCTTTGGCTGCTTTTAAGATCTCCTCTTTGTCTTGGTCTCCTGCAGTTCTCTCTCGATGTGCTGTGTCTAGGTTTATACTTACTTTATTCTGCGTAGAACTCATCTTGCTCAAATCTAAGGATGTAAGTCTTTAGTCACTTTTGGAAAATTCTCTTCTAATTATTACTTCAAATATTGCCTTTTCCTCATTCTTTGTATCCTTTTTTCCTAGAACTCCCACTTAAATTATGTTGTATCTTCTTCTGTCTTCCATATCATAGGAGAGGTGTTCTCTCTGTGGTGCCTTCTGGAGAAATGCCTCAGAACTATTTTCCAGTTCAGTTTCTTCTCCAGTTGTGTCTCATCTGCTTTTTTTATTTTATTCTCCAGTGAGTTTTTAATTTCAGTGACTACTTTTATCATTAGGATTTGTTTCTCAAATTTTATTTATCTTGTCTTATATTTTTCTTAAGTTTTTAATTCCTCCTTTTATGCTTTTAATCATTAAAAACATAATTTTCTAGTGTTTAACAGATTATTCTGTTATCTGAAGTTCTTGGGGAGGTATATAATCCTGGGGACTTGCCGTGGACTCATGGTGGATTGCTTTCCACGTGTGTTCTGGTAATTTCAGATTGCGAATTTATTTTCAACAGCACTTTATTTATTGTGGGGATCCAGTATGGCTTGCGTTGTGAGTATGTCCCTCCAGAGTAGTTTTATGTTTTCTTCTGCCAGCCTAGAACCACCTTTTATTTTAACTTGGGAAGTTTCTGGACCATTCTAGGGTATGAATCTGTACTCCCCCCTCCCCCAGACCTGCATGAAAGCCAGCATGTAGCTATGGATTCCTGGCAGAGGACTGTTTTTTCCCTACCCTGGCCTAGCCCGAGACACCAACTTAGTCATTTTCCTGTAGTAAAGAGCATGCATTCTTCTAATCCACCTTTTAATTAAGGGCGTAGCCCTTTGAGAGTCTTTGCTTTAAACAGCATCTCAGTTGCAACTCTCTGCCTTGTGCAGAAAAGCCCACTCCCCATCCCTGAGAGTGTTGAAGACCAAGCCCTTGGGTTACTAAGACTGTGTCCCCTGCTTCCCTCCAGGAAGCACCAGCTCGTGGCTCTGGCCTGTGGTTTCAGCTCCCTGGGGATTTCCCATTTTCTTGGGACTACAGCTCTGCAAGTGAAATGTTTGCTATATTCTGTCCAGCATTTTTGTGGCAGAAAGTGTTTGTGGCAGGACGGCTTTTCAGGAAATAAGGGCTGCCGTATTGCCAAAAGTAGATCAATATATAGTGTTGAGCAGTTTAGCATGCCTTATAATCAATACTTAATAAATGGTATGTAATTTTAGGGTTCCAGAGAGGGCCCCCACCACTGCTAGACTCAGACTCTCTTTGTATTGGAGTCGTGTATCAATAGCATTTGAACAGAGCACTCCACAGCTGAAAGAAAGCTTAAAACTGCAGGCCTCATGCAGAACCATTTTCCTGGCCAGATTATCTCAGTTTAAAAGATGGGCACAACAAAATTTTTGGCTACTAAGAAGCTTTGTGAAGAAAGTATTTAAAGAATCAGATCTTTTTTCTCCACAGACTTAGGCCCAGCAAGACCTTTAACATTATCTGCGCCAGCCGAGCCCCCTCATTTGATAGACACGGACAGAGAGGCCCCGGCGGGGGCGCAGGTTCTCCGGCTAGTTTATATCTAGCAGGACTAATATGTCATCTTTATCATAAGCTCCTTGGTCCACTTAACAGTTATTGTCATTTGTGCGTTCCCACACCTGCATTTCCTGTGTAAAAATGAGGAGTGTTGCTCTCGCTGCTAGGGTTAGAAACAAAAGGAACTAAAACCAAAATCCCTTTCTAGAGCTTCTTGCAGGGGTTTTGAAGCAGGTGGATACAAGTGCATGGTTCCGTGTAGGCGCTCTGGTGTGTAGCTAATCTTCCTTGTGTCTGTGCAGAAAACCTTCGGCACCTCAGCTTACGCAGAGGTTCTCATTGCTGATCGACTGGCCCCTCTAGCCTTCTGCTCACAATGATGAACTCTCCAGTTGGATGTTTCCAGTTTCTGTTTGCCAGTTATATACCTTTGAACATGGGGGTTCTTAATCTGGGAACTAAGATTGGCATTCACAGGTCTTTCTGAAGGTCTTTCACAACTCAGATTGCATGTGTGTGTGCCTTCAAAGGTTCTGTGGTCAGGAAAGATTAAGAACCCAGGGGACGTTAAGCAGGTGGGGTGCTGTGTCCATGTGGAGTGAGGGGTAACCATTGTCTCCTTTGAGCCTTTGGTTGGCCCTGAGATTGGAGCGTGGCTTTCTAAACGAGATGACAGAGATGAGTTCTTTGCCTTCTTCAGGACTGATGAAACCCATGATGCCCCAAGATTCCCTCAGTGGGACTGGCTGTCGCTCTGAGGATCAGAACTGTGTGCCCCCACTGCAAGAAAGAAAAGTGACTACCATCGATCCAGCCCCCATGTGGAGCCCAGAGGGCTACATGGCATTGCAGAGCAAGGGCTACTCGCTCCCCCACCCGAAGTCGAATGACACTTTGGCCATGGACCTGCATGTCAGGTGAGATGAAACTTAATCTACTGACCTGCAGCTGAAGGAAGACTCTCCAGGTCCTAACTGAGAGGGGGATTCTGGGAAGAGGCACTGTCCCAGGAGACACTGCCTGAGGGAAAGGGGTGCCTCGTAGGGACTGCCAGTGCCCTTTGGGGAAAGAGAGAGTGATAAGGATTGCGTGAATGCTTTTGTGTGAGAGGCACTTGTCTGATGGCAGGACTGAAGGCCGAGGAGAAATCTTAGGGTCAGAGGCAAATCTGGCTGAACTTTGGGCAGGGGATCGAGGGGTGGGGGCCTTGCGGGGCAGGTGGGGTCCAGCGTGTGGGTCATGGCTCCTTCCTGTGAAAGTAAAGCAAGCTGGCCGTGCCGGCCCAGTGCCCCAGACTCTTCCCGGACTCCCAGGCTCCAGCTTGTTGTTTGAAGCAGAGGATCCCCGGCTGCTCTCTGTCTACAGAGTGGCGCACTGAGTCCACCAGCAGCCACTGCCTTCTTCACTCTCTGGACTCCCGGGCCACCGGCCAATCCATGGCCCAGCAGCTCTGAGACCTGTTTAAAGAGAGAGCAAGTGTTGGTGCTTATGTTTTTTTCTTTTTTTTTTATAATTTTTTTCTTTTTAAAACTAAGCTCTGTATTCAGCATGGAAACCAGGAACCAGGCTCCAATCACATTGACTGATTTTTCTGGTTCCTTTTCAGGAGTGAAAGCTCTTACTCTGCCTCACCCGGAAGGTCAGGGGGCGTAAGTGCCCAGCGCGATCTCCTTGAGGAGAGAGGGGAGGAGTACTTGAGTGCTTTTGACAAGAAGGCCCAAGCAGACTTTGACAACTGTGTCTCTTCTCAAAGAATAGGCCAGGAGCTTTTGTTTCCACCCCAAGAAAACGTTCAGGAAGCAGGTGCTCCTGGGGGTCACACCCCAGGCCTCAGGTGTTCCCCACTGGATCCTGACTTTGCACCAGCAGAGAAAAAGCCAGAGTATAGCAGTTGGGACATTAGCCACCAGCCTAAGACCACTGACACAGCCAACGGTGTCGAGAAGGAGGCGCCCCCAGAGGAGCCATCCTTTAACGTCTCCTCCTGGGAGAAGGAAGGGAGCCCCAACAAACAGCCGTCCCTGGAGCCGGAGTGGACTCCCGAACCCCGGGGCTCCGGCAGCCAGCACCAGGAGCAGGCCAGCAGGACCCGGAGGTCAGGACCCATCAAGAAACCTGTCCTAAAAGCCCTCAAGGTAGAAGACAAGGAGAAGGAACTAGAGAAGATTAAGCAGGACCTGGGGGAGGAGAGTGCCCGCCTGGCCAAGGAGAAGGGGCCGATTCACAAGGCAGAAAAGGACGAGGACGAAGAGAACGACGCCACGCTGGCCAACTCCTCCCCCTCTGCCTTGGAGGACCAGGGCTCTACCAGTGCTAGTTTGGGCCATGAGGCCAGCAAGTCTGAGGAGGACGAGAAAACTGACAGGGCCTGGGAGACCAGAGCCTCCCGGGAGTCCAGCGATACCCCCCCCACGAAGAGGAATAACTGGATCTTTATTGACGAGGAACAAGCGTTTGGGGGCAGAGGGCAGGCCCGCAGCCGCGGCCGTGGCTTCAGAGAATTCACTTTCCGCGGTAGGCCTGCAGGCAGCAACGGCATCTGTGGAGGGGGGATCCTTGGGGCGCGGGGCATCTACAACAACAGCCAGAGAAGCGGCCGAGGCCGGGGCCTGCGAGAGTTCAGTCAGCCCGAAGACTTCCCCAGAGCCAAGCCCCGGCGAAGAATTGCCAGTGAGACCCACAGTGAGGGCTCCGAGTATGAAGAGCTTCCCAAGCGGCGTCGGCAGAGAGGCTTGGAGAACGGGAACGAAGGCTCGCTCCTCGAGAGGGAGGAGAGCACCTTGAAGAAAGGTGACTTCAAAGATTCCTGGCGGTCCAACAAGATGTACTCGGAGGACCACGGTGGTCTGGATGCTAAGAACCGAGGCCCTCGGGCCTTCGGGCGAGCCCTCCCTCCCCGGCTGAGCAACTGTGGGTACGGGCGGAGAACCTTCGTGTCCAAAGAGTCAGCCCACTGGCAGAACAAGAGTCCAGGCACCTCCTGGCAGGAGTACAGCTCTCCCGATGCGTGCGGGCCCCGGCGACCCACAGACAGAGACTATATCGCAGATGCTTACAGACATTCTGACTCATTTGGCCCCAGGGGCTTCGAGGACAGCCGCTTGGAGGACAAGAGGTCATTCTTCCAAGACGACCATGTGGCAGATTCTGAAAATGCAGAGAACCGGCCCTTCAGGAGAAGGCGCCCCCCTCGCCAGGACAAACCCCCTCGCTTCAGGCGCCTCAGGCAGGAGCGTGAATCCTTGGGTCTCTGGGGACCTGAGGAGGAGCCCCACCTGCTGGCAGGTCAGTGGCTGGGCAGGTCCAAACTCTGTCCTGGGGACAAGAGTGGCGCTGTGGGCCGCAGGTCCCCCGAGCTCTCGTACCAGAACTCCTCCGATCACGCGAACGAAGAGTGGGAGACAGCCTCCGAGAGCAGCGACTTCAGTGAGAGACGGGAGCGGCGAGAAGGCCACGGGGCTGAGCCCGACTCCCAGGTGGACGGCAGCCTGCCTGGGGCCGGTTTGGGTGAGAAGAAGGAGTTGGCCAAGAGGAGCTTCTCCAGTCAGAGACCCCTGGTTGACAGACAGAGCCGAAAGCTGGAGCCGGGGGGGTTTGGGGAGAAGTCTGTTAGGCCCGGTGGTGGTGAAACTTCTCCCCGTTATGAAAGCCAACAGAATGGGACGCCTTTGAAAGCCAAAAGGTAAAACAAAAACAAAGCCCAGGTTCTTGTTTGTTGCTGTTGTTCTGTTACGAAGCCGGTTTTTGAAGCAGCACTTCATGCATGCATGTCCTGCCATATGTGAGGTGCCCCTGAATCTCCCTCTTGTGCTCCAGACGGGTGACTGCCCACCAAGGCCATTCGTTTGAGCGTCTGCATCACTTGCTCTTACACCGCTTGTCTTCTTCTCTTGTGGCGTGTTATTGTTGTTTTTGTTGTTGTGTGTCTTGAAAACCAAAATTAGAGTCCCCACTCCCGTGGTCCTCTTTCAGCAGCTGTCCTAGCGCCCGTCACAAGAGTTCAGTTTCCATGTGTGTCCTTGGAGGCCCGCCGCAGTGAAGGGGCGTTAGCCGTGTGTGGAGCCTGGTGAGCAGCGGTCAGTCCACCACATTCCTCTGCTCCAGGGCTGCTGTCAGGCAGCGTCTTGCTGGGGCATTGCTGGCCTCCTGGCCCTGCAGAGACAGCTCTTCCTGAGCGGCTCTGCTTCTCAACAGTGAGGCGATGCGGCACCACCGTGAGTGGCATGGTTAAGAGCCAGGCGGTAGCAAAAGAGAGTGGGTTGCCTGAGGCCCAGGGAGCATCTCTCCTCTGGAATTAGAGGCTTTGAGGTGGATGGTCTGTGCTTGGTGTCGGCTCATTGCCCACGGGCTGCCCCAGAATCGGGGAAAGAGGAGACCACGTGCAGGGAGTCACTCGTGCAGCCTGCATTTCTGATCATGCACAGGTCCTGACCGCTGCTCACCTTCCATCCTCCTTAGAATCTTGGGTACAGAAAGCTGGGGTGTAATTAATTCATACCCCCAAAGAAGGAGCCACGGGAGAACGCCGATTCTCTCAAGTGTTGGTCTAGCCCAGCTTTCCAGGCCCTGGGTGCCAAGGGTTAGCTTTGCTTCTGATTTCTGCCCCAAGAGCTTTGCAGTAGGGCAGGGCCTAGGCTCCTTGCTGGTCAATCTGCTATGATATGAGCAGGAAGTTCTATGGCTCTGTTGTAGGCATGTCGCCTTCTCTCTCTCCTTTCTGTAGTCCCGATGAGTTAGGCACATAGTGGGGAGGAGCAGAAATACTGAGCCCTGGGAAGGGGTCGGGGAAAGAACAGCTTTAGCTTTCTCCGTGAGCGGGTGAAACTGCCGTAGCAGTGTGGCTGGGGGTGGCCTTCCACGTAGGCTTGCACGTGATGCACTGCTACTGGTGAGCAGCCTCTACAGAACAGAGGGGCCGGTGGCAGGAACTGGGCGTGGATCAGGGTGCTGTATGTGTTTGTGTGCTGTGTGCATATGCAGTTTTTCCTTTCCTCTCCTTCCCCAGCCTGTAGTCGCTGAGCTCACAAGATCCTCCTTCCTTTATAGGTCCCCAGATGAGGCCTTGCCTGGAGGTCTTGGTTGCAGCAGTGGGAGCAGCCACTACACCCTAGATCGGGCAGCCCATGCCACCTCTGACATCCCCGAAGCCTCTTGTGAGAAGGCAGAGAAGGAGGCCAAGCTGGCTGCTCAGAGGGCGGGCGAGCAGGGAGAGACAATCAAACAGTTTGACCTGAGCTATGGAAGTGAGTCTGTCCCCTCATATCTTTCGGGGGAAGAACCCAGGCAAAAGCAAGGTCCACACAGCTCTGCGGGTGTCTAAGTTGGCCCTCTCACTGATCATCTTAACCTCCGGGCAGATGCTGTGCTAAGTTCTGGGGCTATAGTGGTGAGCAAAACAGATATGATTCTTGCCCTCGGATTGCTTATAGCCTTGCTAAACCCCTATAGCAGCATTGCAGTGTCCCAGTTTTTTTAGAGGGGGAACCTGAGGTCCAGAGAGGTCAAGTGGTTTGTCAGTGGTCACACAGCTGGTTAGTAGCAGAACTGGGACTTCACTGTGTCTGTCTCCAAAGACTATTTTCCTAACTGAAGTGCTACTAAGGCCTCTTTGGTTTGAGATAGCAGTGTGTTAGAGGGAGCATGGAAGGGTATAGAAATCACAGCCAATTTCTGTAGACCCCGGTGGATGCGCTGCGGCTCCTTGGAAGTGTCAAGCCAGTTACTGCCTGGCCTTCTGAGCTGAGCCCATACTTAGATATCAGGTGCCTATAGGGTTGGGTTATTCTTGGCTTCTGATGAATGGAAACACTGTCCTTCTTGTGGAATCTTGCTTCAGATGCCATCATTGAAAATTGCGGGTCCAGCCCCGGGGAGGAGAGTGAGGTGGGCTCTATGGTGGGTGAAGGCTTCATTGAAGTCCTGACCAAGAAGCAGCGCCGCCTACTGGAGGAAGAGAGGCGAAAGAAGGAGCAAGCCGTGCAGGTGAGGGGGTGTGAGGTGAGGAGGGAGCGGGGGTGGGAGGGCAGGCTGGTGCAGAGAAACGCAGAGCCAGAAGTAAGACAGTCCCGAATTAAGCCCAAGATAGAAGAGAGCAAGAAAGGAGTATTTATTAAGCATGTGTTGTCTCCCAGTGCCCACTAGCCCAGTGGCCCTGTGGGAGCAGATGGTGTTATCACTGTGCTTAAAGAGGGAAACTTGTCCTGGGTGACGACATCTGAAACGTGGCTGAGCAGAATGCAGACCTCCATCAGCCCCCAAGTCCTGAGTGGGATGCGACTTGTCACCCTGGGAGTCTTGAGGGTCGGGGACCCTGCACTCAGACGGAGTCAGGGCTGGGCTCTGCACACTTGCCCCTGCTCTCGGCGCTCAGATCACAGTCCATTGGTCCGTCAGCCCTTTCCAGGGATGGTTTAGTTGACATTGCAGTTCACACGTGGTTGAGGTCTTGAGAGACAAGCGTTCCAGCATCTGGGGAGCAGTTTCTGGTGGTGTGGGTTTGGTGCCCGGGGTACTTTTCCGGGGAGAACTTGTCATTCTTCACCTCATGTCAAGGCTGGACTGCATCGCCTTTTTTCTCCCTAGGTGCCTGTCAAAGGTCGAGGTCTTTCCTCCCGGATTCCTCCTCGGTTTGCTAAAAAGCAAAACAACTTGTGCCTGGAACAAGGCGATGTGACTGTGCCTGGCAGTAGTTTGGGCACCGAGATTTGGGAGAGCAGCAGCCAGGGTAAGAGTTGGGGAGTGGGACTCAGCTCCTTGGCCTGTGGCCGCCTCACAGGCCTAGAGTCTCTTCTTTGGGAACAGCCTGCTTTGGGGGCCATGAATACAGACAGAGCATTACCTGTTTCCTGGCTGCTTCTACTGAGCCTGGAGCGTTAGATGCCATTGTGGCACCATTTGCTGCTGCAGCCCCTGAACAGATGTAAACCTTTCTCTGCCTGAAATTTGGTGGAATTCCGTTTGTCCAGTGATCGGGAGAAGGGGTAGCCCCCTGCCCTACCCAGCTGAGGTCTCTCAGAGAGTTGGCTTGACTTTGCCCATGTCAGTTATCTTTTCTCCGGACCTTGTGGGAGAGCAACAGATGACTACAAGGAAGGAGAAAAAGAGGCCAGAAGCTTTCTGTCTGCTGTGCAGCCTTCTTAACCCAGAAGGAAGGTCCTGTCAGCTCCTCCCTAACTGCTTTCTTAGACAGACAGCCCGAGGCCAGAGTAAGGGAGACCTTACTTGTTGGAAAATAATTCATATCCAATGCTATTTTTCTGGTAACTTTTCATTTTAAAATACAAAACCATTTTAATTGAGCAGATTCTTCTTGAATGCCTGCTTGGGGCAGGGCCCTGCAGAGTACACAGATAGATAAAACGACGACACATGGCTCCTCACGGGAGGAGCTTGGAGAAATCATCCATTTCCGGCTTATTTTTATACAAAGCAGCCAAGCCTTCCAGAGTGAATTGACTTGACCCCAGAGCCACATGACAAACACCCAAGATTCTTGGTTCTGGGCCTTGATTCTTTCAGATTTAATCACATGGCCTATCCTCCTGTTCCTGGTTAAAACCTTGGTTGCAACACATTGCAACCTTGGGAACCTTGGGAAATACTGAACTCTGATTGAAAGTATGATAATCTTTAATAAGATATTGATATTGGTCAGTTTGGTGGTGTGTATGAGTTATAGTTATCAGACAAATGTCCAAAACCCCCACCCACTGGAGTAGGTAAGCAGAGCAGACTAGACTCAGGAGTCACGTCGCTTGTCAGGCCTTTCCCTCCAGGATTCTGCCATGTGGCTTCAGAGGGCCCCTGGACCTTAACATAGCATGGAGAGTTTTGTGTACGTACACAAGGTCCCTGGCTTTTGTCGGAATCTCAGAGTGGTCTGTGAGCTAACAGAATTTGAGTAATACCAGCTTGGATCTTTCAGAGATTTTACAGAAATAAATAGTTGACTTAAGTATAAGAAAGCTTCGCCACAGCAGAGGTAGTGATGCAGAATTCTAACAGTTGTGAATGAAAAAGTTGCTGGAACGTTTACTAGAGCATATGATTGATGAAACAATGAGAAACGTGTTTATTGAAATCTGTCTGAGGGGGTTGGAAAGTTGGGTGAAGCTGTCAGACTGGCTCCTGTGTATCCAGTCTGTTCACTAGTGTATCGTTTGCAGGGCAGGAAGGTGGTTGGGGGACTTGGGTTGTGCTACTTGGTCCTCTGATGCCGTGACTCTGTCTTCCTCCCTTTGGCAGCCCTCCCCGTTCAGGCCTCGACCAGCGATTCCTGGACTAAAGCCGCCACTGTCTTCAACAGCACCGAGTCTGGCTCTGCTGAGGTGAGCGGCCGCCGTGCTGCTTGGGTGCTGAGTGTGTGCTCACTGTCCACATGGCTAGCTTGTCCTGGGCCTCCTTCATGCCCGCGACCTGCCCGAGCTCTCCCTTGGCCACAGCAGTAGAGCCTGGACCAGAGGCCATTGCCACGGGCCCTGGCTCGTTGCTGGTCTTCAGTCTTGATTTCTGGCCTGTGTGAGACAGAGGGAGAGAAGGATGACCACGGAAATCCCCCCTGGTAGGGCAAGCGATTGAGGGCCTCTCCCCTGAACCTGGGACAGTGGTCACGTGGTCTGGTTTGGGTCACAGGTGGGATGAGTTTGGCAGTCTCTGTCCAGGGCCCACCGCGTATCTCGTGGTTATGAGCTCAGGCGGGGTTGGTGCATTTGGTCATGTGTCTTCAGTTGTCAGGCACCATTGGCAGTTCAGGACCGAAATCAGGACACGACTCTGCAAGGGGCGGGCGGATTGGAAGTTTGCATCTCAGTGCCCACTCAGCCTCGCTTTTTGTTTTTTTTAAAGATTTTATTTATTTATTTTTCCCCCCAAAGCCCCAGCAGATAGTTGTATGTCACAGCTGCACAACCTTCTAGTTGCTATATGTGGGACGCGGCCTCAGCATGGCCGGAGAAGCGGTGCGTCGGTGCGCGCCCGGGATCCGAACCCGGGCCGCCAGCAGCGGAGCGCACGCACTTAACCGCTAAGCCACGGGGCCGGCCCTCAGCCTCGCTTTTTGAATGGTCGCATTTTTGAGTCTGGGGTCAGGCTCTAACCCATTTTGTGCCTCGCACAGCAGGGCTTTAAGAGCAGCCAGGGAGACAGTGGCGTTGACTTGAGCGCCGAGTCTCGAGAGTCGTCTGCAACCTCCTCACAGCGCAGCTCCCCATATGGCACTCTAAAACCAGAGGAGATGAACGGGCCAGGTCTGGAACCCAAGGCCGACGGCCACAAGGAGCAGGCTCAGAAGCAGTCTGAGCAAAAGGTACCCTGGAAGTCTCTTTCGCAGGGCCAGGGCCGGGGCAGAAGGGGCCATTCTTTTTTGTTGTCTTCTATTCCTGGGCGCTTAGAAGCTTGACATTGGAGTCATTGCAGTCTTTGTGTCTCAGCCTGTCTGTTTTTCCATCAAGGATTCAGAACAAGGCTCAGGACAGAGCAAGGAACACAGACCAGGACCCATCGGCAATGAGCGTTCTCTGAAAAACAGAAAGGGCTCGGAGGGGGCCGAGCGGCTGCAAGGGGCTGTCGTCCCGCCTGTCAACGGGGTAGAGATTCACGTGGATTCTGTGCTGCCGGTGCCGCCCATCGAGTTTGGAGTCAATCCAAAAGTGAGGCTTTGACTTGTTTCCTTTCTTCCCTCCTTTTTTTTTCATACTTGGAAAGGAGGGAGGGGCTTAGGGTGTCTCTTAGAAAGAGCAGGGAGATGGGAGCTAAGCACGGGGGGTGCGACTGAGCCGCCTTCTAGATTGTCCTGCTGACACCACCCAGGTTCTCAGGCTGAGCAGGCTGGTGATCTTCTGTCGGGTCAGCCAGTGGGCATGGGCAGGGAGAGAGAATAAAAAGGGGGTGGTAATCTTGTTTGAGTGCCATGGGGAAACATCTGGCCATCTTGCTTGTGTGATGAATGCTGCTTAGTGGAGTTTTTAGTGTGTGTATGTGGGGAAGATTATTTCTGGGCTAACATCTGTTCCCATCTTCCTCTACTTTATATGTGGGATGCCTGCCACAGCACGGCTTGATAAGTGGTGTTTAGGTCGGCACCTGGGATCTGAACCTGCGAACCCGGGGCTGCCGAATTGGAGCACGTGAACTTAACTACTATGCCACCGGGTCAGCCCTAGTGGAGTTTTTGAGTCACTGAGACCAGACTGTGGGTGTAATTAATACGCATCTCTGCTGAAAGGCGAGGCAGGGTGATTTCAGTGGGCTCTGTTCCCCTTTCTTCAGGACTCTGATTTCAGCTTGCCGTCTGGTTCTGCCTCTGGTCCTGCAGGGAATCCGGTTGTCAAACTTCAGGAGGCCTTGGCCAGTAACGTAAGTCTGTGCTTCCACCTCCAGCTCTGTTGTCCCCTGTGCTGGCAGGCTCTGGGTGAAGGAGCCTGGTGTGG
The DNA here is from genome assembly GCF_057802395.1 of Ceratotherium simum simum. Taxonomy (NCBI): domain Eukaryota; kingdom Metazoa; phylum Chordata; class Mammalia; order Perissodactyla; family Rhinocerotidae; genus Ceratotherium; species Ceratotherium simum. The sequence goes on along the minus strand of NC_141928.1, from coordinate 5,833,031 downwards.
TGCTCTGAAGCTAGGCGACGAGGACCAGCACCAGCTTTGGGGTTGGGCAGACCTGCGTTTGAGTCCTGGTGCAGTCTCTAGCTAGCTACATGTTCTTGGACACATTTCTAGAATGTTCCACACCCTGGTTTTGTGACTTTAAAATGGGATAATGTAATCCCTGAGGTCTGGTTTATTTGGCATTCTTTGATTCTATAGTCTTCCAAGTTCTGTGGTTACGTATGTTTGAGAATGCTGGGCTAAACAAATGTCTTTACTCTCAGATTTCTTAGAATCCCTGTAATATGCTAATGGGCACTGGGCATCTGCAAAAGGAGGGTCTAGCAGTTGCATTTCTGCACGTAGTTCCCAGGCACCTGTCTTTCATAGTTTCCTTGGGGGCTGACACAGGAGCTGGGGAATCCAGGCCAGGTTGTGAGTGCCCACGTGCTCGTAGCCGGTCATTTTTGTGTTGTTGAGATGTGGCTGGCCCTGCTGACCGCTCTGTGGGGCGGGGATGTGGAGGTGGCTCTCCACGGACTTGTGTCCAGGGCACCGATGAAGGCAGCTATTTGGAGATAAACTATGGTCTCTGCTGATGCTGGCAGCTTCGTCTTGGTGGTCTTGAGTGCATGTGGCCAAAACTGAAGGTGCATTGTGATGTGCTGTCTCTTTTCCTCTCTGCCTGTCTGTGTTCCATGGTTTCCTTCCCCTTCCAGGCTGGGCTAACGCAGAGTATTCCCATCCTGCGGCGCGATCATCACATCCAGAGGGCCATTGGCCTGTCCCAGATGTCCTTCCCCACTGCCGACCTCACTCTGAAGGTAACACCAGCCCTGAGTAAGCAGCCCCGCCCACCCTCCTGGGGCTTAGATTTGTGCTGTCCGTTGCCTCCCTGGTAGTAATTTTCACCCCTCCTTTGCTTCCAAAGATGGAATCTGCACGTAAGGCTTGGGAAAACTCGCCCAGTTTGCCAGAGCAGAGCTCTCCAGGAGGCGCTGGCTCAGGCATCCAGCCCCCGTCCTCTGTGGGAGCCTCCAACGGAGTCAACTACAGCTCCTTCGGTGGGGTTTCCATGCCACCCATGCCTGTGGCCTCTGTAGCACCTTCTGCTTCTCTTCCAGGTATCTGCACTCCCCCCACGCCCCACCCCCAGCTAGCTCAGGGAGCTTCTCCATTCCCTCTTGAGAGGAACCTTGGATTGACAGCCTGAGCACCACCCCTGCCTTGATTTAGGAGTGTGAAGAAGTGGGAGTTTGTTTCTGTGCTGGGTGGTTCTAGCTTCCCACGTGCTGCAACTTGCACTTCCTGCTTCCCTGCTCTGGGAAGCAGAACCGTGGGACTTGGGCGAGGTGCTCATACCTCCTGGAGAGAGGCATGAGCAAAGACGTGGCTTTGAGTCAGACCTGAGTCACATGCAGGGGTTGCGTCTCCACCTCTGCCAGTGAGTGTCTCAGCGCTCTGAGCAGTGGCTCTCTCCTCTGTAAAATAAGAGGAGGGGGATGATGGTGCTCTGTGGAGTGGCCGTGCCCATGAGACAAGGTCGTCCCTGGAGAGTGCTTTGTATCCACTGAGCCCTCGATAATTGATAGCCCAGTTGATAGCCGTTTTTATCACTGTGTTGGTGCCCCACGGGAGAGGGTGGGGGTTTTGAGGGCCCAGCTGCCAAAGTCTCAGTGATGCAATTCCAATAGATCCTTCTGACCCTCCACTGTGGACTCAATAGCAGGGAGATGAAGAGGAAAGTGACTGAGAGACCAAGGCAGCCCTCAATTACAGTGAGACCCCTCCTGAGTGTACGGGGCAGTGGGCGAGTGGTCAGTTGGGAAGGGTAGGCTGGAGCCCGCCCCCTCCTTCTGGGCCCTGAGCTGCTGCCTCCCCAGGTTCCCTGAGGGACGAGCCACGGGTGTGGTCAGCGGGCGTAGTGCTGCAGGAGCACAGGGCCAGCAGCAGGGGACACTCCTTCCCTCCACTGATTCTGCAGGAAAACGTGCCCTTGTAGAATGTCCCTTACAGGGACATTCAGAAGCAGTGAGACTTGATCCTATTCTACCTCCTCTCGGATTCTGTTTCCAGGCAACCACCTGCCGCCTCTGTACCTGGATGGCCATGTGTTTGCAAGTCAGCCCCGGCTGGTTCCTCAAACGATACCTCAGCAGCAGAGTTACCAACAGGTGATGACAGCAAGCAAGGTGGCCCGGTGGGGGATGGGGGTATACCACATGGCGTGATGGCCGTCTTCATTGATTTGTTCATTGTCTGTCTCGTTTTCTGTATCCCTCACATGTAATGCTCAGCTCCTGGGACATCACAACAATCAGTCAATGTTTGTTGAATGACTAAATGAGAGACGAGAAATGGAGCTCAGTGCTCCAGACTCTGCTTAGTTTTCCTTTCTCAAAGTTCTCCTTCCTGTATCCTAGCTGGGGAATTAGCTGAAACGGAATTCTCTTTGGTGATCAGGTGTCCTTCTGATGAAGAGAAGAAAGGCCTAGACTCCCAGGCATGGATGCATTAGAAAGAGGTAGCTTTAGAAATGAGCAGATGTTTGTCTTTGTGCTGGATTGGCACACTTTCTGTGCTGCAAGGGGATGATTTCTGGAAGTCTCCCTTGTGCAGCTGGTGTGGGGCCTTCTGAATGGTCCGGTATCCACACAGACCCGTGTGCCTGCACGCCTGCAGACCAGGATGGTGGAGCTCTCAGGGAGAAGCACTGCTCCAAGTGCAGATTCGGGGACAGAGGACTTGGCCTGTCCTGACCTCTTTTTAGAACATATTCTTAAATATTACATTACTTAGTTTTGCAAGATTTTGGTCTTCATATAACTGGATCATACTGCATGTATTCTTTTTCATGTACACTTTCCATTTACCGCTGTGTTCCTGAAATCCACCTGTATTGATAAGTGTAGCTAGGATTGGTTTGCTGCTGTGCAGAATCCAGTATAGGAACATACCGTGGTTTGGGGTTGCTAGCCATTTTTTGCTTTTTCCTAAGAGTAAGGGAAGCACAGGAAGGACATGCTCGAATTTGCATCTTGGGCAGTGTTCCAGCTGCCACGTGGAGAGGGGCCAGGGCTGTGGGCGGTGGGTAGAGGAGAACCAGCTGGGAGGGCATGGTAGTTACCTGCCTGGCTTTCCATCCACAGGCTGCCGCGGCCCAGCAGATCCCCATTTCCCTTCACACGTCTCTGCAGGCTCAAGCCCAGCTTGGACTGAGGGGCGGGCTCCCTGTCTCCCAGTCCCAGGAGATCTTCAGCTCCTTACAGCCCTTCAGGTGAGATGCGTGCACTTGAGGGGCTGGCAGCTCGCAGCCAGAGGTTCCGAGCCTTCTGGCCTGTGGGCTTGTTCCTTTTGTCCTGCTGTTGCTCCCCGCTCTCTGCTTTGAGGCTGCTGGGGGTGTGGTGGTTACAGTCCATCATTCCCTGTTTTGCAGGAGCAGCCATGAGCCTGATACTTGGTTGGCCCTGCTTTTTTCCCCATGTCCTCCTGCCCCCTTCCCTTCTCCCCTCCCCCCCCAATCCCTTCTTCCCGCCTTCCACGCCTTTGACCTGCTCTTCAGTGTGTCTGAGGTCCTGTGCTTTGGTATCACACAGGTTTTCCTGTGCCTTGTACAGCCTGGATGTGTCCATTTGTTTAATCCAGTGATGCTCAAACTGTGATCTCTAGACCAGCAGCATCAGTACCATCTGGGAGCTTATTATAAATGCAGCTTCTCAGGCCCCATCCCAGACCTTCTGAGTCAGAAACTCTGGGGGTGGAGCCAGCAAGCTGTGTTTTAGCAAGCCCCCCAGGGGATTCTGATGGGTGCCCACGTTTCAGACCTGCTGGTGTGCTTGCACACCTGACCCCGACCATCTGTCTGGCTTTTGCAGATCTCAGGTGTACATGCACCCCAGCCTGTCACCGCCCAACACCATGATCCTCTCTGGAGGCACAGCCTTGAAGCCTCCGTACTCGGCGTTCCCAGGCATGCAGCCCTTGGAGATGGTGAAGCCCCAGTCCGGCTCACCCTACCAGCCCATGAGCGGAAACCAAGCCCTGGTCTACGAGGGCCAGCTCGGCCAGGCTGCCGGTCTGGGTGCCTCCCAGATGTTGGACTCCCAGCTCCCACAGGTCAGGAGTGCAGTCACTCCCCCCACAAACACTAGACCTCTTTTCCGTCAGACTCCTTTTCTGTTTTATCTGCCTCTTCGTGCGTGCTGACTTACGTGCGGTTTGTAGCCCTGACTGGTCCTTAGGCGGCTAGAACCAGGGCCAGATCTTCCACCTCTTCTGAGTAGCCCCCTCACCTCTTCATCCCTGAGACAGGCTTTCCCCTCAGCCCTGCTGCTCCTGCAGCCTCTCTCGCCGCCTCATACTGTGGGGCTTGGGGATGGGGAGTGACCTCTTGGCACACTCAGTGATGTTTCTAGACCGTTCTTCCTCCTTCTCAAAACCCCAGCTTTTTTTTTTTTTTTTTTTTTTTCAAAGATTTTATTTATTTTCTGCCCCCAAAGCCCCAGTAGATAGTTGTATGTCACAGCTGCACACCCTTCTAGTTGCTGTATATGGGACTCGGCCTCAGGATGGACAGAGAAGTGGTGCCTCGATGCGCACCCGGGATCCGAACCCCGGGCCGCCAGCATCGCAGCGCGCGCACTTAACCGCCAAGCCACAGGGCCGGCCCTCAAAACCCCAGCTTTGAGGCCCACACCATAGACTGTGCTCCTGCTGGCCTCCACGTTCCTGCGAGCGCCATATTCCTGAATCCAGTGTTTGGTTCTCCATCTTCCTCTCCCTTGACCCATTGGCAGTATTGGACAGCTTTGAGGGTCACTCCCCTCCCCTGCTTTGACCCCTGGCTCAGTTTCTCCAACATGCTGCTTTTCTAGTTCTCCGTGGTTTCGATGGTTTCTGCATAGATGATACCCCCAGGTCGCTGTACCATGGGCTCTGTCCCCCCAGTTACATGGCCTTGCCACCAGTGCTGTACTTCTGCCATCGTTTCCAGCTTAAGGGTCCTCCCCAGTCACCATCTCTGACTTTTCTACCTTCCTCTCTCTACTGAGCTAACTCCAGCCACCTTTTTATCATTCCTCACCCCACTGTGGGCTCACTTCCCTCCTTGCCCTCGTTAGTGGAGCCTCTCCTTTGTATTTGCACTCGCTCCCCCGCCGCATTGTATTCATCCTGGTTAAATCCAGTCCCGCTGCTGCTGCAGCTATTTGTGACCGGAGAAAAACAGACCCCCATTCAGACTGGACTCGGGCTAAATATGACCTTGCTCCAGACAGTCAACCTCAAGTGGGTCTGGGTGCCTCCCTGCGCTGGAGCCCAGTCAGGCCCCCGCCCTCCCGGTGGCTGTTTCAGACTCACAGCTTTCTCCTCATTGCCTTCTATCCCACCATGATCTTGATTCTGTGTCACCAAGGAAATATCAGTAGTAACAAAAAGAGAATTTGTACAAGCTCGCATCGCCGCGTGTCTTTGCCTGCGTGGGTGGCTGTTGCCAGGGTGGGCCAGCCGTGCTCTCTGCTCTCGCAGCCCATGCTTTCCACCTGCTCTGGGCCGGGCTCCAGCATGTCTCCCTCTCTCCTGCCTCAGTGTCCTTTCCTGTCAGCACACAAATGTGCCGCAGTGCTGCCCTCCGGCTGTGAGGGTCTCTGATTACATCCCCAGCCACCCTCTCTTTGCCCCTTCAAAAAAAAACCGTGAAGTACCCCAGTAAATTCCGTGTGGCCGAATCTGATGGTTTGTTCCTCACGCTCCTGCTGCGTCAGCAGCATCTGAGCTGATCACTCCTTCTCCCTTGAAGCACGTTCTTCACGTGGTCGCAAAGACTCCGCTCCTGGTTTTCCTCCTCCACCCGAAGCCCTCTCCCTTGTTCTTCTCTGCTCTGTCCTCCTTGCCTCCCCCATCTGTAATGTCGTGTGCTCCTGGGTTCTGTCCTCGGGCTAGAAATAGTCCTGTCCGTGTTCTCCCAAATTTATATCTTCAGCCTAGATCTGTCTCCTGGACCTGAACTCCAATCCGGTGGGCTGCCCGGCATCTCATGCTTAACGTGTGCAGACATTGTGTCCAACACGTGACTTTCCGTGCGGTCCTTCTGGTTGTCTAGTCCATGTTGTCTTGGGGCCCGACTTCCCATGACACCTGCTCTGATCATTCAGCAGGTCCTGCCAGCTCTACCTTTGAAAAGTGTTCAAAATCCAGCCCTTTCTCATCTCCTCCACCCACCACCCTGTCTGGGCTACTGCAAAGTTCCTGCCTGATCGCCCTGCTTCAGCTCTCGGTCCCTGACAGTCTGTTCTCAACACAGCAGCCGTGGTGCCCCTTAACACACAAGTCGGGTCATACCACACCCCGAGCCAGCGCCCCACAGGTGGCAGCGCTGTCCTCGTCTTCATTCTGCACCATGTTGTGTGCAAGGGAGGGTATGGGGTCTCGAGGCTCTGGCTGCCACACGTCTCAGTGATGCAATTCCAGTAGATCCTTCTGACCCTCCACTGTGGACTCAATAGTAGGGAAATGAAGAGGAAAGTGACTGAGAGAAAAAGTGGCCCGCCCCTCTCCCCCTGTCCTGAGAGTCTCCAGGCACACCTCCTTCCTCTCTCTCGACTTTAGAAGTGGTCACTTAGGCCTTGCCGTCGTCACCCCATTCTTCTGTCATAACATGCTTCACAAGGATCCCAGAGGCTCCCTAAAGACCAGATCCCAGCTTAGTCTTGTTTTCTAGCCTCCCTAGAGGCCAAGCAGTAGAGGAGCTTTTCCTTTCTGTGCTGCACAGAGGGATGCAAAGACAGACTTCCTGTACAGCTCTCATCTTTTGGGACTTGGCTTAGACGTTCCCTAAGAAGCCATCCTGACGTTCCCTAACTCTTCTTCCCCCTCCCCAGCAAACCCCCCTATGCACATGGGGTTTGCTGCCTGCACTTTGCACTCTGGGCACCCTGTGGCTGTGTCCAGCATGTCACTGCACTGTCATCACCATTTCCCGGTCAGACAGTCTCCTGGTGCTTCCCCAGCACATAGGTGCCTTCAGTAAATCTTCGTTGGATGAAAGCAGGAGGGGCCGGGGATACCCGACCTTTTGCGCACTCGGAGAGGAGCTGCACACTTAGGCTGTGAACTCCTCGCAGTGTGGCGCCTGCCCTTGTCTTCTCACCACCTGCTGTATGTACTCCAGCGATCGGACCTGCCCCCTGCCATCGAGAGTGTGAAATCTAGGGTAATCTCTGCTGTGCTCTGTAGAAGCCCAGGATCTTTACTGTTGTGCAAAGGCCTCACTTTAATTCTTTTGAAATAAGACTCTGAAGTATAACGTGTGGTCACTGTTGGGTGCGTGTGTAACCAGTGGTCTGTGGCATTCTCCCCGACATCCATTCCTCCTCCTGACTGTCCCTGTCGTCCAGCAGCTGACGATGCCGCTGCCTGGCTCCCAGCTGCCCCTGCCTCGGTACGGCTCTGGGCAGCAGCCCCTGCTTCTGCCACAGTCCATCCAGCTGCCGCAGGGGCAGAGCCTCTCTGTCGGGGCCCCTCGAAGAATTCTTCCACCTGGGTCCCAGCCTTCGGTCCTTAACACCAGCAGAGAGGTAAGGATACCTTCATCCTGCTGTGATCCTAGGGAGGGTCCTTGTCTCATCAACCCTTTCGAGCTAGTCAGGAACCACTGTTGTGGCAGAAAATGCCAGAGGTCTGGGATGCAACCTCCTGGCCTTGCCATACCACTGATTTCCTGCTTGTCATGAAGTCCTCTCGGAATCCCATGGCAGGAACAGGGTTCGTGTGTAAGCTAGCAATGTAAGCAAGCTTGAGTGTGGGTGGAGACTGCAGAGCAGAAAGGGACGTATGTGTGATTGATGCCTGAGGAACAGCACGGCCTGGGAAGCATCTGTGAGCCTAGTTCAGATGCAGGTCTCAGAGATCCTGATAGAGTATGTCTAGGGCTGAGGTCCAGGGATCCACATTTCTCACCAGTTCCCAGGGGTTCTCCTGAGGGTGGCCTCGGGTAGAGAGGTCATGTCCACAGCATTGTCAGTGCCCTGTGGTAGTGCACAGTCTGCTCTCCCCACTCTACTCAAAATAGAACAAAAACGTGATGGTACCTGCTTCTAAGAAAAAGCCCTCTTAAGCCTTGATTGGAGGGGAAGGAGAGCAGATTCCTTTAAAAGATAGCTCTATCTGGAAATTCTCTGGGGCCCTCAGCGGCTTTGCCCAGCGTGAGTCCGCGAGGGTCAGCCGGTCTCCAGGGCCATCAGATGACAGCTGGTTACTTCTTGGTCTCTTTAGTCCTCTCAGATGGAGATGAAGGGCTTCCACTTTGCCGACAGTAAACAGAATGTTCCTTCAGGAGGCTCCGTGCCATCACCACAGACCTACAGGTAAAAAATGCCCTGGGAGTCGGATGCTGCATGGCCGAGCGCTCGCTGTAGATGAGACTTGATGGTTCACAAGAATCCGTGGGGCACAGGGAGAGCAGTGGAAGGGCACTGAGGCTGGTCCCCTTTGTAGGCCCATGTGTCCCTGTGAAGTTCCAGTGCTGGATACACTCGTGTTTTAGTTAACCACGAAAAAATCAGGAATTGGGAGAATGGCTTTGTTTTTAATCATGATCATCAAATGCTCTGGATTGGGAGAGCTCTCTGGAAAGGTAGGAAAGGGAATGGCTAACGTTTTAATAGTCTCAGGACCGACCCTGACTACTCCCAGCTTTCTCACCAGATTTTAAAAACAGATTCACTGGCCAAGAAGGCATGCACCCCGGAAGGGGAGGAGACTTTCCTTTCCTGGGGCCGCTTTCCCCTGAACTGGCCCTCTGACCCTGCCAAGGCTTGTTACCGCAGGGCTTGTGGGGCCGTGCCTTGCACACAACGAACTGGCACCTCTCTTTGCTTCCTCTGTATCTGTCTCCACTTCCAGTAACTGTCCCAGGTCCCTTAGCTGGGTTCGGAGGTGGCTTTGTATGGATTATGTGGAATTACTTATTATATTAAAAAATGTGAGAACCTCTGGTTTTGCTGACCTTTTCACCCCTGGAGAAGATGTGCTGGGATGGGAAGACAGCATGCTCTGGCTGTGGGCCCCAGGGTTGGGACAGTCGACTCTTGTTACATGTGGGAGATTCCTGGAGGTCCCTCCTGTTTGCAGATGAGTAAAGCAGACATGTGTGACTGCAGTGCCCTGTGAGAGGTTGACGGCATGGCTCTGGAGCGCCATCAAACCCCTCCACGGCACACAGCCGCCTGACCAGTTGAGGAGCACTCTTGCCAATCGGATCACCATCTCTGCGAGTCGTTTATGCTGCCCGTGGTCACTCTGCCCTGGTGCTCCTTCTTGGAGTGTTGAGGCCGAGGCCACCTCTGTCACATCATTCCATATTTCCAACTGCATTTCCAGAGAAAGGGATTTTTGTGATTTCTTTTTCCCCCATTTCATCATCTTTTCTGTTCTTATTTTCATTCTCTTGGCTTCGCTTACTTTTGTTTGTTTTGTTTTCCAACCATATTTTTCACATAGGCCAAAACAACAGAACTATAAGGAATATATATATGGAGAGCAGCACAGAACAATGAGTATAATTAGGAAGAAAGAAGGAAGCTTCAAGTAGAACCAGATGCTGCCATTCCTCTGCTGCCACAGGCAGACTTGAGCAGCATCTGGCTTCCTCAGAGGCAAATCCAGAAAAACGAAGCTCCCATAACAAGAGTCATCTGTGTCCATTTGGTGTAGGAATGGCAGCAGCTTTATTCTTTGGAGAATATTTAGAAAATATAAGCCTTAACTAGTAGCTTTTCTTTTGTTGGTGTGTTAGTGGGGTTGAGAAAGTTAGTGTATTTTTATAGAGCAGTGTTTCCCAAGTTTTCTGGAAACGCAGCTTCTGAGGCATGCCTTGCCATAAAAGGGTTCCCTGGTCAGATACTTGGGGGGCATGCTGTACCCAAGTGGCTTGTTGGGAGTCGTGGTGCTCCTCAGCACGGAGTCTACGTGGCCCCACCACCGAGAGTCCTGTTCATCTCCGCACACAGCACTTCAAACGCTTTTTGACCACAGAATCTTTATTTACGTAACGCCTGATTAACATCCCTGAGCACTAGTGTCGGGTCAACGGAACACATTCAGAAAGATGTTCTACATTTTTGTTCCTTTTGGTATGTCTCTCTGCTACCCCCTGCCCCCCAAAACAATGAAGAGTAGAAAAATATTTGGCATAATTCTTATACCAGGTTTATAGACCTTTTCTTGGGTCATAGAATCACTTTGCTCCAGACCCTCCAAACCCTGAGAGATGGTTAGTGTCTGTCCATCCATCCGGTCAGTGTCTGCCTGTAGTAGGGGCCTCGGCCTCTGCCCCCTCGGGTGCGTCTCTGTGACCTACGTTGGGGGCGCCAGGGCAGACCGTGACTTCCGCCCTCACTCCTCTGCACTCTGGCTGTCTGCGGTCTTTGTTTCCTCTGTGGAGAGGTCTGCGCCGCGCGCTAGGCTTGATTCCGTTTCCGTGGTGATGCGTGTGTGTTCTCACCCCCTGCCTTTGGTTTTTTCAGGCCTAGCTCTGCTAGCCCCAGTGGGAAGGCCTCTGGATCAGCAGTTAACATGGGCTCTGTGCAGGGACACTACGTTCAACAGGTAGAAGATGGCTTTCCAGACCCTCCGGCCCCGGACGCTTAGGCCCGTCTCCAAGCGCCAAAAGAGAAGGGACAGTCCAGCCTGTTTGAGTGTGCCTCTTATAGAGAGAGACGTGCCCTAGGGCTTAGAGCATGGCGCCGGGAGCCGGGCAGCCCGAGTGCCCCCTGGCGAAGGCATTTCTCCTCTTGACGGGCGTCTGGATCCTTCCTTGTCCTGCAGAGAAGGGAGGATGCGGACTCCTCTGAGGAGGTGACGCCAGAAGGTGGACTATCCCTCCATAGTGATTTGGGCTGTGAAGGCGCTGGACACGGTTAGGTCTGTGGGTCAGCTCTAGAAGCCGGGGCGTGTGCGTGTGTGTGTTCGCTCCCGTAAGTGCTGTGTCTTGTCTTGGTCTTTGGCTGGGTGGGATGACAGATGCAGTGATGTTTTCCCATTTTATAATACCAGGGATTTCTCAGTGTCTTTGCATTCAGGCACTATTCTTTTCACTACTGCTCTAAAACGTGACGGGCCTCCAGAGCTCAGGCCTGGCAGGCAAGGGTTTTAACAGAACAGCACCCCTGGGGGGTGGAGGCGGAAGGTTGATCGCTCATTTCGTTGGCTCCCCAGAGGGTCACTCCTTGAATTGCTTGGACTGAGCTTCTAAAGCTTCTTCCAGAGTTCACCCCACTGTGTGAGGGCAGAATCAAGGCTGGTCACTCTGTGACACATTCCACTGTGCAAAGCTGCAGGCTGATGGCACCCTGACTAGGGATCTCATACTAGGGTCCTGGGGAAAGGTTTCCACAGAGTGGGAGTCGGGGAGGGTCCAAGATCTGGGAGAAGCAGCCTGCCAAGAGGCCCCATACCTCTTCCGCAGACCGTGGGGGGTTCTGAGACTCGGAGGGTGCGCTTGGATCTGCTTGGGGGCGTTTTCACCTGTGGGGCATGGGGTGCACTGATTTGAAAAGGTTCTTCCAGTCGGCCTTGGATGTGTTGCTCCTGCAGAGGCCAGTGGGCATTGCAGAAGCCTTCCGGAGGACCCGGTGCCTTCTTGCCTCTCCGAATCACTGCACTCAGCGCCCGTGGGAGGGAACAGAGCGGCCTCATGCCAGTGTCCTTCATTATTTCTAAGTCTGGTTCTTCGACCAAAGGATGGCCTTAGGGTAGCTTTCCTCTGTGACTCAGCAGCAGGAAGTGGGTGGTGGGAACTATGTATCCAGACGGATGGTTCTGCGTAAGGATAACTTTCTTTGTCCCCATTTATCTGTCCAAAGGCAAAACGAGTGGATGAAAAACCCAGCCTGGGAGCCGTGAAACTGCAGGAGGCCCCTGCGGCCACCTCCCAGATGAAGCGGACCGGAGCAATCAAGCCTCGGGCGGTGAAAGTGGAGGAGAGCAAGGCCTGAAGGTGCTCGGCCACACCTCACCCCTTGTGAGGACAGTGAGGACAGGGCTACCACTTGGCCTCTCCACAGCTGGATGCTCGGGAGTCTCCCCAGATCCACCGTCCAACCACAGGCCGGACTGAGAGATCTCCTTTCTCTCCTCCACTCCTGAAAGCTCCATTGTCCAGCCAGCCTGCCCCCGTGGATTTATGGCATTGACCTGCTTACTTTAGTACAAACAAAACAAGCCAACGACTCCATTCCCACCTCCTCTCCATCCGACCTGGAGTGACTGGGGCCTTTGTGCAGTGCAGATGCCCCGCCCACTCCGTCCTGCTCCGCACAGCCGGGCGCTTTCTCAGCAGTGCTTCCTTCCCTCGCGGACTTCCGGGCCCTGGGCACAGTGGTTTGGCAGCCGGGTCATTTTAGTTTGAGGCTTTTTGTTTTAAAAAGCAGCTAAGGTTTTTACAAAGGAGAAAGGAAAAGAAAACAAAAACACAAGCTACGTCTGTATAGCTGAACTTTTATACTTTCTTCGCCATCCTCTCCCTGACCCCCACTTGTGTTCCAGTAATTTCCTCTAATCTCTTTGCTGTTTAATTTGGTACATCACTGCGATACCTTAAGAGCTGACTCTTAAGAATGCATCTCCTCCTGCTCTCTTTCATTGGTTAACCTTTGAGGGTACTTGCAGACACACACAGAGGTTATGCAACACACCGTGGCTCACGAGCACTCCACTGTCCAGCTATGTGCTTTGGAAGCAGCGATGTGAGAGAGGTGAGGGAGATAGGTTCTCAGTTGGGTTCTAGCCCCTGGCCTGATGACTGCAGGGAGCTTATGGGCAGCCCAGTGAAGTTGATGACATTTTTTTTAGCATTAGAATTAACACAGTGGCTACGCTGACTGCTGGGCACTCAAGATGAATCAAGGAGATATGAAGTCACTGGTGTTTTCCAGTTTGGCTTGGAGGGGGCGAGCTGACGGCACCATGACCCCAGCGTCTCTGCTCTGGGGCTCCAGCACCTGTAGGGGCTGCTGTTTGCACATACACTCCCTTTCCTCAAAGCTTTCCAAAATACACCCTTCTCCTTTCTCCTTACCTGCCTCTTAATCCTCTGGATCCTCTGTCCCCACCTCTCACGCAGCTGGTCACTAGAAACCATGAGGGTTTTCCACGTGGTGGCAGGAGTGCACAGACAGCTTTTGGTTGGGTCTGCAGCAGAGGCGTGTGGTCTGTGAGGCTGCTGGGAGGGCTTCCTTTTTCTCCTTTTCTTCGCTCCCAGCAGCAGACCCAGGTTGTTGGGACAGAGGGGCCTGAGCTGGGCAGTGGGTGTCAGTTTTTCCAGACGGCTGGGGCAGGGTCCAAGGGGAAGATGGGTTGCAGGGCCGACCATGGTTCCAAAACAGCCTGGGCAGCCTTGGAAAAATGACCGCCTCTCAAGTCTGCAGAGCTGCTTCTAGCAAAATGTTTGTGTGAGCCATTTCATGCTGTTTTTTTTTTGTTTTTCAAATGGTTTTGAAATGTTTTTCATGCTGGTTTCTTATTTGTTTTTCAAGTAAGAACTAGAAGGAAATCATCCCAGATTCTGTCATTCCAAGGAAAGGGGAGGGGAAATTTCAAGTTTTGCACATGCTCTTCAGAGTAACTAACCAGTCATCTATCTAAAGGAGTTGCTGCCTGCTACCGCTGGTGGTTCCACAGCGGTTCCAGGAAAGACCTGGCTCGGAGGACGAGCAGTAGGCAGGCGGGGATGTGCCCCCCGGAGTCCTCCCTGGGTGTCACTGCAGGTGTGTGATTCTGCAGGCTGTGGTTCTAAGCTCTGTGTAGTGTGGAACATGGGGAAAGAAGCACCTCGGGAACTGCTGGAGTAACTCCTTGTTGCCGGACTGCTTTGAGGAGGTGGGGGAACAGCCTCCTAGCAGAGTGCCGGGTGTCATCTGGAGAGGGCTGTGTTCTTGAAAGATGCTTTCCTGCTCAGTCTGTAGCTCTCAGCATCCCCTTCTGGCCTCCACCCGCAGAACTCACTTCTTCACAGCTTGTCCTTTTTTACTTCTTCATCCCCCGAATCTTTACTCTGAAGGCCCTTCTTGAGGGACTGCGCACTTGACGGAGTCGCCTGCACTCGCCTGCTGTGTGCTCATCTGCCCTTCTCTCTCTTCTCTTGCGAGCATCTGACTGCAACTCAACTCCCTTCTGCCTGCCTCCACCGCCCCGCTGCCCCTGCAGGAGCCACACACGACCTGCTGCCTGTACACTGAGAAATACGGCCAGACCCTTCACCTAGTTCTGATGCACATTGTTTGTCAAAAGGAAAAAAGGTTTTCTCATTTGGAAATTTAACAAGCCAGCCCTGGATGCTGTTACAAACTCAAGATGTACCCTTCAGGTGAACCTGCCGTCAGAGTGACAGTACTTCCTGTTTGACAAAAAATAAACACAAAAGGGTCACCTGTTCTTCAGCCCCTTTCTCTACCCCTGTATCACCCCCCAATAAAAACAGAAAACACTAGAATTTATTTATATGTATTGATGTTGTAGGTCTAGGTGAAAAAAAAGTAAATGTTTCACTGCTCTATTTATATATAATGTCTGAATTATTCTGTGCAGGAAAGGCCAGGAAATTGCATGTGAAGTTCAGTGCGTTCACCACCTCCATGTGCCCGTGCTGCAGTCTCTTTCCCGCTAAGATACAGATTTTAAATTGGACTCTCGGGGCAGAGGGCAGGTCTCGGGCCTGCCCAGCACCCCAGCCCTTCCTTGGTCTGATTAAATGCAGTTTTTAGTGCAGAGATGTTTTAAGGTGCAATCTCTCTCTTCCTTTCATGTGGTCTTAGAGCCAAGCTCAAGGTAATAGGACTTAGGGTTTTATTTTGGTTCCAAACCCCCATCAGAGTGCAAATCCATGCAGAGGCCTCTGCTGGGGTGCCATGGGGTCTTTGGTGGGAACAGGTAAAGACCAGCACTTAACCTTTTCTGCTGCTGAGATGGGGGCGGGGGTGTCAGAGCCCCCTCTCACTGCACCTTTGCCTGCTATAATCGCCCTCCCTTCTGATACTGGCAGCTTTGCCCTGGCCATCAATGGTGCGGCCTGTTGCTTGGCAACCAGTGACCCTGCAATAGTGTCTGTCCAGTGTCAACTACTCAGTGGGGTGAAATCCCAGAGGGTGGGGTTGTGTATCCATCTGAGAGGCATCATCCAGCCACTGAAGACTTCTCTGCCAGCTGTATTTGGTCTGGTTTTCTTTACTGTTGCTTCCCCCTTTTTATCCATGTTATTAATGTTTTCAAACTTGGAATTCCTACACTTCTGGCCCTAGGTTCCTTAAGGGAGAAACAGAGAGTGACTTAACACATTCAGAAAAAGTGGTTGGTCCAGTTCCAAAGCCGTGGTCATTCCAGCCACTTCTAGGGATATTAGGGTGTCCTGTCATTAAATATTGGTATCGGTTCTCTCCAGCCATGCTTTTGCCTTCCTGTCTTCTGGACCTGCCTTCTGGATGGTTGATGAGGTTTGTGACTGATGCTCAGAGCCAAGGAGGCTGAGGGTGTGCACACAGCCATGTTCAGAACCGGCCCCCTGAGGCAGGCAGTGTGTGGCAGACTGGTCAAGCCCCTCCCTGCTGTTTGGTTCCCCTCTGCCGGGTAGCTGCATGTTGCCTCTCCAATCTGTATTTGTCCCTTTTCACTTCTTGCAGAGCAAGCCTGGGTTAGAAGGTCTGGTTGGAAATGGCCTTCGACAACCAAGGACACTAGAGTGTTGGTGCTTTGTCGTGTTCTGTGATGAATGGGAAATGCAGACTTCCAGAAAGCCAGCTTTGCCTGTTTGAAAATGTGAGACGGAGCTACGACAGACAGACAACCTGGGACAGGAGCCACTTGGTGTTGGGGTCAGACTCTGTCCCCTGCCATGCTCTCCCCGGGACCACCAGCGCATATCCGGCTAGTGATCTTCCAGGCACATCTGACCTGCTCACCGGTTTTCCACCCCGGTTGGGTGTCTCCAAGATGGTAGTGCATCCCCAGGGCCCTGTCTTCAGCATGTTACGAAGCCTCGGAGTGGGAATTTCTCTTAAGGCTCTGTGTGGATGACTTTCTTCCATTGTTTAAAGGGGCTACTGTACTCTAAGCTTTGGACCTCATGCCTTGCGTAGTAAAAAGGGTTTGGGGTTTTTGTTGTTCTTGAGAGGGTTGTGTTTTGTTGTTTCCTTTTGTTTTTATTTTGGCCTTTTCTCTGTCTCTTCACGTAGACCAGATATTTGAAAGGGCAGACGATGGCTAAAGATGTAATGTGCAGCTTGTTTATACATTATTTTGGGGACACTTTTATCTTGGATGGGAAATGGAATCATGGATTCACCAGGCCATGGCGGCACTCACCCTTTGCCCTTTCCCTCCGGTTCAGTACCTATTGTTTCTCCTTTCAAATATGTGATTGTACTAGCTCTTTCCATATGAAAGAATTCTCCTTATTTAAATAAAAAAGTTAAAAAAACTAAAGCTGAACTTGTTTGCTTAGGCTGTGTCCCCCTCGATTCTGTCATTTGACTGGAGAGACTTAACAGATGGAATCGTTTTCCTTTTTATGGACAGTTTACATGGAAATGAGGAATGACCTGGCTGAATGCCTTAACACGAGGGAGAGAAGGGATTGAAACCTGGGTTCTGGGTCCTGGGTCCTGGGTCCTGGGTCGTCGGCATCAGCAATCCCCACCCTCTTCCCAGTGGATGGAACTGAGGGTGTGCAGGACATCTGCCTGCCCTCTGCCCCCCGCCCCCACTTCCCATGAGAAGTGGGTGCATTGGAGGAGATAAGTGATTGATTTGTCGTGTATTGTTGCCACTTCAGGTATCTCTGTTCTTTTCCTGGAAGTAGGAGAAGATCATGCTGCACTTTGGGGTAGGAAAAAGGAGCAAGCCAGGCATGGGGCATTGAAGGGTCAAGGGTTTGGATTTGGGTTCATGCAGTAGTTCTCAGTTCTGCCACTGCCTAGCTGTGTGGCCTTGGGGAGTACTTCACTTCTCCCAGTCACAATCTCCTTAACCTAAAACGTGGACTCTAACAGTACCTCCCTCATGGGGTAGTGTGGATTCAAAGACGCGGCACTTAGCACAGTGCCAGGCACCACTTAGAAATTATCCCCAAGTAAGTTTAACACTGTTTCCGTGAAGAAACCTGCCTGAAGATTCCTTCTAAGCCTCCTCACTATGGAAGAATGGCACCCGGGCATGGGCGCCTATCAGCAATAAAGGCCACATCCATTCCCTGGCTTCACCGCCCCTGGGGACAGGTGGTTCACAGAACTTGAGGAGGTGCCTGGAAGGAGGCTGAGAGCCCCACAGGATGGAGGCTCTGAACCCTGCAGACGGGCCCTGCTTGCATGAAAGACCAAAGGATGAGAGCCCAGCCCAACTCCACCCGGGGGCCCAGGGAGCCCGCTCTGCCACAGGCGGGGTGAGCCTCGGCTCCCTCCCTCTCTACAACCTTGGTCAGGGGTAAGTCAGAAGTCTCCTTCACTACATTCTAATCGGCGTCATCTAATGCTGGGTAGACCAACAGGTGGAAAAAAGTCCTTGCCAACAGTAAAGAGCCCTAATTCCAGTTATTAAATCTGTAGTCCCCTTTCTGTGCATGAGTATTAAGACACACAAACGAGGGGATCAAGACGGGGTGGGACTGGGGAGAAGCGCTGCGCCCCGCCGCTCCAGTGAGAACACGGGAGGGAAGGATCCCTTAACCCAGGGCACCGTGTCCGGCGCAGGAGCCCGGGTGTGGGTGGGGCGTGGGCCCGCTGGCCCCGCCCTCCGCAGCCATGGGCCCCCCCGCGCGCTCGGGGCCGGAACCCGCTCGCGGGCCGGTCGCCTGACACGGTGGGTCCGCACCTCGCTGAGCGAAACGCGGGTAAGGTCCCACCGTGTCGTTTTAAAGGAGTACCGCGTGTTCCGTGTGCACAGGAAGCCTGGACCGCCAAAGCCGTTAACAGAGAGAGGCGTGTCTCCACGCCGTCCACACCCTGCGGCCCGTGCGGCGTCCGCCCAGTGCGCACGCGCCCCTCCGCGTCGGCCCCCGCAGGCGCGGCGAATCGAGCGTCGAGCAGGGCAGAGGGTGGCTCGGAGGGCCGAGCGGTCTTGCCCCCGCGCGCTGCCGGAGCCCGCAACGGTCGGCGACCCCGGCGGATCCGAGGCGTGGCTGGGCGCGGGAGCGGCTCTGCCGGGACTCGAAGAAACGCGAGTACGCTTGGGGCGCCGGGGACAAGAGCCCAGTCGAGACCTGGGAGAGTCGGTGCGGGACGCGCGTGTGCGGCCTGCGGCCGAGCTGGGGTCGGGGGCGTCCGGGTGCTGCCCGAACAGGGGGCGGCGCCCGGGCAGTGCAGCCTGCGGGAGAGAAAGGGAGTCGCAGGAAGAGGAGTGGGGGCCTCCCGGGTAGATGAGGTCTCTGGAGAGAAGGGAGGTGCTCAGGGCAGGTGCAGCTTCAGGGAGGGAACGGGGGCATCCGGGGTGGATGTAGCCTTGAGAGAAGTGGAGCTCAAGGGAAGATGAAGCCTCGGGGAGGAAACGGGGGCGCCTGGGTGCAGATGCACCCTCGGGGTGAGAAAGGGGGCGCCCAGGGGATGGTGAAGCCACAAGGAGGGATGGGAGAGAGGTGCTTGGGGCGGATGAGGAGGCTCTGAGGCTGAGACGGTCGAGGTCACCGGGCTGTAAGCTGGCCACACTGCCCAGGTGGGGAGGGGCAGGGGAGGCCATCTCATTAACAGCGGCCTCCCTCCCAGGAAGGCCCTCCAGGTGTTCGTGGAATGAGTTGTTGAATGAGTGTTCAGTCCTGGGATTCCTGAATTCCCGTCTTGGTTGGCTGCAGGTGCCATCCTGACTTTCTCAGCGACCCCACAAGGTGGTTTTCCCTGGTGCATTTGGGGTCCTTTTCTCAGCCTCTTGTGGGCCTTCAGGGTTGCCCTCCTCCCGCCGCGCCCCCCCCCCATTTACTGATGACAGCTCTTCCCCTCTTTTCCAGGGTGTCCTCCCAGCCTGCTTTTCTACAAGATGTTGGGGTTTTTGCAGCGCCCTGTGGTGGTGACGGCTGACATCAACTTGAACATCGTGGCTCTGACTGCGGTGGGGTTGCTGAGCCGACTGTGGCGACTGGCCTATCCAAGGGCTGTGGTGTAAGCCAAACAGCTCCACTCAGGGTGAACCGGATGGAATTGTAGTTTGTTCAGTGTGCCAGTGACAGGAGGTGCCTTTTTAAACAGTGTAAATGGGAGAGTAAAATTCTGGGCTTCTTGGTGATGGATGTTTTGGGCAGTTAGAGGAGAGACCAGTTTGTCCCCAGGACAGCCCCTGCAGAGTCCACTTGTTCGATCTTGCCCTGAAGGTCTGTAGCAGGTGCGGTAGCCTTAGGTGACCATTTAAAATCTGGAGAGTGGAAGGTGGAAGATTGAGGAATTTGAAAGTGAGTCCTCATTGACCTTAGAGTGTGTTCTTTGTCATAATGGGAAATGATTGCTGTTGTTATTAAAGGGCTGTTTGTTATCTGATTAATACATGTGTGCTTTTTCATTTAACTTTTTATTATGGAAAACACCAAGCATATTAAAGTAGGGAGAAGAGTATAATGACCCCCAACCAATGTATTCACCACCTGGGTTTTTTTTTAATAATTTTTTTATTTATTTATTTTTTCCCCCAAAGCCCCAGTAGATAGTTGTATGTCATAGTTGCACATCCTTCTAGTTGCTGTATGTGGGACGCGGCCTCAGCATGGCCGGAGAAGCCGTGCGTCGGTGCATGCCCGGGATCCGAACCCTGGGCCGCCAGCAGCAGAGCGCACGCACTTAACCGCTAAGCCACGGGGCCGGGCCGCACCACCTGGGTTTAACAGTTATCAGCTCATAGCCAGCCTCCTCCCTGCAGTGGATTTTTTTGAAGCAAATTACAGATGTTATGTTTCATTCATAAATAATTCAGTATATATCTCTAAAAGGTCAGGATTTTTTAAAGCCACATGACCACAGTAGCATTATCAAGCCTAGGAAGTAGATAGCAGTTCCTTCGTGTCGTCGAATGTCCCTGGTTGTCTGAAAACGTTTTGTTGGGGTTGGTTCCTACACGTCTCCCTCTTACACCTGCGACTGTTTCGTTGGGTCACCAGCGCTGGTTCTGACTCTTAGCCACGGACATGCTGGCGGATGGGGGATTAGCCTCGTGTCCATGAGGCCTTTTGGTGGGCTGGGTGACAGTACACCCTTAATCAAAAACTAGAGAGACTTGGGGCCGGCACGGTGGCGCAAGCGGTTAAGTGCGTGCACTCTGTTGCGGCTGCCCGGGGTTCGCCGGTTGGGATCCCGGGCGCGCACCCACGCACCACTTATTGAGCCACGCTGTGGCGGCGTCCCATATAAAGTGGAGGAAGATGGGCACGGATGGTAGCCCAGGGCCAGTCTGCCTCAGCAAAAAGAGGAGGATTGGCAGATGTTAGCTCAGGGCCGATCTTCCTCACCTAAGGAAAAAAAAAAAAAAACTAGAGAAACAGAATTGGTGTCAGGGAGGCCTCCTGTGTGCCCGCTGTTCCTGGTGAAACTCCCCCCATCCTGATGGATGGATGATGCTATACATGTGTCTTAGTATTTGGGGACGCACTGTGGTTGGGGCATCACTCCCTAAGGTCGTTTGGAAACACAGGTGTGCATTTACCCTTGCACCTTTTGTTTACAGCTCAATTTCTAGTTGAGTATGGTGTGGGTTTGCTTTTCAGTTTTGATGAAGTATACTATGGGCAGTACATCTCTTTCTACATGAAGCGGATCTTCTTTTTGGATGGCAGTGGACCGCCGTTTGGCCACATGCTGCTGGCCTTGGGAGGTAGGATTCACCAGTAAAGAAGTAGCCCTTTAACCTTGTAAGTGAAACTTCTTGAGGGAGAAGCCACATCATCTTAATTCTTTTATCATGGTTTCCCTATTGCCTGCCACAGTTTGGCACTCCAGCAGTATTTGCTGAATGGGATAGATCCTGATTAATCTTCTGTTTTAGGTTATTTAGGAGGATTCGATGGTAACTTTTTGTGGAACAGAATTGGAGCAGGTAAAAGATCATTTTAATTTCCTTTATTTGCATATATTAGAATGGAGAGGTAGTGGCTTTTGTGGGGATTAACAGCTGCGTTGATTAATCTGAGTCCAGGGTATGATAAGTTATTTTACAAGTGAAAGACTTTCCAAAAGTCTGGTAAATATCTTAGTGTTAACAGTAATTATTTTATCCCTAGTTTGTGCACACAGCACACTCTTTACATGGCATCTAATCACAGTTATCTTTTGTATGTATAAATTTTGCGTGTTGCCACATGTTTTTGGAGATGGGGGGGTAAATTTATAAGTAAAGCATTAACTAATTTCAGAATCCTTAGTTATCATTCCTGTGCTTAATGAGAGCTGGTCCTTGACTACGTAAAGCTAATGTCACTTGCACACCCAGTTTCTGACGTGGTCCTCAGTCTTGTAAACTTGTGTTTTAGAGTCTATGAACATGATGCTCCATTTGAAAGCACACCTGCAGTATATGAAGGTGGTGTGTGCATGGTGCGCTCAGCTCTGCTGTGGTTGCTTTTCCAGAATACAGCAGCAACGTGCCTGTGTGGTCTTTGCGCCTGCTGCCAGCCCTCGCAGGGGCCCTGTCGGTCCCCATGGCCTACCAGATTTTGTGGGAGCTCCGCTTTTCTCATTGTGCCGCCATGGGAGCTGCTCTGCTGATGCTTATTGGTAAGACCTGGGCCTCTGCCTGCTTTGGTGTGGCACAGGGAAGAACCGAGCGTGGCCTTTGTTACATTTCAGTGTGCGGCCCAGGAGAGTGCATGGGTTTAGTGGATGTGCTGTGGCATCTTATATTCACAGGACAGATGGAAGCACATCCAGTTCATCCAGAGGTGACTCTGGGACTCACGCCACCCCCAGGCTGTGGGATTGTGGAGCTGTATGGTCAGACTTGAATGGTCTGGAGGTGTGGCCATATAAATCGGGGCTGCCCAGAGAGTGCTCCTAGATACGTTGTGAGCACCTTCACCTCCAGCCTAGTCTGTCACTAAAGTATAACCTCTTGTTCCACCACCTCCGGGGCCTCGACCAATTGAGATGGACTCGGGTTAATGGGTATTCCTCAAAAAGGGTCTTTCAGCCCAGATTTATGAACAAATGAAATTAAATCAGATGAAAAGTTAGACTAGAAAATAAAATGAATTTGTGTTTATTAAGTGATGACTCTAATTGAGGCCCTGTGCCAATCTAATGTTATAACATTCATGGTGGCCCTAAAGTCAGTATTACTTCTGCAGGTGAGAAAAATAAAGACTCACAAAAGTTCAGTGACTTGCCCAAGGTCACAAAGGTCTCGGTAGGCGTGAGAGACACGTACAAATGCTTTTGTGGTTCTGGAGTGTGTCCCCTCCAAGCCACCCCTGTTCTGAACTTCCCTCCTTCACATTATGTGACCCTGGAATGTATCCTTTTGTGTGAGTGTTTTTATCTTTATACATTTGCCCTTGCTGCCTTACAACTGACATAACGTATCATCTTTCTAACAGAGAATGCTCTGATCACTCAGTCAAGGCTAATGCTTTTGGAATCAGTGTTGATATTTTTTAACCTCTTGGCCGTGCTGTCCTACCTGAAGTTCTCCAACTGCCAGAAACACAGGTATGGAAGACGGGACACGCCCTCCTTGTTGATGAGAAGGGTCTTGGTGGTTTGTTGACCTGGGAACGTCTGATATCTTTCGTTTTGGGGAGCTGCTCGCTAACTATCTTGCGGTCACCTAGATTGGCCCTTGGCTCATGACTTCATAAATACACCCTCAGTTTTCTATAACTTAAAATAACTGGAAAAACATTCTGGCCAAAAAGAAGAATTCTGCCGGGACTGATGTTTTGGGAGATAAGGATTCCCTTTTCTTATACCTGAAGCCGGGTACCACCAGCCGACCCCGAGAGAGCTCTGAGACGCATGGCCTCTGCTTACATTCGGGCAGTGCGTGGTGAGCTGTTCCCAGCTCTGCTCTCTGCTTCGCCCAGGCCCTTCTCTCCGAGCTGGTGGTTCTGGCTGGTGCTGACGGGCGTGGCCTGCTCCTGTGCGGTTGGGTGAGTTTGCTCTGTGGGTCTGGGCCGGGGGTGCATCCTCCCTGTGCTGTATCTCATTTTAACTTCCTCTCCATCGTGTCTTTGTAGCATCAAATACATGGGTGTTTTCACGTACTTGCTTGTGCTCGGAGTGGCTGCCGTCCACGCCTGGCACCTGATAGGAGACCAGACTTTGTCAAATGTAGGTGCCAATGTTGAGTGTGGCATGAGGGTGGCCCGCGTGGGTGTGCGGAGGGAGAGGTGACGGGGGCATTTGGTGAAAAGGCTCCAGAAGAAGGTGGGCCTGGGCGGGCCTCCCCGTCCACGTCTGCCTGAGAGGTTGGAGTTTCTGCCGCTCACTCTCTCAGAGCCTGCCCTGTCTGATGGGCATTTCCGTGTAACAGGAAGTGAGCGTTCCTCCATCTTCTGGCAGGTCTGTGTGCTCTGTCACCTGCTCGCCCGGGCAGTAGCTCTGTTGGTCATCCCGGTCATCATGTACTTGCTCTTCTTCTACGTCCACTTGGTTCTGCTCTGCCGCTCTGGGCCCCACGACCAGATCATGTCCAGTGCTTTCCAAGCCAGCTTGGAGGTAAGAGGAATGCCACGGCTGTCTTAGAAAGAGGACGATACTCGACTCAAAGTTTTCATATGTAAACGCCATCAAGTGAGCATTGGGGAAAAAGTCAAATCAAGAAATGAGGAATCCACTTCAGTGTTTTAAACTGATTCTGAGTATGCTGATGGTATGGAAATAAATGGAGGGGTTCGCTCTCTTCAGACAGACTGCTCTTCAATGCTGGCTCTGTCGACGGCCAGTTCTGCGTGTCGGGGCAAATTTCCTAACTCAGCCACGTCAGTTTTCTTGTCTCTTAGACAGACATAATTCCTCTTACACGGGATGCCTGTGAGAGCTGAGGTGTGTGTGGAGGCTCAGCTGGGCGCCTGCCCCGGAGGCAGAGTCCGTGGAAGCTGCAATCGTGATTATGTGATGTGATACGACAGGATTGTGTCATGCATGACTGTCGCTAGTTATGTAGTGGTCACTGCCACCAGCCAGGAAACGCCCCCCGACGGAGGAGCGGCTGTCAGGTGAGTGTAGTCTGCTGTCTCTCTCACTTGGCCCCTTTCTGCTTTGTCTCAGGGAGGGCTGGCTCGCATCACGCAGGGCCAGCCCCTGGAGGTGGCCTACGGCTCCCAGGTCACCCTGAGGAACGTCTTTGGCAAACCTGTGCCCTGCTGGCTTCATTCCCACCAGAACACCTACCCCATGATGTAAGGAAAGTGACGGTTTTAATTTGAAGATTATACAATGTTTGGTTTTTTCACATTTTTGCCACTACCAGCTTTCACTTTAAATGAAGAAGTCGGGGCTGGCCTGGTGGCGTAGTGGTTAAGTTTGCGTGCTCCACTTCGGCGGCCCGAGTTCACAGGTTTGATTATCCTGGGTGCGGACCTACGCACCGCTTATCAAGCCATGCTGTGGCAGGTGTCCCACATAAAAAACAGAGGAAGATGGGCGTGGATGTTAGCTCAGTGACAGTCTTGCTCACCAAAAATTAAATAAATAAATGAAGAAGTTGAGAGACAGAAAGAAATGGAGCTCTCAGATCCTGATTAGCAACGAGTCTTGTCGTTCCTGTGTGTAAAACAGTTGGAGGGGCTTGCTGAGCAGAAGGCCCTCGCACTCCCCCACGTCTGCCGTGCGACCCCCACACACGGGGCGCCCTCTCCTGGCTCGGGTGCTGCTCAGCGTCATGTCTTCTAGCCCCTCTTAGATTTAAGCTTATCTCTTTTATCCTGTTTTCTCCTAAATGCCTTGCTAGGCAGTGTTTGTAGGAACCTTGGGAGAAGGGCCCATGGGCCACCTCGCCAGCCCACTCGCAGGTACAGCTCTTTGTTGGCTCCTTCACGCAGATACGAGAATGGCCGCGGCAGCTCCCACCAGCAGCAGGTGACCTGTTACCCCTTCAAGGATGTCAATAACTGGTGGATTGTGAAGGATCCCGGGAGGTGAGGACAGAACTAGACTCCCGCACGGAGCTCCCCTCTTGGCCTTGCTGGCCGGGGCCCTGGGCTAGTCCCTCCCTCCCCCTCCCAGCTCTGAGACTGGCTCTGTGCTGATGGCCTGCGGTCAGGGGTTAGGTGGTTCCTCAGTGAACTGCCTGCCCTGTAACTCTTCCTGGGGTTGTCCAGATGGGTCCCAACTCTCCTTCTCCACCTCCACTCCCTCTCCCCTCCGTACAAAACAAGGATCCCTCTCTCAGAGGCAGCCCCTTGCTCAGGCCTCTCAGATGGAGGTCTCCCTCACTCTCCCTCCCCACCTCCAGTCCATCAGCTTGTCCTAGTGATTTCCTCCAAAGGAGATCTCGAACCATCCGGGTCTCCGTCTCCACCACCTCCTGTCTTCCCCTGACAGTCTGTTTCCACGCTGCGTGCCCCACCCCCTGCCGTGGTCTTTTGAAACATAACTTAGGTTCAGGTCACCCTCCTCTTCACTCCCTGCCAAGCTTCTGTTGCCCCTCACGGTGGCCTGCAGGCCCACGAGGTCGGCCCTGGCCACCGCCTCCTTCCTGCCGCCTCCTACTCAGCACTCACTGCCTCTGATTTCTAAACCCTGCCGTGGGCTGTGCATGTGCTGTTCCCTCAGCCTGGAACCATCCTGCCTGTGGCTCCTTCTTACTTAAGACTCGAATGTCAGCTGTCTAGGAGGCTGCCTGACCGCCCTCCAGGGCTCCATGCCCCCTCTCTGTCCCTGTGCTGTTGTCTCCCTCATATCCATAGTCGTACAGCTCCTGACTGTGGATCTGTGTGCTCTCGTGTTCACTGTTCTTTCCATGTAAACTGCAGTAACGTGAGGGCAGCAGGCCACCCCGCTCAGCACCCCGCCTGGTGTTGGGACCCAGTAGGGCCTTAGGCGCTTTCATTGAGTGAATAGTGAACCAGAGAGCCTGTCTGTTAGAAGGATTTCTGGGCAGGCGTGTTTATCACTGGCATTCGTAGACAAACTGAAAAGTGATCATGGCACACGGGACCGTGTTCGGAAGCTTGAAAGGTGACCTTAGGTTTCAGAAACGAGTTAAATAAAGCCTGTGTGTTTTGTTTCTACACGAGTTCACCTCATCTAAGGTGCAAATTGATTGGCAGCTGCATGATTCCAGACTGCCCCCATTATGAGAACCCAGAGCCCTTGCCGCCCCGGTGAACGTGGTTATTTTGCGAGGGCACCGTCCAGCCGGCGCCGTGTCTTCCAGGCATCAGCTGGTGGTAAATGACCCGCCGAGGCCCGTGCGGCACGGAGACGTCGTGCAGCTGGTGCACGGCATGACCACCCGCTTCCTGAACACGTGAGTCCCCGGACACTTGCCTCTGGTTCTCGTCCCAGGAGAGCTCACCGCCTCTGGTCTCTCCCTCCCGGGGTGGAGCAGTGCTGTCATCTGCACTCTGCGTCGGGGGGGCAGCAGTAGAGCTGCAGGTGAGTCTGGTGAGACGGAAGCACCTAATCCATCCCACAGCAGGAGGCCCGGGAGCTTGGGGACACGCGGTTGGTGACCCGGAGAGTACTAGAGTGCTTGCCACATCGAATGACGTGTGGCCGCCTTCCACAAAGTGGTACCCTCCGAAGTACGGGTGTGTCCAGAAGGACGTAAGTTGAGGGATACTTAGAGCAGGAAGGATCGCTGCGTGTTGGCTCTTGGTCCTTACCTGACTTGATCTCTGAGTGGCCTCTGCATATTGACATACCGCGTGGCGTCTGTGCTCCCTCCACCCAGCTCTCAGGTCATCCGTGGGGTCTTAATGACTCCCACATTTGGGCCTCAAACGCCACGGCTCTCTGGGGTGCTGACAGGCCCCTGGCCTCTGGCCTGCTTCTCCCTGGAGAAAACCCAGTTGCTCAGCCGTCACCGTTGATTCTTCCCTGTCCTCTCCCATTCCACATTTACTCCATCAGGAAGTCCTGGCGTCTCGACCTTCGGAACTGACCCCAGATAAGGTCACTTCTTCCCGCTCCCAGGTCCCAGTCCAGGCCCCGTCCCCTTCGCCCTGTGCTGTTGGAACCGTGCCCTTGACCTCCTGTCCCTGCCCTCCTCACACGTTAGCCCACGGCCCCCTTTGAGGAGACCCACCATCTACTCACATCGCTTCTCTGCAGAAAGCCCTCCAGTGACTTCCACAGTGTGACTACCACACTCAAAGTAACGTCCCCACCTCTCCCCCCGCTGCAGGCCCCTGAGGACCCAGCCCCTGGGGACCCCTTGGTGACCTTCATTCCAGTCACCCTCGCCTTTACACTATCTCTGAAACAGCCAAGTGCAGCCTCCTTGGGGCCTTCATACTGGGGCTCTGTCTACCTTGAATGTTCTTCGACTCAGGTCCTCCATGGCCCACTGACTCACTTTCTTCAGGTGTCAGCTGAAATGTCCTCTCCTGGAAATGCATTTCTTGAGGGCTGTCCCTACCATTTCTGTTTTATTGGTAGTGCTCACACAGCCTGGGCTCTCTGGTCCATCAGCGCAATGGTCTGCTTCCCAGGGGTGAGGGGGTCCTTTTGCTCACCGTGGGGTCTGCAGCTCCTCCCAGTGCCTGGTGCGTGGTGTGATAAAGCGTGATTACTGCGTGAGTGGGGAGGGGAGGTGGTGTCTCTGGATGTCTGAGGTGGGCGTCACAGTGGGCACCTGGTCTTCCAACAATAGTCTTGGTGCCTCAGCCATTTCCGAGTCCTGGCCGTCAGGGCCATCAGCACATGGCTGTGCTCTTGGGACAGCAGG
The DNA here is from genome assembly GCF_057802395.1 of Ceratotherium simum simum. Classification (NCBI taxonomy): domain Eukaryota; kingdom Metazoa; phylum Chordata; class Mammalia; order Perissodactyla; family Rhinocerotidae; genus Ceratotherium; species Ceratotherium simum. The sequence goes on along the minus strand of NC_141928.1, from coordinate 5,805,209 downwards.
CACCGTCCTCTGAGACTCGTTTTATCCTCTGAAAGTGGAGTGGCGAGACCTGTGCAGTTGGGACTGACGTCTGTGAGATTCCACGTCGTGTGGACTTCCCCCTAGAAATGTGGTTATTGCAGAGTCGCTGCCTTGTCGGGTCTCCTTCCTCCCCAGGCCCTGAGGTGGCACATCCTTGGGGAGTGGCAACTAGGAGACCTGGTCGTCCTTTAAGGCTGAGCCAGCCTTGTTTCTGAAAAGCAGCTCTTCCCCTCAGAGAAATAGTGGATGCCTTTCAGAGGAGTGGGGGCATTCCCTGTGCAAACACCGTTTGGTTTTCCAGGCACGACGTCGCGGCTCCCCTGAGCCCCCACTCGCAGGAGGTCTCCTGCTACGTCGACTACAACATCTCCATGCCCGCCCAGAACCTCTGGAGGCTGGTGAGTGCCCCCTGGGAATGGGGTCGTGATGGCCGTCAGCAACGCGCACTTTCTAACACAGATGTTCAAAACTGCCGTTGACAATGATTCTGATTCAGGTGTAGAGTGAGGTAAGTGATTTCTAGTCATAAAGCGTCATAGGTGTCATCACAGGGAACAGACTTCCTCTTCTGTGGATGTGAGAATCTGGGTGGTTGTCCTGTATCAGAGGGACGAGTTTACAGAACGATTGGTAAAGGCTCCGTGCTGGGCTCTGTGTGGCTCACGTGGCTCTGCCAGGCGATGGTTCCCTCTGACTTGGTCACTTGGTCAGTCTGAAGATCGGGTCACTGAACACACAGGGTCGGGGGCTCCGGCCACCCTCTCTCGACCAGGGGAGCCTCTCTTGTGAACTCTTGCCTGATATTAACAAGTGTCCTTGCACAGGATTTCCCTAGGGAGAGGCTTGGCCCTCCAGTGGGGGGATTCCACAGGACTGCCCTGTCCTGAGGCAGCTGGGTCTGTGGTCACCTTCCTCGGAGTGACCAGGGGAACCTGCTCCCCTTATGGAATCACTCTCGCTCTTCAGGGCTGCACACAGCATCCTGGGGAAGGTAGCAGGAGGGAAGGGTTCTGTTACTGGGCCACGGCACCGTCTGTGAATTCAAGGACGTGAGTGTGAAATACGGCTGCAGTCCAGTGGTTGCAGTAATGCCCTGGGGTCATCTCTGTGAGAGTCTGACTCTCCTTCCAGCCTCCAACTGGCTACAGCAGCTCCCCACTTAACACTAGCCACCCCTCACACCCCATTTTAGTTCTTATACTGTGAAAGACCTATCAGCCTCATGCAGTGCCACTGGGAGGCCCTCACAGCAAAGCCAGGGGTCTGCAGGACTGGCTTTCCATTTTTGTGCACAGCAGCACATCTGCCTCCATTTTGCCTTCTCTGTGCTACAGATGTGTGTACATTCTGCTTCTCCATCCTCTCTGACGTCCGCGCCTTGAAGCGTGTTGTTTGTACCTGCTCCTTGTCATCGGAGCTCTCCTGACAGAATTTCTGCTGAAGGTCCCGCCCACTCCCCTTGCTGCTGCCAGCTTACTGCTGATCCCTTTCCTCCTCCTCCCCCTCAGTCCCTGCTGGTGGTGCCTGTGGCCCCACACCCACATTTCCAGGAGCTGAGGAACTAGCTCACGGAACAAGCAGGGAGGACAGCTGAGCGCAGCGTGTGCCTCCTTTCTGCCCCGCCTTGCCCCTTGGGTTCTCCGGTTCTCGTCAGCAGCTACATGACCTCACGGGGTCATCGTGAGGCTGCGATGAGCTAAGATACAGCAGTGCCAGCTGTTCTTCAGATGTTAGGTTCTTTATTACCCAGTATCAGGAGTCCCCTCTAAGGACATCTTTCAGGGACAGTCTCTATCCTTCATTTGTGCCGTCTTTGCATCTGCCAGATAAGGACTAAGAATGTTCGGTTTGGGGTCGAGCCCTGAGCCCTGTCGGTGATCAGGCACGTAGGGAGGAGCATCAGGCTGTTAAGTCTCCGCTCTGAAGCCTCTGTCTGCTGCCTTGAAGGAGAGCGGTGTGCTCTCCCATACACCCTCACACCAGCGTCCTGTGCACGGTTGTTGGGAAGAATGTCGCCGTGCCATCCAGGATCTGCCCATTAGCTCCCCTCGGGGGCTTGTCTCCTTATATCAGACCAAGTCGATTTCATTGTTTGATGACTGGGCTTCATTCTTACATTTAAGGAAATTTGAAAAAGGAGGAGATAATTGACAAGATCTGCTTTTACAGGAGATTGTGAACAGAGAATCCAGTACGGACGTTTGGAAGACCATCTTGTCAGAGGTTCGCTTCGTGCATGTGAACACGTCCGCCATCTTGAAGGTAAAGGAGCGCTACTTTTCGGCTTGGCCTCTCTTAAGCTGGGCTCACAAAATCCATTTATGGAACTCTTCAGGCTAACTGGGCTCTAAAGCAGGCCGGACGTTTGGTTCAAGTCATTGCTGGTTTACACTGAGGAGGGAGGTCTTTATAACTTCCCGGAACTGGGTCCTAACATGAGCTCCCATGGAGGAGAGTCTGCCACCTTGGATGGCTGCTGACAGAGTGACTGGGTGGGGGCTCCCCGTCCAGCCTGGGGGTGAGCCGGGGACTCGGGCTTCCCCATCACACCCCTTTATTTTCCTCGGTTTTGCTAGCTGAGTGGGGCGCACCTCCCCGACTGGGGCTTTTGGCAGCTGGAGGTCGTCGGGGAGAAGCTGTCCCCGGGCTACCACGAGAGCATGGTGTGGAACGTGGAGGAGCACCGGTATGGCAAAAGTGAGTCCAGTCCGCCTGGCCATCGTGCTCCCAGTCGCGTGGAACTTTAGTAAGACGCCAACACTAAGCCCTCGTTTTGGTGGGAAGTGGACACATTTTCCACGCTCTGTCGCAGACGCTCTCCTTCGCTCTGCTTAGCTGAGGCTGTAAATGACTGAAGCTGTTCTTCTGAGGTGTCTTGGGAAGGCAGTGCATGCTGAGCTTCCTGAGAGTCCAGAGATCCTGATTTGATGGGGTTGTGTTGCGTATGGGGGAAAACTAAGGGGAATGATGTGGTTTGATGGAATCGTTGTGGGTTGTTTGAAAAGCCAGGAAGTCAGCTTTTTACCGAGCTGACAGCTTCTGTTGTGAGCTCCCTGACCTTACTCTACTCGTGTTCTTTTGGGTTCTGGTATGTTCTGTCAGGCCAGGAACAGAAGGAGAGAGAAGTGGAGCTGCACTCACCTACTCAGATGGACCTCAGCAGAAACCTGAGCTTCATGGCCAGATTCTCGGAGCTGCAGGTGACTTTGCTCGGTGGGAGCTGGCTGCCCGCCACAGAAAGCACTGTGGTCTGTAGAGTTTTTACCTCCCCAGCGTCAGTCTTTAGGGGGGACGTGACTCAGTGTAAAGGAGCAGTTCCCTCTGTCCACTGTGAGGACACGCACGGCACTCTCTGTCCTGTGTCTTGTGGCTCTGCAGGCAGGAATAGTCAGGAACCGAGGAGATTCTGCAGCAGTGTAACATTGCCATGTTGCCACCGTATGTTTTGAGGCCCCCCAGGTCAGGTCGCAGTGGGCCAAGGTCAACATGATGGAGTGCTAGAGAAGTCAGAACCAGAAACTCGGTCCCAAATCTAAAACTGCCCTTCACACCAAGTCCAGTCACTGAATCCCCAGACGAAGCAACTAGAGCCCCTGGGGTGGGCACCTCCCGGGGCCCCCGACGGCTTAGAATTCAGGTCTCCTGACCAGCGTGCCCATGTCACGCTGCCTCTGCTGGGTGATCCCAGCGACCTTGAGGGTGGACACCCTACATGAAAGGAGCGGCAGTTTATTCTGGCTCCTCTGACAGAGGGGAGAGAGTGAAGGGAAGACAGCGTCTGGCTGTGCATTTGACTCTGGCCCTGGCTTTATCGCAGTGGAGGATGCTGACGGTGAGAAGTGACGACTCAGAACACAAGTACAGCTCCACGCCACTCGACTGGGTCACCCTGGACACCAACATCGCCTACTGGCTGCACCCCACGACCAGCGTAAGCCAAGCCTCGGTGCCAGCTGCAGTCAGAGTGCCTTGCGCCCCGATGTGCCTCTGGCACTCAGAGCAGCCTGTGCCTCCTACGAAGTCCAGCTTTCTCCAGAGCTCTTCTAACAGAGCCTGGCTGGCTTTTGTCTAAATGCCCATCAGATGCCAGGGAGGAAGGTTCTAGCATGTCTGTATGTCAGGGGAAACCAGGCTTTACTGCTTTTGTGGGAGCGCATTGTTGCGCTTCTGGCAAAAGTAGTTTTTAAAATATTCCTGCTTTATTTTCTGCACGGTACCCAGCGTCTGGGCCTGTCATGCTTTGTTTACGTGCATGTTGTCTCTTCACCCAGGAGAACGAGCACGGCCCTGGAGCTGGCATGTCGTCAGCGCTCAGTAATTATTCGCTGTAATTATTCCTTCCCACCCGAGGGGACTCGAGAGCGCGCTCCTGGGGAAGCAGGGTCTGAGATGAAAGCTCGTGTGTGGGGCAGGCCCCGGGAGTTCATCCTTCGCTCCGTGTAGCTCTGTGTTAGTCCCTCTGTGAACAGCTCTGTCATTAAAGAAACGTCCCGTCTACTCCCAGTTTTCAGTTTCAGCTCACAAAGTTGAAATGGTAGTAATTGTCTAGAAACCTGTTGGGAACAGGTCCGCCCGTCTTCGCGGTCAGGGTGGAGGATACTAGAGTGTCCTGTGTTTATGCTTTGCTGCAGCCTGGCACGCACTCAGGCGTCTTCACTTGGCCCTTCCCTCCGAGGGGCCCAGCGCCGACGGTGTCTCCCTGTGCCCCTCCAGGCTCAGATCCACCTGCTTGGGAACATCGTGATCTGGGCTTCGGCCAGCCTCGCCACGGTGGTGTACACTCTGCTCCTCTTCTGGTACCTGCTCAGACGCCGGAGGAATATCTGTGACCTCCCTGAGGGTTAGCGCAGCTTGCACATGGCTTGTTTTTACGCCTCTTCCTTCTGGTCGTGACAAGAGTGCATTGTGCCTCGGGTGACAGCCTAGCCTCACCAGGAACCTACACTTTAAGGCAACCTCTTTGTTTCTGCATTGAGGGAACTTAAATTATTCTTGTTGCCCCAGAAACAAAATGTTGCAATTCGGTTCCCACGTTGTGTTAGAGGCTTCTCCAGGGAAGTGAAGGTCACGGGCAGGGGTTGCTCCCTGACCCCAGGACAAGAGCACAGCCTTAATGCTGTGTTTCCTGCACCCTGGAAATGGCTGGATAGGACACAGTGGCCAGCAGGCGCTTAGTCAGGGGTGGTGGTCGTTTGTAAGTAACAGAAACCCACTTAAAACCTTCTTGAAACAGAAAAAGAATAAACATCTAGGGCTGGGGGGTGGGGGGACCTTCTCTCTGCCCGTCTCCAGGAGCTGGTCCGTTCTCTCCACTGACTCTCTGCTCCTCTAGGCAGGTGACCAGATATGGCCCCTTCACCACTCCCAGAGGAGTCAGACCCAACTTGGTATTCCCAGATGAGCTGGGGCCAGTGAGGAATCCAGTAGTGAGCATGCAGGGACTGGCCCACCAGGAGCTGAGATTTCTAGAGGAAAGGGATGATGAGGACTCAGGGTTGGGGGGAGCGGTAGAGAGAAGTCAGGAACTGAGAGCATGTGCACGTAACTTGAAGATGAGTAAGCCAGCTAGTTGGACTGGCAGAGAGCCTTTACAGATGGGGCCCAAGTCAGTAGCACTGGCTTGAGACGATCTTTGCCCCCAGATTCCTGGCTGCGCTGGGTGCTGGCCGGGGCCCTGTGTGCCGGTGGCTGGGCCGTGAACTACCTCCCCTTCTTCATGATGGAGAAGACGCTCTTCCTCTACCACTACTTGCCTGCGCTCACCTTCCAGATCCTCCTGCTGCCTGTGGTGCTGCAGCACGTCAGCGACCACCTGTGCAGGTACGGGGCCTTAGCGGCCACCCCTCAGGGCAGGGTCAAGGGAGTCATAAATGACGATTTCAGTGTGACGTGGAATGGGTTCAGGTCACAAAAGAGGCACAGAGAAGGCACCACAGGGTTCAGAGGACAAAGCTCAGGCTGGTTGGGAGATGAAAGCAACCGATGTGGATGGGGACCCGGAAGGGCGTTTGTGGCCTAGAGAACACCAGGAGCAAAGGCACGGAACAGGGCAATGCTGTGTGTTCTGGAACAGCCAGTGGTCATTGGCCGGATTGCATGGAGTGGGGCAAAGACAAACCAGAAAGCTTTGTAAAGTGGAGCGAGTTCTGGAGGCCGGAGCAAAGGGCCTGGACTCTTTGTTGGGTCGTCAGGAGCCTCAGATTATCTCAGGAGGGCTGTGATGTGATCACACGGGGTTTGGGGACAATACTCTGGCGTCCACGTTTAGACGGAGCAAAAGCTGTGGAGAATCTAGAATTAGACAAGTGAGGACGGTCGTCGCAGTGCGTCAGGCAGGATGTGATGAGGGCTGGTGACAAGTGGGGAGGAACAGAAAGGCCAGGGTAGGTGACTGAGTGGGTGACAGCTGCCAAGAGGATGTGCAGGTGGAGGTCACGGTGAGGAAGAGCCAGCCTCCCCCCTCCCGTGCTCTGCTCTGGCACCGCAGGTCCCAGCTCCAGAGGAGCCTCTTCCGCGCCCTGGTGGTGGCGTGGTACTCCTGCGCCTGCCACGTGTCTAACACGCTGTGCCCACTAACCTACGGGGACAAGTCGCTCTCACCCAGTGAACTCAGGGCGCTTCGCTGGAAGGACAGCTGGGACATCTTGATCCGAAAACACTAACAGGACATAGACACGGTGAAGGGGGTGGGGGCTGGGGTCAGGACACGTAGACTCGTCCTTTATGAATACGTTTACGTCTGACAAGCAGAGTGGCTCTAAGCTTGGTGGAGACTGGCCAGGCTCGGCAAGGATTCTCTTCTGGTTTCATTCTTGAAACAGCCCTCAGATAAGCACCTCACCTCCAGCAGTTTATTTCTTGTGTGCAATGAAGAACACGCCCTCTGTGTCCACTTGCTCCTAAGAGCCCTCTGAACTGGGACACGAGTGCTGAGGGGCTAGTGTGGGACTCTTGATGGAGAAAGGCAGGAAGGGAGCTGGCGGCGATGGGCAAGTTAGGGCTGACCCAGACAAGGCCCCAGTCTCGCCGACAGATGCGGGTGTTGAGTCTGGCCGACAGGCCTGGTCCTCCCTCCAGGCACCCGCTGGCCTGTCCCCAGTGAGGCCTTGAGGAATCGCCCTGAACAGTTAGTGTCACATCAGCTACTGGAACAACGAGCCTTTGCTGAGGCAGAGGTGGGGCCCTCTGGTGACTGAGGCAGGCCTGGGTCACTCCTCACAGTTGTGGCTCTCAGACACCCCACCACGGGATTTTGCTGATGTGTGAGGGAGTAGCATCTTCTGAGTCTAGGTCTGTGTCATCCATACATCTTGTCCTGAATTTGCTTTTTTAATGTAATTAAAAAGGAACAAATTGGCACTCAACGTTTGGTGTTATTTATTGATTCTCTTTCCAAAAGGGCACAGTAAGCCTGACAAAGCCGTCACAGTCATCAGAAACCAGCCACGGAGCTCAGCCTAGCTCAACTGATGTTATGTCTTGTGTAACTAGCTACCACTCGATAGAAAGAAACCAGAATTGCCCATGCAGTTAGCTGGTGGCAGTGGGAAAGGAACACTTGTAGAGGAACAGCCACCATGTGGGAGGGAAGACAAACCAGGATGACACAGATGCAGGTGTTTGCAGCCGGGGGCTCTGGGTGAGCACAGTGGCGGCTGGCTCTGGGCAGCAGAGTCCACTCGTGCCCCTCCATTCCAGCACACACCCTGGCCAGGGAGGGCATGGCCTGGACTGGCCCTGGGCCACACTAGGGACGGCCTGTCCACACAGCACCCTGGGCTCAGGGTCCTGTGTAGGACTGGGGACGCTGTGTGTGCCACCCTGCCTTCTACCCCACACACAGGAGCCAGACAGGCTCGGGCTGGATGAGCAGAGACTACGCCTTCTGTGTTTGATGCTAGTTAAGAAACGCTTGTTCCCCAAGGCTCCTTCCCCCACCCCGCCTTTGGAACACAGTCCGGGAGGAAGGAAACATGGCTCTCTGGCTCCTCCCACCTGTGCGTACCAGACGGATCACAGCCCACTGGTGGGTCGTGAAATTCGGTTAATAGGTCACAGCTAGAATGATGTTATGAAGTAGAATAAAACAGAAAACATTTGGACGTATAACATATGAAAAGGGAAAGTAGTATCTCTTCAAACTTTTGTTTAGGTATAAGTGCATGTATGAACCAGATACTAGAAAAAGTATCTCTCACTGTGGTTCACTGTTAAAAACACACCGAACAGCCAGTGTCCAGGCTGTTTCCTCAGTGTTCCCCAAAATACGTGACTTGCATTCCTCCTGGAAGCAAGTGTCACAGGCTTACCACACGCGGTGGCGTTTCTCAGTAACTTAGAGATGTAACCTGCCATCACGTGGGGAAGCAGGTGACGTCAGGAACGCCTGCCAATACCCTGCCAAATGGAGTCTGAACGACACGTCCAGTATCCCCACGTTAGTGAGGGACGCCTTGATCCTACCGCCACCCTGTCGTACTGGATGCTGAGCGAGGCGGTGGCTGCGTTTTTAGGGTCAGGCGGGCATCTCCAGGCCCAGACCCAGAACTCGTGTCTGGGGGGGACCTGCCTGGGAGGCAGACGCCCCACTCCTCAGTGGGGTCTGCTGCTGGACTCCAAGTGTGACCGTTTGCCAGAGGTCAGCACCCGGGGGTGGTCCCCTGGCTCAGGAAACGTCCTCTTGTAGCTCCGCCCGTTGGGCCCTCCGCGGTGCCATTTGCAGATGTCACCGTTCAGAATGTCCTGGATGTGCTGCACAATCAGGTTGATGGCAACTGCAGCAAAGACAGACAGGAGGGGTCAGCTGCTGCCACTCTCCACTGCCCCCACGAGGCCAGCTCACCGGCGGTGCCCACCCCAGGTGGCACCCTCCCCAGGCGGCACCCAGCCAGGAGGGCTGCCCACTCGTCAAAAGCCCGGCTGTTACTCGTGAAGCACAGGTCTTTCCACAGAGGCATCTGTCTGGTGCCAAGGTTCAGCAGACAGAAAAATGAGCACAAGAAGCCTTACTGGCTTGGTCTGCAAGGGTTTCTGTTAACTAAGAGCCTGGTTAAAATACTTTCTGCTAACAAGCGACTCCTTGTCCAACAGTTTTCACTATATATATATTTTTCCCACTAGCTTTACTGAGATGTAATTGACATACAATATGTCAGTTTAAGGTGTACAACATGTTAAATACATCTTTTAAGTATGTCTTAATCCTCTGCCACAAATGTGCACTGACAAGCCTCCTGCGCTGGGGGTTCTCAGGAACCGTGTGCAGATGGGGCAGCGGCTGCTTCGTGGCCCGGGAAGGCAGACGGGTCGGGGCAGCATGGCAGGCGGTTCTTACCCATATTGTCTACCCCTCGTGGGATTATCACATCAGCATACTTCTTCGTCTGCAAGGCAAAAAGGAGGGGCTCGTAAGGATCTGCCTGCCCCCCAAGCTAATTTCAGGTTGCTCTGGGCTAGATGCAATGGCAGGGAAGCAAGCCCAGGGTGCCTGGATGCCTGTCAAGGGTGAAACCGGGCAGAGTTGGGGTAACTATCAACCAGGTGTGAGAGACAGTGATCCAAGACGTGAGGCCACCGGAAGAAGCGGCATCTCTCCTGGCGCCTCTGAAGTGCTCACTCATCTCGCTCTTTTCCAAGACCACTGTTGTAGGGCACAGCCCTCTGTACTAACAGCTTCACTCACTGGGCCAGTGAGGTGTGTGCCTCCCACAACACACAACTGCCTTCCTCTGCAATCAGGAACCTTCCACAAGAACCCTGGAGGAGCGAGCAGGACAGGACACAGGGTCCTCGATCCTCTGACCACAGAGCTGTGCCTTGGGCAAGGGCTCCTGCGGTCCCTGCTTGCGTTTATTCACCATCCGCATGTTCCCACGCTGAGGAGCACTTACTCCCTCGGGCACTCTGCTGGGTAAGGGCAGGTAGAGAGACAGCAGGAGGTGCACGGCTGCCCAGAAGGGGTCCCAACCAGATGCAGCACACCTGAATCAGGCAGAGTAGAGGGAGGGGAGAGAGGAAACGGCCTGCACGGTGGGACAGACCTGCGAACCATTTGGTGTTGCTGGCATGTGGACGTGGGCCAAGTCACTGGCAGGGACTGAGTCCTGGGGACAGCTGTGTCTGCCGGCAGTGGAGACCCACAGAAGACATGAGCGCAACAGAGCCAGGGCTGGCTTCCTCTGGGTTTGCCCACTCTGGGGGGTGCAGACACGGGGCTGAGGGGCAGGAGAGCTGGAGCCCCGCAAGGAGCTGACAGAGGTCCTAACTGCAGGGACGGGGGAGGGACATGGCTGGCTCGGCTCGGCTCCGTCACACTCAGCGTGTGGCCACACGTAAAGGGGGAGGGGAGGGAGATCAAGGATGGGGCTCAGGGCGAGGACGGTGCTGCCTCCACACAGGGTCACCAAGTCAGATTTGGTGTCCAGAGTTTTACTGCAAACTACCTACTTTGCCAAATGTCTTTCTGTAAATAAGAGAGACTGTAACAAGTTACTTTTCTAATTATTTCCCAGAAACTTTAGAGAACATGAATGTAAAATAAAAAATGCTTCCTTTAAATAGCAGCAGATAGAACTCGTTTGTCCCACTTATCTAAACTAAGGTTCCAATTCCTTTGTGCTGTATTTTTACCTTTAAAAAGCAAAATATTGTTACACTTCCCTTTAAAACACTCCAATTTGAGTAGAGCCACAAGTCCTATCTAGTTAGAAACGTAAGATGGAGGAAGACAGATGGCTACACAACAGTGAATTCCTTCTCTCTGCAAGCCAACTGGACCTCAGAGTGCCAGCCAGAAGCAGCCCGGAGAAACACATGGTGTGGATGAGGCAAGGACCTACTATGCGCCAGACACCATTTCTGGAGTGCAGACAAAGATCTTTGTCCTTGTGGCGTTTACCAGTGTAAGGAGAGATAAGCAAAATACAGGTCGGTCAGATGACCACAAGTGCTCTGGAGAAACAGAAATCAGACAGGCCGGGAGCGGAGGGTCTTTGGGGTTACACTGGGGAGGCAACACAGGCGATCTGGGTGAGGGCCCGAAGCAGGGAGGCGGTGAGCCGGTGTACACTCGGGAACGCTGGCTTCTCTAGGCAGAGGGAGGGGCAAGCACAGAGAACACCGGGAGCTGAGAACCACTCCCTGGGCACTGGGGTACGATAAGCGGAATTCTCCGTTTCTAAGTCAGACCACGTTCATCCACAAGTCAGCTCACACAGAGCAGGCACCATGTGTCTTTCTGAAAAGGGAGGAGAGCCATTCCCACGGAAGCAAAGGGCAGGTACCGGGAGGCAGAACTCCTCGAAGGCTGGCTTGACGAAGGTGGTGTACTGGGTCAGGATCTGCTCCAGGTCCCTGCCACGGTGCACGTCCCGGAGAACTGCGACGACAGGAGCAAGGCCGTGCCCTTCAGACCCCGCACGTGCGCCAGCCTCGCCCAGGGGCAGACAGGCCCGCGTCCGCCTTACCTCTTCTCGACAGCCTGACATCGGAGTCGGTGTCCACAAAGAGGCGCAGGTGGAACATGTCCCGGATCTCCTGGCTGTAGAACACCAAGATGCCCTCAAACAGGACCACGTCTGCAGGGTAGACCACCGTGGTCTCCGGCAACCTGTGAGGCGAGACCAGGAAGTGGGCCCTGCACAGTCAGCTTCAGTCCCCAGGCACCGACTCTGTGGAGGGGACAGATCACGGTGGCGGAGAGGGGTGTCCACAGAAACCAACGGGGCAGGGCTTGCTGCGGGGTGGGCTGTGTAAGCCCCGGAGAGACGCCCTCACCAGCTCCCACGAACCACCTGCTTACCTTGAGTGGCTCACAAAATCATAGGTTGGGACCTCGACGGTTCTGCCCTCCACGATGTTCTTCAGAGTCCTGTGCATCAAATCATTATCAAAAGCATCTGCAGCGATGGAAAAAAAGCAAGACAATCCAGGTGTCCTTGTGCTGGGGGCAGGAAGGAACTTCCTCTGCCACGGGGTCAGCCAGCCACAGCCAAGTGCTAGTGGTGCCGACGACCCCAAGGGACACTGGGACTGGAAGCTGCCCATGCAGTTTATATTTGCAGAGTGCCTGCAGTCCCGCAAACCCCAGGATGGACCTGTCCTTGCTGCCCGCAGGCAGTGCCACTGCCCAGGCCGCTGTCCCCCCTATAAGTTTGAACACGGATTCCCTGATCGGCCAGCACTGGGAGGCAGGTGGGTTAGGTGTCTGCTTCTCTGTGTTTCTGGGAAATAACCACAGACTGACACTTCCAGGGCCTTCTTCCCATGTGTCCCCGGGAAAGGAATGACGATGGGAGGCAGCCACAGAGTGGAATGTTCTAGTAGTGGCAGGCAGGGGCAGCTTGGCTCTTCCCCCTCATCTACTCTATCTCCACCTGTTCTCCTGGCCCCTGACCAGACCAGGAAGCAGAGCTCCAGGGCCTCCAGCTCTCTCTTATCCACCGCTGGCTTCTCGAGGACTTGGCCCACAGCAGGCGGGAAATCAAAGTGGACAGTGGTGTGTGCAAAGTGCCCCTAACAGCAAGAAGGCGAGTGGATTTCTCCACGACCCTAGTCGCAGCAGAGCAGTGGTCCTGAAGGCCCCTCCACTGCCCAGACTTCCTGACCGGCTCCAACCAAGGGAGCCAACAGCCCCTGCAGGGCCGGCCCCAGCCCAGAGAGCTCAGCAAAGTCCTTCTGACTTAGCCCAGCCTGCTCCACCGCGGGCTATGTGGGATATTTCATAGACCCACTTGGGTCTCTCTGCATCCCCATCCAACCCTGGACCCAGTGCCGCAGTCGGCCCTCCTTCCCCCTGGGTGGTCTACCTGGGTGGTCAAAATTGTACTGTCCCTTCAGGGCCTTGGCCTTCTGTTCTGGGGTCAGGACCTTATAGAACCTGTCTTGGCTCAGGATGACCAACTTCCGCTGCCGGTGGTCTACTTCGTTCTGTCCCAGCAGCTCCATGATCTTTTCACACACAGTGGACTGGGGACACAGAAACAGGATTCCCGCCTGGAACCGCTCACCCTGCCATGGGCGCGGGGCCTCTCCTCGGCGTTTCTGCACGGAGCTGGCTTCTGGAGCCACGGGCCCACCTGCCCTCGACGGGCTGCCCGCAGGCCAGCGACAGGTGGGGCTGGACTAGGCGGGACGGCCGCGGAGCACTGGCAGGGGCAGCACGGACCTGGGGGGCCCGAGGGGCCAGGCGAGCGGGGAGGCTTGGGGGGAGTCCCGAGGGCCGGCGCCCCTCTGCGGGCCTGCGCCCGGCCCAGGCCTGGCCCACCAGGGCCGCGGCCCTTCCCGCGCTGCCCCCCGCCCCGCCCACGCCCGGGAGGGGGCACCTGGGCAGCCAGGGCCTGGGGTTTCCTCTCTGTATGGAGGCCGAGTCGGGCCGCCCGGGGGCCCAGGGCCGGGGTGCGGTGACACGGCTAGGCCCCGCCGGGCCGCCCAGCCCCTTACCTTCCCGCTCGCGGTGCCGCCGCTCACCCCGATGAGGAAGGGCCGCTGGTGAGGACGGTCCGCCTCGGGCGCGGCGCCCTCGCAGTCGCCGCCTCCAGCCGAAGCCATCCCCTGCCCCGCTCGCCCGCATCGGCTTCCTAGCTCCCAGCGCCTCCCCCAAACAGCCGGCCCTCCGCACTCGCGCAGACGTCGGAGACGCCCCCCCCGAGCTCCACTTCCGGGAGGCAAGTGGTGCGGCGGGGGCGGGGTGGCGTGCGCGCGGGGCACGGCGGGAGTTGTAGTCCGAGAGCGCCGCGCAAGCGCGGGCCTGGCCGCTGCTCCGGGGGGTTGCGGAGGTTGCTGGGCCAGCTCCTTGTGCCGCATGTTTGCTGAGAAGGACGAAAGCCACTCAGTATCGCAACCGGCTGCGGATGTCTCCAGACGCCGGGGGGACCTCTCCAGTAGAGGCCTGTGGCCGGGAAGTTTCCCTTCATCCGCACCTCCGGTGCCTGGGGGCTTCGAGGATGATCCCCCGGGACTGCAGGGCCGCGGTGGGGGCAAGGGCCGGCAAGTCAGACCCTGAGCCCGGTGGCTGGGGTCGGAACCTGGAAGAGGTTCCCCTGTTCCCCTGGAACAGCCCCGGTGGCTGCCTCGTGTGCAGTCACCCTGAGAGGCGCCCCGGCTCCTGCCTCCACCACCAGGATCAGACCTTTCTCGCCAGGCACAGCCTTAGCCCTGCCTCGGCTCACCCCCGCTCCAGCCCTTCCTCCACATGGGCCGCCCGAGTTTCCTGACAATGCCGGGATCGCGTCACCCACCCACTCTTCCTACAGCCTTCAGAGGCTCCCCACTGCCTTCTGCAGCAAGTGCCGGCCCTCTTCCACCTCCCCAGCACGTGGTGGGCAGATGTCATGATGACTTTCTAGACTCTGGCACTAGGCAGGCTGTGAGCCAAGAAGGCAGAGACCAGGTCTGTTGGGGTTCCACCGGTACCTCCAGCGCCTGGCAGAGAAGGCAGATACTGATCCATTCAAATTGTCTGTTTCCCCAGGGCATCGAGACTCTCTTTGCAGGTCAGGCTCCTAATGCACTGTGAGCACTCCATGAATATTTGATGCTGCTGAAATCTGATGCACCAGAGACTACATTAACATGCAAACAGCAAATGAAGTCATGTTTCTGTAACTTCAGGGGTATTAACCCATCTCAGGAGAGGTTACAGGCTGCTTCTGCTGATCAGGGGGAGGGGGTGCAAGGGGACTTCAACCTCCTGAGCCCTTTGGACCTGGACAAAGGGAAGCTGGTGAAGGGGCAGCTGGATCTGCATGAGAAAGCCACCCTCTAACTGAGAGCAACTTACATGGGAGCTCAAAACAGGAAAGACCATCCACCCATTCATAGTGAGCATGGCAAGGTTAGGAGCCAGGCTCCGCGGTGAGAGTTGGGTTCAAACCTTGCCTCTGCTGGGTGCCCTTGGGCAGTGATGTGATCACTCTGTTTCCTTCCCAAATGGGGGAATGTTATGACTTTGTGTGTGTGTGTGTGTGTGTGTGTGTGTGTGTGTGTGTGTGTGTGAGGAAGATCAGCCCTGAGCTAACATCCATGCCACTCCTCCTCTTTTTGCTGAGGAAGACTGGCCCTGAGCTAACATCCGTGCCCATCTTCCTCTACTTTATATGGGACGCCGCCACAGCATGGCCTGACAAGCGGTGTGTCGGTCCATGCCCGGGATCCGAACCTGTGCACCCTGGGCCGCCGCAGCAGAGCACGCACACTTACGGCTACACCACGAGGCCGGCCCCATGACTTTTTAAAATTAACGTTTGTTAAGTGGAGCACAGGGTACTGGATAGTGAGCAGAGGTTCAATAGCAGACGACAAGAGAAATTGAAATAGAGAAGTTTATTACTCACAGGTCCTGGAGGAGGTACACAGCACACCTCAAGGGGCCTCAAGGGGAGGTCAAGGCAGAGTGCAGACAGAGAGGCAGGACCTGGGGCACCTGCCTTTATTAGGTCAGTGGGTAGAGTGCTTTGGGATTCTCAGGCTTGGGCTGGATTGGTCAATTCAAACCAAAGGAGCAGGGTTTTGTAAGCCCCATGGGGGTCTTATCAAAGGGGCGCATAAGGGGAAGGCGCTGGAGGCAGGGGTGACTGGATCACAAGGGCTGCTGGAGAAGTCGTCTCCAGAACTTACATTTGTTTGTGACTCTGCTGGCTGCTGTCCAGGGCACGCGCTTGTATGAACGGGCTGGTGTCAATTTAAAGTCTCCGCAGGCCACTTGGCCAAACAAAATGGATGCCGAGGCAGCAATACCATGGAATAGCTTAGCTAAACTCTTGACAGGGAAATAACACGGCGAGGCTTCCATGCCAGAGCACACAAAGGGCCTGGAGCAGGGCCCAGCCCAGGAGAGGTACCTGTCCTGTGTTTTCTTTGATTCTGCATTGGTGTATTTGGCATCCATTCATCACAGGGTCAATTATATTAACTGTATTTTCTTATTGTTTGTATTCTTTATGCTCTGGCATTTGGGGGCCTTAAAGAACCCTCCCCTCCCGAGGCTTGCCAGTTCTTAGAGATGGCAAAGGGAACACATCTTTCATATGCAAATCAACCCATGCCAACCATCCCTTATCTAACTCTTACACCCTCCTACCAAGCCCCCCCCCCCCTTCCTGCGGGATTGTCTGCCCAGCTGACTCTTCCCAGCCTCCCTTCCCCAAAGACACTCTGGCCCCTCCCCAGCTGGACCAGACCAGCCTTTATGTTCTCAGTGGCCCCCGGCATTTCTGAAAAGCACCTAACACAGCTGCAATTAAGTAGTAGATTCTGCAACCGCCTGCTTGATGTTTGTCCAGAGAGCAGAAGCCCCATGAGGGCAGGGCCATGGTTTGTTGGGCCGAATCTCTGTGCCATGTGCAGTAAGCATTTGTTGTTGCTGGATGAGGCGTGGGGCTGAGACTTGTAGCTCTTGGGGTTTGGGTTTCTCAGAACCAGGTGCGGCAGAACTTGCAAGAATGACCAGTGACTACCCTCTGGGATTCTCTGCTCCTGTCTTCACTGTCCCCCACCCCATCAAGTTCATATGCACACGGGAAACACAGCTCTCCAAGGCTGCCCTCCCTCCCTGTTCCCTTAGCCAACCCAACTGCATGCAAAATGCCAGTTCATTCCAATCCCATCTTTCAGCTTTCACTGAACACAGGCTGGCGCTCAGCTCTGAGAGTCGCCCAGGTGCCCGACATTTTAAGTAGCATTTATTGCTATTTTCCTAATCACAGAAGTAACCCGTGCTTATTGCAGAAATGCAAACACACACACACACACAAAACTAAAATCACCCGTAACCCCTCACCCAGGGAAAACCATGGCTTTATATTCCCGTGTTTGCTCTCCTGCTCTGATAAGGCTGTGGCTAGATAGTGTGAAGTTTAGCAAGGTTGGCCACGTATCTTGAGTAGCAGTAAAGCCTTGGACAACCTGTCAAAAGTTCAGAAATAGCAGAAGTAAAACCAACAAATCACCAAAGTAGTAATGAGTGAAAGCTTATTGTGCATACACCAAAAAGTTCAAGAACTAGGAGCACTCACACCAAAACATGGAATGAGGCTCTGGGTTCTGTTGTTATAAAGCAGTTCACAGAGTGGGGAGACAGGGACTGTTTATTCTTCACAGAGATTGGTTATAATATTAGAATTTACTTAAATGATACAGAATTGGTTAGTGGTTACCTCATATCAATTTTGGGAAACAGTTTAAGTTTTGCTAATGATTTCCAGAGGCGTAAGCAAGAAATGACCCAGGTCAAGTTAGTCTTGCAAAATAAACTAAATTAAGCTTTGTTTGTATGACTAAACTGGTTTTGTCTGCTCAGGGAATTTTCAAGGCTGGTGTCCATTTGTTTTTGATTTCAACACACCCTATGATGTGGGTACCATTATCATCCCATTTTCCTGATAGGGAAATTGAGGAGCAGCGAGATTACATGGCTCGTCCAAGGCTTGTGGTTGCAAATGGACTTCCAGTAAGATAGCCGAGCCGGCTACAGGAAGTCAACACACCTACATTCGCACACATACGCACTCCAGACGCAGAGAAGTGCCTAATCTCCCTGTTCCAAAAAAGAAGGGAAATACGATATCCAGGCCCCTGGATGAAGAAGGTCTTTATACCCAGGGGTTGAAGCCGAGTTGCCTATAAAGGGGCCAAGACCAGACTGTGTCTTTGGGGGTGGGAGTCAAAGCCACAGCTCCACGCACAGCAGCAGGGTTCAGAACTGGCCCTGGAGCCTGAAAGGGACTGCCGTTTTGTGAAACTGGAGCAAACTACTGCCCCAATGGCCCTGGGCAGACACAATCATCCCTGAGAAAGCAGAACCCTGGGCCAACTCTACACATGGGCCGCCCACAGGGTGCAGAAACACCAAGTGGAGAAACTGACGTAAAAAATGGTCCACAGCCGGTGACTTCCATAAGGATCCACAGAGACAAACGCAAAACTGTCTCACATCCCAGGGCACACTCGTGGCACACACAGGGCACCTTTAGAAGATAGCTCCTGCTGTAGATGAACTCACAAAGGTTACCAAGGCCCGGGGGAAACCTGCCACCTGTGAATAGTCAACAGGTGTGGCAGATGGGCCCAATCACATCTAGAAACTAGAGATGATGCGTCAAGAAAGGATTTTAAAATAGGTCTATAAAAGCATTTGAAGACATGACAATGAAATGCAGCAATATCCTGGACTGGGTTCTATACTGGCCAAAAATATTCTAGAAAAGACAAACGATTAAGTCATTTGTACCATTCTCGCAACTTTTCTCTGAGTTTGAAATTATTCCCAAATAAAAAGTTTTAAAAACCCTTTGAAGAGAAAGCACCTGGAATAGAATACAAAACAACAGAAAAGACATTATTAAAAAATGTAGATTTTATTTTATGTTTTGTGAGGAAGATCAGCCCTAAGCTAACATCCGATGCCAATCCTCCTCTTTTTTGCTGAGGAAGACTGGCCCTGGGCTAACATCCGTGCCCATCTTCCTCTACTTTATCTGGGACGCCGCCACAGCATGGCTTGACAAGTGTTGCATCAGTGCGTGCCCAGGATCCGAACCTGCAAACCCCGGGCCACCACAGCAGAGTGTGAGCACTTAACTGCTGCGCCACTGGTCCGGCCCCCAAAAATGTAGATTTTAAAAGAACCAAATGAAAATTCTAAACATGAAAAGGGAAGACATCAAAATGTTGTGCAGAGGGGCCGGCCCGGGGGCACAAGCCGTTAAGTGAGCGCACTCCACTGCAGCAGCCCGGGGTTCGCCAGTTTGGATCCTGGGCGCACACCAACGCACTGCTTGGCAAGCCATGCTGTCACGGCATCCCATATAAAGTGGAGGAAGATGGGCATGAATGTTAGCCCATGGCTGGTCTTCCTCAGCAAAAAGAGGAGGACTGGCAGATGTTAGCTCAGGGCCGATCTTCCTCACACACACACACACACAAAATGTTGTGCAGAGACCCCCTCAGTCTGGGTTTGTCTGAGGTTTTCTCCCATGTGATTGGGTTTGTGCATTCTTGGGAGGGAGAGCATGGATGAGAGGTGCCCACTCAGTGCATCTCACCAGGTGCACATGATGTCCTATGGGCTCCAGTGATGTTAACCTTGATTTCTTTTGCTTAGTGTTTGCACAGTGTATCTTCGTCCCTCATTTTACTTTTAACCCATCTATGTCCTTATATTTAACTGAGTTTCTTGTAGACAATACATAGTTGGTTCTTTTTTATCTAATCTGACAATCTCTGTTTTTTCGCTGGTGTATTTAGACCATTCATATTTAATGTGATGATTGATATGGTTGGATTAAATTCTACTATTCTATCTTTCTAGCTATTTTCCAAGATCATGACTAGGGTAAGCAAGGTGTCTAGGGTACAAAATTTTAGAAGACATTTACTCTCATGTTCATGCAAGTGCTGAACTCTGTATTGCATAATCCTTAGATTTTTGCACCTATGGGCCTTGCTTGCCTCACCCTAGTCCTAGCCTTGCTGTTTTTTATTTGTCCCATCTGTAATTTGTTTCATTTTTCCTCTTTTTCTACTTCCTGTTGGGTTAATTGAGCATTTTTATGGTTCTATTTATCTCTTCTATTGATTTATTATTTATATCTCTATTTTTTTTGTGTGTGTGTGAGGAAGATCAGCCCTGAGCTAACATCCGTGCTAATCCTCCTCTTTTTCGCTGAGGAAGACCAGCTCTGAGCTAACATCTATTGCCAATCCTCCTCCTTTTTTCCCCCAAACCCCCAGTAGATAGTTGTATGTCATAGTTGCACATCCTTCTAGTTGCTGTATGTGGGACGCAGCCTCAGCATGGCCAGAGAAGCGGTGCGTCGGTGCGTGCTTGGGATCCGAACCTGGGGCGCCAGCAACAGAGTGTGCGCACTTAACCACTAAGCCACTGGGCCGGCCCTATACCTCTATTTTTAAAAAATTGCTGGTTGCCATAGGGGTTACAATATACTTATTTAATTAATCAGAGTTTACCTTCAAATGATATTATAATGCTCACATGTGGTGTGCAGACTTTTTTTTACGTGCAGCTTAAGCAGTATAGTCCCAATTCTTCCTTCCCATCCTTTGTGCTGTTACTATTACTGTTGTACAGTTTACTTTTTTTTTTTTTGAGGGAGATTGGCCCTGTGCTAACATCTGTTGCCAATCTTTCTTTTTTCTCCCCAAAGCCCCAGTACATAGTTGTATATCATAGTGTGGAGTTGTAGCTCTTCTATATGGGACGCCGCCTCAGCATGGCTTGATGAGCAGTGAGTAGGTCCGAGCCCAGGATTCGAACCTGTGAACCCCGGGGCGCCAAAGCAGAATGCGAGAACTTAAACGTTATGCCACTAGGGTGGGCCCTGTACGGTTCACTTTTAAATGTGCTATAACCAAATAGTATTTTGCTATTTTTTTGCTTTAGTTTGTCATTACCTTTTAGCACAATTAAAAATAGGGACATTTTGGGGCCGTGGTGTAGTGGTTAAGTTCGGCGCGCTCTGCTTCGCCAGCCCAGGTTCTGGTTTGGATCCCAGGTGTGGACCTACACCAGCTGTCAGCCATGGTGTGGCAGCAAACCACGTACAAAATAGAGGAAGATTGGCACAGATGTTCGCTCGGGGCTAACCTTCCTCAAGCAAAAAAGGAAGAAGTTTGTCAACAGTTGTTAACTCAGGGCGAATCTTCATCAGCAGAAAAAAAAAAAAAATAGGGACATTTTCATTTTAGTTTACTTTGAGCTTTCCATTTCCAGTGCTCTTCACTTCTCTATGTGGATCCATGTTTCAGTGTGATATCCTGTTTATTCTCCCTGAATGAATTCCCTCAGTGCTTTTTCTTTTCATTTCTGCTGTCAACTTTTTAATTCTCAAGAGCTTTCTGTTTTGTTTTATGACTGTCTCTTTTTTGTAGTGTCCTATTCTTGTTTCATGAATGTCTTCTCTACTGTCTCTGAAGATACTAAAGAGACTTTGTTTTTAAAGTTTTATCCTCCCGGCATCATCTGTTTCCTCACAGTTACTTTTTTCCATTTGTTTGTTTATTTGTGTCTCTTTCAGGGGAGATCTACTGTGGGTGATCCTGGTCTCTCTGTTGATATTTAAGAGCAGGTGGCTGGCTAGCAGGATGGTTAGAAATTCTGAGTGAGGAGGTGAGGTTTGTTTGGCTGGGTATTTTCATTGAAGAAACCCTGCTATTTCTATATATCTTGCTCTTTTCTCTTGGGCTGGCCATATTCCCGGGAGAGCATTCTTCTAGTCTCCTGCCAGGAGGGCTAAGGCCTAGCTGCTGGCTTTCTGTGAGCCAGCAATGACCACAGTCATTGTTTAGAACTTAGACCAACGAAATATTCTTTTCAGGGAGGAGTATTTTCTCACTGACATTGTTTAGAATTACTGTCATATGGTGATTAAAAGTAGACCAACTTTTAGTCACTTTTATTATTGTCTTTAAGTCCTTTTCAAACAATGCAGCCCCCTGTTGCCTGCACCCGAGGGGGGTGGACCACTCCCACCCTCCCGCCCTCGGGGTGTCACCCAGTAATATTTTTCTCCGCCTGCTAAGCTCTGGGTTGTTTCAATCTTCTCCGGTTGGCTTTTGCCTCTTCTGTCACCTCCAAAGCCAGCTCTCTGCATTAAAATTCCTGTATTTTAAATACTCCCAGTGGTTTCTGTTTTTCTGGTGGGATCCTGATTGACCCCATTTCCAATCTTGCTATGGCTGTGTTTGCAGACTCCCGCTCATGTGGATAGTTTCCCAGCATCCTTTGCCATTGCGGATTGTGAGCTCATGTGCAAGAGCGCCTTTTCTGTGGGACTCTTGTCAGCTGTGGTGGGGACTGTGTCCCACCAGAGTGCTTTGACTTTTGCTCTGGATAGATCCCAGAGTTCTTTCCTGAAGCCTTTGTTTTTTTAATGTCAATTTTTCGTGTAGGGGTTTCTGACACACATGCATAGGCTGAATTCGAACCTCAGACCCGTGAGGAACAGGCCTGTGGTTAGAACTCCCAAGGAGACTTTATTTCCTCATCCAGAACCCAGGCTGGGTCAAACCAGCTTCCCTGCTACCTCCATGAGCCGCGGGCAGATTTTATTTCCGTTCCCTCTTCATCCCAGCTCCCCACTTCACAGACCTAAAGCTTCATTTCCTGTCTACACTTGGGGGGTCAAACTCAAGCCCTAGACCCCTGAGCCCACTACCCCACCACAGTGCACAGCCCCCAGGGCTGCTGTTCCCTCCAGGGCTTATCATGCTTCCTCTTCCTCGGTTCTTGGGGATTTCCCTTACTATCTGGGGAGTTCAGCTATGAATTTACAGAGACACCCGGCACACTGGTGTAGTCTTTCCAGCATTTCTAGGTGTTTGGACAGAGACCTGCTTAAGTTCTCCAGTCTGGCAAGTTTCAGAGACTAGAAGTCTCACACACGGTTTTAAAACTCAGGAGATTTCACATGAAAATCTGCATTTCTGGCTTCTCTTGCTGGGAAAAATAAAAAGGAAGAACCGGCAACTATGATTCCCCAGGTCCTTGTTGGCCACAGATACAGCTTTGCTCTGCAGTTTGCCCAACTCCCCACCACTCCTTTATTGTCCCACACTGGCCTTCCGGGCCCCTGGGGGCGTTTGCATTCACCACGCTGCCCTTTCCCAAGTCCCAAGCCTGGCCTGCGTCCCTCCTCCCACCTGCCTCCGAGTCCGCTAACGCTCCGCTGGAAACCTCCACCGCGACCTTCCTGCCCGCGGGTCCGCAGCGGCGCGGACGGCGCCAGCGCCAGGGCGCACGGGAGCCACCTGTTGACACAGCCCGGGCGATCCGGCCGGTCAATTATTAACCAGCCGCGCGGCCGGCACCAGGAAACCCGAGCCGGCGGCGAAAGCGGAGCCGGGCCCAACGGCGGCGGGAGGCGCCGGGCGCGGGGAGCCGCTCGCCCCGCTCGCCCCGCCGCCGGCTCGCGCCATGGAGGCAGGTAGGGGCGGCGGGCACGCTGCGCGCTGCGCGCCCCCGGCCCGGGCTCCCGGGGGTCCTGACGCCGGGGCTGCGGGTGCAGGGGCGGGCGAGGCGCGGGCCGGCCCGGCCTGGGCTCGGAGCCTCTTTCCGCGGGGCCGCAACCTGGCCCTGCCCTGGGACACCCCACCCCAACACACTCAGCCCCAGAACTGGGGGGAGCAGGAGGCTGCTGTAGAAAGTTCAGGCAACTTTGGCCATGCCCCCTCCGGCTCTGTGGGCGCCCCTGCGGGAGAGCTGGGGAGGGGGCAGCAGGTGCCGGAGCAATGGCAATTTGGGGGGCATTTTCCACACCCCTCCCCCACGCCCCGTCCTGGCTCTGGTAACTTTGTTCGCCTCTCTGGCCAGGCTGAAGTCCTTAGAGCGGGGGGAGAGCGCGACCCTGGCAAAGGGGGGCAGAGATAGGGCCCGGGGAGGGAGATGGAGCCGGGAAGAGACCCCCCAGTCTGAACCGGAGACCGAGAGAGGCGCGGCGGGGTGCGGTGGGACGGGGCGGGCTGGGGGAACCGAGCTGGAGAGATGGGCAGACAAGGGTGGGACCGCGGAAAGGCTCGTTCAAGCCTCCGACGGCCCCCACGCCACCAGGCGCTGGAAGGGGCGGGGGGCGGTGAACGGAGACCCCCATCCCTGCCCTCGGGAGTCCCAGGCAGGCGGGAGCAGGCGGGCGGCGGCGGGAGCCGGAGCCGCGGACCGTGCAGTCCTGCCGGCCCCCCCACGAGAACCGGGGGCGGCGCCGGGCGCACCTAGATTTCTCCTGCCACCGGCTCCCAGGGGATGCCGCGGGGAGGAGGGGCGGGCCGGGCCGGCTCCAACCGCCGCCACCACCCCGACCCCCGGCATGCCCCCCGACCCTCGAGCACCTCCCCACCCCACCTCCCGGCCCCCCTCACCGGCTGGAATGTCCCGCGGAGGCTCCGGTGTCGAGAACCCGAGAAGCAGAGGCCGCAGCCGGCAGCCCCGCCAGCATGTATTTACTCTGCGGCGCTATCTCCGCGCCATCGGGCCAGGTATTTGCCCTGGCGGCCCCGGGAAGCTGCGGTTTTTGTTGTGATAACTGGGGCAGGGTGTTCCGTGCCAGCATCCCACAGGGACCGGTCTCGAGTGGATCTGAGGGCCGAGGCTCAGGTTACCTGGTGGCAGCCTCCGTTCTCTCATCTCTAAAATGGGGGCAGTAAAGAGAACAGCGCACCTGAGGACGCACTGAGAGGGTAGAGCAAAGCTCTCAGAGCAGAGCTGGTCATATGTTCACGGTTGTTTTTAAATGATTGTTACTATTATTATCCCCATTTTACAGATGATGGAAAAAGAGGCATGGAGAGTTTAAGTCAGTGCCTGTAAGGTGTCACCCCCAGAGTTCTTGCCGGGCAGTGCTGGTTCCCTGTAAACGCAGGTGTAAGGGCTGTGCACGCAGACCCTGGCGCCTAGTAAGTGCTTTCTGCTGGTAGCTGCTGTTCAAGGCGCTGTCATTGCCGTTCATTCTTACCTGCAAAGCTTCCTCCACTCACCAGCCCCACAGGCACCTGAGCCTGCTGAAACCACGGCATTTTCGTAGGGTTTGTGTACAAAATTGTATTTCTGAGCCTACAGCACTGGTCCATTGAAGGTGCTCAATAAAAGTGTGTGGATTGTCTGCCCGTCTGGTTGGGTGCCTCTGTGTAGTCAGCTGTTCAGAGGGTGGTTTGGCACCTGATGTAGCGGGGGTGGTGGATTTTGGCTGAGAGCTTCATAAGTCAGTCAGCCAGCGGCACTGGGGCGGAGAGGAGGCTCTCTGGCTCAGACAGCAAACACAGCTTCTCGATTTTTCCACAGTGTTTTTCCGTAGTTGTCTTGACTATTTAAAAACTCCAGCCCTCGGCTGGGTGGATGAGGTTGGGAGCTGCCCTGGAAACCCTGAGAGGGTCTAACAAGGTCTCTCTGGGGGTTGTGGTCTGGTGGTGCCTCCTCCTGGGATATTTAGACCTCCCCCACCCTCCAATAGATCAGCAAGCCCTGGGCCCCCCACAGGGGTCCTCCTGCAAGATCCCAGCTCTCTGCATCAAACTTCATAGTCACAGACCTTTCTGACTTTAAGGGTGGACCTCATTTCTCATTGGCTTTCGTTTTCCCCGCTTCTTGTAGATTCCCCAAACCAGCCAGAACACACTTCCATTTTCTCATCTTCCAGTCTTCCTAACCTCGGGTAACAGTAGCCAGTGTTAGCTGAGCTCTGCTCACAGTGGTGCAGGCACTTTACAGGCATACACTCATTTAATCCCCACAACCCTGGGAGGTGGCGTTGTCCCCATTGTAAGGAGGAGGACAGTGAGGAGGCACAGGGAGGTGAAGCAGCCCGGGCAGCCTTGCCCCTGAGCTCCAGCTCCCGACTGTAACACGGAACCCATCCCAGATCCAGCAGCCCAGCTCTGCCCTGGACACTGAGGCAGGAGGTGAAAGAGATCTGATCTGCCCTATTGCTTATGGCAACTCTCTTCCTCTCCTCCCCTACATGTGCTGTCAGGCCCGGGTGCCCCTCCTCAGTACTGCCTGAGTCCGTCCACTTGTCCACATCCCTTCCTGCCCTCTGCCCCATTCTGGCTCAGGCCATTGTCGTCTCTCTCTTTATTCAGCCACTGCCTCCTTCCCACTCACCTGCCCTCGTGCTGGTCACTTCAATGCTCCTGGCACTGGCTGCTGGAGGAAGCTTTCTGTATCAGTTATCAATTGGCTATTGCTGCGTAACAAACCAACCCGAAACTTGGTGGCTGAAAACAGCAAGCATTTGTTATTTCTCATGAGTCTGTAGGTCAGCTGAGTGGCTCTGCTTGTTAGGGCCAGCTCACCAGGGACTGGATGGTCTGGGGATTGGCGGGCTATTGGCTGGGAGCCCCCTTTCTCCTTGTGGCCTGTCCAGTGGGCTAGTTCTGGCTCCCTCACAATGGTGGCAGAACGACTCCCAGCAGTAAGACAGAGCAAGTCTCAATAGGCAAGTGCTTTCACAATTTTTTTAAAAGAATGTTTTAACTTTATTTGGGGTATAATTGAAGTACACCAAACTGCCCATATTTAAAATGTGCATTTTGATCAGTTTTGACATATTACACATCTGTCAAGCTATCACCATCTCAAAATAAACATCTTTATCGGCCCCCAAAGTTTCTTGGTGCCCTTCATAATCCCTCCCTCCACCCCTTCCCTGGAAACTATTGATTGGCTTTCTGTCACTCTAGATTGCGTTTTCTAGAATTTTGTATAAGTGGAATCATATAGCATGTACTCTCTTTTTGACTGGCTTCTTTTACTTGGCATGATGATTAGAGATTCATCCATGTTTTGTGTACAAAGAGTTGATGCCTTTTTATTGCTGAGTAGTTGCATCTGTTATCTATTACTGCATAACAAGTTACTCTAAAGATTCAGGCTGAAAACAGCGCACATTTACGCCTTCAGTTTCTGTCAGGAGTCTGGTGCAGCTGAGCGCGGTGCCTGTGGCCTGAGGTTTCTCGTGAGGTTACAGTCGGGCCGTCAGCCGGGATGTGGTCACCTCAAGACTTAGCAGAGGCTGAAGGAGTCGCTTCCAAACTTACTCACCTGGTTGCTGGCAGGTTTCAGTGCCTCATGCTGTTGGCGTTAGGGTCTCAGTTCCATATGGGCTCTTAGACCCAGGGCCTCAGTGCCACGCCACATGGGCCTCTCCATAGGGCCTTTCCCAACATGGTGGTGTGCTTCCTCTTGGAGTTACCAGAGACAGGGAGAGAGCACCACGAGAGAGTGGGAGAGCAGCTGAGAAGAAGCCACAGTCTTTTCAAAACCTAATCTCAGAAGCAACATCCCACATCTTCTGCCATATTCTCTTTATTAGCAAGTCATGAAGTCCAGGCCACACTCAAGGGAGAGGATTACACCTCAGGAGGCAGCGATCACTGGGGGCCACTGTAGGGGCTGCCTGCCCTGGACATACTCCATTGCGTGGACAGAGCACCATTGCTTTACCCATTCTTCTGTTTCTGGACTTTGGGTTGTTTCCAGTTTGGGGCTATTACAAATAGAGCCGCCATAAACAATTGTGTACAGGTCTTGTGTGGTCATACGATTTTATTTCTCTTGGGTAAATACCTATGAGTAGAATAGCTGCATCATATGGTAGGTGTATGTTTAACTTTTTAAGAAACTGTCAAGCTGTTTTCCAAAGTGGTTGTGTTATTTTATTTTCCCACTAGCAGTGTCTGAGAGTTCCAGTGGTTTTACATACTTGCCAAAGCTCGCAAAGGTCAGGTTTGTTTCTTTTTAATTTTAGCCAGTCTAATGGTGTGTGGTGATATCTCGTGGTTTTAATTGGCATTTTTAATTTTGATGGCATTTCTGATGACTAATAACATTGAGCATCTTTTTCTGTGCTTATTGGCCATTCGAGTATCTACTATGGTGAAGTATTTAAAAATATTTCATCCACTTTCTCATTGGGATATTTGACTTATTACTGGGTTGTAAGAGTTCTTTATACCTTGTTGATACAACTCCTTTGTCCAATACATGTGTTATATTTTCCCCCACTCCGTGACTTGCTTTTGTATTTTCTTAGTAATGTCTTTTGGAGACAAATAAAAAATATTTATTTTGAAGTCCAATTTATGAATTTTTTCTCTATGGATCACGCTTTTGGTGTCATATATAAGAAATCTTTACCTATCTATCCTAAGGACACAAAGATATTCTCCTATGTTTTTTTCTAGAAGTTTTATAGTTTTAGATGTTATATTGAGATTTGTGATCTATTTCAAGTTAATTTCTGTATATGTTGAGGAAAGAGTCAAATATTTACTTTTTTCCACACGGATAACCAGTTGATCCTATGCCGATTATTAAAAAGACTTTCCTTTCCCCACTGAATTGCCTTAGAACCCTTGGCAAAAATCAACTGACCAAATATATATGTGTCTATTTCTGTACTGTAATATTTTAATGTTTCATTGATGTATGTGTCTGTCATTTCATTAATAATGAACTGTCTGGTTTATCATAGATTTATACTAAGTCTTGAAATCAGGTAAAGTCCTCCAATTTTGTTCTTCTTTTAAAAATTGTTTTGATTATTCTAGGTGCTTTGCATTTTCATAAAAATTTTATAACTAGCTTGTCACTTTCTAAATGTTAAAAAAGCCTGCTGGAATTTTGATTGTGATTGCAATGACTCTGTAGGTGAATGTGGGGAAAACCGTTATCTTAACAATTTGAGCTTTCCAATCAATGAACATAGTATATCTTTCCATTTATTTAGGATTTCTTTAGCTTCTCTTAGCAGTGCTTTGTAATTTTCAGTGTAGATGCTTTGGAATTCATTGGTTGGATTTATTCCTAAGTACTTTCCAATTATTTTGGTCCTCCTGTGAATGGGATCTTAGTTTTAATTTCATTTTCTAACTATTTGCTGCTAGTACATAAGAATAGAATTGATTCTTTATATTAGCCTTGTAACCTGTGACCTTACTAAATCCATTTATTGGTTCTAGGAGCTGTTGTAGATTTCCTAGGATTTTCTACATAACAATCATATCATCTGCAAACAAGGGCAGTTTTACTTCTTCTTTTCCAATCTCTATACTTTTTATTTCTTTTTTATGCCTTATTGCTGTGGTTAAGACCGCCAGAACAATGTAAAGTAGAAGTGGGAAAGTGGAAACCCTTACTTTGTTTCTGATCTTGGGGAGGAGATGGGAACAATCCAGTCTTCTACCATTAAGTATGAGAGTAGCTGTAGGTTTTTCATAGATCCCCTTTATCAATTTGAGGACATTCTCTACTATTATTAGTTTACTAGAAGTTTTTTGTTTTTTTTAACCATTAATGAGTGTTGGATTTTGTCAAATGTTTTCTCTACATCCATTGAAATGCTAATATGGTTTTTCTTCTTTATTCTGTTAATATGGTGAATTATGCTGATATTTGAGTGTTGAACCAAACTTGCATAATTTTATTTGATCATGATGTATTTTTTGTGTATTGTTGGATTTAATTTGCTAATATTTTATTAAGGATTTTTTTGTGTTTATATTCATAGGAGATATTGGTCTGTAATTTTCCTTTTTTGTAAGTTTGTGGGTTTTGGTGTTAGGTTTGTGCTGGTCTCATCAAATGAGTTGGGCAGTGATCCCACTTCCTCTATTTTTTAAAAAAGTCTGTAATATTGGTATTATTTTCTTCTTTGAGTGTTTGATAGATGTTAGCAGTGAAACCATCTGTGGACAGAGTTTTATTTTTGAAAAGGTTTTTTTGTTTGTTTTTGTTTTTTGTGAGGAAGATTGGCCCAGAGCTAACATCTGCCAAGCCTCCTCTTTTTTTTTGCTGAGGAAGATTGGCCCTGGGCTAACATCCAGGCCCATCTTCCTCCGCTTTATATGGGACACCGCCACAGCATGGCTTCACAAGCGGTGCGTCGGTGTATGCCCGGGATCCAAACCGGTGAACCCCGGGCCGCCGCAGCAGAACACGCGCACTTAACCACTTGTGCCACCTGGCCAGCCCCTGAAAAGGTTTTTGATAGCAAATTTAATTTCTTTAATAGATATAGAACTATTCAGATTTCCTGTTTCTTCTTGTGTCAATTTTGCAGAGTTGTATTTTTCAAGAAATTTGTTTCATCTACATTGTCAGATTTGTTGGCATGAGGTTGTTCATAGTATTCTCTTGTCATCCTTTTGATGTCTGTAGGATCTGTGATGATGACTCCTTTTTCATTCTTGACATAGTTATTTGTGTTCTCTTTTTTCTTGATACATCCACCTATAGATTTGTCAATTTTGTTGATCTTTTCAAAAAACCTTCTTTTGGCTTTGTTAATTTACTCTGTTGTCTGCTTTCTATTTCATTGATTTTTGTTCCTGTATTTATTATTTTCATCCTCCTATCTACTTTGTGTTTACTTTGCTCTTCTTTTTCTTGTGTTCTTGGGTGGAACCTTGTGTCGTTGATTTGAGATCTTTCTTCTTTTCTAATGTAATTGCTTAAAGCTCTATGTCTTCCTCTAAGAACTGCTTTAGCTGCATCTCACACATTTTGAGATGTTGTTTTCTCATTGTCATTCAGTTCAAAATACTTTCCAATTTACATCATGATTTTATTTTCGACCCATGAATTCTTTAGAAGTGTGTTGTTTAATTTCCAGATATTTGGTATTTTCCTAGACACATCATTGTTATTGATTTATAAAATCAGAGAATGATTTTAATCCTTTAATCCTTTGAGCCTTGTTTTATGGCCCAGGACGTGATCTGTCTTGGTGAATATACCTGTGTCCTTGAAAAGAACGGCATCTGCAGTTCTTGAATGTAGTATTCTATAAATATCAGTTGGATCAAGATGGTTTATAGTATTGTTCAGATCGTCTATGTCCTCACTGATGTTTTGTCTAGTTGTTCTATCAATTGCTGTAAGAAGGGTATTAAAATCTTCTACTAGAATTGTATATTTTGTGTGTTTCTCCCTTTAACCCTGTCAATTTTTGTTTCATGTATATTGAAGCTTTGCCGTTAGGCACATATGCATTTATAATTGTTACGCCTGGTGAATCATCTCTTTTATCATTATGAGGTGTTCCTCTTTATATTCTTTCTCTTGAAGTCTATTTTATCTGATATTAAAATAGCCACTATAGCCTTTCTTGCTGTTTATATGGCATATCTTTTTCCATCCATTTACTTTCACCGGTGTCTTTAAAGTATATCTGTTGTAAGTTGCTTGTAGGTCTTGGTTTTTATTCTTTCTGTCAATCTCTGCTTTTTAATTGTATAGTATATTTAGACCATCAACATTTAATGTAATTATTGATATGGTTGCATTTAAGTCTATGATCTTATTATTATTTTCTCTTTATCTCCTCTGTTTTGTTCCTCTGGTCTCCCTCCCTGTCCTGTGTCCCCTCTCCCCACCTGTTTTGGATATTATTTGAATATTTTTTAGTATTCCCTTTTAATTTATC
Organism: Ceratotherium simum simum; assembly: GCF_057802395.1. Taxonomy (NCBI): domain Eukaryota; kingdom Metazoa; phylum Chordata; class Mammalia; order Perissodactyla; family Rhinocerotidae; genus Ceratotherium; species Ceratotherium simum. Next base: position 5,774,259 of record NC_141928.1, on the reverse strand, counting down.
TCTTGGTGTTTTGGCTACATATCTTCATGTAATTTTTTTAGTGATTGCTCTAGGGTTTACAATACATACCTAACTTTTTGCAGTCTACTTAGAGTTAGTATTGTATCACCTTGAGTAAAATGTAGAACCTTGAACCTTGTAACCTTATAGGTCTCTTTACCCTCATCCCCATCCATTTAGCTTTTATAATCTTAGTGTGTGTTATAGTTTTCATGTGTAGTACATCTACACACATTAAAAACTCACCATAAAATGTGATAATTTTTGCTTTCAGCAGTCATACATATATTAAAGAATTTAAAAGGAAAAATTATTTTATATTTACCCCAATAATTATAATATCTATTTCTCTTCCTTCATTCTTGAAGTTCCAAGTTTCCCTCTGATATTATTTCTTTTCAATCCAAAGAACTTCTTTTAGACTTTCTGTTTCAGAAGGTCTCTGGCAAGGAATCTTCTTAGTTTTCTTTCATCTGAGAATGACTTTATTTCACTTGTAGTAGGCAGAACTCTAAAGATGACCCCCAGGTTCCTTTCCACTGGTTATTCGATCAAACACTAGTCTAGGTACTTCTGTGAAGGAATTTTGCAGATGGAATTAAAGTCCCAAGTCAGTTGATCTTAAAATATGGAGATTATCTGGATGGGCCTGACCCAGTCAGATGAGCCCTTTAAAAGCAGAGAGACATCTCTATCTGGTAGCAGAAGGGGAAGACAGAGAATTTTGAAGCATGAGAATGATCTGATGTGCCATTCCTGGCTTTAAGGATGGAGAGGGTCATGTGAGAAGGACTGTCAGCAGCCTCGGGGAGCAGAGAACCTCAAACCCACAGAACTGGAATTTGCCGACGACTTGAATGAACTTGGAAGTAGGAACTTGGAATGAACTTTATGAATCTGTAAATTCATCTTTCACCAGATTTGAGAAGCCAAATATAATACAATATACAATATAATTGTAGCCATTATAACTTCAAATATATTTTTTCCCCAAATCTCTCCTGGGACTTCACTGACATGCGTAGTGAAGACCTTCTTGTGTTACCATACAGGGCCTGGAGGCTCTGTTCATTTTTTTTTTCTTTTTTCCCCCCTCTCTTCTTCTGATTGGTGTATCTTCCAGTTCACTGACTGTTTTTCCTGTCACCTCCATTCTGCTATTGAGGCCAATCAGTGAACTTTTAAATTTCAGATATTATGCGTTTTAGTTGAAGACTATCATTTTTTTTTTTAACTTTCTAATTCTTTGTTGAGAACTTATTTCAAGTGTGTTTGTCTTTACCCCATGGAGCCTGGTTACAATGGCTGCTTTTTCTGATAATGCCAACATCCAGGTTACCTCAGGTGACATCTGCTGATTGTCTTTTCCTTTGAGGACTGGTCACATTTCCTTAGTTCTGCATATGGTGAAAGATTGCTGATTGTGTCCTGGACAGTGTGAATATTGTGTTGTGTAGATTCTCAGTCCCGTTATAATTCCCTGGAAAATGTTGACTTGTTCTGTTTTAGCAGGCAGTCAACCTGGTTAGTTTCAGATCACAAGTTCTGTCTCACCTTCTGTGAGTGGTGTTTACAATCTTGGTTCGGTTTTCCCGTATTCTTTTTTTTTATTGAGGTATAATTGACATAGCAGTGTTCGTTTCAGGTGTACAATGTAGTGATTCAATATTTGTTTATATTGCATAATGATCACCACAATAAGTCCAGTTAACATCCATCACCATATATAGTTACAAAGTTTTTTTCTCATGATGAGAACTTTCAAGATTCATTCTCCTAGCTACTTGCGAGTATGCAATACAGTATTACTAACTGTAGTCACCATGCTGTACATTACATCCCCAGGACTTATTTATTTTATAACTGGAAATTTGTACCTTTTGACTCCCTTCACTCATTTCACCCATCCTTCGCCTCAGGCAACCACCAATCTGTTTTCTATACCTATGACTCATTCTCATTTTTTTTTTTTTTTAGATTCCACGTATAAATGAGATCATATGGTATTTATCTTTTTCTGTCTGACTTATTTCACTTAGCATAATGCCTTCAAGGTCCATGCATGTTGTTGCAAATGACAAAATTTCATTCTTTTTTTATGGCTGAATAATATTCCATTGTGTATATATATATATATATATACACACACACACACCACATTTGTTTTATCCATTCATCCATTGGTGAACACTTAGGTTGTTTCTATGTCTTGGCTATTGTGAATAATGCTGCAATGAACATAGCATGCATATATCTTTTTGAATTACTGTTTTAATTTTCTTCAGATAAATACCCAGAAGTGGGATTGCTGGATCATATGGTAGTTCTATTTTTAATTTTTCAGGAACCTCCATACTGTTTTCCATAGTGGCTGCACCAATTTACATTCCCACCAATAGTGCACAAGAGTTCCCTTTTCTCCACATCCTTGCCAACACTTGTTATTTCTTATCTTTTTGATAATAGCCATTCTGACAGGTGTGAGGTGATATCTCATTGTGGTTTTGAGTTGCATTTCCCTGATGACGAGTGATGTTGAGCATCTTTTCATGTACCTGTTGGCCATCTATATGTCTTCGTTGGAAAAATGTCTATTCAGACCCTCTGCCCATTTTTTAATCATATTGTTTGTTTTTTTGCTATTGAGTTATATGAGTGTTTTAATATATTTTGGATATTAACCCCTTATCAGATATATGTTTTGCAAACATTTTCTCCCCCCTTAGTAGATTGCCTTTTTATTTTGTTGATGATTTCCTTTGCTGTGCAGAAGCTTTTTAGCTTGATGTAGTCCCACTTGTTTATTTTTGCTTTTGTGTCTTTGCTTTTGGTGTCAAATCCAAAAAGTCATCCCCAAGACCAGTGTCAAGGAGCTTACTGCCTATGTTTTCTTCTAGGAGTTTTATGGTTTCAGGTTTTACATTCAAGTCTTTAGTCCATTTTGAGTTAATTTTTGTGTATGGAGTAAGATAGGAGTTCAATTTCATTCTTTTGCATGTGGCTGTCCAGTTTTCCCAATACCGTTTATTGAAGAGACTATGCTTTCCCCGTCGTATTTTCTTGGCTCTTTTGTCATAAATTAGTTGACCATATATGTGTGGGTTTATTTCTGGGCTCTCTCTTCTGTTCCATTGATCTATGTGTCTGTCTTTATGCTAATACCATATTGTTTTGATTACTATAGCTTTGTGATATAGTTTGAAATCAGGGAGTGTGATGCCTCCTGCTTTGTTCTTCTTTCTCAAGATTGCTTTGGCTATTCAAGGTCTTTTGTGGTTTCATACAAATTTTAAGATTGTTTATATCTGTGAAAAATGCCATTGGAATTTTGATAGGGATTGCATTGAATCTAGCTTGTTTTGGGTGTATAGACATTTTAACAATATTAATTATTCCAGTCCATGAGCACAGAATGTCTTTTCATTTTTGTGTCATAGTCAATTTCTTTTGTTGATGTCTTATAGTTTTCAGTGTACAGGTCTTTCATCTCTTAGGTTAAATTTATTCCTAAGCATTTTATTTTTTTGGATGCAATTGTAAATGGGATTGTTTTTTAAATTTCTCTTTCTAATAGTATGTTGTTAGCATATAGAAATGCAACAAATTTTTGTATATTGATTTTGTATCCTACAAATTTACTGAATTCATTTATTAATTCTAACAGTTTTTTTGGTGGAGTCTTTAGGGTTTTCTGTATATAATATCATGTCATTTGCAAATAGTGACAGTTTTACTTCTTTCTTTCTAATTTGGATGCTTTTTATTTCTTTTTCTTGCCTAATTGCTCTAGCTAGGATTTCTAGTGCTATGTTTTATAAAAGTGGCAAGAGTAGGCATCCTTGTCTTGTTCCTGATCTTAGAGGAAATACTTTCAGCTTTTCACCCTTGAGTATGATGTTAGCTGTGAGTTTGTCACATATGGCCTGTATTATGTTGAGGTACGTTCCCTCTATGCTCACCTTGTTGAGAGTTTTTATAATAAATGGATGTTGAATTTTGTCAATTATTTTTTCTGCCTCTATTGAGATGATCATATGATTTTTATCCTTTATTTTGTTAATATGATGTATCACATTGATTGATTTGTGGGTATTAAACCATCCTTGTATCCCTGGGATAAATTCCACTTAATCATGGTATATGATCCTTTTAATGTATTGGTGAATTTGGTTTGCTAGTATTTTGTTGAGGATTTTTGCACCTGTGTTCATCGGGATATTGGCCTGTAACTTTCTTTTCTTATGGTGTCTTTGTCTGGTTGTGGTATCAGGGTAATGCTGGCCTCGTAAAATGAATTTGGAAGCATTCCTTCCTCTTCTATTTTTTGAAAGAGTTTGAGAAGGATTGGTATTGATTCTTCTTTGAATGTTTGGTAGAATTCACCAGTGAAGCCATCTGGTCCTGGAGTTTTCTTTATAGGGAGGTTTTTGATTACTGATTCAATCCCCTTACTGGTTATCAGTCTGTTCAGATTTTCTGTTTCTTTATGATTCAGTGTTTGTAGGTTGTATGGTTTTAGGAATTTATTTATTTCTTCTAGGTTGTCAAATTTTCTGGCATATAATTGCTCACAGTAGTCTCTTATGATTCTTTGTATTATCGTGGCATCAGTTGTAGCATCTCCTCTTTCATTTCTGATTTTATTTGTGTTCTCTCTCTCTTTTTTTTCTTGGTGAGTCTAGCTAAAGGTTTATCTATTTTGTTCATTTTTTCAAAGAACCAGCTCTTAGTTTCATTGGTCTTTTCTATTCTCCTTTTAGTCTCTATTTCATTTATCTCTGCTCTGTTCTTTCTTTTTTACTGAGGAAGATTCACCCTGAGCTAACATCTGTGTTCATCTTCCTCTATTTTGTATGTGGGTCACTGCCACAGCATGGCCGCCGATGAGTAGTGTAGGTCCGCACCCAGGAAATGAACCCAGGCCACTGAAGCCAAGTGCACTGAACTTAACCACTAGGCCACCGGGTGAGCCCCCATGTTATTTCCTTCTTTCAACTGACTTTGGGCTTCATTTGTTCTTTTTTTCCTAGTTCCTTGAGATGTAAAATTAGGTTGTTTATTTGAGATTTTTGTTTCTTGATGGAGGCATTTATCATATGAACTTCCCTCTTAGAACTGCTTTTGCTGCATCCCGCAAGTTTTGGTATGTTGTATTTCCATTTTCATTTGTCTCAAATTTTTTGACTTCTCTTTTGATTTCTTCTTGGACCCCTTGGTTGTTCAGTAGCATGTTGTTTAATCTCCACATATTTGTGAATTTTCCAGTTTTCTTCTTGTAATTGATTTCTAGTTTCATACCTTTGTGGTTTGAAAAGATGATTGATATGATTCCAATCTTCTTAAATTTATTAAGACTTGTTTTGTGGCCTAACATTTGCTCTACCCTGGGGAATGTCCCATGTGTGCTTGAGAAGAATGGGTATTCTGTAGCTTTTGAATGGAATGTTCTGTATATATCTGTTAAGTTCATTTGGTCTAACATGTCCTGTAAGGCTGATGTTTCCTTATTGATTTTCTGTGTGGATGATCTATCCATTGATGTAAGTGGGGTATTAAAGTCCCCTATTACTATTGTATTGCTGTCTGTTTCTCCCTTTTGCCTGTTAATATTTGCTTTATTTATTTAGGTGCTCCTATGTTGGGTGCCTAAATATTTACAAATGTTATATCCTCTTGTTGGATTGACCCCTTTATCATTATATGATGCCCTTCTTTGTCTCTCATTACAGTCTTTGTTTTATTTTTTTATTTTATTTTATTTTTTTGGTGAGGAAGATTGTCCCTGAGCTAACATCTGTTGTCAGTCTTCCTCTTTTTGCTTGAGGAAGATGGTTGCTGAGCTAACATCTGTGTCAATCTTCCTCTATTTTGTATGTGGGATGCCGCCACAGCATGACTTGATGAGTGGTGTGTAGGTCTGCACCCAGGATTAGAACCCACGAACCCTGGGCTGCTGAAGCGGAGCACACAAAGTTAACCACTACGCCACTGGGCTGGCCCAGCAGTCTTTGTTTTAAAGTCTATTTTGTCTCATATAAGTATAGCTACCCCAGCTTTTTTGGGTTCCATTTGCATGGAATATGTTTTTCCATCCCTTCACTTTGTCTGTGTGTGTCCTTAATTTGAAGTGAGTCTGTTGTAGGCAGCAAATAGGTAGATTTTTTTTTAAAATCCATTCTGCTACTCTATGTCCTTTGTTTGGAGAATTTAGTCCATTTGCACTTAAAGTAGTTATCAGTAGATATGTACTTATTGCCATTTTGTTCATTGTTTTCTGGCTGTTTTGGTGGTCCAGTTTTCAAAGTACTTCTCATGCTGGTCTAGGTCTGTCCCCTACATATGAAGCTTGAGGGTGAGTCCAAGACTTGTGTGGATCCGTTTTAGGGTGACTAACCATCGCAGTTTGCCTTGGACTAAGGGGGTTTCCCAAGATGTGAGGTTTTCAGTAGTATCCAAGAATGTCTTGGGCAAACTGAGATTCATTGGTCACCCCAGTTCATACACAGAACTAGGGGACCCCCCCTTTGCAGCTCCTTCCTCTCTAGGATTTCCCCCGCTCTTTCCATTCTGCAGGGACCCTTTCCTGGCTCCTGGGGCCAGAATGACAGGGTTTCTAATGGAGTTTTAGCCACCCGTTCTGCTGCTTACCATGTGGCTCGGCGGCTGGAGCTTGGAGCTTTGAGGGAAACGAGAGAGAAAAATGAGAAACTCACCCCCTTGCGGGTCACTTCTCTCACTCCACAATCTGCCTGCTTTTGTTCACTTTTCGGTGTTTTTGGCTAGTTTCCTTTTATTTTTTTTGTCTAGAGTTTTTAGTTGTAATCAGGAGCGGCTTTTAAAAAACTGTGGTAAAATGTACATAAGATTTACCATCTTAACCATTTTGAAGTGTACAGTTCAGTGGCATTAAGTGCAAGTTGCATGGCCAAGTCCAGATTCAAGGGGTGGAAAACAGAGGGAACAGCATGGGTAAGGGTGTGGAGGCATGAACACCAGCACAGGTGTGTGAGGAGCGGAGGCCCTGAGTGACCCCTGGCTGCAGGGGGGAGGTGGGGTGGGGAGTTATCAGGGGCCCAGCACTCCCTGCCACTGGGGATCCCTCCCCCAGGGATCCCTGGCCTCTGACCCCACCCACCAGCTCTGTGGGGGTGGGAGTGGGTGGGAGGATTTCAGCCCAGCTCCTCTGCCCTCACCTGAGCTGCCGCTGTTACATCTGTTTTCCTTATTTCTCTGCCTTTTGTAACCCCAGAGATTATCGTGTGGATGTTGGAGGCCAGGGCTGGAAGGTAGCTGGGCAGCTGAGGGCCTGGGAGCCCCGGCTTGACGCTGCTGGTGGGCTTCTCTCCACCCACTGCTCCTCTTCTCTCCCCGCCCCTCCCCACCCCCATTCAGGTTCTGTTCCCTCTATGCCTCAGCAGGCACTTGGCCGGTAGTGACTTCCTGGTTCTTCCAGGTCACTCAGCAGGGTGTGGAAACTCCTGAGCACCCTATCTTCCCTCACTCCCAAGCCAGGAATCTGATTGGTTCAGCTCATCTCCTCAGACCGGCCCCCAATGGACGGTGTCTCAGGACAGCCCGGCAGGCGGCTGCCTTGGGCCGATGCTCCTTCTCTGGTCCAATCTGCTGGGCAGCAGGGTAGTGGGGGCAGGAGCGCCTCCTGGCAGGAGAAGTCTGGATCTAGGGCCCTCCGGGCAGGGGCAAGGCTTGTGTTCCATCCCAGCTGGGCCTCGAGCTGTCTGTGTGTCTGCCAGGAAGACACGTCACCTCTCCGCACCCCAGTTTTCTTGTCCCGTCATTGCGCTTTGGGTAAAGCTTCTTGGAGAGCCCGGCATGGAGAGGCCTGAGCGTGGGGGTCCATGCAGGATCAGGGGCGGCAGGGTCATTGTGACTTTCTCCTTAGAGGGGCTGTGTTTGGGGCTCGTGGGGAGGATCCCATCTGGGTCAGTGGCCTCTTGGGGTTCACGGCACCTGCCATTTCTTCCCAGGAGCGGACACGAAACGGGGCAGCGGCCCCGCGGCCCCCGAGGACCCCCGGAGCCCCGCGCACCCCGAGCTCCCGCAGCTGCCGCGCCGCCCGCAGCTCCTGGATGAGGACGGAGGGCCCAGCGAGGAAGCGGCCGCGGATGGGGGCAGCGCCCGGGCCCCGGAAGACCCCCCGGTAGCCCCCCAAGCCGAGGCCTCGGCAGCGCCCTCCACCCAGGCCCACGCCGCGGATGAGGCCAGGCAGGGGCCCAAGGTGGAGGCCGGCGGGGTCCCCAACATCGGCTTCGTGGGCGAGCCCCCGCCCTACGCGCCGCCCGACCCCAAGGCTGTGCACCTGCTCTACCCGCCCTTCCCGCAGGCGCCCGTGCTCTGCCAGCCCGCGCCCGCGCCCCAGGCCCTGTACACGCCGCCCGCCGCGCCCCTCTACGCTGCGTCCGCCCCGCCGCCGTTCTTCGCGCCCTTCCCCGTGGTGAGTAGAGTAGGGGTGTCCCCCAGCGCGGTCGCCCCGGACGCCTGCTCCAGCCCACCTACTTTCCGCTCACCAGCTCACCCCAACCTCACTTACTGGTCCCCCGCTTGCGCCCCACTTTCCCCCAACTCACCCCTCCCTCCTTCCGTCCCTAGGTGGGAGAGTTTGGCACACAGATGATGAGAGGCCACCATAACCAACCCCTGCAGAGGGCGCTTCTGTCCCCAGATGAGGAAAAGGAAAGGGCTCCCTCAGCCTGGGGAGTGGGCGCCCTGGGGAGGCTTCCCAGAAGTGGGGGCATTTCAGCTGGGTTCTGCGGGAAGAATAGGAGAGTGTAGGCAGAGAAGAGAAGGAAGGGCACTCTGGACAGAGGGCACAGCACAAGCCTGGTGTGTGCTGGGAATGATGGTGGTGTGTTCAGCTTAATGGGAAGGGAGGATAGGAAGGTGGGATCCATTGTGAGGGACCCCAGGGCCTTTGGGTGGGAGATGACTTGATTAGATTTTTAGAAAAAACAAAGCAAAACAAAAGATCCTGGGCTGCCTGTGGAGGAGAGCTGCGAGGTCCCCCTGGTGGGAAGCCCAGTGAGGCCATGGAGACACGTGGTGGCTGGACCCTGGACTGAGCGATTTGTAGAGGGCAGAACGGAGAAGACTCCTGGGGGCTGAGTGACGGGCTGGGGTGTGGAGAGAGAGAGCAGAAGGGGGGCCTGACTGACCCCTCGGAGACCTGCAGCCTCAGGGGGTGGGGGCTGGGGGTGGACGGAGTGACCCTTCCATGGCCCTCGCTGGCTGTGTCCTCCTTCTGGTGTCTGGAGGTAGGGCGGCTCCCTCACTGCCCCGTGGCTGTGCCCCCGCAGTACAACAGCCCCATGGCCGGCGTGCCAGCCCCCGCTGCCGTGGAGCACCGGCCCCTGCCCAAGGACTACATGATGGAGTCCGTGCTGGTGACTCTCTTCTGCTGCCTGCTCACTGGGCTCATCGCCATCGTCTACTCCCATGAGGTGGGTGGGCCGTGCGGCAGCCCTCCAGCATACAGCCACCAGTGCCTGGGGGGTCTGCACAGCTCCTTCCCAGCAGCTGGGTCTCTGGTGCTTCCTCCTCAGGAGGGTGGCAGGAATTGGTAAATCCGTGCCCACTTGCCCCTGTTGGATGGACACCTCCTCCCCTCTCCTGTCTCTGCCCCCTACCACTCATGATCTGCTCTAGAAAGTTCAGCTAAAACAATTCACATTGAAGGTGTGAATGGCTGATAAGGCCCAAGGAACTGCCCCCTCCCAGTGGGGGCTTGTGTTAAATGGGGCAGAGACTTCCATCCATTCATCCACTCATTTCTCTACCTCATCCACCTCCAACTAGCCGTCTGTCTAGCTACCCATCTATTTACCTGCTCACCTACCCATTTATTCACCCATCATTCCGCCTACCATCTCTCTAGTCTCTATCCATCTGTCCTTTCACCCACGCACCCCTCTATTCATCCATTAACTCACTCCTCTGTCTACTCCCCCATCTACCCATCCCTATCCATCCATCCACCCACCAGCTCATCTCCGTGACGCCCATCCTCTCTCCCTCCCTCCCTGGTGTTACTGAGCATCACCAGGCCCCCCACTGGTCAAGCTCCCCAGTCATAAGTGAGCCAGGACTGTGGGGAGAAGGCCGATCTCAGGACAGCTCAGACGTGGGACTCGGGAGGCCGCTGCCTGCCTGTGAATTCTGGCTCCACCACCAGCTGTGTGGCCCTGGGCAGATCACTTAACCTCTCTGAGCCTTTGTTTCCTCATCTGCGAAGTGGGGGCAACAACACCACCAAACTCAGGGTTGTTGTGAGGGTTGTACGAGATGAGGCTGGGGGTGTCATCTGTGCCAGGCCCATGGCAAGTGCCCAAGAGCTGGCAGCCCTCACCTCCATGGCTCCTGCTCCTTTCTGGGCTGTGGCCTGGTAAGGTGCCCGAGTTTCTCGGGGTGTCAGTTTCCCAGTCCGTGCCCTGGGGCCTGGCCCGATGGTGCTGTGCTGGCAGGGGGTGGGGCTCTGTTTCCGCTCATCCTGCCCCATCTCGTTGCAGACACGCGCGGCCCTGAGCAGGGGGGACCTAGCCCAGGCTGAGGAGGCCTCGCGCAAGGCGCGCTCGCTCGTGCTCTTCAGCCTGCTCTTCGGGGTCTTCGTGTCCACCAGCTGGGTCATCTACGTGGTCGTGGCACTCTACCTCCCCTGAGGGCTCGTGGCTCCTTTGGGGACGCCAGGACACCCTGGGATACCTACCCTGGCCAGACTCTTTCTGTGGACTTTGACCCCTGCCGGTGGCCATCTGTCAACCATGGAAGGGGCCCAGGAGCCAGAAGAAGGTGGGCTTTGCAGCCCTCAGCACCCCTGTGGCTCAGCCTCAGCCCCTACAGGTGGCCTCAGGCAGTGTCCTGATCTGAGGTGGCCCCAGGGCCCAGGCCCAGCTGTGGGATGCAGGCCCACGAGCCCATTTCCTCGGTGCCTCTTCCTCTAGGTCGTCCTGGAACTGTGCCGGCCGGGTGCCCACGGCCCTCGCCCTCACCTTACCCCTGGGAGACCACTGGAGGGACCGGAGCCCTCACTGTCTTCAGAGCTGTTTGGAAGGACATTGCCTCCCCTGGCTCCCCCACTCCAGCCCAGCTCTGTGACTGCAGGGCAGAGCTGCCGGATTTCTTTTTCACTGGGAGAGAGTTGAGGGGAGTGCCTCCTCTCTCCTTGGTGGCTCCTGGCTGGTTGTCCTGCGCCCAGCCCCATCCCGGAGACAGGCTCTCATGCTGACCCCATATCCAGAGACCAAGGCCACTACGTCTGGTCAATAAACAAAAGGCAGCACCCTGGGCTGAACTTCATGTTGCTGCTTCGGGGCCGTCGCTACTTCCTGGCTCACCCTCAGTGTGAGCGCTAAACGTCTGTCCACAGCCGTGCTCCTGCACCCGCCCCTCTGAGGTGCTCTTCGCACACAGGCAGCTCGGCGAGGATCTGATTTATTGCCCACACTGTGCAGCGCAGAGCCTGGCTTGTGGTGAGCACTCGAGGCCGGAGCTGCTGGGTACTGATGGCGGGGATTTCTGTAGGGTCTTCCACGGCCAAAGGTGATGGGAGAGCAACGACTAAGGGTCTGAGCATGAGCTTCAGGACAGCCAGGAACCTCCCAGTCGGCAGAGAGGGGAACCTGTTAATGGACATTTTCCTGGGGAGGGGTCCAGCGCTCTCAGCAGATTCCCAAAGGGGTCTGTGACCCAACAAGATTAAAAACCATCTGCATAGAGAGAGGAGGAAGGGGCCCCTGGCTGAGCCATACAAGATTGACAGCTCAAGTTAAATCAGGGGCTTTCTGAGCACCCACTGTGCGCTGCTCACAGCCCTGGACCCGGCACTGGAAGATGAAGCAGAACATCCCATCTCAGCCCTTGAGATGCTCTGGGAGCTGGAGAGACGTGGAGGAGGAAGTGAGGGATGAGCAAAATGCTTGGTGATGGAGAGGGGGCCTCGTGTTCTGGGACACAGCTGGTCCAGAATTAGGATCTCAAGCACTAAAATGCATGATAGCCACAAAACAGGAGGAGGAAACCGTATTTTAGGGATCCATAGATGCCAGAAAGTATTTGGTAGAATCCAACAGCCACAGCTATGCTCACTAAACTCTTAAGTAAAATCAGAATAGAAAGAAATCACCTAGACCAGTGTTCCTCGGACTTGAAAGCATATAACACAGCTGGGAAAGCCTGTGAAAGTGCGGGTGCTGATTCAGTGAGTCGGACCTGAGATGCCGCGCGGCTAGCGAGCTCCCAGGTGGTGCTGCAGCTGGTCTGTGAACCAACAGCACGTGGCACATCAAGCAGGAAACGATTACAACCACTGAAAGCCGTCACCACCAGGCTGAAGCCATGCGATGCTCCCGAGTGTCTCTCTTAGTCAACATTGTTTTGACGGTCTGGCTAATGTAAAAAGCAACAAAGTGAAATTTGTAGCATAAAAGCTACAAGAGACAAAATGATTCTCTAGCTAGAATATCCAAGAGTCAGTGAAAGAGTTAGAATAAGAGAACTCGGTAAAGTTGTTGGATACAAAATACACAATAGTCAATAGCAATAATCAGTTAAAAATGGAAAAAATTTAAAATTCCACTCACAATAGTGATAAAAACAGTAAAATCTAGGAATAAATTTAACAAGAAAGATCTGGATCCAAATGAAGAAAACAATTTTTTAAAATTACCAAAAGAAAAAAAAAAAACCTGAACAAAATATCTGGATAAGAAGATGTAATATCATACAAATATCTAGCTTTCTCAAAGAGATTTAATGAAATTCCAACAAGAAAGCCAAGCTTTTAAAACTACGACAAAAATGTTTTAAAAAATTAATATGGAAGGAAAATGTACAAAAATTGTTAATAATTTTTAAAAGTTTAATGAGGGGGGAGTTTCTTCACCAGATATTAAAACTTACCATAAAGCTACAATAATTGAAACAGCATGGCTTTGCCACAGATATAGATCAGTGAAAAATAATAAACTCCAAAAGCGGACCAGCCCCATGGTTTAGCAGTTAAGTGTGCTCTGATGCTGGCGGCCGGGGTTCGGATCCCGGGCATGCACTGACACACCGCTTCTCTTGCCATGCTGAGGCCGTGTCCCACATACAACAGCTAGAAGGATGTGCAACTATGACATACAACTATCTACTGGGGCTTTGGGGGAAAAATAAATAAATAAAAAAATTATTAAAAAAATGTTTAAATAAACTCCAAAAGCATTCCAAGTATGTATGAGAAGTTAACATCTGATCAAAATGGCGCTTTAATTGAGTGAGTCAAGGAGGGCTCATAACAAGCAGAGTTGGCTATCTCTATTCTCCTGTTGTATGCAAAAATAACTTCCAGATGGATTAAAGAGCTAAGTATAAAATAAAGCTAATACTAATACTAATACTAATACTAGTACTAGAAGGAATCGTAGGAGGATATTTGTATGACCTCAGAGGAGGCCTCTGAAAATCTGGAAAACCAAAGAGGGAAAGACTGATAGGTTTGAGTTCTGTATATCAGGAAAGTACAGATTTAAACATGAGATGACTTTTACTTATCAGATTGGGAAAAAATTAGAAAGACTGAATACATCCTGAGTTGGTGAAGGAACGAACGCAGACCCTCTCATTTATCACTGGTGGGTGTGTATTGCCACAATCTTTGTGAAAGTGGACTGATGGTATCCATTAATTATATATGTACCATATGTACCATATATGCATGTAAGTGCAAAGAAGAGACTCCAGAGGGATGTGTTCCAGACTGCTGATAGTGTCTGTCTCTGGGGAGGGAATGGGCCTGGAGGCTTTGTGTGATACATTGCTGAATTTTAAAATGAAGATGTACTCACGCATTGTGTCATTAAAAAATAACTGAAAAAAATGTGCATGCCTTTTGACCCAGCACTTCCAGTTTTAGGATTCACAGTAGTGAAAAAGGCAGTCTGTTTTCCTGAAGCTTCCAGTCCAGTGTGGAAGACAGACATATATCAGATGGTGTGGATACCACCTGTGCTAGAGGGCCACGAAGGAGACATAGCCAGGGCAAGTCTACGATGTCATAGCTGAGAAAAACTCTGATTTCAGAGATGTTGAAATACGTGTGTCTTAGACTCACTCTGGCGGGGCATAGGGGTCTGTGACCTGAGAGAGTGGTGGAGAGAGGCTTTCCTGAGGATGTCATGGATATATAAACACTAAAATCCAATGAGATGCTGCTGGCTGCGTTCCCATGTGGTTGCATCATTTGCGTTCCCACCAGATGGACGGGAGTTCCGCTTGCTCCACAAACTCATCCATCCCTGGTATTCGTCAGTCCTTTAAGTTTTAGTGCTTCTGGAAGTTAAAGCTGTGGTGGCATTTCAGTGTGGCTTTACTCTGCACTTCTGTGGTGACTAACGACACTGAGCCTTTTACCATATACCATCAGCAATTTGGATATCTCTTTTTATGATGTGCCTGTCAAGTCATGTGCCCATTTTTACACTGGATTGTCTTTTCCTTATCAATTTAGAGGAGTTCTTTATGTATTCTAGACATGAGTCCGGTGTTAGATATAGGTATTGCAAATATCCTTTCCCTTTTCAGTCACTTCTTTTCATCAGATGACTGATGAAAATCTCAATTTTAATATATTCAAATTTATCCTTTCTGTTATGGGTCATGGTTTTTGTGGCTTAAGAAAAACTTCCCTACTCCTGGGTCATGAAGATATTCTCTTATATTGTCTTCTAGATCTAGAAGATTTCTTGGTTTATTTTTACATTTAGATCTGCCACCCTTCTGGAATAGATTCCAGAGGTCTACCTGTCTACTCTTGTACCTCTACCATACTTCACCATCACTTCATTACCGGGGTTTGCAGTAAGTCTTGATATTGGGTAGGTCAGGTCCTCCCACCATCTTTAAGAGTCTTGGCCATTTAAAATCATTTGTATTTATAATAAATTTTAGCATTGTCAATTTTCACCAAAATAAAGATTGAGATTTTGACTGTGATTGCTTTAAGTCTATGGATTAATTTGGAGACAATTGATATCTTTTATGGTACTGAGTGTTCCAACAAACACGGTGAATTTCTTTGTTTAGTAGGTCTTTTAAAAAATTAATCTTGACTTTTTTTTTGTGCAGAAATATTGCACGTTTTGTTAATATCCCTGGGTATTTGTGTTTTTTTGATGCTATTATGAATATGATCATTTTTATATTTTTCTTGTTACTTGGTAGTATACAGACATACAATTGATTCTTGACTTTGTATCCAGCACTCTTTCTTAATTCATTTATTAATTTTGATAATTTATCTGTAGATCCTGTTGAATTTTCTATTTACACAATATCATGTGTATATGATGAATTTTTGTCTTCTTTTCCAATCCTCGCCCCTCCTGTGTGCTCCTCCTGCCGTCCTGCACTGGCCGGACCCCCAGCAAGGTGGACAGACGTGCTTGCAGTGGGCAGACTTATCTTTTTCCTAGTCTCCAAAGAAAGGTTTCAATATTCTACTTTTTTAAAAAAAAATAGATATCTTTTTTCTGATTAAGGAAGTAGCCTTCTGGGGCCGGCCCTGTGGCTTAGTGGTTAAGTGCGCACGCTCCGCTGCTGGCGGCCCGGGTTCGGATCCCGGGCGCGCACCGACGCACCGCTTCTCTGGCCATGCTGAGGCCGTGTCCCACATACAGCATCTAGAAGGATGTGCAGCTATGACATACAACTATCTACTGGGGCTTTGGGGGAAAAATAAATAAATAAAATTAAAAAAAAAAAAAAGGAAGTAGCCTTCTGTTCCTAGTTTGCTAAGAATTTTTTTTAATCATGCATGGATATTGAATTTTATTAAATTACTTTCACATGTCTACTAAGAAAATTATCTGATGTATTCTGTTAATGTAACTCAATGTTGATTTTCAAACGTTAAAGTAACTTTTCATTTCTGGAATAAAGCCATGTTGATCATGACGTATTATCCTTTTTCTATATTGCTAGGTTCAGTTGTGAATGTTTTGTTTAGGGTTTTTGCGTCTGTGTTCATGAATGAGGCTGGTCTGTACTTTTCCTTGTTGTGGTTTGGGAATCAGGGTTATAGCGCCTCATCACAAGGGCTGGGAAGTGCTTCTCATTTTCCACTTTTTGGAAGGGTGTAAGATTAGAGTTATTTCTTACATGTTCCTGAGAGAGGTGTGTTAAAACTTCCCGCTTTGCCCATTTTTCCTTGGCATTCTCTTGGCCTTTGCTGTAGATACTTTGAGGCTGTGTAATTAGATGCATACGTATTTAGAAATTGTTAAATCTGTCTGTTGAGTGTACTGTATATCTTTTCAAATGTCTTTTTGTAACTCTAGTAATACTTTTTGCCTTAAACTCTACTTTTCCTTTTCCTCTAATGCTTTTTTCCTTAAAGTCTACTATTAACATAGCTATGCTCAGGGTTTTTTGGCTGTATTTTCAGAGTCTATCTTTTTCTATATTTTTACTTTCAACTTTTCTGTACCTTTACGTTTTAGATAGCTACGTCTTGTAAACAGCATATAGATTTTTATAAAACTACAGTCTTACGTCTGTCTTTCGACTGGAAAATTTAGTCCATTTATTTAATATCATTTTAAAAATACATCGATTTGGGTTTGAATCCACCTTCTCACTCTGCTTTCTCCTGGTCCCACCAGCGCTATGCTGCTTTCTCTCGCCTTTCCTGCCTCCCTTTGGATCAATTATTATTTATTATTGTTCCATTTCATCCTCCCTATTAGCTTGGCAATTATACGTTCTTTTACTATTTAGTGGTTCCCTGGAGAGTAACAACTTGCATTCTCAACTTCTGCAAGTCTAATGTTTTTGGTACTTTCATCTTCTTTCTAGACAATTCAAGAACGAATCCAAGAACCCTCTAACTCCATTTATCTCTTCCTGAGTCACATTTTAATTCTCTATATTGTAAACCCATAATTGTAACCCCTATTGTAATTCTCTATATTGTAAATTCTCTCTGTTGTAAAACCCTAATAATTGTAACCCCTACTGTAATTCTCTATATTGTAAATTCTCTATATTGTAAATCCCAATATTGTAAAATGATATTGTGTTATTGTTGTTTTATGTGGTTCATGCTCATTCAGATTTATCCACATATTAGCTGTTTTTTGCGGCTCTTTCATTCTTTTCTGCGTGTCTGACTTTCCATTTAGAATTATCTTCCTTCTGCCTAAAAACGCTGTTTTGTCTTTTCTTATGAATTCTGTTTTTGTCTGACAATATCTTGATTTTTACCTTCATTCTTGAAAGATATTTTGAGTGAAGACAGAAGTTTGGTTGGTGGTTATTTTCTTTCAGCACCGAAGACACCATTCCATCAATTTCTGTCCCCACTTGTCGAAGAGTCTAATTGTTGTACCTTTGAAGGTAACATGTCCTGTTTTTGCTTCTCTGTCTGCTTAAAGATGTTCTCTTTGTCTTTGGTTTTCAGAAGTTTAACCATGCTGTGCTTAGATGTATATTTCTTTTAATTATCTTGCTTGGGGTTTATAAGTTTCCTCGAATCTAGAGTTTGATGTTTTTCAATAAAGACCAATCAGGAGACAAACTATATAGTAATTTTAACAGAGAAAGGTTTACATAAAGAACTATTAACTATGAGAGGAGAGTAACTATCAAGGTTTAAAGAGAATACTAAAGTTACTCCGGGCTGAAGGTGAGCACACAAGGAAGGCAAAACTCAGAAGGGCCCAACTCCCCAAGGCTGGGATTCAGAACTCACTGGAGGAGGGGTGGTTGCAGCCCCTGGGGGGCAGAGAAACTCACTGGGTGGCCCACGCCGGAGCTGGGTGAGCAGGAGTGATCCCTTGGAGGTGCAAGTGGGCCAGGGCTGGCGGGTGGGCATGCAGAGGGAGTTGGGAGCCTGCTTGCCAGCAGCATGGCACAAGGCCTGGGGTGTGCGGTGTCCACGTCTGGGGAGCTACAGTGAATTGGTCACCAGGCCAGGGCTGGGCTGCGAGCTTGCTGAGAGGCTGCAAGATGTGGGTGCACGGCTGGGGCAGACTGCCAGTGGATGTCTCCACATTTGCCTCTGGCAGCCACGTGGTCAGAGGAGGAAGAAAGAACCGAGCACCACAGCCAGAGCCCTCCCTCCTGCAGTGTCCTCCCGTGCTCTCCACTGACGGAACCCCGTGCTCGCTGTGGAGGGGAAATGCTCGTTGCAGAGCAGCGAATAAAGAGTGCACTTGGACACGAGGAGCAAGAACTTGATAATGGGCACAATCAGTTTTAGAAAACTTTTTAAAACAGTTTATTGAAGTGTAATTTATATATCATAAAATTCACTCATTTTGAATGTACAATTCAATTATATTTAGTAAATTTACAAGGTTGTGCAACCATCACCATGATCTAGTTTAAAAAATTTTCCATCACCCCCAAACATCCCTCCTGCCTGTTTGTTTCCACTCCTGGGCAACCGCCAATCTGCTGTCTGTGGAATGGCTTTTCCTGCACATTTCACGTAAATAGAAGCATGCAATGTGTAGTTTTTGCATCTGGCTTCATTCACGTGCGTGTTTTTTGAGGTTCATCCATGGTGTAGCATCAGTTTATTCCTTTTTATTGCTAAGTAGTGTTCCTTTGTATGGAAATACCACGTTTTGTTCATCCTTTCACCAGTTGATGGACATTCGGATAGTTTCCACTTTTTGGCTATCATGAATAATCTGCTATGCACGTTGTTTCTGCTCTAATTGCTTTTTCCTTTCTTCTGGCACTCCAATTACACTTACGACTAGTCATCCCCATGTCTCTTCCTACCTTCTGTTTTGTTCATTTTTTTCTCTCTTCATGCTTCATTCTACCCGTAGCTCCTAATTGATCTCCAGTTCACGAATTCTGTTACACATATTCACTGAGTTCTTATCATCAGCTAATGTATTTTTTGGTTCTAGAATTTCCATTTGTCCTCTGTTTATATTTTCGTTATTTGCCCAAATTCTCAATCTTGTCTTACTCCTAGAACAGAGTGAGCCTTGTGCTCTCACATCTACGTCTGGTAACTCCAAAACCCCCGCCCCTGTGGGTCTGATTCTGTCAGTTGTTCTGGTCTTTTTCTGTTCATGTTTCTTGTCTCCTTGTATTCCTGTTTTTTTAATACATGAAAAATTAAAGAAATAATCTGAGGCTTAGGATGATGTTAACCTCCTCCAGCAAGGCTTTGCATTTGCTCTGGCAGGTGCCTGGGCACTAACAATCCATGTTTGGGGACTGAGCTGATTTGAAGCTGGCCCAGTCGCTGTGAGGCCAGTAGACTTGTGGTCCCTCTCACAGCAGAGCGTACCTCCTTGGGGTCTCAACTCAAGGTATGGTGAGTTCTTTTAAATCTCCCTTTGTCAGAAGTGCTGGAGGGCTCTCAGCCACCTCTTCTGGAATTGGCAGGTGCCCTTAATATTATGTGACCCCAAAGATCAGGCTTACCTCCCTGGGTTTCTGTGTCCTCCCGAGTCCTGGCCCAGTAAGTCTTCATTCACCTGCCACCTCTCTGATGAATTCAGGCAAGGATTTTAAAATATTTTGTATGGCTTTCCTAGTAGGAGGGCTCGTCTGAATTACCTAGTCTGACATTACCAGAGGTGGAAATTCTTTCTTATACATTTTTAGAATAAACTTGTCAAGGGCCATATAAAATCATGTGGGAATTTTCTTTGAAATAGTTTTGAATATATACATAATTGACATCTTTAAGAAAGTTAACCTTCCTATCCACAAATATGTGTATATCTTAACTTATTAGGGTCTTTATTTTCTAATAAAGTCTTTTAATTTTTATTTATATTTTATTGAGGTATAATTGACATATAACATTAGTTTTAGGTGTATAACAATGATTCGATATTTGTATGTATTGCAAAATGATCACAACAATGAGTCTACAGTCATGCGTTGCTTAACAATGGGGACACGTTCTGAGAAAGGTGTCGTTAGGCGAGTTCGTTGTTGTGTGAACGTCACAGAGTGTACTTATACAAACCTAGATGGTACAGCCTACTCACACCTGGGCTGTATGGTACTAATCTTATGGGACCACCGTTGCAAATGTGGTCCGTCGTTGACCGAAACGTCATGCGGTTCATGACTGTAGTTAACATCTGTCACCATATGTAGTTACAAAATTGCTTTTCTTGTGATGACAACTTTTAAGGTCTACTCTATCAGCAACTTTCAAATATGTAATATGCTATTATTACCTATAGTTACCATGCTGTGCATCACATCCCCATGACTGACTTTATAACTAGCAGTTTGTACCTTTTGACTTCCTTTACCCATTTCTCCCATACCCACTCCCCACCTCTGGCACCCACCAGTCTGTTCTCAGTAGCTATGAGCTTGGAGTTTCTGCTTTTTGTTTTTTCTTAGATTCCACATAGAAGTGAGATGACACATTCTGTCTTTCTCTGACTTATTTCACTTAGCATAATGCCCTCAAGGTCCATCTGTGTTGTCCCAAATGGCAAGATTTCATTCATATTTATGGTTGAATAATATTCCATTGTGTGTGTGTGTGTGTTTGTGTATACATATATTTTTCTTTATCTGCTTGTCCATCAGTGGACACTTAGGTTGTTTCCATACCTTGGCTATTGTAAATAATACTGCAATGGACACAGGTATGCATATATCTTTTTCAAATTAGTGTTTTTGTTTTTTTCAGATACATACTAAGAAGCAGAACAGCTGGATCATATGGTAGTTCTATTTTTAATTTTTTCAGGAACCTCCATACTGTTTTCCATAGTGGCTGCGCCAATTTACATTCCCACCAATAGCGCACGAGAGTTTGCTTTTCTCCACATCCTTGCCAATACTTGTTATTTCTTGTCTTTTTGATAATAGCCATTCTGACAGGTGTGAGGTGATATCTCATTGTGGTTTTGAGTTGCATTTCCCTGATGACGAGTGATGTTGAGCATCTTTTCATGTACCTGTTGGCCATCTGTATGTCTTCTTTGGAAAAATGTCTGTTCAGATCCTCTCCCCATTTTTTAATCATATTGTTTGTTTTTTTGCTATTGAGTTGTATGAGTTTTTAAAATATATTTTAGATATTAACCCCTTATCAGATATATGATTTGCAAACATTTTCTCCCATTCAGTAGATTGCTTTCCTTTTTTTTTTTTTTTTTTTTGGTGAGGAAGATCAGCCCTGAGCTAACATCCATGCCAATCTTCCTCTTTTTTGCTGAGGAAGACTGGCCCTGGGCTAACATCTGTGGCCATCTTCCTCCACTTTATATGGGACGCCTCCACAGCATGGCCTGACAAGCGGTGCATCGGTGTGTGCCCAGGATCCGAACCTGGGCCGCCAGCAGCGGAGCACGTACACTTAACTGCTACGCCATGGGGGCAGCCCCCAGACTGCTTTTCATTTTGTTGGTGATTTCCTTTGCTGTGCAGAAGCTTTTTAGTTTGATGTAGTCCCACTTGTTTATTTTTACTTTTGCTGCCAAATCCAAAAAATCATCACCAAGACTGATATAAGGAGCTTACCGCCTATGTTTTCTTCTAGGAGTTTTATGGTTTCAGGTTTTACATTCAAGTCTTTAGTCCATTTTGAGTTAATTTTTGTGTATGGAGTAAGATAGGAGTTCAATTTCATTCTTTTGCATGTGGCTGTCCACTTTTCCCAACACCGTTTATTGAAGAGACTCTCCTTTTCCCCATGGTATAGTCTTGGCTCTTTTGTCATAAATTAATTGACCATATATGTATGGGTTTATTTCTGGGCTCTCTCTTCTGTTCCATTGATCTATGTGTCTGTCTTTATGCTAATACCATATTGTTTTGATTACTATAGCTTTGTGATATAGTTTGAAATCAGGGAGTGTGATGCCTCCTGCTTTGTTCTTCTTTCTCAGGATTGCTTTGGCTATTCAGTCTTTTGTGGTTCCATACAAATTTTAGGATTGTTTGTTCTGTGAAAAATGCCATTGGAATTTTGATAGAGATTGCATTGAATCTGTAGATTGGTTTGGGTAGTATGGACATTTTAACACATTCTTCCAATCCATGAACACAGAATATCTTTCCATTAATTTGTGTCATATTCAATATCTTTCATTAATGTCTTATAATTTTTAGTGTACAGGTCTTTCAACTCCTAGATTAAATTTATTCTTAAGTATTTTATTCTTTTTGATGCAACCGTAAATGTGATTGTTTTCTTAATTTCTCTGAGAACTCATTATTAATGTATAGAAATGCAACAGATTTTCGTATATTGATTTTGTATCTTGCAATTTTACTGGATTCATTTATTTATTTACTTATTTATTTTTGTGAGGAAGATCAGCCCTGAGCTAACATCCATGCCAATCCTCCTCTTTTTGCTGAGGAAGACTGGCCCTGAGCTAACATCTGTGCCGATCCTCCTCCACTTTATGTGGGACACCGCCACAGCATGGCCTGACAAGCGGTGCATCAGTGCGCACCTGGGATCCAAACCCGGGCCGCCAGCAGCAGAGCACACGCACTTAACCGCTATGGCACGGGGCCAGCCCCTGAATTCACTTATTAATTCTAACAGTTTTTTGGTGGAGTCTTTAGGGTTTTCTATATATATATTATCACATCATCTGCAAATAGTGACAGTTTTACTTCTTCCTTTCCAATTTGGGATGTCTTTTCTTTTTCTTGCCCAATTGCTCTGGCTAGGACTTCCAATACCATCCTGAATAAAAGTGGTGAGCGTGGGCATCCTTGTCTTGTTTCTGATCTTAGAGGAAAAGCTTTCAGCTTTTCACCCTTGAGGATGATGTTAGGTGTGGGCTTGTCATATATGGCCTGTATTATGTTGAGGTACGTTCCCTCTATACCCACTTTTTTGAGGGTTTTTATCATAAATAGATGTTGAATTTTGTCAAGTCATTTTTCTGCATCTATTGAGATGATTCTATGGTTTTTATCCTTCATTTTGTTAATGTGGTGTAGCACATTGATTTGTGGATGTTGAACCTTGCATCCCTGGAATAAATCCCACTTGATCATAGTGTATGATCCTTTTAATGTATTGTTGAATCTTGTTTGCTAATATTTTGTTGAGGATTTTTGCATCTGTGTTCATCAGGAATATTGGCCTGTATCTTTCTTTTTGTGTGGTGTCCTCTTCTGCTTTTGGTATCAGGGTAATGCTGGCCTCGTAGAATGAGTTTAGAAATGTTCTCTCCTCTTCTATTTTTTGGAAGAGCTTGAGAAGGATTAGTATTAATTCTTCTTTGAATGTTTGGCAGAATTCACCTGTGAAGCTGTCTGGTCCTGGACTTTTGTCTGTTGGGAGGTTTTGGTTACTGATTCAATCTCCTTACTAGTAATAAGTCTATTCAGATTTTCTATTTCTTCACAATTCAGTCTTGTATGTTGTAAGTTTCTAAGAATTTATCTGTTTCTCTAGGTTGTCAAATTTGTTGGCATATAATTGTTCATAGTAGTCTCTTATGATCCTTTGTATTTTTGTGTATCAGTTGTAACATTTCCTCTTCCATTTCTGATTTTATTTGTGTCCTCTCTTTTTTTCTTGGTGAGCCTAGTTAAAGATTTGTCAATTTTGTTTATCTTTTCAAAGAACAAGCTTAGTTTCATCTTTTCTATTGTCATTTTAGTCTCTATTTCATTTATTTCACTCACGTCTTTGTTATTTCCTTCTTTCTACTAACTTTGGACTTTGCTTCTTCTTCTTTTTCTAGTGTCTTAAGGTGTAAAGTTAGGCTGTTTGAGATTTTTGTTTCTTGATGTAGGCATTTATTGCTATGAACATCCCTCTTAGAACTGCTTTTGCTGTATCCCATAAGTTTTGGTATGTTGTATTTCCATTTTCATTTGTCTCAAGGTACTTTCTGATTTCTCTTTTAATTTCTTCTTTGACCCACTAGTTGTTCAGTAGCATGTTGTTTAATCTCCACATATTTATGAATTTTCCAGTTTTCTTCTTGTAATTCATTTCTAGTGTCATATCTTCTTGGTCAGCAAAGATGCTTGATATGACTTCAATCTTCTTAAATTCATTAAGACTTGTTTTGTCACCTAACATATGATCTATCCTGGAGAATGTTCCACATGTGCTTGAGAAGAATGTGTATTCTCTAGCTTTTAGATGGAGGGTTCTGTTTACATCTGTTAAGTCCATCTGGTCTGATGTGTCATTTAAGGCCACTGTTTCCTTTGATTTTCTATATGGATGATCTACCTATTGGTATAAATGGGGTACTAAAGTCCCTGATGATTATCATATTGCTGTCTATTTCTCCCTTTAGGCCTGTTAATATTTGCTTTATATATTTATATTCTCCTTTGTCAGGTGCATAAATATTTACAATTATATTCTCTTATTGGATTATCATTTTTTCTATAAAGGTCTCACACATCTTTTGTTGGGTTTATTCCTAGTACCTTAAGACTTGTGATGCTAGTATAAATGGGATCCTTTAAGAATTGTGTTTTCCAATTGTTGATTGTATATAGAAATATAAATTTTTATCTGACTGTACAGCTAACCACCTTGATAGATTTTCTTAGTAATTGCTTGGTTATTTTTCTTTTCTTGCAGCACTGGCTAGGATCTCCAAGACAACAATGAACAAAGTGATAGTAGAATCCTGACCTTGTTCTGATTTTAAAGGAAATGCTTTGAGTAGTTCACCACTAAGTATAATGTTTGCATAGGATTTTGGAGGGTAACTTTTATCAGGTTAAGGAAGTTCTTAATTTCTATTTAATGAAGAGTTTTTTAAAAATAAAAATTATGAGTAGGTTTTGCATTTTTAACAAAGGCCTTTCTGACTACTTAGGTGATAAGATCCTGTTCTTCCTTTAATCTGTTAATGCAGTGCATTCAGGAGAGGCTAGGCCATGTTGTGAAAATTTATAAACCCTGAAATCTCAGTAGTTTAGTTAGCACAAGTTCATTTTCACTCATATAAAGTCCAGCGTGGGGCAGTGGGGGTGGTCCCTGTCTGCGCTCCCTCCACTTGGGACTCCGCCATCTCAATACTGGAATCTAATGTGTCACTGTGGGGTAAGAGTAAGCATGGAGGTGGCACATGCATTCTGAAGTCCCCAGCCCAAAGAGGCACATATCTCTGCTCCTTAGATCCCCTGGCTGACCTGCAAGGGGCTGGGAAGCAGAGTCTCCCCTGTGCCCAGGAAGGAGAGGCACACCTTGAGTCGAGGGTGCTCAAATAAAGGTCTAGCACACTGGGGGCCAAGTACATTCATCCACTTACTGACATCATTCCATCCTTGCACTTGAGGATGAGCTTAAGTCAGTCAGGGAGCATTGATTTTTCTTTTTTCTTTTTTTTTTGGTGAGGAAGATTAGCTCTGAGCTAACATCTGTTGCCAATCCTCCTCTTTTTGCTGAGGAAGATTGGCCCTGGGCTAACATCTATGCCCATCTTCCTCTACTTTATATGTGGGATGCCACCACAGCATGGCTTGATAAGCAGTGCGTAGGTCCACACCTGGGACCTGCGAACCCTGGGCCACCAAAGGGGAGTGTGTGCACTTAACCACTACGCCACCGGGCTGGCCCCAGAGAGCACTGATTTTTAGACGTTGCTGGTTTGGGGTTGCTAACATTATTTCAGAAGTTCTGCATCAGTATTTGCCTGTAATCTTCTTGTACTGTCCTTGTCTGGATTTGATGTCAAGGTTGTATTTCACTCATAAAACGAGTTGAGAAGTGTTTCCCCTTCTGTTCTCAGAAGCGTTCGTGTAAGACAGAAGCTACCAGTTTGGCATAAATTACCTGTTAAGCCTGTCTGGACCTGATGTTTGTGAGTGGATTTCAAACCAGATTTAATTTCTTTCATGTCAAGTGCTTCTTCTTTGTAGCATTTATCATGGTTGTAACATATCACTTGTGTGATTTTTCCCAATTAAGAGGACTGAATGAGGTACAATGGTCAGCAAAGTGCATGGCACCCAGTACATGCTCAATGAGTACTAACAGTGGTGATGGCACAGCAGACTGTTCCGGGTATTAAATGACTGAGCCTTCACAGACCTGAGGGGGAGAAGCGACTAGTACCAGCTGGAGAAACTGGGGAACAGAGAAGGGGCCACCTACCCAAGGTCACTTGGCTTATTAGCTGCAGAGCCAGGACCAGAGCCCTTATCAGCCAAGGGCCAGAGCCCTCCAGCATGTCCCCAGCATGTGCAGGACTAGAATGACCCAAAGCCAGCCTCATCGGGTTCCTAAATAATGTGCCCCCAGTGAACACATGAATGAATGAATGAATGAATGAATGAATGATGGTCTAAGTGAATGTGTGGGGCCTGTCTCATCCCACTGGGGGGAGCACCACGTGGCCATCGCACCCCAGAAGCCTGGCCTTGTGCCACCCATGGCCAGACCTGGCTCCAAGGTTTGAACACAGGGGTGGCTGGGGAAGAGCGGCTCTTCAAGGGGCATCCAGCCTCCTGAGTCGCTGGTTAAGCATGCAGATTCCCAAGCACTGGGAGGGACCCTCTGGGGGTGGGGCTGGAACCCAGGGGTTTAACCTGCCCCCACCCCCAGTCACCAAAGACCACAGCGGGTTGCAGCAGCCGCTGGCCTGCAGCCCTGGTTGGCAGGCTCAGGCCTGAGGTCCACACCTGGCCTGTCACCTCCTGCTGCCACCTCCCAGTTGCCTGGGGGCGGGTTGGGGCCAGATCAAGATGGTTCTTGGCAATGTTGGCTGGTGGGGGAGATGGGAGTGGAGGATTCAGGAGTTGACTGGTCTCTCTCTTGGCCTCAGTGTGCCCATCAGTCAAATGCACAACAGCAGATAATGGGGAAACTGAGGCACAAGTGGTTGAGTAATTTGCCCAAGGATAGAGCTAGTGAAGGGGAGAACTGGGAAGGTTCAGTTGCCCCCAAGGTTCTGGGAGGCTTCATGGTGATGCCTGGCTCATGCTAGGTGCTCAGGAAACAGCTGCGGGGATGACGGAGGGCTCCCTTGATGTCTGGGGTCCTAACAGTGTGACCAGCCCAGGAATACCTGCTCCCCGACTTAAGGGGACATCCTTTTAAGTTGCTGCCTTTCGGGTTAGGCAAGGGGAGGCTACCTAAGGGGCGATCTGCTGGGAGACGCTGGCCCATCTCTGCCCAGTTCTGACCTCTGTGGGCACCTCCCGCAGGGCCCAAAGCCCTGGGTTCTGCACCAGGTGCTCGGTCTCACAGTAGTAGAGGTGCGGGGGGACAGGACATGCTGGGGGACGGGCAGAGTGACCGGCATGTGAGATGGTTCTGGGAAGACAGTGAAGGGAGACGACAAGCGGGCTAGGAGTGAGTCCAACAGCTCCCCTCGAGTGGAGCAGACACAGCCCAGCTCAGGCAGAGAAGGGACTAGAGCCCACGGGGTCACCTCACTCCTGTGTGAGGCACAGGGGCTCTGCTGTTTCCCGCAGGTCAGGTGGGCTGGGCCGGAGCCTCTGAGCACTGCATTCAGGGTGGTAGGGGACAGAATCTGGCAGAAGACACACTTTCAAAGACAGCACTTTGGGGGCTTTGAAAACAACTCTAGACACCCTTGTGCTCCCTGAATTCTACCCGAGAA
Source organism: Ceratotherium simum simum (assembly GCF_057802395.1). Classification (NCBI taxonomy): domain Eukaryota; kingdom Metazoa; phylum Chordata; class Mammalia; order Perissodactyla; family Rhinocerotidae; genus Ceratotherium; species Ceratotherium simum. The sequence goes on along the minus strand of NC_141928.1, from coordinate 5,746,702 downwards.
ATTTCAGTCTTTACCTGGACGATGGGGGGTGGGGGGTGCAGTATAGCTCCTGTGCATTAACCCACTTCTGGGGCACAAGACATAGGAGGGGACATTCTGGGGAGGAGCTGGTGACATCTATCCCACTCTGTCAGGCCTACCCCCACGGCAAGCGAGTCTGGGGACTGGGACAAATGACCACACCCTTAGTGTGCCAGGAACACCACCCACGACAGCACAGAAAAGAGGTGGCAGCTCGGACTGTGGCTTTAATTGACACACGCGGCAGATGGCGTACACACCCAGGCGCCGTGGCTTTCATCTGTGTTTAATTTCCTTTCATATAAAAGTTACAGGTTTGAAATGTCTGCAGGAAGATGCCACTATCAGCCAGGTTAGTTGGGGGTCTATATTACAATGTAACATCGGGGAGGTGTGGGGCAGGGAGTGGGAGGCGCACAGCAGTGGGGTTCAGGTCAGACAGGGCGCACCTGCCCTTCCCCGGCTCCCCCACACCTGCAGGTGAGCACTGACTCTGCAGGGAACCAAGCGTGATCGTGTCGGTCTGCCACACAGACCCACTCCCACACCCTGCCCCCCGCCCCGGCCTCAGCCCCCAAGACAGACGGATCACAGCCAGGTGGTGTCTTATGAGGCATGGGGTGGGGAAGCCTGTCAGCCAATAAGTTAAAACACACACTGCGCCTGCTGCCCTCATGCCGGTCCCCTGGACGCGCTGGCCCCTCACCGCCTGCACTGCCTGCCTGGGGCCCCAGACGTCTGCCCAGACGGCCGAGGGCTCCTGGAGGGAAGCGGGCAGGGCCTGTGGGGGGGGGGGTGTGGGTGCAGGGTCCGTTCTGAATTGAGGAAGGGTGAAGCCTCTCCCACCAGCTCACGCCTGAGAACAGACCTGCGGATAGACCCTGACCACGGACACGCCCCCGTCCGCTGATGCGTGTGAGTGCTGGTCACACCACCCACGGGCCCCGAGGGCACAGCGGCCCCCACGCACACAGCAGCAGTCAACGGAGCTGGGCCAGGGCGGGAGGCAAGATGGGAAGGCAGAGGAAAGACTGAAATGAGAGGACTTAAAGCGGGAACAAACTAAATGCCAACCCACACACAATACTGCTCATCAACAGCGACTCCACACACACTCTTTAAATAATAAAGTGACACGTTCCGGCTGCGGCATCACTGGCAGAGGGGGGGTGACTGACAGTTCACAGATCTCTCCCCTCCGTGTCCAGGATGCACAAACGAGAGGAAAAACCAGCCCACGTATTCTTGATAAAAGCTGCTCCAACACCCATGAGGGACTCAAAGGGACGTGGTGGTCTCCTTGACAAAAGTCTAATCCACGGATGTTGCTTTCGACTCTTCCTTGTTCTGTTTAATCTGGACTGAGCACAGGCAGATCCTGGAGTCCGCCTGACCAAGCCCCAAACCCAGAAGTGACCACTCAATCATGCAAAACAGGACGCAGGGGGCGTGGGGGCCACCGTCTGGTTCTGGTTCCCACGGGCACCCTGCCTGCAGCTCCACTCGCAGCTGACATGGAGCCGGCACCTCTGGGTGCAGAGACCCCCTGTAAACCCTGCCTCAGATTGTCAACCTCAGCAGTGAGAGTGGTTCTGAAGGAGGAGGAGGCAGAGGGCATCTGCTCCTGAAGAAGCTTTGCCAGAGGAGAGCCAGCCCGCCAGGGGCTGGGAAAGCCGTGGCAGCCACCCTCAGGAGGCGCCTCTGCACCTGGCCCCTGCCCTTAGGGACACCCTGTCCTTCCCAGAAGAGGCCCCTCTGGCCCCACCAGGATGGAGTAAGGTAAGAGGGGAGCCCGCGAGGCAGGAGGGGGTAGGAGATGGAGTTTAAGGCACACAGCAAGCAACAGAGGACGGGGCCACGGGCCTTCCCGGGACAGAAATGCCCCTCTGCTCCCCTCCCTCTGAATTAACTCACCCAAGAGCTACTGGCCCCAGCTCAGAGAAAATGTATTTCTTGGATGGTAAAGTCATCCCTTGTTCTAGCCTCCTCTTCCCAGCTCCCCACAGCGCCAGATGATGGGATGAGGGCCAGTGGGACGCCGGTGGGGGGATGAAGGGACAAAAAGATGACAGACACTGCTGCCGCCCCACTGTGGGAGGGCCCTGTGGTGCCAGCGGGCAGCAGGACAGCTCTGAGGGCCAGTACCAGGACTGAAGCTCCAGGGCTGCGGAGGGGCCCCCTGTCGTGCCTTGCTGGCCAGAAAACAAGCTTACTCCGTCTTCCACTTTAAATGCAGTCTGGAAAGTACAAGGACCCTCCCCGGGTCCTCTCTGTCACCCACCTGAATGTCCCCTTCCTTCCTTCATTCCTGGTCACTCATCTGTCACTTCAGCAGAGTCAGGACCCTGGAACTTGGAGAGGGGTAAAGGTTGCCACTGTTCTCGGTCTGCTGATGCCATCCCTGTGCTGCTCCAAGGCAGGGGGGGGGCGGGGGGGGGCGGTGCTGGGGGGGAGACAGAAGGGAAAGCAGAAACCGCCGGCTCACACGTCAGTCCTGAGACCTGCCCGCTGGTCCACTGTGGGCCGCGGGGTCCGCTCTCGCGGAGGAGGGAGGCAGGACGCTGCCGCGGGCTCCCACCCGGGCCCTGTGGCTCTGAGGCTGGGAGACTTGCAGCCTGCCCAGGGAGGGGGCGCCGCCACCACGTAACAGGTCCAAAGTTCCTTCCGGTCTTGGAGCCGCCCTCTGAGCCTCTCATGAGCGTTCTCCTCGCTCATGGCACCTGCTCCTAGGTCTTCTCTTCCCGGTCTGTTTTTCTCCTTGATATGTTCCTGGGTTTGATTTTCAGAGAGAGTTCCCACAGGGCCTCCTCGGCCAGGTGGTCACTGAAGTCGTTGAAGAAGTTGATGATGTCGTCATTTCTCCGGATGTCATAATGCCTGGGGGGTGGGGGAGGCAGGCAGTGAGAGCCCGTGTGGGTGAACAGCCCAATGATCTCTCCGAAGGGGCCACGCACCCAGTCCCAGCAAACTGACGAGACAGGGGCTACTGTGGCCCACAGGCTGCAGGGGAGGAGGCCAGTGCTCGGAGATGAGGCCGCCAGCATGCAGGGCACGGGCTGGACCCTAAAGCTGTGCTCTCTCTGCTCCCTGCCAGGTCTCCTGAGCAGCACCCCTGCAGCCAGGCAGGTCTGCAGAAGCCTGGCTCCCCTCTGCATGGTGCCCCAACCTGGGTGGGCTCTGATGCCCGAGCCCACCCTCGACTGCCCTGGAGTCAGGTGGGCTAGGGTTTGCCAGCCTCCTCCTTGCATTAAGGCTGGCCACCAGCTTCCTTTACTGGAAATGCAGAGGACAAGCTGGCTGCCCACTCTGGGTACAGGCCTGGGGCCACGCTGTGCTCAGCCCTGATGTGCACTTTCTCACATCGTCCAGACAGACTGAAGGAGCAGGTGTCGAATCCCCGTTGGTCCTTTGTCACCTGCCATCTGTGCTCTGGGCCCCAGGAGCCCAGGGCTCAGGTGTGCCCCCGCCTAGCCCCGGCCCCCAGGGCGGCAGCACTCACGCCTGCTGGAAGCACCGCATGCTGTCGAGGATGTTGAACTGCTGCCACCGTTTGGAAAAGTTCACCTTCCCGTCAATGTAGTCTGGGTTTCCCAGGTGAACGAAGGTGAGGTCCTGGAGGATGAGCCCCCTGGGAAGATGGAGAAGCCCAGTTACTGCTCTGGAGAGCAACTCAGAAGCCACAGGACGAACCAGTGCCTGACGAGGCCCATGCCTTTGGGCTGCACCTGAGCAGTTGCCCAACCCACGAGCACATCTGGGATGTTTGTGAATTCCTGACTCGCACACTCTGGGTCCCTGGGAAAGCCAGCTCAGGTCCTGGAGGAGCCTCGAACACCCCGTCTGCCTGCAGAGGACCCCCAGGGACCTGACGCTGCAGCATCTGCCGGCAGAGCTGTGCGTGTGCTAACGTAAAATAAATAAATGAACAGGAAAATACCCCAAACTGGGGGTCGGGGAGATCCCCTCTTTGTTAACACGTGGAGTAACGTGCTTCTAAATACAGAGGGTGTGAAGCCAAAGGACGAGTGATGGGGCAGTTCTCCCACCCAGGGAGAGCCCAGCCCGAGGGCACAGCTGACACCCTCGGGAGCCCAGACGTGGACCCCTGACGGTCAAGTGCGTTAGTGGTCAGTGAGGGTGAGAGGCTAGGAAGCAAGGAGAGGGTCATTGGCTGCAAGATCTGTATCTCTGAGGGTGAAAGCCTCAAAGGCAGCCCCAGCCCTGAGGAATCTTCCATCAAACACTCAGCCCTGGGACACTGCTGAGTGTTCCACCCTTTTTTGGAGATTCCCAGTGTCCACTAGCATGTTATGGGCTCTGGTAAGTTCTGTAACAAAGAACCAGTGTAACTTTGATTTTTCCACTATTTCCTAAGCTTACGTGACCAAGGATCCTTTTCCACGAAACACCCATCGACTCTACCCCACGGCCCACACTGGGGAAGTGCTCTCAGGGTTCCTGGGTGACTGCAGGGCCCCCTTGTAACACGCAGCCCAGTCTGAGGACGGCTGGAATAGAGCATGATGCCACCCACGGGCTCTATGTCTGTCCACACACACGCCTGAGCACGCCTACTGGCAGATGAGAGAAGGAAACAGGAGGAAGCCTGGGAGATGGGCACGACAGACCCGTTCTCACTGGATCTCTCCTTTCCTGTTTCAATTGTGTAACAAGGAGCACGTTTTACATTCAAGGTCAAAATACAAGTACAAACACCTAAGCTGGAAACCTGGAGCAAGGGTTTCTGAGCGCGATACATCTTCCCCAGATCAAGAGAGGGCAAACCTGCTGGGAGGCTCTACTCACAGGTACGGGATGCACGGTGGCTCCACCTCAGAGAGGGCGGCCCGGTAGGCGCGGAAGGAGGATGAGCTGTCAATCAGCGTGCAGTACTCTGCTAGGCCCTGGGCAGGAGGGACACAGAGCCTGTGAGCACTGAGACAGTGCTAGGGCACTGAGCCCTGCCCCTCCTCACTGACCCACTCATCACCCACCCTCCGCCGACACTCGAGCGTGCCCACACGTACAAACCCAGAGCCAGACCCAGCCCTGCCCTGGCCGCAGGGGGACCAGGCCTCTGTGGACAAACGGCCCACGAGGCTGCTTGTCCCTGCTCAGAACCGTGTCTCTGGGCAACCAGCGCCCACCAAGTATGGGACCTGGAGCTCGGGCTCTGGCTGGGTGCTGCTCCGCACTGCAGCTCAAGGGAGATTCTAAAGCACACGCTGAACCGGGTCACTTGGCTCTGAGCCCTCCCTCGCTCCTCACTGCACTCAAGGCAGAGTCCACGAGAGATGGCAGGTAACCTGGCCGCGCTGCTCCTGCCCCTGCACACCGCATGGGGTTCTTGCCTAGGAGACTCAGCTGCTCCTGCCCCTCCCCACAATGCCATTCACCCGCTTTGCTGCCTGCTAGGGGCCTCTCATCCTGATGTGTCACAGGACGACCAGGAAGCCTCCCCTGCCTTCTCAGGACCTCGTTTGTGTTTCTAGAGCAGCTGGTGTGAATGTTCCACTTCTCCATACGACATTGTTTTATAACTATCCCTTTATGTCGCCCTGTGAGACGACCACCAGGGGCCCAGCCAACACTCAGCCCTGTGGGCTTTGCCCCCCTTCTCCAGGACCAGCTGCCACACAGGACAAAGGTCCAATTCCTCGCCAGTCTCCCTAAGGCCCTCGTGATCTAGAGCGGGTCCCCTTCCCTGTGATGCGGCCTCTTCTCTGCTGCTCAAGGGCATCAAGCTCCCACCTGCTCCCGGTCTGTGTTCCTCTGCGCCCTCTGATGGGAACTTCCCCCGCCCCCCCCACCAGGAAACTCCTCTGCTCAGGTCTTGGTGTGATCAACACTTCCCTCGGGGGCCTTCCTGACCCCAGGCTGGGCTGACCACTGGGTCACGTGCTTGCTCAGCACCCCGTCCTTTCCCTTTAGCATGCACCCTGAAGAAACCCACCCTATAAGGTGTCTGGCCTTCACAGTACGTCCCCAGTGCCTAACGTGGCCCCCAGCCCAGAGCAGCCCCTTCAGAAGCAGGGGCCAAAGGGAGGAAGGGGCAAGTGAAGCTGGGACCCAGGCACGGGCTTGCAGAGCAGGCAGCAGGGCCTGTGATGTGACAACCCTGGCACCGACCCTGGAGCCCCTGAGGGCCCTATGACTGGAGCTTAGAGACAGGAGATGAAGGTGGGGGCTGGGCCGTCCCTGCCGCACAGCAGGTCGGCGGCAGAGCAGGGGCCCGAGTGCAGGTCTCCATTCCTGTCCCCAGCATGTCCTGCCACAGCCAGCTCCCCCAAGGGCCAGGCAGGCCTCCCACTTCACAGCTTCCCTCCCAGCCGCTCACCTCCGAGGTCTGCTTCTGCCACTCCAGCCTGCGGATGGGCGCCGAATCCAGCGCCGAGAGGATGGCCAGGTAGGAGTTGAAGTTGTTTAGCTTCCGTAGGTGCTGCAGACAGGGGCGAGGTGGCAGTGAGGGCAGGTGCAGGGACAGGCAGGCCCAGGGCCTCCCGGGGCAGGGTCTGCAGGGCTGGGCTCTGGAGAGGGTGCCCACACTCACCTTCATAATCTTGATGAACTTCAGGAGCAGCCGTTCCCGGTCCTGGGCCTTTTCCTGTAACATGATTATTGACCGGACCCTGCAGAGACCAAGAGGAAAAAGGGGCGGCAGCTCAGCTGACCAGTCTCCCTGCGGGACCCAGGGTGCTCCTGGTGGAGATGGACGTGGACTCCTGCGCTGGCCAGCCAGGAGCCCACGCCTACCCAGTGCCCAGGGCTTGCGAGGCAGCAAGTGTAGCCCTAGTCTCTGCTCTCAAGGAGCTCACGGCATCCGGGCAGAGGCAAGAGGCCACCAAGAGGTCTGGTGGGCAGTGCCAAGCACCAGGACAGGGACCGCTGACCGTGTAGAGCAAGGCTGAGGAGGACCACACAGAGCTCTCCCGACAGGTGCTGACCCCAAGTTCCACGGGGCTGGACACGCTCCTCTCGTGGCCTCAGGTCTAGCTGACACCTGGGTAAGAGACCACCTTACGGCCACAAGGCGGGGCACCTCTCGGAACCTTAGCCAAAGCCAAAGCCCGGTCTCTGAGGACCTCATGGTGGCCTCACCCCACTGTGGTTTCACAGGGGCTACACCCACTCGGAGGAAATGCCACCTCTGCTGTGCCTCTTCTGCCCCGTTAAGGGCCCCTGCACTGACGCGCCTTGAGGACCCCACGTGCACCTCCTCCTAGGCAGCTCCCCAAGGGTGTGCCCGGAGCCTCCTGCACTCAGCAAGGGGCTTGAGTCAGAGGCCGGGCTCAGGGCTGGAGGCAGCTTCTGTCTGCCCAGAAACCACCACGTCCTACTGGGCAAGCCCCTGAACTGAGGCTGGGTTGCTGCCGCTGAGCACACGTTGCTGAAGACGGGAGCCCTTCCTGTGCGGGAAGGAAAGCAGGGCAAGTAGCGGATGACCTGATGTTTCTCCAACAAGCAGTTCTTGGAGCATATAAAAAATACTGGACGTCCCCCTGGTGGCAGTGGTGGACTGTGTGTAGGGTGGGGTCTGCCACAGCACCAGACTGCGTGCCTGCCATGCTCCTACCATCTTCTGATGCTGGGAGGCCGTGGCGCATTTGAGTCACATCTTGAAGAGCCAACAATTTCATTATACATTATAGTATAAACACACTTTTGGGCTTCATTATACTTTAAGAATTAAAGGCTAAATAAAAGTATTAATAGAATCTCTCCTTTGCTAACTTTTTTTCTTTTAGGCAGAGTCAGCGTGAGGATCAACCCTGAGGCTGCCTGGCTGTGGGGAGATTGGCGACGACCAATGCAGGATGGCAAACTTCACACCCCCTCCCCTGCCGCCATCTGCGGCAGACATTACTCATCAATCCTGGCACTCTTCCCTGCTGAGTCTCAGACTCCTCCTCCACCAGCCCTCCAGGTGACCCTTCCAACATGCAAGATGCACCCCATCCAGTCCCTGCCCCTGCTCTCTGCTGCCTACAGTTCACAGATAATGCCCGCAGGCCTCAGGAGGAGCTGGGAGGAATCAAAGAGGCACCTCCTTCTCCTTGCCACTGGAACTCTCTGTCAAGAAAAACACGGGAACCCACCCAGATGTGCCGCTGTAGAGAACTGGGGCTTCGCACCGGCGCGCCTTACCAGTAGGACATGTTGTTGAAGTGCTCCGTGAACTGGGTCAAGTTGGGGCTCTTCTCCTCATTCTGCTCTTTTGCCCAAAGCAAAACCTCAGGAATCTGAAAAAGGAAGTAGACGGGATCGAGCCAGAGCCCTCTGGCTCTGCTGTGACAGGGTGGCCTCTCTCGCTCAGGGACAAGCAGCAGCGGCTCGCCGGGACAGCAACAGCCCTCCCCCGGCCCCAGCCCAGCCCAGCGCCATACCTCTATCTTATAAAAGAGCTCAGCATCCAGCAGTGTCAGCTGCTCGGCTATTTCATGGCTGTGAAAGTCATGCAACGTTCCTGGCCTGGAAGACAGAGGCATGAGACGAGTGGTCAGGGCACAGGGACGGCGGGAGCTGAGCAGGTGCTGCACTGCCGGCCTCAGAGCTGAGAGACCGGAGGAGCAGCGGCCCCAAGCCTCGCTTCCTGGCAGGAGACGGAGGCCACAAAGTGGGTCCGTGGCGGGTCAGGACCAGACCACGCTCCTCCTGGGGACCATGGTGCCTGCCTTCCTCTCCTGCCTCTGCGGGGCAGGTGCTGCAGCTCCCCTCGTGAGCCCACGGACAGCTCAGCTGCCCGAGAACTCAACGCCCGACCCCACTTCCCCGGGCCCAGTGGGAGGGGAGCTGGTGCCACGTGACCGAAAGCTAAAACACCAGCAAGGGGCCGATACATCAGCAAACACCGGCAGCTGGGCTGAGGGGCAGGCGCCAGACTGGATGCTTTATACAGGGTCTCAGGAACCTTCAGGACGGCACAGGATGCTGGCCGAGAATTCACAGCCACCATGTCAGTGCCAGGAAGATAATTAAGAGCCGACCACAGTCCAGAACGCATTCACCGGCTCCTGTGAGCTCCCCCACGCCCTGCCGCCCCACTTCCTGGTAAAAAGGCGACTCGTCACACATCACCTTGGAGAAGAGGCCCAGCCCCCAGGGGACCTATCGGGCTGTCCCTGAGGCACCCTGTCACAGGGCCTGGGCAGAACCAGGACGTGAGGCTGCGGGGTACACGAAGGGAAATGGAATGGAGAGGCAGCTGTGGGGCACAGCCCTTGCCAGCAGAGGCAGGGGCTGGAGAAGCCACGGACGGACAGCTGGCGGCTCACCTGGCGGCTACCCCCCTGGCTGCCAGGGGCTGGTCGGAGTTGGCACACCGGAGCAGCTTCTTCTGGTCCACCTTGTCCAGGATGTTCTTCCGGAGCACGCGGGCCAGGCTGAGCTCCCCGCTGCACACCAAGCGGAAGACCAGCTCCATCAGCAGCTTCAAGATCTCTTCTGTCAATTCCACGAGACTGAAGGGCCAAGGGCCACAAGGTGAGGGGCAGGAACACCAGCACAGGGACAGGACTGCTGCCACCGGGTCCAGAATCCACCTCGAGATACCCGAGGCCCCCGCGGCAGCAATCGGCAGAGCTGGGAAACCTCTTGCAGGAAGAGAGCAAGAGGAAAGGCCTTGGGACGGCCGGGGCGTCCTCCCAAGTCTCACCGGTAACAGTCCCCGCCATGCCCTCGGCAAACGCTGGCACCAGGGACCATGCCGGGGCCTGGGCTATGGAGACAAATCGCACACAGACTGTGCCCGGAGGAACTCCTGGTTCCGGGGGTGATGAGTCACTAAGAAAGAGGTCCTGGCCCCTCAGACCAGACGCCCCTGAACTTCCTCCGAGTAGCACTGTCCACACCTGGTGGTTTCACAGCTGTGCAGTCACTGACTAAGGCCATGCCCCAAGGACTCTCCAGAACTAGGAAAGGGACCAGCTTGACGTGTATTTGTTAAATGAATGTGAGTGCCACATCAGCGGGGCATGGAAAGCAGAGGAGGGCGGGCGAGGGCCTCCCCAGTGCTGGTGGCTGAGGACATGGCTGACTGTGGATGAGGCTCTAAGCTCCATGCCAGAGGGATGGCCCCCACGAGGAAATCAGGGCCGGGACGGGGCTGGTCTAAGGAGACAGGTCCTTCTCCACAAGGGTTGTGTTAGTGCAGGCAGGAGCGAGCCCCGTCCAGGACCGCGGGCAGGGCTCTGTGGGCACGTCCCCCAGGAGAGGCAGGTGCACTGTGACAGGACGCCCCTATCTTGGCAGGGAACCCCCAGACTCCCGAGGCCTGCTGGGCTCCCCACCCGCCTCCCTGCGACCCCGTGGGCGGAAGCACTCACCAGAGCTCATCCACCACCCGCACGAGCACGAAGAACGTGTTCTTGCTGACGCGCTTCTTGAACGTGTCAGCGAAGAGAGAGAACTTCTCGTACGTGGAGCGTGGGTTAAAGAAACAGCCATGCTCACCAGGGCAGAGACGGGTGATGGGAGCGGGAGGGCCCCTTCCTCCCGCTACCGTGGACTGAGTGCCGACGGTGGGCCAGGAAGCCCGCCAGTCAGGCATCGTGTCCGGGAACGAGGGCGTGGGGAAGGCAAAGGACTCACGCCAAGTGGCAGAGCCGTAAAGCAGGATCCAGCCCGGACCTGTCTGACCCCAAGGACTGTCCTGGACCTCTACCCTTTCCTGCCCGCAGAGCCGTCTCCACTGCACCGCCCACACCTGCCTTTCTGTTGGGTTAAACCCAAGGGTCCTGTGAGACCTACGGACCCTTGAAGGCCACCTTGCTGAGCTTCAGGCAGAGAAAGGAGGTCAAAACCACACGCCCTGAAACCCCCAGGTCCCTGGGCAGGTGCAGAGCCCAGAGGTGTCTTCCTCCACTCTCGCATGAGTTCCCATCCATCTTTCATAGCTTCAGAGGCCACCTGAAGGACATCCGCCCCCTTCCCCACAGCCCCCTTTCAAACACGGACCACCTCCAGCTCCTCCCTGAGGCCGTGGTTTCCGCCTCAAGGGTCCTGGTTTCTTACCACCCTGTTGTGTTCACCATCAACTCCCTAGACCCTTCTCCAGCTCTGTCCTGCCTGCTCTCTAGTGATGCACGGGCACTCAGGAAGAAGCCACGTGCCAGGGACGATCCCCAGGGCCTGCACCACAGAGGGCTCACTAGCCAGCCATGCCCAGGATCTCGACGCAGCAGTGCTTCCATTAACACACTTGAAGTGGCCGAGCAGAGAGATGCTGGGAACCTGAGCTCTGGAGGGGTGTATATGGGTGTGTCTGTTCTCCAACCAAGCAGCCATATGGGTCACTTAACCTCTCGAAGCCTCAGTTGCCCTATTATAATTATATAATAGGAAATGATATGATGGCACCATATGTAATATGGTAATAACATATACATAAAACGATATTACAGCTGAGAGAGATTACACGTGCAAATGCTCAGCATCAGGCCTGACACAAGGAAGTTCACAACACGCGTGAGTTACTATCACTCGCTGAGCCAGGCCTGCGAGCAGGCGCCCTGAGGAACTGAACGTGTGAGGCTGGAGGGAGCCTAAGGCTCTACAAATGGGGACTGTCCACTTCAGTCTGAGGGACAGGGCCTCCAGAGCCGGGGCAAGGGGAGAGTGGACGGCACAGTCTGGAGGCCGGGGTCAGGGATGCCTCAGGGCACACAGGAAGGGGGAGAGCTGGGAGGGCTCAGGACTTCCTGTCCCTGACTGACAGCAGATGTCCAGCAGATGGCAGTCATGGGCTGTGATGTAGGGACGTGGCTAAGGAGCAGGGGACCCTGGGCAGCAGCTCCAGGTTAGCCTCGGCAGGACAGGCAGGTTTGGACCCAAGAGAGAGGCAACAAAAGTGGGTCCTTCCAGGCCCCAGGGTCTTCCTCTGCCACTACCGCAGGGAGTGATACTTGAACGTATGAGGCAGATGTGCTCAGGGGTAGGAGCTGACACTGGACGTCCTGGACGTGGAGTTTCCATCCACTGCTGGGTCACCCAGCAGGTGGAGTGGCAGTGCCTACCCCTGAGGCCGTTCATTTGAGTCTGGATCCCCTCAAGCCCTGCACACTTCGCACCCATCACCCCCAATGCCCTGGGGCTCAGCTCTGAGAGGCTGCAGGTGCCAATGATGTGGGTCTGCAGGGGCCTGCAGCTCACTTGCTCCCCTCAGGGCTTCCTCCCCTCAGGGCTCTCTCTCCCCAGGGCTCCGTTCCCCCCTCAGGGCTCCCTCCTCCCAGGGCTCCGTTCCCCCCTCAGGGCTCCCTCCTCCCAGGGCTGTGTTCCCCCCTCAGGGCTCCTTCCACCCCAGGGCTCCATCCCCCTCGGGGCTCCGTCTCCCTCAGGGCTCCCTCCCCCCACCCCGGGGCTCCCTCCCCCCCAGGGCTCCGTCCACCCCCCAGGGCCCCCTCCCCCTTAGGGCCCCCTTCCCCCAGGGCTCCCTCCCCCTCAGGGCATGTCAATTCTTTCCAATTCTTTTTCAGAATCACCCAGTGGTCACCACTGCCATCAGGCACCACACCCTACGTTCTGGGCACTTCACAGAATCTCATCAGCCCCTTTACAGCCAGCAAAGGGGCTCAAAGAGGAAGCCTTGCCCAAGGTCCCAACGCCAGGACGCGGCAGAGCAGGCTGCGCACCTCCCTCACTGCTGCCCGCCACAGGCACGCAGCTCCCTGCGTGAGGGCTGAGGGAAGAGGAAGCCCCTCCTTCTCCTGGCTCGGGCAGGATCTGCGGCGTGAGGGGTGTGGGGCCAGGGCTGGGGGCCCAGGAAGGATATCTGTACTGCAGCTTCTTGATGAGCTCCTCAGGGCTGATGAAGGTCCTGTAGGTCGTCAGGAAGGCCTCACAGTACAACACCAGGTCTAGAGGAAGAACAACTGATCAGTGACGCCTGCCACCAGCAAGGGACAGAGCTGGGCAGCACGCCTGCTGCAGGTATCAGCCACCCCCGATCAGACTCTGAGAGCTTCTTGTCCGTCATCTTAAGACTGGATGATTCAAAGGGTCTTAATCATCATGGGCACAGAGAAAATAATGCAAACTTGTCAGCAGGGTTTTGAAGTTAAATCACAGGTAATACTTTTTAGACGGCAGGGCCCAGGAACAAAACCCTTGGGAATTTCCACATATTGAGAGACCTAAGAAAAGGCTGAAGGGGCAAAGCTTGACACGCTGCTGGAATACACAAGTGTGCCTGCTCCGGTGCCAGGGAAGGGACAGGCCGACAGGGAGCAGCTCTCTAGCAGTCGGGTGGGACTTGGGCTGGCAGTTCCCACCCACACCCCATCCCTTTGGAGGGCTGGTTCCAGCTAGGGATTCCCCACCTTTCCAGAATCACAACAGCCCCCTGTTTATGTGCGATTGTGACACTCCCTCCCAACCATGGAGTCGCTGACACTAAAGAAAAAAGGAGTGGAATGTTTAAATGCAGGACTCTCTCCAAGACAAATGCCCTAGCCAAGCTTGTGAACTTCAGAATTATTCTGCGCTGGAGCTGAGGTCTGAGTCCTGACTCAGCTCCAGCCTTCTCCTCACTGTGAGGTGGAGCGGACACAGTGCTCACGTTTTCTGTCCTGGACACAGACCCCCTTCCCCTATCTTCTTCCATTCACCTCCAACTCCCTGGGTGGAGGAATCTCAAGGAGCCCCACTTCTCCAGCTCAGCAGTGCACCTTGGCACAGCCCTGGCTCCTGTCCCCCGTCCGTGCTGATCACCTCCCAGGACACACGAGAGGAAGACCGGCACGTGCTCCTGTGTGGGGTTGGGCGTGAGGGAGGGAGGCTCACAGGTTGGTGTCACAGCAGGGGCCAACAGGATTGTGTTCCGGCTCCTTCCTGGACCTCACTCCCCTACTCCCCAGCTCAGTGTCAAGTATGGGCTTTTGTCTACGAGGAGCTGGGCACGGAAGCAGAGACAGGTCCAGCACAAGCCAACGCATGCCTCTGGAAGATCAGATCAGCGTCTGCAGGCCCCTGAGCCATGGGTGTGGTCTTTAGTCCACAGGAAGCCACCTGCCCAAGGAGCTAGCTATGTGGCCCAGGGCCTCTGCCTCAACAGTCCATCCCACGCACAAATGACTTGGGTTCTGCAGAGCCTCAGAATCTTTCCGTTAATAAAACCAAGCAGAAGCCCCAGCGGGCAGCAGAGCCTCTGTCCAGGCAGAGTCAGCATGGACTGGAAGGTTCCTGGGCAGGGCTCCCTCTGGTCGTGGCCACAGCTGGCTGCACCTGGCAGGACAGTGGCGTCCACTGCCCAGAGCCGAGGACTGGAGCCAGCTCCCATTTCAGCCCTTCGCCTTTGGACAAAAATGAAAATCGCTCCTCCTGCCTGGCTGTGGACAGAGCTCTGACCTGCCTGGCACGGAGGAGGGTTTACTGCAGAAAAGCAGAGCGGGGGATGCTCCTAAGGAGGACAAGGAATACTCCCTGAGCGCTTCCTACGTGCAGCACGTTTCACGTCAGCTCACTCAACCTCACAGCCACTGGACACTGCAAACCGCTTCAAACAGCTGGGTCAGCTGAGGCTGAGAAGCGAAGGGCTGTGCCCTCAGCTGCCCAAGCCTGTGAATGGCCGACCCAGGATCAGAACTCAAAGTCTCCAGGCCTGGGCTCTGCCCAGGTCAGAAGAAACCAAGGGTGAAGAGGCAAACCCCAGAGGCAAAACAGCAGCTGCGGGGAGTCTGTGGGAGCCATTTCTTCTTTTGCTCTATTATTCAAATTTTCTGCAATGTAAAGGTTATTTTGTACTACTTTCATGATTTACAATCTCTAGAATCATTCTGTGTAACATACTTGGGGAAATCTGCTGTAAAAACATGTGGACAAGGTCGTTTACAAAAATGAAATTGATGGGGGCTGGCCCCGTGGCATAATGGTTAAGTTTGGCACGCTCTGCTTCATCAGCCTAGGTTTGTGGGTTGGGATCCTGGCGTGGACCTACCCCACTCATCAGCCATGCTGTGGTGGTGAGCCACATACAAAATAGAGGAAGGCTGGCACAGATGTTAGGTCAATGCTAATCTTCCTCAATCAAAAAATGAGGAAGATTTGCAACAGACGTTAGCTCAGAGCTAATCTTCCTCAGCAAAAAAAAAAAAAAAAAAAGAAAGAAAAGAAATGGATGGGTTAGGGTTTCAAGATTGGGATGTTTTAATTCCTTCCACAACCTACTTTAACATTGTTGTTACATTATCTTTTTAATAATTTTAAAAAATGTAAAAAAGAAACAAGTGTGGGGAGAGGCCAGGTCCTGCTGTGGGGGCACCAGCACTGGGGGTAGGTCCTGTAGGTCCTGGGGCCATCAACAATCTGCACCAACAGAGGACAGACTCAGAGCAGGCCAGGAAGCAGAGGGCCTGGCTTTGAACATGAGCCACCTGTCCCCCAGGGTAGGCTCTACCTATGGTGACCCAACAGCACCAGGACCGCCATTCTGATCTGCTCAGGGCTGGGGGAGAGGAGAGGAGAGTGCAGTGGAGCCGAGCGATGCTGGGGCTTCAGCAGGACCAGCCTGATCCAGTGAGCTCTGACACAGATAAAAGCCACCACAGAGAGCGCTGCCGTACCTTTCCTGTCCGTCTCAGTAGCATGGACCAGTAGGATATCCCCAGATCCTCCACGGACGTCTGGCCCATCATCACCCTGCAATGACAACAGTGAAGGAGGGCATGAGGCAAAATGCAGCTGTAAAAAAGCCGGTTTAGGAAGTCACGGGCAGGGATGAGATGACAAAGATGCTGTGTTGCAGGACCCCAAGTCCCCTTTCCCCTGCTCTCCCTAAGCCCCGGAGCAGCACAGCCGTGCTATAGAGGCCAGGTGTGTGCACCCAGCATATCCACTGCTCCGCGCTCGGCAGACAGGCACAGGCCAGAACTCATCTGGGGTGGCTGGCCCCAGGAGCTGCCCAGACGCCAGGACATAGTGGGCACCAGGACACAGTGTTCTAATGACACAACTGGGTCGGGGGACCTGGCGCCGTTCCATCTGTCTCTGTTCACCTCTCACCCACGGTCAGAGGGGCGAGGAGGGAAGTTCTCACATGCTGGGAGAGGGGGGACTCCACGGGGAGGCCGGCAGGGCTGTTCCAAGTATGTTCATGTTCCTAAAATTGCAGCAAGCTGCCATAAATCTCAATGTTTCCCAGGCGGAAGGAAAAGTCACTTGTAACGTCACAGGTTCTCCCAGGGAGCCCTTCTTAGAGGAATGTGAAGCATCACGAAGATATTCAACTACACCTGACACTGCTATTATGACCTCTGACCGCCACCTGCCAATTAATGAAAAAGTCTTATTTCCATGCAGGCAAACAGAGGCTTTAAGCCACAAACGCGGCCTGGAGACAAAAAAGGCTGTCACCAGGGCTAGGAATGGAAACCCAGGCCACACATCACCAGGCCTGGCCCTGGGGCTGCAACACTCCTCACTCAATCATTCCGAGGGGAACACGACCACCCCTCGGCCTCCTCCTGTCTGCAGCACTCACTCTCGGGGATGCACTCGCCTCTTCAGCGCCTAAGGTTTTCACCCCTGGACTCCGGAGTCCTGAAAGCGCCTTGGATTTCCAGCTAAGGGTGGGGGTGGCTACACCCATTACCTGATATTTCAGAAGAAATTTCTGGCAAGGGTCACGAAACATCAGTTCTCTCTCTGAGAGGAGCCCACGGTCCAAGCGCCTCCACCAGCCCCACCTTCCCCATTACTCTCAGCCTGGCCCAGAAGGTGCAAAGGCAGTATCCGCCTGCTTGTGCGTGCGTGCATGTGTGTGTGCGCGCGCCACTGGCAAGGCAGAGCCCAGGAACACGGTCACTTCCTCAGGGGTGGGCCAAGGCCGTTTTATCAGGCCATTCCTCTGTGTTTCCAGAATCGCAGGGCAGACGGGAGATGTAAAGCTTTCCGGTTAGCCCTCTTCTATCTGACAGGGTTGGGGACTGTTTTTACCAATGAGGCTCTCCTGACAAGCCACAGGATGGAGGCTGCCACAGTGGCCAGGCCTGAAATTTCTCAATTGGCTTGTGTCTCCCCCACTCCAACTATGGTACGGTTATTCTATCAATAACAACATAATAAAATGTCTTATGCTAATGAGGGCTCCCCACACACAGGCTCTGTGCTGAGCCCCCTAATGGATTCGTTCTCACCACACCCTCCAGAGGCCCATCATTTGGGGCCCAGAGATGTCACATAACGTGCCCAAGATCACGCTAAAGTGTCAGAGAAGGGGACAGCACACTCTCTCCTGGAATTCATCCATTTGCCTGGTATCTTTTCACAGCCATGGTGGCCCAGGCGTTGGGCCAGGGTAAACGAGATGCCCAGAGCCCACGGACTCGAGGAGTCAACACCTCGCTGAGGTCTTTCTGTTTGACACACTTCAAGGTTACATTGTCCTCAGAGCCCCTTCACTCTCTTTACGGCTCAGACTCGGAAAAATTAAGGCCCGTGAAGGACTCACCTCCTGCTTGAGTGTCAGCCTCGCCATAATTTCATTGTGGTCGATGAGGGACAGCTCGTCCACTTCCTCCTCTGCCTGAGCTGACTCGGGAGCATCTGGTGACTTTGGGGCCCTGGAAGGAGAAGTGGTTTGTATTGCGTCAAACAGGCCCTGGGCTCCATGACGCCTGGAGGCTGAGGTGTAGCCCTGTGCACGAGAACTGCTCCCCCAAGCCAGTCCACCCTGAACCTATATGTGCTATAATGTGCTATAATGTGAAGCCCAGACCCGTCCCGTGCCCACCACAGGGGGCCTGAGCAGTGGACAGAAGCCAGGATGCAGACGAGATTTCTAGCTCTGCTTCTAATGAGCTGTGTGACCTTGGGACATTTCCTGCTCTCTCTGCATCTCCATCTGTAAACGGAAGGGGTTAAGCAAGATCAAGAAGGTTCCATCAAGCTATTTAACCAAGTGATGGTCTCAGTCATCTTTGTCGAGGCCCACTGCATGGACAGTCAGTATTCAAGGGGAGGAACAGCAAAGGGCAGCAGGATGGGAGAACACGTTAGCATGGACCTGAACGCCATGCCCCACGACTTCATTCCCCAAGACTGGCCCGAGGGCTGTCTCTCCGTGGGACCAAGCAGAAGCGTGAAGCAGGCAGACCAGCCCTTGTCCTCGGGGTGCGGGCTCTAGCGGGAGAGACAGGTGCTAAAACAAGCAGCTGGGGCAGCAGCACAAGCAGGGAGCCGAGTGTAAAGGGCAGGGCAGGCCCCCGAGCACGGGACAGACAACAGGAGACGGAACAGCCGAGGAGGGGTTTGCTGGTGGGGGAGAGGACCACCCGCCAGCGGGAGTGCGCGGGGCAGCTGGGGGCATTCCGGGCAGGGTCTGTGTTTTATTCTTATGACCCTCATGATGGATCCTGTGAGGAACTGGCTGGCCTTGTGGTCACAGGCCACATCTTCCCCTAAGTCTTAGCGCCTTCAGTAAGGCAACCTGGAAGGGCCAGAGTGAAACCACGTGCGGCCCCGGCAAGGGGCTCTGCCACGCGTCTCGTCACTGACTGGCCTGTGTGGACAGAGGACGACATCCTAGTGATTGTTTCTAACCAGTCAACGTGCTCACCCTTCTGCTTCTTTTCCAAGGACCATCTGGAACTCTGAAAATGGCACTGTCAGGTCCAGTGAAGAGGGAGACAGAACCACGAGCTGCTGTCGTGTGGCACAGGCGCCCTTTGCCACCAGGTGTTAAACTAGAAAGCCCATCATCGCTTCACACTTGGGGAAACCTCAGCCAGGCAGACGAATCAGACCCAACAAGGACAGATGGCACAGAACAGTGGCCACAGCATTGGGTCGGTGGCCTACGTCAACAAGCCCCTATCAATGCTTTCTAATGTTTTTTCTGTCTCTTGCTATTTTTACCACCTCTGCAACCATTTATGCTTGGGCCTGGCAATGACCGCCGGGTACTGCTTGTCTTTGCAGCTGGGACCCCAGAGGTAGTAGCTGGACCTTGGTCTAAAGGAGGGACAGCTTGAATGTACGGAACATGGCACAAACGAGGTGACGCCGACACGACGCTGCAGATGGCAGAGCCGACTGGCGCGTCCTGCACATTATGCTTTGTTAGGTGCACACCGGAGAAACTCACACTGTGTGTCTAAACCTGGTCAGGTGTCACTCCTGCTAACACCGAAAAACGTTATGGGAGATTAAGAGACAGACAACCAAACGCAACGATGATTTCTGACTGAGCTTGCTTCCAAAGAAATAAGCCCTGGCAGACACTTGAGGGAGAACTGGGGAACTAGAAGGTGGTTTGCATATCAGATGATATGAGGGAATTTATTACTAATTTTCTGAGGTGTGATAATGACATTGTAGTCAGGCAGGCCTTTTAAGTTTTTAGGGGGCACACTGCAGTATTTAGGGGCTGTCACGTTTGTAACTTACTTTCAAATGGTTTAGCAACACAATGTACACACTACATCTAGAAACTTTTATAATAAAAAGGTTTTTGGGGGGATCTTTTACACTCCCTTATTGCACTGGAACTTGGAAGAGGCCAAGGGAGGTTGGCCTAGGATTTGAAAAAGACAAGACTGGGGCCGGCCTGGTGGTGCAAGCGGTTAAGTCCGTGTGCTCCACTGCGGTGGCCCGGGGTTCGCTGGTTTAGATCCCGGGTATGCACCGATGCACGGCCTGTCAGGCCAAGCTGTGGCAGGCGTCCCATATAAAGTGGAGGAAGATGGGCCTGGATGTTAGCCAAGGGCCAGTCTTCCTCAGCAAAAAAAGGAGGAGGATTGGCAGATGTTAGCTCAGGGCCGATCTTCCTCACACACACACACACACACACACACACAAAAGACAAGACTGTCGTGGGTAACTTGTAAGGTGGATAATATGTGTGCAGATATCAAGAAGTAATGGCAGACCGTATGTTAGAGGGAAGGCCTGTGAGGGGTGGCATGATTAGTGATTTTTCTTGCACTTTTCTGTACTTTCCATGTTTTCTACCCTGAGTATGTATAATTTTGAGACTCAGAGAAAGGAAAGAATGTGGACATAAAGCGCCTGCAGGCCTGGCGTGCTGGCTGGCAGGGGGCTGACACGTGGTTGGCAGGGGACCCGGCTCCACTGGGGTCCCTTCCTACCTCTCCCCGCCGTCTCTGCTTTCCTTCCCCGGAGCACCGCCGACCGAGGAGGGATCTCTGGGATGTCCGTCTTTCACAGCTGGTGATTCCTGAAAAGAGAAGTCAGGGCTGGGTTTGTGACAGGCGCCCCACGCTGGGGCTGATCTGCTTCCCAGCACTCCTGCCTGCACGTGGCTTTTGAGTGCAAGTTCCTACAGAGCAACCTGAGATGTGAACAAGCCGACCGTGAATGTGGTTCATTACACAGGAAGCACACGGCCCTCCTCAGACTGGCATCTTGCCTTTGGGAAGAGTGAAAGGTGCCACTGCTTATGATCTTTGTCAGCAGCCAACCTAGATGAAGCCATCCCAACCAACTCCTGGAAGAAAGGCCTGTCATAGTCGCTCCCACTCAGCCAAGCTCAGCCAGACACTGTGCTAAGGGCTTCGCAAACCTCTCCTCACTAGGCCCTTACCAAGACCCTATCCGTTAGCTGCCGTCACCATGCCCACGCACACACACAGAAACCGAGGCTGGAGAAGTTCAAGGCCCTGCCCAAGACCACACGGCTAGAAGGCTGCAGCCCGGACTCAAACCCAGGGTCGTCCACCTCCAAAACCTGGGTCCTTAACCACCGTGCGCTGCTGGTGCGCAGCAAACCTCTGACTGCCCGGCTAAAGAGGGTCCTCAGGGCTGCTGCGCCCCACCGCCTCCCAGCTCCCATTCCACGGGGTCTAGCTGCTTGAGCGTGTGCACACGTGCAACCCCCTCCTCCTCCAGCAGCTAGCTTCTTCCCAGGGATCCGGCCCGCCCATTCAGCGACAAGGCCCTCCGGCATCCCTGGTCTGCCACCGCGGCCATGACAGGGGACGGGCAGCATGAATGCGCGGAACGTCATCGTGGAGAGTGCTTCGAGGTGAAGAGGAGTCAGCACTGACCATGCTCACGGGTGAAGGGAGAGCCACGGAAGGCCAGTCTGGGATGGAGTCCACTGTGCAGAGGCTGAACTGGATGATGCTGGGGGCACAGGTCACCACAGGGGAGAAGTGAGGTGGGAACACCAGGGGAGAAATAGCTTAGCTCCCACGGACACGGTCGAATCCCACTGGAGTGAAAACTCCATAATGTTCTATGACTTGCTAACACCTGATATGGGGCTTGCCTTGCGTGGACATCTAAGATCCTGTGGGGATCCCCTCGAGGGACCATCATTTTTTTTTTTTTTTTTTTTGCTGAGGAAGACCGGTCCTGAGCTAACATCTATTGCCAATCCTCCTCCTTTTTTTTGCCCCTCCTTTTTCTCCCCAAAGCCCCAGTAGACAGTTGTATGTCACAGTTGCACATCCTTCTCGTTGCTGTATGTGGGACGCCACCTCAGCATGGATGGACAAGCAGGGCGTAGGTGCGTGCCCGGGATCCGAACTCGGGCCGCCAGTAGCGGAGCTCGCGCACTTAACTGCCAAGCCAAGGGGCCGGCCCTCGAGGGACCATCTTAATGGCAGTGACCATGTTTTTAATGGGCTGGGCCCTTTGAGCTGATCACCAGTGAGGACTCGAGTCCTCATGGCACCTTCCCTCAAGGGGCTCGTCCTGCTCAGGACTGTGGGGGGAGTTATTTTCGAGGCTTTTGAACTTGCTCACGTTTTGCAGTAGCAAAACCCGGAAAGCTGACTGCTCCACAGAACAGCTGTACCTCGACTGTGTCGAGCTGGGACAGCAGTAAAACAGGGGGGCAATGTCAGGTAGGGCACCACTCTCTCAGGAGGGAGGGAGGTGTGCAGAAACACAGCAGGGGCTACCTACAGCCTCAGCCAGCTTCCTTGGGAGCAGCAAACATAGCAGTGAAGGAGCATGCTGGGAGGAAGAGGAGACGAAGATTTGGAAGGCTCAGTGTTGGAGAGAAGAGTCCCTCCCTCTGGGTGAGGGATGGAAGATGGACCTCAACACTAGGAGATGGGAAGAAAGAAATCCCCAAGAGCAACCAGACTCGTGGGCAGGCCAACACCAGGCTGCTCCCGTAGATTTCCAGAAGACCCATCGGCTAGGCTTGAGGAGCACCACACGCACTGAAGCAAAAGGAAAGGGAAGACCTCCAATGGGAAGCCACGTCCTCTCCCCATGGAGCCGAGCTGGCTCCTGGCAAGGCCGCAGGGGCCCAGTCTGCTAGCGACCGGGAGGCTAAGCCAGACAGAAGCAGGGGCCCAACCCCTGCCAGGCCAAGCCACATGCATGAGGCAGCCCCGAGGTTACTTACTCCTCGAGAGGGGGCCCGCTCCTCGCTGCTCTGGCCAGAGGAATACAGATTGACATATTCACCCTCACCAGCTTCCTCACTGGCGTGCTCACTCTGGGGGAGACAGGATGAGAGGAAACGCACATGTGACAGGCCCTCTAGCCCGCCCTCACGCTCAGAGATGGCTGTCCACGGGCTGGCCCTGACCAGGACGCTCCTTTCACGAGAAAGAGAAGACGGTGACAGCGAGCACTTGGTTCTCCTTGGGGAGCTTCTCCCAGGCTCAGAGAACAAAGCTGCGTTTGCTCCCTCCTGCCTCTGTGTTACAGGGGGCCTGCGTTTCCTTCTTCCGCAAAGATGTCAAGGCCTTTCAGGCTGTCCTGGAGGAGGCACGCCTCCCTACTCTGCTGCAGTGGGGACCGCGGGGTCCCCGGTGGGGGGAGAGGCAGTTATGAGGGACAGAGGCAACATGTCAAGACCACGCAACACACTGGACAGACAGCCCCACCTGCGTCTGCTCTGCCCCACCCACCTGTCCACATCCACGCCCACCTGCAGGGGCGTCTCCTGGCGCCCGGATGAAGACCTGCAGTCACCTGAACAGACCAGAGAGCAGGTCCTCTGTCCTCACACCACAGGCAACTAAACACACAGCTGCCTTTGGTCTCTGTCAGAGATCTTTGTACCTTTCTTCCAAAAGTGTCTGTATCTTTCTCTAAAAACAACCAAACTGAAAACTAGCATTTTCTGTCTTATGCTTATGATAACTGACTGCCTCTAGATGGTCACTATCCATTTGTGGAAATCAGACCCCTAGTGTGATGGGAACTTTATACAGAAGGTTCGATTTCTGTTCTGAAAATAGACGGGCTAACATTTCCCCTTGTGACCATCCACAGGCCTCAATCCAGCCATGTTGCTAATGGGCACACGCCAGCCACGGAGCTGGCTGCTAGTGAGGGAGGAATAGGGGTACCGCTTTCTTAGAACGTGCAGCCCCACTGGAGGGCGTGTGTGCTGAGTTCTCACCGAAGGCGTCTGGGGCGAGTCAGTGAAAGAGGTTTCGGAAGGAAGGCAGACAGTGTTCCCATGAAAGTTGCTCTCCTGGGAAGATGAAAGAGGCCCGTCCACGGTGCTGGGAGGCGGACTGGCTACGGTTGGCACCGCTAAGTCAGAGCTCTGAGACTGGTGGACGGGTGGGAAATGTGGAGAGGAAGAGGAGGTAGACGGAAGGAAAGGTTGAACGGAAGCTTGGTTGTGAGGCACGAAATCCTGGGAGTAGGACCTAAACACAGATTTATACTAGAGAACCAAAGTGGAAAACAAACACAAAAACGAGAAGATGGGAAGAAGAAAACAGACAAAAGAAAAAGCAGTTAGATTAACTCAGCAGAGCTGTGACAGGCTGTTCACAGTAACTGTACCGAGGACCAGTGATCAGGCCAGACCAACCCCGTTCTCCTCTGGCCCGAGGACCCCCACCCAGCACGTCCTCCCTCGAGAAGGGCCTGAAGCCTGACCAGTGCCGCCCTCAGTGTCTAAACAGCAGGACACGGGTGCCCCAAAGGAGAGCAGGCCCCACACGCTGTTTGGTGGTCCTGTCCTCTGCTTCACCAGAGAATTAAACCCACACAACGCAGTCTAGGCCTCTTGTCCTTTCAGGAAGCTTGCGGCTAAACTCAACGTGACACCTGGTCATATTTCCCGACTATAAATCTTTTGGATGAATCTCTTTGGTTTTAACCCTTGAAAGTCAAACACTGCAGCCTTTTAAATATTGTAACCCACCTCATATCCTTTTGGAAGGGAAGAGCATAAGCCTTCAAAATGGTTGGAAAAATTGTGCTATCGAAATGCTAAAAGTTTCTCTGAGTTCATTTCCTTTCCTACCCAATCTTTTCTTTCTTTTTTTAACAAAGGAAGTGATCTTGTGATGCCCCTGATGTCACCTTAGAGCCGCAAGGCTACACTCTCCCAAATTCTCTTCGAGAGAGAGAAGTCTGAGGTGAGGTTGAGAAGTGACAGCGAAGGCCCACAGCCCCTTATACCAGTGAGCACTCTGCTTCGGCAGGAGGGACAGAGGAGCTCGGGACCATGACCACCAGGCTCAGAATCCGACGACGTCATCATGTCCTGTAAAGGACCTGCCAACACGCTGCTCTCACAGGGAGATGGGAGAGGAACGTGTGGAAGGGACCGTGTCTGAAGTCCCTGCCAGGCTCACTTGCCCACGACAGAGGCCGAAAGTGGACAAGAGTCAAACCCAGCACAAATGTGCAGCTCATTCACTCAGATGCTCTCTGCACGTTGGCGTTGGAGTTTTGGAACCCATGGACAAGGGAAAGAGGGGAGAAGAAACAAAATTGTAAACGAATATGTCAAAACCACTCGCATCCTTAAGCGGTTTTGCAAAGCCACACTTTAACCTAAGAGCTGCTGTGACTCAAGGGCCAGGCCGGCCCCTTCCCGGCCGCACTGTCAGAGTGCTCCCCTCCTCGGTGAGGCCACGGCCCTCGCACTCGTGAGTTCCACCTGCCCTAGGCAGCTCCCCATTCTTACACAGTTTATTTCCCCATCTAACTCATAAACCCAAGGCTAACCCCCGTACACGGTCAAACGAATTAGTGGAAGCGCCACACACAGTCTGACCAAAGGACACTGAGGGCTTAGATTCCTGCTAGAGGTGAAGTTCCGTTCACACCCCTTCTTTCTAGAAAAGCCGGGTGAGTGGACCACTGGCTCAGCACCCCAGCTCAGCTGCTCTCACCTGGAGGGCTGGGGAGCCTGGGCACCCACAGTGACCTCAGCAACCAGGTGCCACATGGTGACCTTTCCCAGAAACCATCCAGCCCTGGGGAACTCACTCTGGGCCTTGATGGGGATGGCAGTAGGGTGACATGTTTGGCTTTTGGGGTTCTCCATTTCATCTCTGGAGTATGCTCCTCCCCTAGCAAGATTCTCTCACTGGCTGGGAAGGTCCACAGAACACAGTGAGTGGAATCCATCTGCCAAGGGAAGCGGTGGCCTGGTCCTGGGAGGCCACTTTGAGAGAGCCCCCACATCACCTGGTTCAGGCAGCGACCTCAGCGTCATGCAGGAGCCCCGTTCTCAGATCTGTCAGATGCTCATTCCCAACGTGTAGGCACTGCCACGAGATTTGCTAACAGATGCCTCTCCCTTGTCCACGAATCTACCTAGTTTAAGATTCATGTTCAATGGTCTGAAGGTTTGTGGCCCTCCAAAATTCATATGTTAAAATTCTAACCCCCAAAGACGATGGTGTTAGGAGGTGGGGCCTTTGGGACATGCTTAAATCACGAGGGTGGAACCCTCATCAATGGGATTAGCGCCTTATAAAAGAGGCTCCAGAGAGGTGCCTTGCTCTTCTGCCTTGTGAGGACACAACAAAAGGTCTGTAACCCAGAAGAGGGGGGCCCTCACCCAACCATGCTGGCACCCCGATCTTGGACTTTCAGCCTCCAGAACTGTGGGAAATAAATTTCTGTTGTTTATGAGCCACCCAGTCTGTGGTATTTTGTTATAACATCCGGAATGGACTAAGACAAAGGCTAGCTCTTTCTGGAGCCCCAGCACTGCCCTCATTACCGCCCCACCCCGGCCCCCGTAAACTCACTGAGCACTGACGCAGGCCCTGCCGTACCTGAGCACCTGACACACACACACAGACGGCTTCTGTGCAATCACAAAATGTGTCACGTTGCACAGCATCTTCCTAACTGATCATACGGCGTGTTTAACGGGTTTTGATGGGACGCATTTGGGGTGGAAGGCTCCCACCTGAGCCTGCCTCTTCTGGGAGACAGCACGTGGGGAATTGCTAAGAGGACACATTCTCAAGTCACAGGGACCTGGGCTCGGGTCCTGGGCCATCTCCTTCTACCTGTGTGACCTTGGGCAAGTGACTCAAGTTCTTGAGCCTCAGTTTCTTCACCTTTAAAATGGGGATGAGAACAACGGCACTCTTCTCAGAGGGTCTCTGTGTGGTTTTCATGAGATGATGCCCTGCAGGC
Source organism: Ceratotherium simum simum (assembly GCF_057802395.1). Lineage (NCBI taxonomy): Eukaryota > Metazoa > Chordata > Mammalia > Perissodactyla > Rhinocerotidae > Ceratotherium > Ceratotherium simum. Next base: position 5,720,359 of record NC_141928.1, on the reverse strand, counting down.
CCTGAGCACAGTGCTGGCATGTGACAACACTCACTCAACGTCAGCTCTCCTCCCGTGCCCTCCAAAATACCAGCCTGGGAACTACTCTAAACAATAGAGCTGAGGCATTTAACAGGGGTCCAACACATACTTACTGATGAAGAAATACTTAGGAATGGATTAATATTATTATGAATTACAGTGCATAGAATATTGCCTGATTCACAGCAGCGTCTCAGTTTTGAGTGTGGGAGGGTAACAGATAAGCTTTGCTCGCTGCCCAGGACAGGTCCACAGTGGGAGACTGGGGAAGGGGGCCTGTCCACAGTGGGAGACTGGGGAAGGAGGCTCGGACGCCACCGGGGGTGTAGACTGCAGAGGAGAGGGGTGGCCACCAAAGAGACAGGAAGGAGGTCTGGCCCCTCTTGAACAAAGCGCCCTGGCCTGCCCCACCCTTCCTGCCCTCCTCCCTCCACAGCTCCTAGACTTCGAGCAGCTCTGGTATTCAAGCTATGCAGTCATGCTGGGACAGGAGCCAAGCTTGAAAAGTACCTTCAAGGGGGTGGGGAGATGTGAGGGGCTGCTCTCCAGTCACCGGAGAGCACACTGCGCCCCTCTGCAGAGCAGCTCTGCGAGGGAGGGCCGCATTGGGGCTCATCATCATACCATTTTCCACAAGTCTGGTCTCCACTGATTCCCCAGAGAAATACTTCCAGGCTCTTTAAGATCATATTTATTCACATGGGCAGGGAGAAAGGCAGAGCTAGCCACCGAACAGAAACACCACTTCACCACAGCCTGGAGTTTATTTTAGGATCTGGCTGGTGCCCGGCTCTGCTTCTGACAGAGAGCTGCTGCACTCTCTGCGGCAGGAATTTTTATTTATAGCAAGAGTAAGACTGTTTGGGCTGAGGATTTTATAACATGAGGGGCTGCCTGTCTGGAGACTGCAGATTTCTGCAGAAGATCTAGGCGTGCCCGAGCGAGCCAGTTCCTGGGAAGGAGAGCAGTTAGGAAAGGGGGTGCCTTGCCCTCAGTGTCAGCCCTGATCACACCTCCAGTCATCTCATGATGATGATGACGATGCTGGCTACTCTTACTGGATTCTTCCTGCTGGTCAGATGAGGTGCTAAGGGTTTTGCAGGAATCATCTCATTTTTACACAAAGTGCTGTTATGATCCTCATTACAAAGATGAAGAAACAGGCTGGAAGGGTAGGCTGTGTACTTAGTAACACATGGCTAGGCTCATAAGAGATGGTGGAGACAGCCCATCTCACATTCAACGAGTATTCTGAGCACGTGACAGTCCCTAACCACGCAGTCCCACAGCTCTGCAGGATACAGCCTACCAGCTCTGCTTGGAGATCTCCTTACTGAGCATTCTATGATGACCAGCATGCAAAAAGCAGTGAGCCGAGGCTGGATACCCACACCAGGGATGCAGAGAAAAGACCTGCCCTCACGAGAGACACAGGAAACAGCAACCCATGCTTTTGAAAATACACACCTGAAATAACCACCAAGAGTTTTCCAGGTGTAAGGATGATGGAGGCTGACGCCCTATACGTTAGTGTGTGGCCATTCACACACTAAAAAGCAAAGGCACTCAAAGCTGGCCAGACACCAGTTTTCAGTGACACTTTCTCTCCATTATGGTCCTGGCACGAAAAACGACTAGGGATGGGCCCCGTGTTGTGTTGGCAAGAAAGTTGGAAAGCCGATCTTTAAATGAAGAATTCTGATTCCTCAATATAACAGACATTCCATTTAATTCCTCTGATTATCAGGAAGACTGGGTACCAGAGAAGACTGCCAGCATGCCAGCAGCTGAGGGCTAGAGCCACAGGCCAAGGACCTTGACTGGAATAGCTGCTCCACAGTGACTTGAGCTTCAAGCTTTGGAGAACTTTGAACTCTACCACTAACAGGGAAATGCGATCATGTGCGTAAATGGACTTACTGTTGTGTGCAGTGTTTGGGAATTATAGAAGTTGCCAGAGGCCGGTCATTACTGCCTACTCTTGGCACAAGCAAGGCTTATGACTTCAGTGTTTTTGGATGCTACCTGGCAAAACAGATAAGTTATTGGACAGCTGGTTTTCAGGCTTAAATTTTGATCCATCCTTTGTGAGAAAACACTCAAGGGCAACTGCTGTCCTGGTGTGGTTTGGGCTTCCTTCCCCTAAGGAGAATCACTGGGAACCACAGCTCAGTACTGGTCCTGGGCTCAGAGCACGCCTCGTTCAGGGACTGCAAGCGTCGACACAATGGGGGGCTAAGTTATTCCTCTCGCGGCACAACACCTCACTCTGGGGCAGGAACTCCTGCAGAGGGGCACATCTGACCTGCTTCTTAAAGACAGGACACGATCACTCCTCAGTCACCAGGAAGGACCCTGGATAACACTCCTTATCACTCCCTGCGGCATACCAGAGGGCAGACTGCTGGCTTTGTCTCCTCTCTCCTTCCTGGTCCTGGTGTTTACAAAAGCCACCCTTTGGGTCTACCCTAGCCCAGAGGCACCCTCCTTCTTTGATGCCCTTGTGTTAATTTACAACTATGTTTTACATAATGTCAAAAGGAGACTTTCGGAAGCCAAGGGGCAGAGTCTGAGGCTGAAGCAGCAAGCACCTGCACTTGGGGTCTCCCTGTGCTCCTGGCAAGGAGAGGCATTTTGATGGTCCTATTGTGTAAATGATGAGATGGCATTCGTCTTACCCAAGAAGAGCAATATCAGCATCATGCTGGGTCCAAAAAATATCTTCTCTCTCTCTCTTTTTTTTTTGTGAGGAGATCAGCCCTATGCTAACATCTGCCCTATGCTAATCCTCCTCTTTTTTGGCTGAGGAAGACTGTCCGTGGGCCAACATCCGTGCCCATCTTCCTCTACTTTTTTTTATATGGGACGCCGCCACAGCATGGCTTGCCAAGCGGTGCGTCGGTGCACGTCCAGGATCCGAACTGGTGAACCCCGGGCCACTGCAGTGGAGAGGGCGCGCGCTCAACTGCTTGCGCCACCAGGCTGGTCCCTCTTCTCTCTTTTTGAATAAACTTGTTGGTGGAATCTATTTTTTAAAATCATTTGAAAATTCTAATTTGTATTTTACAACAAAGGATGTAAAAGAACAAAAATGTTTTGCTCAGGAGAGTTTTAGGCAGTTGGATGGGTAAAAGTAGAAATTTATTACATTTCTTCTCATATGACATATTTTTGCAACCTGAATCACAAGATCTTCCTTGAAAACACTACATTTTGGGCCAACTGTTTCATAGCTAATTATACTCTCTCAAAAACCTCCAATGCATTTGAGGATGCTCTGTACAGTCACTAAATATTGACCTTGACAGCATCAACTCTTTACAGAAAGATTAGCACAGATTCAAAAATGATCTGAATTCAGTTCTGGAAATCTGCCTGAACTATTTTTACTCAGTTTGGATTTAAAGAGCATGACAGGGGCTCTAATTTATATTTATTCTTAGAACTCTATTTAGAGCCTGTAGCTACACTCTGTAACGTCTCAGAACACGGAGAACAAAACACGCCTCTCAATGTCCAGCCTCTGTACGGACTTTTCTTTTTATCTAGCATTACCAGGTCTTAATATTTATTTACTGGCAATTAAGAGTTCATAAATGTCAACCTAACACCATATTTTTCACCATGGGGATCTGGACTCTAACCTTAGCTCTAACTTAAGACTCTGAGCAAACGGTTCTGCTTCTCTATTCTGGTTTCTCCATCTCTAGAATGGGGGTAAGCATTCCACCGCAGGCAGTAAGGAAGGGCCCTTGACAAGCAGACAAGTAGCTTGAAAACATGAAAGGAAAGGCAGCAGTGAACGAGCGTGGACAGCAACCTTTGGGTTCTTGTCACCAGGGGGGTCCGTTTTGTACCTGCCCAGATGGACTGTCATGGACGGCGTCGGAAGGACACCTGCAGCATGGGGCTCCAGAGAAGTTCCTACGTCTGAAGCTGGTCCGAGAGCACTGACCACCCAAAACGCCATGAGCGTCAACAAAGCAAGAGTCAGGAAGCCTTTAGAAGTGAGGTGCATAAATGGCTGAGTCAGAGTGGGTGCTTTTGTGAGCCCCCAAGGCGAGGATCTCCAAGCTCTGGTCCTGCTGCTGGGCTGTGGCCAGTCCTGCCTCCTGGTATGGCCCTGCTGTCTACAGCAGGCATGGCAGGCTCGCTCCTGGGCTCAGGTGGAAACCGTCTCCTCCAGGGTGGGGCTTTAGGCAAAGGCGGGCTCTACACTCTCCTGAGGGTCTTAAAAACCTGGACGGGGGGGCCGGCCCCGTGGTGTAGCGGTTAAGTGCGCGTGCTCCGCTGCTGGCGACCTGGGTTCAGATCCCGGGCGCGCACCGACGCACCGCTCGTCAGGCCATGCTGAGGCCGCGTCCCACATAAAGGGGAGGGAGGTGGGCACAGACGTTAGCCCAGGGCGGATCTTCCTCACACACACAAACCAAACACCTGGACAGGCTGCTGGTCTCCATGTGCCTCCTTCCACAGGGCTGTGTCAAGGCTCAGAGCGCATCGAGTGCGGGCTTCACACCTCAGAGGCCGCGTTCGCTGCACAAGCACCTGGGTCTTTTAGGAAGGGCGGAAAAACACAGGGTGAACGTACCCGAGGAGCCAAACTGTATTTCAAGGGCCCAGCAGACAGGAACTACCTGTGAAGCTCTCAGGCCAGACAGCCAGCAGCCAGACGTCCTGGGTCAGCAAAGAAGGAAAATGAGGAAGAAATCAGGTTTTCAACCACAGCTTGGGACCAGTGTGTTTGATTCATGGGAACAGAGAGCTATCATGGGACGAGTCGGCAGCAGGCTGTTCTGATGAAATGCTGGGAAGCAGGGAAAGGCAGACGTAATGGCGGGATGGAGGGAGAGAGCTAGAGGCCTCCCTGGTCACTGCTCGCCTCTTTTGGGTGAATCAAGATCTTCCTGGTCAGTTCAGCCTCACAGAGCACCTGCCACTTGCTGTCTTGGCCCTGAGCTATGTAGTAAGGCTATAAGCATGTAAAAAGCCCAGGCCCTGCCCTCAGAGGACGTATACCCTTGAGAAAAAAGAACCTGAACGTTACAAAAGAAAGAAAGAATCTCCTGATGTGATAATAAATATTATTACAACAGCTCCCTCTTTATTAAACGCTGGTTGTGCATCCTGCAGTACATTACCTGCTTTACCTGTGCTTTCCCGTTAACCCTCACGACAATTTCATGCCCCCATTGGACAGATGAGGGAATGGAGGCCTAGTGAGTTGGGGGTGGCATACAGGTCTACACAGCAAGTAAGGGGAAAATATGGTGGGGCAGGAGACGGGGGAGGTCTGGAAGGGTGGTGGAAGGAGAGAGAGGCAAGCAGGTGTGGGCGTGATGGGGAGTCGGTGCCAGGAGAAAGTGGAGGGTACGCAGGTCATGGGCATGGGGACTGGTGGGCAGAAGTAGCCGGCAAGGCCTTAGAAGACAGGGGGCCACGCTGGACTGATGCTGCAGTGACGAGGTGACACTTTAGTCTGACCAGCACTCAGAAGGGGACATGGCAGCAGGACAGCCAGTAAGGAGGTCACAGCAGCCATGCTGGGGACAAGGAGGAAGGGAGTGGCGATGGGGCTGGAGAGAAGTGGACCAGCTCAGGGCGCGTGAGGGGAAGTGCAGCAGGGCTTGGTGAGTGGGTGTGCACATGTCACGTGTAAATGTGGTGTATACATGGCAGGGGAGGAGAGACAAGATGAGACCTCATTTCTTGCTTGAACAACTCAGTGGATGGTGGAAACATGCACAGAAATAACAAGGATGGGGAGCAGAGGGGTTTGAGCAGGCAAGACTGGGTGTCTGTCACATGTTAGGCACGTGGGGATCTAATTCCTAATCCCAGAGAGCCCAGAGTCTGAGCCACCTGCACTTGCACTTGTAGTCTACTCTGCAGTGAGGCTCCCCAGAATGGGGATGAGTCTGAGAGTCCAGGACTTCAAGTAATCTGAAACACCCACATGACACCTGGGCCACAGCAGGTCAAGGAGGAACATGCAGCCGGCGTCAGAGGGCCCTCAGAGGCTCTCCCACACGACGGCAGCACGGCCCTGGTCTTCCCGATGCCGACAGTGCCAGGGGCCGCTCTGAAGGAAACCCCAGAAAGTCAGGCAGGCCCCTGGAACAAAGCCCCACCAGGAGAGATGCAGCTCAAAGAAATACCTCTCCCTCCCTGGGCCACCAGTGCTGCCCACGGCCGCCCCGTCCACCTCTCAGAACAGGTAGCTCTAACCACAGCAGGGAGCCGTAAAGATAAGAGGGCATCTGGAGGAAACAAGGGGCAGAGGCCAGGACGGTGGGAGCTTATCTTTCCCACCCGGAGGACACAGAGCATGCCGGGCCGAGCAGCCCGAGCGCCCTGCGGGCCTCTGGTCCACTCTCTCACCGAACGCCATGGTCTCTCCTTTTCTCTCCATCTCCTTCCTCTCTCTCTGTCCTGTCTGGCCTTTAGACCAGTCAGAGCGCTAGGGTCTCCGTGATGGCTGCTGGGTTACTGCTCAGGGCTGGCTGGTGACCTGGAGGTTGAGGAGGGGGCAGACAAAGCGAGCGAGTGACAGATGCGCCAGTGGCCCTCAGGAGCTGCCACGTGTCTCCGGGAGCGGGCCTGAGGGGAGCACGTGGCAGAGACGCCCAGGGTCAACGCAGCGCAGGCCTTCTGTGGAGAGCGTGTGTGCTGAGGTATGAAAGCCGGGTCCAACATCTCAGAGAGCCACTCTCTGCCCGGAACGGGAGACCAGCTGCTCTACAGATCCCCCTCTACACTGAGGTCCTCAAGGGCATACACACCTGACTTTCTTACCCTGAAGAGTTTTTAAAAAAACAAATGACAGTTATTATGGCTATTTCTCAAGTTCTTCTCAAAACCTGGGTCTTCTAGCACTTTACTTATCCAGAATCATTCTGGAAGCCAAGATAGTAAAGGTATATTTCAACAAATTTCTAGCATCCGAATAGATCTCTTGGTGACAGTAAATATCTCTAACTTGCATTTAGCAAGAAAGGATGTACGAGAAAATCGTTTGGGGGGCGGAGGAAGGTGATTTTTCTAACACTAGCCCCGCAATACCCGAAGGCCACTGGCAACCCCAGCGGTCACTGACTGATGTCCAACAATACCTTGGTCAAGGGCAAAGTGAACAGGGACCAATCCAAAACTTTCTAGATTCGCACTAGCAAGGTTCAGAAGCAGAGCAAATGCAGGCCAGAAAGGAGACAGCACAGGGGAACTCAGTGTGGAGAGGGAACAGCCGACGCCGGGAGGACCAGAGCTGGAGTGGAGGAGGAAGGCGGGCCAACACAGGCGGGGCCTCTGCAAGAACACGGCAGGCAGCCCGAGTACAAGCAACCAAGGGAGAGTCTGGGGACAGGAAGAGGGACCCGGGCACCATGTTAGAAAGCTGTTTCCAGGAGGGCCTGTCACTCAGTCACTTAACCAGTGCCCCCAAGGGCAGGCACACTGCGAGGCCCAGTGGAATCAGAACAGGAAGCATTAAGTAGGCCTCCTGGGCCCGGGGCAGGCTGCACTTAGCTCTGCACATCTTTCTGCTGCAGTCACTCATCATTTCCCCAAACACCCTCTTCTGTGAAACCAGTCTTAATGCCCCAGACACCACGCTCAGGTCTGGACGCTTGTCTGTGTAGCTGAAGGATTATGGCACGTGCTGGGATGGAAAGGAAGTCTGTGGACCAGGCTAACACCTCCATGGAATGAGAGAGCCAAGCAGACCCAGCCAAAGACGGCAAAGAGGAGAGTGGGCCCCACCCAGGAACATGAGTAGGAACACGCCTAGGGACAAGCGGTGGGCAGCGGGGGACAGTGCAAGTCCGGCCTGAGTGCTGGAGGGCTGTGCTCAGGAGGGAGCAGCTCAGAAGGCAGCTGGTTTCAGTGCTGGTGTAGGGGCGGCTAGCTGATCCTGAGGACACGTGGAAGGGCTGGCTACTGTCACCACCCTGCAGCCGGCTCTCCCATGACATCAATCCTTGAGAGCTTACATTTGAGGCAACCTTCCAGAACGCATGCCAGGCTTTCTAGCCCCCATCCTCAGGCAGGTTCCTCGGTGTGGAACACATTTGACTCGCTTTCCTGGACCTTTATCTCCCCGAAACCCTAACTGTCCTTCCACAGCTCAAGCGCCACCTCCCTCACGAAGCTCTGGCTGACCCCTCCGGGCTCCACCACCCATGGGGCTTCTAGTGGCTGTCACTCTCGTGCTGCTCCTCACACCCCCCTTAGCGTGAGTCTCTTTTATGCTCATCTCCTGCCTGCGGAACTGCAGGCACCTCTCAAGGACGATGGGGCGGTCTCACTCGCCCTGGATCCTGCTTGCTGCCTGACCCACACAGGAGAGGCCCTGCGCTTGTTGAATTAAACTCGTCCCAGGACCCTGGGAAGAGTGAATAAGGATTTTTTTTTAGCACCCACTTCAATTTAAATTGGTCAGTGCAGGTTCACTGCTCTACAAATTCCCTTGGCAAGAGGTTTTCAATGGTTAGAATCTCCCGGTAGAAGTAACAGGTCATGGGCCGAAAACCGTGTGAGGAGTCTTCAGATTTGACAACTGCTGTATTCCTAAGTGGCACCCTTTCGGAATGCCATGCTGGACTGATGCCACAGGCCCAGGAACGATGGAATGAAGAAGTTCAGGTACAAAGGGCTGCTCTGAGAGCAGTCCACCGCCCTCGGTCTGGGTCTCATCTTAGGATGTAACCACAGAATATAGGAAGAATATGTTGGAATCACACTAAATCACTTCTCTGGGGTTTCAGCATATCAAATGCCAAGCGTTTCAAACATTTAGGCCATTACTAACAGCTCCTGAGGCCTGGGCGACTTTCCTTTTAATGAAATAAAGCACCTTTATTAGCTCCCTCCCCATGGGCTCCTCTGTGGAATCGGTGCTGAGGACGCAGGATTTCCAGTGCAAGATGCCTTTAGACTCCCCCATGCCCCAGGGGTGAAAACTATGACGTACTCATACCCAAACTTAATTAAATGCCCTCAAATTTTCTTTAGTTCTGTAGCAAACACTCCAATTCATTGACAGTCCTCTAACTAAAACTGCTCAAAAGGGATATTGTAGACACTCTTAGGATAACTCACACTTTCTGTTCACAGAGGGGGGAGAAAACAGTCAAGAGCTAGGATTGTCTAAAGGCCAAGTTTTGCAATATTTGTGAAAGGAGCCCGCCAGAGGTGCCTGCTGAGGAAACAGAGGGCGTCTGTGCACTAGGGCAGAGCCGGGGGTTTAGCCTTTCTGTAGCAGGCGCGGGGTTGCTGAGGGCTCTAAAGCCTTAGGCCCTAGCACCCAAAGGAAGAATGCATTCCAGGGTCCTCACAACAGGCAGGACCGTCTTAACCTGGGCACTGAACTGTTCCCAAATATGGAAACTGAAAGACACCACACTGGGGACCCGAGCTTGGACAAGTCTCTGAAGTCACCAGGTCAACCTCATCGTGTACAGAGGGGAAAGAGAAGTCCACGTAGGTGAAGCCACTTGCCCAAGTTCTCACGTGAAGAATCAGAACAGAACCAAACCAGAATCCAGAAACTGAAGAGCAAGGGCGACAATAACAAACTTTCTAAGCTTACTATGTGCCTGGCAGTTTCCTATGATTTTACCTAATCCTCACTTCAGAAAATAAGAGGCAAGTAGCAGTGTAACCCCAAAGGGAAGAAGGTGAGGCCCGGGGAGGAGAGGTGAATTACCAAAGGACAAACCCATCTGAGTGGAACCAAACGCGGCTTGGGCCCGGAGCTCGTCCCCTGTGGCCCGGCTTCACTTCCACAGGGCACAGGGAGAGCGGCAACTGTTCAGGTTCTTGGACAGAAGGAGACTCCAGCGAAAGACAGCGGCCCAGCACTGTGCCTCCTGAAGGGTTCGTGTCCCCTCAGTTTCAGAAGTAAACGGGTCACACGAATGGCTGCATCCACTCCTCTGTACCCATGCCCTTTTGCAGTGTGATTTGGCAGCAACCCCCATCAAGAGGCGGAGTCTACCTCCCTGTTCCCGGGACCTGGGCTGGCCTCTGATTTAACCAGGAGAACGCAACGGCAGTGACAGTGTGCCAATGCTGAGCCTAGGCCTTAAGATATCTTGCTTGCCTCCCTTTGCTTCCGTGGAACCCTGCCAGCTGCCCTGTGAACGAGCCCAGGCTAGCCTGATGGAGCTGACAGATCATACGGATCACAGCCAAATCAGCCCACTGTCCCAACTGAGGTTCCTGAGATGTCAGCAAGTGTAGCCAAAATCAGGAATGCCTGGCCCAGATCAGCACCACCACCCTAACTAACCTGTGTCCTAAGCAGTGACAAACGGTTCCTGTTGTTTTAAGCCACTAGGTTTTGGGGTGGTTTGTTACAAAGCAAAAGCTAACTGATACAGCCTCAAACTCAAACTCTGCAACACCCTGGTGAAGCCTGCTCTCCTTGGCCTTGCTTCCTACGTGGGAAATATTCCTTTTTAAACACAGAACACTTATGGGGCTGACCCAAGGCCCAGAGGGAGACCAGAATAAAGCCAAAACATCTCTGCCAGTTTATGCCTTAATGATCATGCTCCCAGTATGGCTGCTAACATCTCCCATCCCTGCCCCCTCCCCATCCACCAATCCACACAGGCCTTAGGGCACAGAGAACCAGTGTGCATACTCTTTCCCATCTAGTGCAGGGATGTGCAGGGATCTGCAGGACAGAGTCAGTGATGGGCAGCAGCACACGTGTCAGGAGGTGTGGGCTACAAATGAAAGATCAAGTTCACCAGTTTCCAAGTAAAGAGCGGCAGGGAGCGACTCACCGAGGGCACAGGTAAGTTGCCGTGCCGGCTGAGAAAGGAGTTAGAGACGGACACACTGATGCCCTGAGTGGCACTGCTGTCCTCGGGGGTGAAGGCCACTTTAGTTTGCTGGACACAGTAGGAGACAGAGGAGAAGGAAGAAGCAGCATAGGAGGCCTGCTGGACAGAGGGACAAGAGAGAAGACAGGGAAGGAGGGAGAAAAGCAGAGAACAGTCAGGCAGGTACATGTAAAGGCTAAACAGGCTGCTGCCTAATTCTTTTTTTTTTTTTTTGGTGAGGAGATCAGCCCTGTGCTAACATCCGCCAATCTTCCTCTTTTTTTGCTGAGGAAGACGGCCCTGGGCTAACATCTGTGCCCATCTTCCTCCACTTTATATGGGACGCCGCCACAGCATGGCTTGCCAAGCAGTGCGTCGGTGCGCGCCTGGGATCCGAACCAGCGAACCCCGGGCCGCCGCAGCGGAGCGCGCGCATTTAACCGCTTGCGCCACCAGGCCGGCCCCAGCTGCCTAATTCTGCTCGGACACTCTGTGGGGGATGGCTGCCTGGCTCAGTTCAGGGATCAAAGAAGCCTGCTGAAGGCGACCTGGACGAGAGGGCACCCTCCTTCACTTCCTCATGAGAGATTTAAAAAGCTAACTTTCATATGAATTGCGTGCGTCGGAAGTGGTGGTAAGGTGGAATGAGGCCAAGCAGGCTTGGAGCTGCGCAGGCCTGGTTTATTTAGGACCTCAAGTTCCTCCTCTGCGGGGAGCAGACCATGTAGTTATTCACGCTTCAGCAGAGTGCAGGCCGGGAGCCAGGCTGCCTGGTTTGAACCTGGGCCCTGCCATTCGTGACCTGTCTGGCCTTGGGTATTACTTAAAGCTCTGTGTGCCTCAGCTTTCCATCTGTAAAACGGGAACGCCATTGTGTAGGGCTGTATACACGTAAAGCACTTAGAACCCTGCCTACCACAGTGGACGTGGGCCAAGAGGCGTGAGTAATTAGTGCTCCCATTTTTGTCTGTAAAATGGGGGTAACTCTTCACTTGCATTTGAGAGAGGGTATGCCAAGCAGCCAGCACAGGGCATGTCACGTGGTGTGCATGGGCTTCAGCCAGAGTTGGGCTTGGTCCCCAAATCTCCCACTTCTAGTGGTGGGCTTTGAGTAAATCTCTCCTGCTCTCAGCCTCAGTTTACTTAAAATGTGAGGATCGTGTGAAAGCCCCAGTGCCTACAGGTGTTCAATAGGGTGTCTGCCCAGCTCCAGGGCTCCCCTGACTATTGCCTGGCCAGCGTGTGCAATGGCCCAGAGAGCTCTCTCAGACAGGATCTGATTCCAGTGTGCTCATTAGGGACCTGTCCCCAAATACCCTGAAGCCTGTGGACCCCACAGTACAGAGAAGACGCCCAAGGACGGCCAATGGGCACCTGTGGACACTGGCAGGAGGGGCTGAGAATATTTCAAATCTCAACGCAATCTGGCTCAGCTGTTTAACCAAATATTTTAGGTTAGGGGTCCCCAGGGTGGGCATTCATATTTCTGCGGTGAAGATCACTTCCTGAAATATTTTCAGAGCAATTTAGATTCATATTCGGGCATATTCAGGTATTCGTGGGGCACAGGGGGCAGGTGAAGAACTGCGACTCCGAGTGCAACTGGTGAGACGCGGCTGGTTGGCGGCAGGACTAGAACCCAGGACCCCCGGCTCCGTGCTCGGCCTCTCCTCTACTAGACCAGACTGTCTCCCAGCAGGCTGGCTGTGGTTTTGCCCAGTCAGCCCCGAAGGCCACTGAATGCAGGAAGGCTCGGGGACTCCTGGGGCCGGGCATCACACTCGAGGCCCAATCGCAGGAGGGCCGAGCCCCAGGCGGCTGCGAGGAGTAACCAAGGGACCTTTGTCCTCCAGCTGGCAGCTGCCTCCCAGAAAACTCAGAGCAGCACCTTCGTGTCCCCTCACAAGGGGTACAAGACAGCCCAGCTAGCCACACTGGCCTCCTCTCTAGTTAAAACACTACCAGACTGGCCAGCATATGAGCAAAACAGCACATGCAGCTCTGAAAAAGTCAAGAATCCTCTCCTGGGGTGTACTCTGCCTGGAGGGGTGCCTGGATTCTGAAACCGGACCAGAGTCCACCTGGTTAGTAAACTGGTGGCAGAGAGGACGAGGGTTAGAGGCCTGCAGTAGGCACACTGCCTGGCCCCCGCCTGGTCCTGGGATCTCACAGGCTGTCCACGGCAGGACAGCTTGCCTTCTGTGCTGACTCAGGCTTCCTTACCTATGTGGAGTCCTTACCCAGGAGGTGTTTTTTAAAGGAGGAAGGGAGCCATGGATGAAACACAAAGTGGCTTTGTCTAAAGCCATACTGCTTCAATAGAGCTTGTTTTCACTGGGCCATCCCTGGCAAGGGTGGGATGTAAGTCCCTCTGGACAATCAGACCCATTATGTAAATCAAGTCCCAGATGGCCGCACACAGACTGTGCCCTGTGCTTTGATTGAGTCCCTCCTTTCTGGGAGGTCTATATTGGAGCCAAAGAAGAGAGAAGAAAATACAAGAGACTTGTCAGCAAAGAAAGCAAACGTTCTAAGCACAAGCCAGTCCCAGCTGCACGGGGTTGCTCTGGAAAAGAGATGGTGGAGCAGGAGACAGGCTGCACGTGAGCTTGTCAGGAGGCAGTGAGGGCACCCGCGTGGGATATGGCGCATCAACACCAGCCCAGGGCCCTGGCCCAGAAGAAGAGAGGGGTAAAGCTGCTCCCAGGATGATCTAGTTCCTAGAGACCTGTCAGGGTGGGAGGCTCTGGTCCCGGGTGGCAGGACAGAGGGAGATCAGCAGGGGGGCGCTTACCAGCTGCCGCTGCTTGGGGGGCAGGGCGGGGGGTGGCGCCAGGTCCTGCGGATCCCCGCTGCTGAAGGAGTCGTTGAAGCCGTACACCTCCATGAGGAGCTTGTTCTTCTGCTGGTAGATGTGCTCGTTCTGCGGCGTCTGGTAGAACATGGAGGGCTGCGGCTCCGAGTAGTCCTCGAGCAGCTGCATGTACGCCAGCACTGCGGAACAGAGAGGGTGGGTGGCAGCCCCTGCCTTCTGCTGCTGGGGAGAAAGCTGGAGCGGGGCAGGGCGGGGGCTGCTGTAAGAGAATCCCCCTCCCCATTTTCCTCCTGGCAGCCAGGCTGAGTTCCACGGAAAGCACACCAGCGCAAGGAAACCATTCTGTACGACACCCAATGGTGGACACGTGTAAAACCCATCGACTGTACGACCCCCAGAGAGAAGCCTATGTAAACTACGGACTTTGGGTGACAAGAACATGTCAGTGTAGGTCCAGTGAGCGTAACAGACGAAGCACCTCTGGCGGGGATGGTGACGGCGGAGGAGGCCGTGTGTATGGGGGGCAGGATACACGGGAACTCCCTGTACTTTCCACTCAGTGTTGCTATGAAGCTGAAACCGCTCTAAGAAATAACATCTATTCTAAAAAATGCATATTGGGGCACTTTACTCCCTTGCTGAAAAGCCCTCGGGGGTTTCCAGGCACACTCGAGGGACACTGGGCTCTGTGTGGGGCTCACGGGGTTTGGCACCACTTCCTGTTCCTCTCACTCAGCTCCCGCTCCGCTGTCTCCTTCCAGTTCCTGGAACACCCTCAGGGATCTCTGCACAGGCTGTTCCCGCTGCTCCGCCCCCAACCCTGCTGAGCCCAACTCCCTCCTTCACAGCTCAGCTCAGCTGCGACTGTCCCTGAGGCTCCTCCCAAGCAGGCCGTGCCTGGCAGCCCCACCCTGACCCCCCATTCCTTTCCTTTTCAGCTTTTCCCACAGTGTGTCATGAGCTACCTGTGGGCTTTCTTCATTCGTCTGATCTTTACTGAGCACCTACTTTGTATAAGGCACCGACTCGGGGGCCAGCAAAACGAACCTGCTGCCACATGGAGCTCACACCCTCCCCAGGGAGACAGCCAGCAGCCCGAGGCGGGGTGAACGTTGGGGAGAACCGCATGCCGTGGAGAAGAGCGAAGCAGGGTGGTGATGGTGTTGCTTCTCTAGAACATGGATAAGCTGTGTGAGGATCGAGGGAGAGTCTTCCACATTGAGGCCACGGGCCAGGCCAAGGCCCAGGGCCAGGATGGGGGTCCGGGTGGGCAGAGCACAGCTGGCAAGGGGGACTGAAAGGAGGCGAGGTGATGCCCAGGAGGTCACGGGGGCTGTGTGCATGGGGTGAGGAAGCAGGCTTGGTGCTGAACTGGCGGGAACCCACGGAAGGCTCCCCTCTGGGTGTGCCTGGGGCTGCTCTGTCTTGAGGAGGATTCTGGGACCGCTGTGGTTGTTCAGGTCAAAGAGCACGATGGGGGTGGGCGTGGGGAGAGTGGTTGGTTCAGGACATATTTTCAAAGCAGATGCAACAGGATTTACTGCCTCTCACTCAGGAGGTGAAGCTCCAGGAGGACAGGGGCCATGTCTGTCCTGTCCGCTGCTGCATCCTTAGTGCCTGACACACAGGAGGTGTTCACAAATATCTATATTTGTGAATGAATGAATAAATGAAACACATGTCCCTCAGCATCTGTCCCCACCTACTGACTGGCTAAACCAGGCTACAGCCCCCAGGATATGTCTCGTAAATAAAGCACCTACTGGGTATGCAAGAAATAACAGCCACTAAACTTGCTCTCCCCTTCCAGCTGCAAGGCTACAGAACATCCTGAGAGGGACAAAGGGGGAGAGAAGCACTCAAATTCAAATGTCTGCATCCTCTCCGCCCTAAACATCCTTCCAGAAACCCCAGCCTTTGCCACCGCTGCCATCTGATGCTAAGCTGCTGCCTCCCGTAGAGCTCCTGCACCTACATGGCCCATCCAGTCCGTGCAGTGCGGCATCGCTGACAAAGAGACCCCAGCAGCAGACAAGAGCAGGGACCTCACCCGGCCAGGGATGTGAGATGTCAGAGAACAAAGAGCTCAGCTGTCATGTCTCAGTGACCTCATCCTTGCAGGCACTGGCTCCCGAGGCAGGTGCGGAGCCCTTAGCCCTCATGTGGGGGCGTCGGTGTACACTTTCTTCCTGACTTCTGGAGGGTAGTGATCCGAGCCCCATCTACAGAGTCAGGCCCCTCTGAAGACTCCAGAGCATTCTGGGAGAAGCGACAGTTGGGAGCTGACTGTGCCCAGTCACCTGGCGTCCTTATGAAGCTGTGAGGGCTGGGTTGGAGCAGAAGCCCTTTCTCTAATACCCATCTACTCATGTGGACTGGATCCTGCACTTGACGCTCCCTGCGGCAAAGTCGGGGTCCAGGCAGGCCTGAAATCCTGTGCGGCCTTTCCCCTTTGCTAGGGGTGGAGGAAGCTGCAGGGGTTAGGATAGCCCTATCCACATGGCACCGTCACGCCGCCCTGACACCTGCAGTGGGAACCAGCACTAGTTAATTTACTGACAGAGCTGCTGCACACACACGAAGAGGGAGCCCAAGTGACGAGAGCAGGAAAGAACAAGGGCCCTGGGTTTGGAAGCAAAGGAACTTAAGGCCGTGTGTGGCAGGCCCAGCGGTGGCCACGATCTAAGTGGCCGCCTTGAGTGGGTGCTTCCCCTTGGGTCATGCCGCAAATGCCACGAGCACCTGCTGGGTGGAGCCAAGACTCAGACACCAAGAAACAGTGGCAAGGACAATTTTGCAGGGCTTAATTTTATATTTTCATATAACCACAAAGTCAGAGGCTTAACTGGAGGCCTAAACCAGCCAGACAATTAAAGAAAGACAGAGACACTTTGCTGAGGAGGCAGTCACAAAGGTGGGGAGGTGATCTTGTTCTTCTCTGCACCTCTTCTGGGGTCCAGGTAGATAGGAAATGCCTTCCTCCTGGTATGTCCTTCTGGCACCCTTCACTGAAGGAGGGGATTCAAAGCCACTCTCTTTATTTAAAAGAATAACAAGAATGTCTCAGCGCCAACAAGCACTGAGCAGAAGTTGGCCGTAAAAGGCAGGCAGGAAAAGATGGTTTCCGCCTAAGATGGGCTGGCACTGCTGCTAGAAGAAAAGTGCACTCATGGTTCCCCTCAAGCCCACAACGTTTGTTCTTTCACGCTGCACGAGCAGCAGCACTAGGTTCGAGAGGAAGACGCGAGCCCATGAAGGTGATCCCAGATGCCTACCAACAGCTCCCTAAAAAGACACAACACAATGACCTTTGCCTGACCCGAATGGGAAGCTTCAACAAGACTTGAACTTCCGATATTGAAGACCTTGTAGAGACCTGCTAACCAAGCAGAGAAACAGCAGTGATGTTCCCAACCTTCTAGAAATAAGAAGGCCCAGTCCATTTCAAGGGCAGCCCAGCACAAGGACTCAGAGACAAGACCGGCCGGCATCCCTGGGAATGCTCTGCAGGCTGGCACTCCAGCGGGCAGCCGGGACTGTGGACAGCCAGCGATTAGGAAGCTTGTCTGGCACAAGCGGCTTGTGGGGCTGCCCCCAGCAAGAGGGGCTGGGGATCCTCAGGACGTCAAAGCAACCCAAAGGACGAAGACACTCTATGACATCGGGACTGTGCATGTATGAGCTTTGTCCAGCGTTAGCCAAATAATGGATGACGATGATCTCCTCCCTTTCCCTCAAAGCAACTTTGCAAGAAGTTTCTATGGGGTCACAGACTGGAACTCTCCGAGGGTTCCCTCAGGGAGTGAAGAGTGGACTCAAGACTGGGGCCAAGCCTCGGGGAGCCTCGAGTTTGGGGCCCTTTCACAGGGCACAGAAAACACCGCCGCCTGCGTAGGCATCACTACTGAGAACCAGATAGAATCCCAATGAAGGAGGGCCGGATCCCTTCCTCCTCAGCTTGGGAGGCAGTGTAAGGTGCTGGGAAAGCACAGGCCGGGGTCTGAAGCCCCGATCTGCCACCTGCTTGCTTGTCGATCTTGGGCAAAGGCTTAGTTCCTTTGAGCTCCAGTTTCTTCATCTATGAAATGGGAACTAATAACGCCTGCCTGGCCAGGTTGCAAAGACTAAATACGACAGAGAACGTGAAGCTTTAGCCCAGGGCATGCCACACCTTAAACTCTTAGCAGTTTTTTTGTGTGTGAGGAAGATTGGCCTTGAGCTAACATCTGTGCCAATCTTCCTCTATTTTGCATGTGGGACGCCGCCACAGCATGGCCTGATGAGTGGCGTGTAGGTCCATGCCCGGAATACGAATCCGTGAACCCCAGGCTGCGGAAGTGGAGCGTGCGGACTTAACCACTACGCCACCAGGCTGGCCCCTCTTAGCAGTTTTTAAAGGTTTGCAGGCACAAGTGCTAAAGACATGGAGGGATGAGATAAAGCCTAAAAATAGATGCCTGAATCAATAGAAAATATTTTCAGCCACTGGAGACTTGAGGATGTTCAAAAGGAAACAAGGGACACCTCTCCCTTTGCTTTTCTTCTCTACAGCCCCTGCATGAAGACTGCCGCCCACACCTCTTCTAAAAGCTGGAAGGCTGACCCCCTGGCTCCATGGCCAGGCAGCACCATGCATCTGCTGCAGTTTGCACGGATGCAATTCTGCCCTGTGTTCTGGGTTCAGAGGATTCCTAGGAATGGAAAGGAAAGGCTGTGAGCCCAGAACAGCACACTGTTGAAGTCAAGGTGAGGTGAGTGGAGGGGAGAGGGCTGCCCGAGCCGCGGGAGAGATGCAGAAGAAAACATTCCTGGCATTGCTGTCTGCAGCTCCCTCAACTAGTGCCCTGGTTTCTAAGGAGCGAACTCACACAACAGACGGGAATGACATCATGAGCCCTACAGAGCCAGCTCTCCCTCCAGCTGGGGACCACACCACCGAGGCCATTACACAAGCCAGGCGACACCCAGTGAGCAGCTGGGGAACGCATTGCAGCCTTGGTGGCCACCTCCTTCCACGGCTGCCCAGCTGGCCCTTCGGGCCACCCCTGCTGTGTTAACCAGGCCAGGTCTCCCCTTCTTTGAGAGCAGGGCCCACTCTAGGCAGGGCCAATCAGATGGTCTCATTTGGGAATTTGGAATGGAGATTCAATTTCTGGTTCGTGGAAGTTGTCTGCTGGATGCTTCAACTGAGGCCAGGGAATGCTGGGACTGTGGGGCTGATGTGGCCACACACAAATCCAACTGGTGACAGCTGGTCTGCCAAAAACAAACGGAGCCAAACTGTGCGTGTCAAGTGGGGAGAGGGCGGGCAGAGAGAGACAGGCAATGTGGGGCCCTTAGGGGTCTAGCAGAAGAAACAATTTCCAGTAGAACTCTCCTTAGGAATTTGACGGCAAATTTGCAGTTGGAAAATATTCCAAATACAAAAATCCAAAATTTCAGCTCTACCTCTGGGCCCTAATAACACCATGTATTAAAATATCTGGTCCAAGAAGTGTCCTCGGCAACTCCCACCAGGCAATCTCAGACTCCAAGTCATTATGTGACATTTCAGTGTCTGCAGAGAAGACAGACAGATCCCTGCTACCAGGGTGCTCTCTAAACAGCCACCTGCATACTTTCAGGGATCCTCAGAAAATCTCTCCGTGGGTGCGGTAAGTTCTACGCAAATTCAAATGTCCACCCTACTTTACCCAGATGTTGCTGTAATGCTGTCCTGAATGCTGTGACACTCGTTTCTCTTTGTCACCCTGTGTCCAGGCCAGAGGGTCAACTGACTGCCATCTTCAAGAGACCAAACACTCAGGTTCTGTGGGGACCAGGCCCGAGATTTCATAGAGACCATAAGGAGAGGTCAGCCTATCAGGCTTTAAAAACCACCACCAGTATTGACAGAACAAGGCTCCGAGAAGTGTCCACATACCTGTGGTCCTATCTTTTATGAAATTAAGAGGCCACTAGTTTGATTCGGGTCTAATGCTTAAATAAAACATACCACCATTTTAGGTTACAAAACGTGCTTCTTGACAACAGCTCAACAAAAGCTTACTGTGTTTGTTTTTCTTCTCTGGTAGAGGAGGTGGTTTTTCTGGGTCACCCGTTGATTCAGGAACAGTGAAATCACCCACAAATTCGACCGAGGCTGAGGAGCCTCCTTGCTGGAAGGGGAGAATAGCAGCAAAGGGCGTGAAGGGGACAGACTGGACCGAGGCTGGGTTCTGCAAGTCGTCCTCAGAGATGTTGTCGTATTGCGAGGGGTGTCGCTCGTAGGACACCCTGCAGCCAGAGCTGTCCGCGGTCTGGGAGGCTGCACTCCTGCGCTTCTTCTCGGGGAGAGCAGGCGGCGTGTCCGTCTGCTGCCCTGGGGTCGAGGGTCCCTCTGGCTGGGGACAGCTGCCCAGAGGCAACTGGAAAGGATGGCCGAGAAACGGAGACCCAGACTCCCCCGAGGACTCCGGCAATGGGCTAAGGTTACAGGCCACTTGCTGAGGTATCTGGTCTGCGTTAGAGAGGTCTTGCTGAAGGAATTCGTAGTCAGGATCATAATGATCTGCATTCACAACAGGAAAAACATACCCATCAGCCACAAGACCCCACAGAAAGACACGATCCCATCCTTCTTCCTTCACCCAATCCCGTTCATTACAGTGTGACAGAAATGTGTCTCCCATCTCATCTATACAGGCTCTCGCTTTATTTTATATTCTTCATTCATCCCTCTGTTTATAAAAGTAGAAACAGATGGGAATACGGCTGTTTGCTATCCTAGTCTCTGTACTTTCCTGTATGTTTTGAATTTCTCACCTAAAAAAAAGAAAAATCCATGAGCACTGTAGACTATGTGGCCAAAAAAACCATTACAAGCAAACAAAAATCATCCACAATCTCGTAATCTAACTATAATCTCTGTCTACAATTTAATGTCAAGAGTTGAGTCTTTTTTTCCCTAGGATTCTTTTTTAACCTGAGAAAAAACTATGTAAGTGGTCTTGAATTTTGTCCACTGATCAATATATCATAATTGATTTTTTATGGCTACATATTATTCCACCAAATGGATGTGTCATAATTTGTCTGATTTCCCACCACTGAGTAGTTAGATTGTTCCCAGTTTATCATTACTCCTAACAATGCTGAGATTAACATCCTTGGACAGAAATCTTGCTATAAATCTCTTATTATGTTCTTAAGATAAAACTCTCAGAAGTGAAGTAGCTAGTTCATGGGACACGAACAGCTAACTGCTCTGTAAGCCTCCTGCCAAACTGCCTTCCCTCCGGCCCACACCGCACGCGGTCAGCACCGAGGAGGAGGGCAATGCGTGTGGCTCACTTGCCTTCACCCTCTGTCAAAGTTGTCAGGGGCTCTCCCCCTTCGTTTATTAGCTCTGAGCACAGATGGCTCTTAATTTTGGCGAAGGGAGTCAAATCACACACCGACAGATTAACCACAAGAACAGCTACCCTTGAATGCCTTCTGTGTGGTTTCACATTCTTATTTCATTTAAACTTTCAACCTCCTTGAGAGACAGATATTGGTGTCCTCATTTTGCAGATGAGGAAACTGAGGCTCAGATTTTGAAGGAC
The DNA here is from genome assembly GCF_057802395.1 of Ceratotherium simum simum. Classification (NCBI taxonomy): domain Eukaryota; kingdom Metazoa; phylum Chordata; class Mammalia; order Perissodactyla; family Rhinocerotidae; genus Ceratotherium; species Ceratotherium simum. The sequence continues at coordinate 5,699,108 of NC_141928.1, read as the reverse complement.
TTGGCCAAGGGCATATAGCCAATGGCTGGCACCACCGTATGACCCCAAAAGCCACTGAGAAAGGATGAGACAGAGTGCTGACGGAGACGCGCGGCCCACCTAGCGTTTCACAGCTTGTGTTCCGGGAGCACTGCCCACTGTCCCTGTCCGGAGAGGACAGCTGCTCGTCCGACTGGCTGAGTTTGCCCATGCTGCTGCAGGGCGACAGGCGGGGCGACTCTCCGCCGTACGAGTGGCTGCCTCCTGACAGCCGCCTCTGTGCGCAACAGTCCACGTCAAAGTCCTCGTGCGAAAAACAGAAACAAATCCCAGTCACTTCCGAGAAACGGTGGCAGAGACCAGGGAGGGGGAATGGGTGCGTGCTCTTAGAGAAGGAAACACCGCCAGGCTCAGAAGCCCGGTGGAAAGGCCCATCTTTGACGTAAGCAATAAAACACCACATTGTGACTTCCCAGAAAGAATCCCTGAGGAATGCTCAGAGTGTGTGGCAAGAGAGAGCCCTGGGGCTGGGCTCAGAGGTAATCAGGAGACAGCCCTTTGGCTCCAGCCTCCCCACCCCTGCCCCCACCCCCAGACGGGAACTTCTACCACGTCTTGTAGAGAGAAGGTCAACGAAGGAAACCTCAACCCCTCTAAGAGAAATCCTCTCGACGTGACTAACACCAGGCACTGAAGACCACGGGGTTTCTTTTAGCTTCAGGAGTCAAATTCCCAAACCCAGAGTCTTCCTCTGCCTTTCCAGATGGGGCTGCATTACCTGCCTATTAATTCCAATGGGCAAACTGGAGCCACTGGTGGCTCGACTCATGGGGGCCACAACAGCCACGCGGGTAGGGGATGGAGCCGACTGTCTTTTCTTCGGTGGCAACGCTGGCGGAGGGCTGAAACAGACCAAGAAATCCTATCAAACCAACAACCCACACAAAAACCCTTCAAACAGATATTAGGGTACAGAATGTGGGGTTCTTTCATTATTAGACACTTCACACTTTCAACTCCCATCCCACTCCCCCTCTGCCAAAATAAAACCTACCAATGCCAAAAAAACTAGAATCATAAAAATCCTTTCCTTTCCTTCCATAATATATTGTACCATCTTTCTCTTGGCTGAGGCTAAAAGGAAAGCCACTGGGAGTTCTCGGAGTGTGTGGAAGGGAGGGTGTGGGGGCTGGGCTCACGTCCACCAGAGACGCCCCTCCCGAGGGAGGTCCAACTTCCAAGTCTTCTAAAGAGCAAGAGACTGGGCTCCAAGTTCTCACCCTAATGGCACTGTCTTCTTTTTGGCTCATTCCACCCATCCATTCATCAAATTATGTCATAGAGGAGGGTGCTAGAAAAACAGGAAATTACCTATTATCAACCACTCGAATGCCAGGTAATGGGGGTTTGGGGGGGGCGACCTCTTCATCTGTAGAATCTGGGAGTAGCTCAGTCGACTGCGACATGCTGGTTGTCTTGTTTAGAATCTCCATCTCTCGATCTGTCAGGGGAAGCTCAGACTGGCTGAAGAATTGAAAAGAACTTGGGGTTACAGAAGGTTACAGAGCACAAGCAGGTCCTGAGAGAGGGTGAGACTGTGACCAGGGCAGGGAGATGATGGCGGTGGGGTTGAGGAGCAGGAGCCCTGGACAAGTCTAGTTTGATCACCAACAGACAGCAGGAGCTTGGCCATGCCCCCCGACTTTGCATCTCAGTTTCCTTATCTGTAAAAGGAATCCTTAGACTAGCCAATCCAAAGGCTCTCTAAAATGCTCTAAATTTCTGTTTTATATTTTCACTAGGGGCTTGTAACAGAAATTGTTGCAAGGCCTTCAAACTGTCCACGTTGACCTCAGTTTACTTTCTTGATAAAGCAAAATGCTCTCAAGCCAAATCCCTAAAACCCAACCCTTCAAAAAAAATATTTTCTACACCTATGAAAGGAAGTTGGTCAGGAGACGTGCAGGTGCGGGTCACTGTGCACACTCACACGCTATCCTTAGAAAGAGGCATGTTAGCTACTAACCTCGAGACCAGGCAATACTTCAAAACGTGTGAGCTATACACACTTCAGAGTGACACTGGGACTCACCGAGAAAGGAATGTGGGCCTCAAACAGCCCACCTGACGGGGCCGCCCAGCGTGGCTCCCATTCTCTCTCAAGTGTGGACCACGTGACCACGGTCACTGGAGGGTTTAGTCAGCACTCACCCGTCAGGTTTGCAGGCTGGGGAACTGGGTTTCACTGGGCTCGTTGGAGATGGATGTCCCTGCTTCTCGATGGTAAGTCTGACCAGCTCCTACACCCCACACAAGAGAAAAGCAATGAGGCCCGAGGAGAGCTCCTCAGTGCTGAGTTTTCACAACGAGGTAGGTCAGCTGTCTGCCCTCCACTGCCGGTCTCATTTTGTGCCTACAGATTTCCCACACACCATAAATGCAAGTATAATTTGACTTAGGTAATCTGCACGACTTCCCAAAATGTCCCCTACCCTCCAAAAATACCTTCATAGCATGTCGTGAAGTTTCAAATGCATGAAGGCACTTCCTCTTAGAAGGGGAAAATGGCAAACCCCGCTGTCTCAAAATTACTAAGTTCATCACACAAGTTCAATCCCCGGAGAATAGATTCCCAGTCAGTCTGTGAGGGAAGAACTCTTTAGCTCTCTAAAGCCCTCGTATAATGTGCAGGACACTGCCTATTAACAACCACACCTCTGGCTCTGGGGAAGGTGGTTTCCCAAAGTGAGGTGTGGTGGCAGCTGGTATCCTGAGATGACTGGTTGGGGTCTTTGTCAAGGAATGGAAAGTTAAGGGCATACTGCCCAGTTGAGAAGTGACTTTAGAAAATATGTTTTAAAATAGAAAAAAAAAAAAAGAAAAGAAGAAGAAGAGATCAGGGCCTACTTCTTTCTTTTCAATTAGAATGCATTTTCCCTCAATTTGATGATCACATATACCCATATAAGCACCATTCAAAAAATTCCACACATCTGAGGCTGGCCCCATGGCCTGGTGGTTGAGTTTGCATGCTCTGCTTCAGCAGCCCAGGTTTGCAGGTTCAGATCCAGGGTGCAGACCTACACCACTCATCAGCAATGCTGTGGTCGTGACCCACGTACAAAGTAGAGGAAGACTGGCACAGATGTTAACTCAGGGTGAATCTTCCTCACCAAAAAAAAAAAAAAAACCAAAAAAACCAAAACAGAACATTCCCACCACTCCTTGTAATCAATCTGCCCCACCCCAACCACTTTTTTACTTCTATTTCTTAGATCATTTTTGCCTAGAACTTGATATAAATGGAACCATACAGTATGTATTTTCTTTTGCGTCCATCTTTTTCTGAATAGCTTTATGGATATATAATTCACATGCCATAAATCCAGCCACTTAAAACGTATAATTCAATGGTTTTTAGTGTGTTCACAGAGTTGTGCAACCCTCAACACAACCAATTCTAGAACTTTTCATCACCTCCAAAAGAAACCCTGTACCCATTAGTGGTCCCTCCTCATGTCCCCCGGCCCTCCCAGGCCCAGGCAACCATTCATCTCCTCTCTGCCTCAGTTCTGTCACTTTCCTTTACGCAGGAAAAACATCCGAGTTTTTGTGTGCGTGAGCTGTTCCTTGTTATGGCTGAGTTGTATTCCAGTGTATGGAGAAACCCACAATTTCTTTATCCATTCTCCTGTTGATGGACATCTGGGTAGGACCTACTTGTGCTGCATGAGTGGTTCAGGCGTTGAGCATGAATGTCTATTGCTAAAGTTACAGAGGAGGCAGCAAAGGTTGAAACTGGGCAATACAGCAACATGTCCCTAAATCAGACTGCAAAGCCTCTCCAAACTCAAAACACCACAGGCAGAAATCGCAACATATGTGACACAGCAAAGAGTTAATATCCTTCCTAGAGCAAGGATTCTTTCAAAAACACAAAAACTAGAAAAAAGATGAACATACCAAAAGAAATATCAAAGAAGAAATTCACAAATGTAAACACCAATGGTCACAATGATCTTTGGAGATTCTCCACCTTTGATGGTAATAAAATAGAAACTTCCAGACACGGTGGATGGGAGTAATGCTGTGGACAGCCTTTCTAGAAGACGACTTGTTAGTATATATCAAAAGCCTTAAATATTTCTTTTTACAATAATTTAGCCCAAGGAAAATGTCATGGATGTGTGCAAATATTAAGCCACAAAGGATAGTCATCACAGCATTCTATGTAATAGATAAAATTAGACTATTCAATATTCCATAATTAAATATTCAATACTAGGTACTGATTACATAAATTATGATAGAACCAAACAGTGGACCGTTATATTGCCATTGAAAACAAACTCGCAACAAGAATATATGGTAACACATACACTATGGTAATGTATTAACATATAATACAACGTCAAGCGGAAAAATAGCCCCAGGTGTACAATGGTGTCTATACGGTGTATTGTGGAAACAAAACCAAACCAAGAAGACATGTATAGAAATAATACGGCTATAAAACACCCCTTATTTTCTTGTTTTTGTTTCTCTGCTTTTTCTAAATTTTGTACAACGAACATATATTATTTCTGAAATACTAATTAAAAAAAAAAACCTAACAGCATACTCCATATGACCAGATTCAGCATCACACCACTCTGTGTAGCCAATGCCTCTTCCTGGAGAAACGCGGAGAGGCGAGATCTCTAAGAATCAAGTCCTGGAAGAAGAAAGGAGGAGCCTCGTATTTTCCTGTTACCATAATTTAGAAGTTAAATAAAATATCACAAATACTTAAGGAATAGCTACCTAGCTGGTGATTACAGACATGATAAGAAGGTGAGGTGAGGGACTAGGTAATGAGAAGAGACAGCAAGTGGTAAGGGGGCAGCCCCCTGCACCCGATCGCCTGCAGGAGGATGGGAAAGGCAGCTCATCCTAAAAGGACGTTGCCAGGCTACACAGGAGAGCGACACGGCATCAGAGGGAGTCAGAGGGCCAGACCAAAGTGCTCTGGAAGCCCCACATGCACGGTCGCTCTTCTTCACAAGCAGGGTAAAGGGAACAGAGAGAAGTCTGCATACTTGCATCTGCTGACATAGGAAAAAATTCCACTAATTCTTCATTGATTCATGAGCAATTATAATTAGAATGTCATCTTTCTAGACAGGCAGCTGTGTGAACTCAACTAGTGAACGATGGCAAAAGACTCATGGAGTGACAGGCACACGTGTGCAGGCGTGCACTCAGATTCCAAGATACCGTCACGCTCGCAGCAACGCTCGCTACCACCGGTCCGCTGGCCCAGGCTTGAGGAGAGTGGAGAAGCGGTGGGCAGCTGTTTGTATTCACCACCAACCTTCCAGCCCAAACAGACCAGCCAGAGGCCTTTCAGCTTGCCTTCACTATCACAGGCAGAAGAGAACCCTTAGAACATGCACATATCCGCCTACTGTGCCAACAACCCCATCTCATTCAGAGCCGTCCATTTGTAACCTGGCGAGAGCCCCACTCCTCCCACTGAAGGCAGAATTTCTGAGAAGGATGCCAGACTTTTCAGTCCCCTTGAAGCACGGGTTAGGAAAGACTGAGAAAGACAGCACCAGACTATGTGTCCACAGCTGGTGACCATAAACTAGACAACTGCCAGTTCACCAAAAAGCAGTTTTCAAAAAGCCAAAAAGTATTTGGAAAGGTACCTTTCTAAATACATAATACTTTATCTCCCTGTTCATTTTATTCATATTGAAAATGATCACAGAGATGCTTCTATCTTAAATGACCTTCAAAAAGTCAAGGTACAGCTCCGGTGCTCACGTAAGACAGAAACACAGTCCCATCCATGCCTGTCGTCTCCTTGGCACTAAGACGAAGCCCCTGTCGGCAGAGGGGACATGGGCAGGGCTTCCTACGAGGTGCCCATGGGCAACACCAACGTCTTAAGACTCACTGCCATGCTGTCCCTGCCACAAAGGTCCTCTAGGATGCCGCACCATGGCTGATGTCCTCTGGGTTCATACAGAGTGAAAACATACTTGAACTAAAAAGTGCACATTCTACAGCCTGTGGCCTGCCGCTCCTGCTCACGGCCCATGCCGACCTGCCACTGTCTATCCTCTGTCACTTCCTGGCCCTGTGAATCTCCTGGGTTCGGGAACTGGGGCCCAGGGAGACATGTACTTATGGCCACGACACAGCCCCTCTACTGGTTAGATGTTCTAAGACGAGTTCTTTATCTAAGTACATGGGATACAGGCCAGTGGGGAGTTTCCTGGAACTGAAGTGGCATAATGAAATCTCAGGGGTGTCCAGCCCCAGTGTGACTTTTTTTAAGTTATTTATTTATTTATTTTGGTGTGTGTGTGGGGGGAGATTGGCCCTGAGTGAACATCTGTTGCCAATCTTCCTCTTTTTCTTTTTTCTCCCCAAAGCCCCAGTACATAGTTGTGTATCTTAGTTGTAGGTCCTTCTAGTTCTTCTATGTGGGACACCGCCTCAGCATGGCTTAATGAGCAGTGAATAGGTCTGCGCCCAGGATCCAAACCTGCAAACCCCTGGCCGAGGAAGCAGAATGCGCAAACTTAACCATTATGCCACCAGGCCGGCCCCTTTTTGTGTGTGTGTGAGGAAGATCAGCCCTGAGCTAACATCTGTTGCCAATCCTCCTCTTTCTGCTGAGGAAGATTGGCCCTGGGTTAACATCTGTGCCCATCTTCCTCTACTTTATATGGGACGTGGCTACAGCACGGCTTGATGAGTGGTGTGTTGCTCTGCATCCAGGATCCGAACCTGCAAACCCTGGGCTGCCAAAGCAGAGCACGCGAACTTAACCACTGTGCCACTGGGCCGGCCCTGTGATGATTTTGTTGACTTAACAAAAGTATATCCCACACAATTCCTATAGAAAAAGTTTCTACTACACATAACCCGCTCTTTCTCTATCCTCTCTTCCTTTCTCTCCTCATCCTTTTCAAAGCAGTGGAATATTTAAACCACTGCATACAGTAAGCACTCAAATACACGATGAATAAGATGAACCTAACCATGAAGCCACACAAAGAAGAACTATTTCAAATGACTGCAAAATGATGGATAACTTGAAAGTCAAAAATAACTCTGAAATATCTTTAATAATTTTTTAATAATCATATTGATGGAGGTAGTTGGTAGTGTTATTCAGAGACCATTGTGTTTGTATTGTGGGAAAAAGCAAATGAGTCATTATGTTGATACTGCTGAAAACCGGCATTTTCAGTAGGGGAGTAAGAAAATTAAGATATACGTTTGATGAGGTTAAGTAAAAACCCAGTGGTCCTGAATGTGAATTGGAAGTACTTGTATAAACTCAAGATGTGCTTTGTCTTAAAGAAACTAAACATGTGACCAGTGGGTAGCAATGAGGACCCTGTGCCCTCAGGGTGGTCTCTGGACACCATTTCCCAATGAGGAGAACCAGGGCTCCTTAAAGGAATGGCTGTTTCCAGTTCTGCCGAAAGAAATGCACAAGATGACTTATAACTCAATGATAAAAAGACAAATAACCCAATTAAAAAAATGGGCAAAGGATTTGAATAGACATTTCTCCAAAGAGGATATACAAATGGCTCAACATCAAAAGATGCCCAACATCATTAGCCATTAGAGAAACGCAAATCAAAACCACAATGAGACACCACTTCACACCCCTAGGATGGCTCTATCAAGAAGACTGATAATAACAAGTGCTGGTGAGGACGTGGAGACACTGGAACTCCTACACACTGCCGGTGGGGACGTAACATGATGCAGCTGCTTGAGCACACAGTCTGGCAGTCTGTCATAAGACCAAATATAGAGCTTGATTGTGCATATGACCCAGCAATTGCACTCCTAGGTATGTACTCAAGAGAAATGAAAACACACATCCACACAAAAGCTTGTCCACGAGTGTTCACAGCAACATTACTCATAACTGCCAGAGGGTGGAAACAACTCACATGTCCAGGAATAAATAACATGTGGTATATGCACACAAATATTACTTGGCAATAAAAAGAAATGATGTACTGATACATATTACAACATGGATGAACTTTGAGACAATTATGCTAAGTGCCAGGAGCCAGTCACAAAAGGCCACATGGTATATGATTCCACTTAAATGAAATGTCCAGAACCGGCAAATCTACAGAGACAGCAAGTAGACCAGCGGCTGCGTAAGTCTGGGGGGGATGGGGAGAAATGAGGGGCAGCGTGGGGAGAGTATAAAGGGTACGGGGTTACTTCCTGAGGGGATGAAAACGTTCCAAAATTGACTGTGGTGATGGCTGCACAGCTCAATGAATATACTAAAAATCATTAAATTGTACACTTTAAATGTGTGAATTATATGGTATATCTCAACAAAGCTATTACCCCCACCGCCCCGGCCTCCTTAAAATACGTAAGTACCAGATGAGCCCAGAATATCTTTTCATACTTTTCAAAAAGTGAGAAAACTGTCAAAGACTCCTAGGGTCATGCCAAAATGAACTCAGGAAACAACCTGAAGAAGCTTTCACTGGCCAAAGATGAACCTGAGATCAGGAAGAAGAATAGCTGCAACGGATGGAACATATGGAGTGTGTTTTAATTCATGAGTTCAAAATGATACTTTAAAAAACTCAATTCATTGGGGCCGGCCCAGTGGCACAAGCGGTTAAGTGCGCACGCTCCACTGCGGCAGCCTGGGGTTCGCTGGTTCGGATCCCAGGCGCGCACTGACGCACCGCTTGTCAAGCCACGCTGTGGCGGCATCCCAAAGTGGAGGAAGATGGGCACAGATGTTAGCCCAGGGCCAGTCTTCCTCAGCAAAAAAGAGGAGGATTGGCAGATGTTAGCTCAGGGCCGATCTTCTTCACACACACACACAAAAAACTCAATTCATCAATCATGTTAGAGGATCCTAGGAAAGACTCATTATTCTGATAACTGGTAAATAAAGGAAGGAATTAAGCACTGATCCTGCCTTCTCTCTGAGAATTGTAACTCAGCATAACCATAAATTGACAAGGGGAAGTCTCTCTTTTAGATGAATTCCAGCTAGGTAATGACGAAAGAATGGCAGGAAAAATCAGAATGTCATCATTTTGCAACCCCTAATGAATTAATGGATCTAGGCAATAACTCTCAATGGCTTTTAACATCAAAAAGGGAAAGCTGCTCCTTGATGGACGAGTAGAGCATCATCTAGGAAGCATTCTTTTAAAGACAAAAAGTCTGAGTCTGACTCAGCCTCTGGTTTCACAGGAAATTCAAGAGACAGAGGAACGTGCATCAACACAGCGAGATGTAATCAGCACATCTAGAACGTGGAGACGTGCAGGAGCAATTGTTGCTGTCAGTGCTGTGGAGTGGATTCCGACTCCTAGCCACCCTGTGGACAGCAGAGCGGAGCCCTGCCCGGGCTTTCTGCACCGTCCTCTCACCTTCCAGCGCTACATCAGACAACGCTCCAGGGCTATTCATGGGGTCTTCAGGGCCAATTTTTTCGGAAGTGGATGACCAGGTCCTTCTTAGTCTGTCTTAGTCTGGAAGCTCTGCTGAAACCTGTCCACCATGGGCCATGGGTGACCCCGCTGGTATCTGAAATACCAGTGGCATAGCTTTCAGCATCATAGCAACGCACAGCTGCCACAGTCTGACAACCGACAGACGGGTGGGGTGGGTCCCTGTGGCAGTGAGAGCACTGAACCTTAACCACTAGACCACCAGGGCTGACCTTTAGAGGCAATAACTCTTCCTAAAAAATAAAAAAGTTGCAAGGAGAAAAATACAGAGGAGGGGGAACTTTAGACACATATTAATGAATTACAATGTATGGACTTTATTTGGATCCTAAGTTGAAAAACTGTTTAAAAACAGCAAACACCATCCTGAAGGCCAAATCCAGCCCAGGGCTTGCTTTTTTTTTTTAAGTCCCTTGAGGTAAGAATGCTTTGTTAAAAAAATTAAATTAAAACAATCAAACAAATAACAGAATATGCAACAGACCCCAATATGCAACAGAGACTGTATGTAGCCCGAGAAGCTTAAAATATATACTATCTGGCCCTTTACAGAGAAAGTTTGCATGTTCTAGGGACAGGTACTAAGGCATCTACAGGTGAAAGGATATGATGTCTGGGATTTGCTTCCAAATAATCCAGGGGCGTACGCAGAGGTATAGAAGAAACCAGACTGGCTATGAGTGGACAACAGGGGAAGCTATGTGATGGGCCTTCATTAGACTATTTTCATTTTTGCAAACGTTTGAAATTTTTCATAAAAAAATTTAAAAATAGGCTGAACAAAGAACAAAAGAGATGGCTTATTTGAAATGTCACTGTGGCTGAGACAGTTAGTTGTCCCACAATATCTGTTCTTCCTTATAAACAGAATTTTAGCTGGGCATGTGACCAAGTTCTGGCCAATAAAATGTAAGTGAAAGTTCTGAGACCTTTGAGGAAGCACTCTTAAACGGAGAAAGCACAACTTCCTACTCTCTGTTCCTCCTTGCTGGCTGGAGCATAGTCATAATGGATGGAGACTGAGCAGCCACCTTGGACCCTGAGGTGGAATTCATGTGCTAAAGATGGCAGGAAAGCAAGATGGGAGCAGACCACACCCCTGACCATTGTGTGAAAATGTCACACTAGCCTTGGACTGCCAATCTCTGGGCTTCTTATACATGGAGAGAAATAAACTTCTATCTTTTAAAAGCCCGTATGTACAGTAGTTCACCCTTATCTGCAGTTACGCTTTCCGTGGTTTCAGTTACCCACAGTCAACCGAGCTCCAAAAACAATGCTATGTCACAATGCCTACATCGTTCATCGCACTTCATCTCATCATGCAGGCATCGTATCATCTCACATCAGCACGAGAAGAAGGGTGAGTACAAGACAATAAGATTTTGAAAGAGAGACCACATTCACATAACTCTTATTACAGTACATTGTTATAATTGTTCTATTTTACTACTAGTTATTGTTTATCTCTTACTGTGCCTAATTTATAAATTAAACTTTATCACAAGTATGTATGCATAGGGAAAAACATAGTATATAGAGGGCTTGGTACTATCCACAGTTTCAGGCATCCACGGGGGTCTTGGAACACATCCCCCACGGATAAGGGGGGACTATGGTGTTACTCTGGATTTCTTTGCAGTCAAATCTAATCCTAACTGATATAGTCAGGAAAACATTTCTTTCAAAATATTCCTGTTAGACAAAGTGAGTCTGGTACACAAGCCCAATTTTGGGTGGTGATGATTAAATGAGAGAACTGCAGGTATTCCAAAGTTTTCCCCCAGGGCTGTCGGTGTAAGAAGGCTTTTATTGTTTTTTTAATTAAAAAAAAAAAGGCGTGGGCGTGGGGGTTGGGGGTCAGAGAAAGAGGCTCTAGGTCTGAGAATGGAGACTCCTGGAAGGTCGGCGAAGAGGAAAAGCAGAGCCCGGGCGACGGGGAGAAGCTGTGCATCCGAGCCAAGAAGAGCTGAAATTCCAACAGTCAAGGTACCAAGAGTTGGGCTGTTGGTTTTGAAAGGACAAACTGGGTTATCTGTTTGACCTTGAGGAGCCTGGTCCCCCACAGCCAGGTCCTCGCTGGGGGTGGTTCCTGGAGAAATGGGGAAGTGAGGGCCTTGAAATTCCTTCCTTGGAGAGTCACTGTCTTCTCTGAGCCCCAGGCTCCCAGGGGTAAAGCACCTGCCTGGGCCAGGTCAGATAACAACAGAGGTCTACCTTTCGACCTGAGACTTCCAGAGTTACATGGAAAAGAGGCACAATCATTGTCAGGGATTGGTAAATGTGAGCCCTTCTAGAAATGAACATTTCCACAGTTAACAGTACTTACCACAGTACTAACCCACTGTTTACTGGGCACCTAGCACTTACCAGGTACTTCATATACATGATCTTACTTAAGCTTCCTTCAAATCCTCAGGGTAAGAAGCATTTTAAAACCTTCTTGAAACTCAGAGAAGCAACTTGCCCAAGGTTACAGAGCTAACAAGTGACCTTATATGGGGGTTTAAATAATAAATGGTACTACTCATTCAAGGACAAAGTAATCCTGTTTTAAAACACCTTTTCAACCCTTCAAAAAAAAATATTCCCTTTAACAACTGAATGAGTCACTTGAAAGATGGTGAGTCAGCTTCAAGGCACGAGCCAACGTTTCTCCTCCACGCGGGATGACGACATCCTCATGCAAGTTCTTTATTTCTGCACAGTCCTGTCCCTCCTAGACGACCAGGGCTCTCACTCCACCAGGACATGGGCTTATAAGGTGTTCCAGGCCTGAGGGGGACAGTGAGAGAGGCTGGAAGCCAGCTGGCTTGGAGGTGGGAGCAGCACACTGAATCCCTTGGACTCATGGGAGGCAGCTGAGGGTGAGGTGAGTGCAGGGGTCCAGGGTCCAGCAGGCCTGGGTGTGAATCACGACCATGCCCCTGACTACTGGTCTGCCCGAGCCTCAGTTTCCACACCTGTGCAGGCGGTGATCATGCCTCCCTCGGAGAGTCATTACAGGCATTAAGTGGGTGATAAATGTTAGCTATTACTACTATTATACTTTCACAACATGCGCCAACATGATAGTGTCTGGATCGTCCCCTTGCCTTGACTGATTCCAACTTCAAAAAGCTTCCAGTAACACAGGCCAATTCCCGCTCATCCTTCAGGCTTCGGCCTGTCTCTCCCTCGGAGAAGCATCTCTGACCACCCCGAAAAAGGACGGTCACCCGTACAACCAAGTGAGATCACGTGCCATTTCTCCTTCGGAGCACTGGTCCCAGTTACAACGACAGAACACACGCTTTTGTTTGCTGTCCTCTCCCCTCGAAGACTGTAAGCTCCAGCAGGCCAGGGACCCTGCCAGTGTCATCACTATACCCCTAATCCTATCATGCTGCCTGGCACACAGGAGGTTCTGAATAAATACTTCCTGAATAAACGCAACAAGACGGAATTTATAGCACTCTTCACCTAGAGAATCGCTGTTCTGGCTAAAATATTTTTAAAACAACTGTGGAAAACTTACTGGCTTTCAGACGCTGATAGGTTCATAATCTACAGGCTCCCCTGCCCCTTATCCCAGTCACTTTGAGAAATCAGAGAAGTTTTTCTTCCAGACATCCTTTCAACCGATACGGTGGTACTTTAATGATTCCATAAAGGAAATCTACTTGGGAATGTCACAAGCTTCATGTGTAGAACCTCTCTCTCTCTTATTTTGGATGTTCTCACTTGTTTTGGACATCTCATCATAATCATTTTGGTAGAAGGAAACCTTAACAATGTCACCTGAAAAATACAATTTTTAATAATAGCATTTCTGGAAGCCTGGACAGGAAGAGAAGGGTGGGTGAGCCAGAACCACACCCACTCTGCTGATGCAGTGTGACCCAGGTCACGTCTCATTCGCCCTGCTGACCTCAAAGAGCTCCTGGGAAGACTGTGTGGGATGATGTGTGACTGTGCTCCGAAATCTGAAAGCGGCAGAAGTTCTCACATAAGAGGCACCCAGGGCTATACCCTTAAATCTCACTGGCCAAAGCAAATAATGTGGGACCTAATCAACCCTGAGGAGGAAGAGAACCTGGGAGCTACCAGAGGAAATTGTGACGTCATCTAGACAAGTCTCCCTCTAAATGAACTCAACAGAGTCCCCAGCAGACACACCAGCCCTACCTAAATGGTGCTGGAGGTGGGGAGCCACCAAGACTTCCCAGCCAACACAGTTCATTTGGAGCAATCTGTAACGTTACGCAAGGCCGTCTTAGCCTTCCCTCTCTAAGTTTTACCTTTTGGGGTTCCTTAGTCTACTCTCCAGAGCTTCTGAGGAATGTCAGTCCCAGGAGGCAGCTCTCAGGAATCTGAGAGCATGGCTGAATGGGGAAGAAATTTTTTTTTTTGACTTAGGGTAACTACCTCAGCTATAATTTTGTTTTGTTTTATTTTTAAAGATTTTATTTATTTATTATTTCCCCCCAAAGCCCCAGTAGATAGTTGTATGTCATAGCTGCACATCCTTCTAGTTGCTGTATGTGGGACGCGGCCTCAGCATGGCCGGAGAAGTGGTGCGTCGGTGCACGCCCGGGATCCGAACCCGGGCCGCCAGCAGCGGAGCGAGCGCACTTAACTGCTAAGCCATGGGGCCGGCCCCCTCAGCTATAATTTTGGATTGAAGGGTCTAGAAAGGAGGAGGACAGAGTTTTTTCAAGCCAAGAGATCTGTTTGCAAAGCATACACCCAGCACCACATAATTAATAACAAACAGCAGCAAGGGAAGGGTGTTTGCTATGCACCAGGCATTGTTCCAAGAACTTTATATGTATTAACTAATTTAATCCTTCTTATAACCCTATGATGTGTGGTGCCATCACTATACCTATTTTATAGATGAGTTAACCAAGGTACAGAGCACTTGAGTAAATTGCTCAAGTTCACAGACTAGCAAGAGGTGAAGCTGGGATTGAAACCTGGCTGGGCCCCAGGCTAGCCCTCTTTCCACTGCATTATATGGCCTCACAGAACAGCAGGGTCTCCACCTTCCCACTGCTCACAGCCCCTGTCCCACAGGCCCTCACTTGTTTCATGCCCTACATTCCGCTTTATTCCTCATCCACTAGGGCTTATCTTCTCAACTAGGGTTTGTCCCTTGGACTCCAATTCCAGACCCTCTACGGCCTTTGCTTCCTACCTTAACTATGATTCACTATTTCCTATTATGCCATCTCTGACTTCCCTGGGTAGTAAATTCACAGACCACATCCGGGATTTCAAATACAGACAGTTTCATTTCTTACTCATCTCAATCCTGCTTTTTTTTTTTTTTTTTACCAAGAATCCCAGAGTTCTTAGAACATGAAAAAGTAGCAGCTGAAATGCTGGGAGTCAATGTAAAAACAATTTACTTTGCATTTTGTCTAGCTGGCAAGCATACACAGCCAGAGCTGTAATGTAAGGACTCACTGAAGATTTAATACAATGCTCAGTAAAGGCTGATGGGTCTGGCAGCTTTTCCAACTATTGGGAGGAGTACTCCAAAGGCTTGTATTGCTATAAGAGCCATTTGTACCAGACAGAGCAGCACACCAAACCAGAGAGGCTGGAAGACATTCACTCTGTGTTCAGCCCAGGAACAAGTCCTTATGTGGTAAACATCCAGCAGGGAGGCTGCTCTAAGGCCCTGGCTAGGACCGTCTGGACCTGTGCCCGTACCTTCACTCCGTCCAGCACAGCCTTGATGACCCCCTTCACAGTCGTCACCATCTCTTTATCTTCTGAGTTCACACCTTCCAGCATCACCTGGTCAGACCAACGAATGAGGTTGGCGAGACTCTGGTACACTCGGCTATAGCAGGAGGAGAGGGCTGAGCTGGAGGGAAGAGAAGATTTTTAAAAAGAATGTTAAAAATCTAAAGCCTGACCATCACTTTAATATACTCGTTTAGCACAGAACCAGTTTCTTGCTGACGAGGGCATGTTTCTTGATCGTTCATTCTGTAAGGTCTACACCTCCTTTTGATAAACCAACTCTTCCTTCCTGAACCTATCTCCTTACATCCAATGAAGATTTTGTGGAGCTTAAGATTCTAATCAGTTGTAAAATTTTTTTTCATTTCCCAAATACAACATAAAAATTCCATCACAATAGTTACTATGCTTTTTCAAACTTCACATCCTCCACAAGATTCCGATAATGCCTCTCAGGGAGTGCTCCATATTCCCCCACCTCCTAGTTGCTCATCATTGGACTAGGTCAAAGCACTGTGCACTTCTTGTTTTGAATTAGACTAAAATTCACATTAGATGTGTCACAAGGAGCCAACAGGTTTGTGGGATTTTAGCAGGCAGGATCCTTTAAAGGAACAGCCTTTAAACATGAGCTCAAACAGATCTGTAATTTACTAGAATTCCTTGTAACATGGGCTCAGCTTCGTCATCCCCTGCACTGTAGCCTCGGCTGAGACGTCAGAGGAACACACAAAAGAAGAGTTCTCCAAGAACGACAAATCAGCGGCAAGGAGAACTGTGGCGGCTGGGAGGAGGTACCAGCTACACTGTGATGCCAGTACACATAACAGAAGCCCCGGGTACTTCTGGAAGCCTCAACGATCTAGGGTGGAGGCCAGAATGAAGGCTTTCTGTATCTCCCACATATTTTTAAATAACTCAAGATAATTTTCCCTAGGAATTACAGAAAGGATTATTTGACTATTTTAAACATTACGTATTACAACAGAGGAAGAGCAAAAATATAGAAAATTTTGTGGGTTGCCCCTGCTTTCACTCAAGGAAAAAAAGAATGAGGCAGACACTTAGGAGCCAAAGATATAATTTTGAGAAAAATATATAATATTGTAAGATATGATTAAAACAGGTTCTAAAAGCAAAGCTATTTAAAACAAAAACCTGAACCAAACAATGCTCTAATGAGCAGCTCTTCAGAATAAGGTGAAGGAGGGAGAAAAAATTCCAGGAGACCTAAAATTTCCATTTAGCCAGTCATTCCACTCTGAGCATGTTCCAACAGGAGAAAAGAAGAGTCAGAAAAAATGAAAGCAAACTCCTCAAGTCCCATTAGAAACAAGAAAAACCGACAAAAGGAGCCCGAGAAAGCCAGGGTTTGGCTGCTTAAGAGGCTAATACGAATGACAAGTACTTGGTGCTGGACCTACTCTCTTAGGAAAGAGATTGAGAAGGTCAAACAGAAACCACAGTCTTTCCTGGGGGCTGGAGCGTAGGTGACATCATCCTGAAGGGGGAGGGCACTCCTGGCAACTCTGCCTCCTTCTTCCTGGCAAGGCCAGGTGAGGCCTCTTTAAACAAAGACTGCTGCCTCCTTCCACCGATGTGCCCATGGGGGATTCCACCCAAGCTTCACGCTGTTAACCTACGGCAATAATTAGATGGGGACGAGGGGGGCACTTTATTATATAAAACTCAATTTCTAACTGCACTGAATGGCAAGTTTCCCTGAAAGCACCTAAAGAATTGGCCATTGTGTCCACCCTTCACCTTATTAGCTCAAAAGTAGAATACTCCTCCATGTCAAGGGGCTAAGACATTAAGAAAGGAAGGGGGCTCCTGTACTATGAAAATGCCATCCAGTGGACCAGTCGCTGGTCTGTTTCTGAAATGGAACAAAGCCATCTATATGGAGGGCGAGCACAGATCCTGCTTGCAAACGTCTCCGGGTGTTCCACCGCGCAGGAGAGGCCTCTGCTCACCGCTCACATTGAACAGCAGCTGCTTGTTCAAGGGCCAGTCCACCCCATCCTAGGAACCCGGGGAGGGGTGGCGAAGAACATGCCTGCTGGACCCAACCCACAAAAGAGGCTCTGAGCAGAAGGCAGAAAAACACCTTCTCAGCTTGCAAACTTCACTGGGAGGTACAAGATGATGGAAGCAATCTAAAAGAAACACGTGAGGGCCGGCCCGTGGCTCAGTGGTTCAGCGTGCGTGCTCCGCTACTAGTGGCCCGGGTTCGCATCCCGGGTGCGCACCGACGCACCGCTTGTCCGGCCATGCTGGGGCCGCGTCCCACATACAGCAACTAGAAGGATGTGCAACTATAACATACAACTCTCTACTGGGACTTTGGGGGACAAAAAAGGAGGAGGATTGGCAATAGATGTTAGCTCAGAGCCGGTCTTCCTCAGCAAAAAGAGGAGGACTGGCATGGATGTTAGCTCAGGGCTGATCTTCCTCACAAAAAAAAATAAAATAAAATAAAAAATAAAAGAAACACGTGAGAACGATTTCGATCATCTCAGGGACATCAATACAAATATTATCAATTGGCTTTGGAAGAATTTCAGGAGGAAAAATCCCTTAAATGGTATTAGCCAAAGAACTATCAGAAAGAAAAATATCACTGTTCCTTAAGGCCACACCCAAGCATTTCTCTTTTTCCCTCTAGGAAATTATTATAGACATTAAATAATTTTTGTCAACTATAAAATGATTATAACACCTCCCCCATGGACAAAAAATACCCCCAACCATTATCACATTACTTGATCAATTCTTCCAGCGCGCACATGTCTAGAAAGTCACTTCCTAAGCAGAGCTGCTGGCTAACACTCCAGGAAGCGACGATTCTAGCAGCAACACACTGCCAGCACTCTGTTACAGGATTTAGCTAAGGTGACTCCGTCCTGGACTCTCCCAAAGAGGCTCAGCCCTGAGAGTGGTGGGGTGAAGTGGCCCACTCATTTCCCACGGCCCCTCTGTCAATGCCGCAGAGCGGTCACACTGCCCACACGACCGCCGCTGCTCCTCTCTTCCAGGAACACACCATGCCCCGCTGGCCTCGGCGCCTCTGCCCTTCTCGAAACCCTGCCCCCACTGCCAAGCCAGTCCCCACTCTTCCCTCAGGCCCGGCTGCAGCATCTCCTCCTCTAGGAAGTTTCATGGGACCACTGCAAGCCTCGTGTAGCTCTCCCTCCTTCAAATCCCAACAGAGCTTCTCTTGTACCACAAAATCAGCACTTTATTAGAGGCCGGGGAGTTGATGTTTCAACTTGATTTTAACTCTTCCAGGTAGGGCCCAACATGTGAGAAGAGGTAAATGAGAGCATTTCATAAAAAGCCATCTACACACCTGCCCCTGGCACAAAGTCAGGCACATCCCCTCAAAGGAGAACAGCACTGGGCCCTTCTACGAGCTGGGCACTGCGCTAACTGTGGGAAAGACACAGGACTTGGTCTCGAGGCTCTCGAGACCAGCACACAAAGCACTACATACGTGGCTACTGAACAGGGCCCCGAAGTGACTCACATCCTCAGAGGCTTTCCCTACCTGACAGGAGCATGGCACAGAAAAGTAGAGACAGTAACAGGGCAAAGCCACACCAACGCTTTATCCTTCCAGCAACCAGCTTTTGTGAGCTTCCAGCCAAAAGACCACAATCTACAGGGGTCAGCTGAAACTCCAGGGTGGAAGTCGCAGGGCAGAGAGCTTTTTGGAAATAAAGACACTGTTTGCTTTATCCACCAGAAGAAAACTACGCACTTCATCGCCAAGTTCTGAAAGCAGTTCATAAAAGCTTAGCCTCCTGGGGCTACATGAGCACTAAACCATCTTGAGGAACTGCCACAGAGCTGCGTTTATCCTGAACAGGTACCACGGAGAAAAACAAAGCCAGCAGGCATCCGACAGCCTCTCAAGAAAAAAGCTCCTGCTAGGCTTTCACTTAAGATTACATTTAATACTGCTTTTCTCTCTGTACTTAACAAGAAATACGGGGACACGCTGTTCACTAACCTTTAAGGGGAAAATGCACTCTAGCAATAAAAGCATTCCCCAACAAAAGCTTCCTGGGATGAGGCTGACTCCATCTCCCATACCTGGCTTCCAATGAATCCAGGTACTGTTTGGGAGGTCCTGGCTCAACACAGGTCAATGTTTCACCGATCCATGCTCTAACGGGGTTCTTCTCTATCTCTTTTGGCCTAATCATCTAAGCAGTTGAGGTCCTTAATAGGCAGGATTTAACGTCACAATAAACTCTGGTTAACATAGGGTACTAGAAGAAAATCAATGGGATTATTGCCAATGAGCTAGTGGAAAGAAATAACCACAGACTTACACGGTGATTGTATTTCTAGCGATGGTAGAGATCTCCCTCAGTGTTGAGGCCTCATGAGCTAACAATGACCTCTACCCTGGGAGAGCATCAAGTGATAGCCATGGGGGGCAGGGAGAAGGCTCCTTTCCCTCCCGAAACTCTTCACTGTTCCTAGAAACCTTGAGTAACCCCAAACCAAGACGCCTCCAGACCTCCATTGCTTTGACACAGAGCAGCTCACCTGTGTTGAATTCGAGGATCACTCTGCACCAGGGGTAAGATGGCCTCCAGCACCTTGCTGGCTGACCCTGGAAGCATCTCCAGTACCTTCTTATCAATAGCCATTTTGTCCACAATGGTCTTAAAGTAGCGCAAGGCACTGACAACTTCCTTCTCTTTCTCTTCCAGCCAGCTCAGGTTCTGAAAGGAAATGTTAAGCATAAGGAGGGAGGAGAGAAATTAAAGGGAGCTATTTAAAAATAAATAAATAAAATTTCCTGTAAACTAGCTTGAGATTGACACGAATGGGAAAAGCTTCTTGCTGCAGAAACCAAGCCAAATTATTCTTCTAAGGATTGCAATCAGGATACAGAGGCTAGACTTGAAGGAAGAAGAAGGGGGCTTGGACCAAGAAAGGCTCGTTAGATATTCCTGAACTCCCTTCCTGGAACAGAGGCTGATTTGCCCTGAGCCTTGAAAATCTGCTTCTCCTCCTCTACCACACTGAGATATCACCACTAATCTCATTAAGTGCAGTGGGGACTAATTTGCTCGTGGCTGTAGGACACTTAGAGAACCAACAGTTAAGTCCCATGGTGCATATCTATCCAGTAAATCAAATCAAGAAACCCCAGGCCTGTCAAAGATCCGAGGGACTGTGTAAGACTGGACAGAGGCAAGAGCGTTCAAAACCCATTCTCCCAGGACTCCTCTCTAGATTCCCACATTCAACCCAAAGATGCGGCCCTCTCTCGATGAAATGATACAGCTATCCCAAAGGACCTGGAAACCCCAGGGTTAGAAGGGGTGGATGCTCTGGGGTGAAAAGGTGAAGAAGCCAGAGTAGATGGCAAGGACCCAATCACAACTCATGCAGCAACTGCTAACAGTATTCAGGGTCCCTGTGCTCCTGAGAAAAGCCCACTGAAGAGGAAAATAAAACACAGAGCCCCGCATTTCCCAGTATTCAAATTAGCACGCCCAGATCTTTTCTCCTGGACTGCAGGATACCCTGAATCCACGCTCAGTGGGTATACATACCCCTTTGGTTCCTTTCTCCAACCTCTCCCTATATTGGCCCTTATGTCAATGACCCAAGTCCCAGCTGGCTGGCAGGGGAAGGGGAATCAAGGATAATCTATAAAATGGACAAATCCAAAAGGGAATATCTACTCAAGTAGGATCGATTACATGTCCAGTGCAAATTAAGAGTGGTATGTATGAGGAAAACTGCCACCTGTGGGCTCTTTGAGGTCCAGAGAATATATAAATCAAAGCAACTGAGGGCAAGAAGATAATTTCTAGAAAAAGTAGGTTTAAACGTTACTCTATAAATATAAAAAATGATATATAATAAAATGATTATGAATCTTTTCTTATAAAATGATGGAGAATGTCATTTTAAGTAAAAAAAACTCAATAGTGGAGGCATTTATTATGGGAATATCAAAAGAAAAATACATAAATGGGATCAAGAAGTAAACAGCTCCATTAGACAGATAACTTTCAAAGACCTGATTAAATTTCTCTCAATGGGGTACTTCCCAAAAGGTGCTCTGTAGACCAAGGGGAAAAGCACCCCTTCCCCATTCCCATCACTGCAGCCTCTTTACCCTCGCTTTATTTTTCTCTTTTCACTTCCTGACATTTTTGTTGATGTACTGTCTGTTTCCAAGAGGCCAGGCATTGCTTCTCCGCCTCACGGACAAGAGCTCTCTGCTTTGCCATCACCCATCCAGGGCCGAGTGTGAAGGAATCGTGGTGCCTGCAGACATCAAATGCGACTAAAACCACAGAGGGCCAGTCTGGCTAGAGGACGGGGACCACAACACTGCCCTCTCAGCACACCAGGACGTGTCAGGAGCCCGCGATGAGGAAACGTGGGGAGGAAGCAGGAAACATTTTAAGAAACTGTGTCATCAGGTTTGCTCAGGAGACGGGGGGCTAACCTGGGGATGGGAGGCATCTAAGACAGGAAGGCACTTGAGACCAACAAGAGCATTCTCCTGCTGTTTGCAGACAGACCAAATGAGCCACTGAAGAGCCAGGCTGCCCTGGGCTCCTAATAGAGGAGCCGACAACCTAGCAGAGTCAGGTTTCATCCATTAACTCTCCAGCAAATTCAACTCCCAGAATTAATGGCCTCTGAGTGTGATGCCCTCCCCCAGCCCTTCAGCTGTTAAATCTGGCTTCTTGCAAAATGCAGCCAGCAGTCAAGAGAGTTTACAATGAGACACTAGACTGAGTGCTCGCTAGAACTGGGAACTGGAGGCCTTGGCTTTGCTGAAGTTGCCCAGCTGCCCCACCTCAGAGAGGCAGCTGCCCCACCTGCACAGGCCCTCCTGCCTGGGGGATTAGGTGCCACCATCGGTCCAAACAAACCTGGAAACTCCATGAGGCTAGCAGTGCAGGGGGGAGGGCCTAGATCCAAAGCCACCACTGGGCTTGGGGACCAATGGGCTTCATGCTCCTCATCTGCAAAACGGAGAGAATCATATCTCGCCTGGGTAATCTACAGAGGATGATGTGGGGGTCTGAATGAGAATGTATATGGAAGTATTTCATAAAATTTAATGGAAAAACAGATTTTGATTAAGAAAACTTGGGCCAGAGCCCAAGCTCTCTGTATACTGGGAATAATAAAAGCTTCCTCACAGTTATAGTGAGGAGTAAATAAGACAGCAGGTGCAATCGCCCAGGACAGGGCCTAGGCAAAGAGAGACCCTCAGAAAGCTGCAGGTGAGTCTGAATCTGTACTTGCATCTATCTGACGACAGCAAACGGCAGACTGTTGTAAGATTTCTCTGCAGAGTCTCCGGGTTCATACACCTTGGCAGATTCCCCAACACTTCCAGTCCTGTCTGTGGGCCTCCACTAAATGACAGGTGAGTACTCACTTTATCTCCTGCAGGAGACTTGGGGCAGAGCAAAGAAATTCAATCCTTCTTAAAGGGTGACGACCAAAGACTGGGGTTACCTTCTTCCCCGGGTGAAGATCATCCCCACAGCTTCTTGCTACAGAACAGGGTTTCTCAGCTGCGGCACTGCTGATGTTCGGGGTGGATAATTCTTTGTTGGGGATGGGGGAGGGGTGCTGTCCTGTGTACTGTAGGATGTTTACCAGAATCCCTGGCCTCTACTCACCAGATCCACCACTTGCTTCACTTTCCTAGTTGTGACAACCAAAAATGTCTCCAGCCATTGCCAAAGGTCTCCTGGAGTTTACAGGAACCCTACGAAGTGAAGGGTACTCTAACGTCCAATTTTCCCCCACAACCCCTCTTGGAGTAATGAAGAAAGGGGGAAAATTCCAAGAACGGAGTGGTTGAAACAGTTTCTTAACAGAGTTCACTGGCAGAACACGTTTGTTAGTGAATCATTTTACTCTGGACTGCCTGGACTAGTGTTGG
Organism: Ceratotherium simum simum; assembly: GCF_057802395.1. NCBI lineage: Eukaryota > Metazoa > Chordata > Mammalia > Perissodactyla > Rhinocerotidae > Ceratotherium > Ceratotherium simum. The sequence continues at coordinate 5,675,924 of NC_141928.1, read as the reverse complement.
ATGACAACTGGCACTCTTCTTGGAGTTGAACAGTAAACTCAGCTCCAAGAGGTTGCTAAACAGATTGTAAAAAAAAAAATCATTGTGGTACAGACCAAATCCTCTACTTTATTACTCTTCTTCAATCTGGAATTTAGATCAATCTGGCAAACACTGAATATTTCACTCTTGCTCTCAGCCTCCTTTTGTTAACAGATGGGGCAGGAAAAACAATTACTCAACAAAAGACTTCTGGATTTAAAACTTTTATTTTCTCCACTTTTAATTAGAATTGTAAGATATTCTGCTGGTCAATGTAAAAACAAAAATAGGTGCACTGCAAAATTCAAGAATTATGTGTATGTAACAGGGTTGTTTTTGCTAGTGGCGTTAAACTGATGGCTGTATCAACAGTTCTACCACAAACTATGCTCTGGACAATCACTAGAGGACTAAGGATCTATTTGTCTGCACGGCTTGTTTTTATTTTACATTGCTGAGTTTAATTTTGTTTTTATGTTTACTTATGTGTGTGGGTTAACATTTAGATTTGTGAGATATTCAAAAATAAACTCGGTTCTTCATAAAGAATACATGTAGCATCACAAGAGTTTCAACTTGGACGTCACATGGCCTTCGTTCAAATCTCAGCTTCACCACCCTTCTTCTGTGGGACTTTGGCCAGATGCTTAATATGTCTATAGCCTCAGTTTCCTTTTCTGCAAAATAAGTTTCCACCTCCCAGAGCTGTTATAAGGATTAAGTAAGAGACAAGTATCAAGCACTCAGTGTGGGGCTAAGAAAGGCGAGGAAAATGCGAGCACACACAAGGAGCCCATGGCTCTGAGCGCCCCTGTTCTGGCAGCCTCACCATACCTCATGAGTCTTGCTAGACACCTAACAGAGCACCTTCCACGTCAGACGCCCTTCCCTTTCTCAACGGTGCAGAGCATCTCAGCAACTCAAGGAAAGAACAGCTGGTCTTGAGATGAGACTCACCCACTTCCCCTGGAACCCGTTGGACCCAAGCAGCACACCCAAACCAACCCCAGAAGAGATCCCCGAGGTTTCGCCACGGAGTACTGAGCTCTCTCCAAAGAACACGGGGCCTGGATAAACTCTTACTTTTACCCAAGGTCCCTTGGACTGTTTCCTGAACAATTAAGCCCACAGTTGCCACCCAATTGAACACAATGATACTCAATAGATTTTTTTTCCATCCCCAAAACCATAGGCCAGGATTCTGCAGTAGAAGGCAAGGCAAACCCAATTGTTCTTAACATCACACTGACCTTCTGCCTTTGAGACCTGGAAGCCACAGCACTGGTGGACATAAATTCTACTGCCTGCTGCTCCAGATCCAAGGGGATAGGGTAGCCCTCTGGTAGAAATCTGTCTGTTGCCTCCTGGAAGAGAGGAAACCTGGATTCCTACAGAGCTTGAAATGGCCGTTTTAGGCTGAAGGGAGGGGATCGTCAAAATCAATAGCGTTTCAATACACCTGGCTTGACTGGCCCTGTTGAATTGACTAGTGTTTGAGGACATCTTTGGCTGGGTTTCAGGGATTTTGCATGTCTCAGAGCATGGGCCCTACAGCCAAATGATGGATGTTCTGGACATCACAATCTTCCCTACATGTGTGTGTGTGCCAGGGCAACGTGGGGCTCTGTGGGACAGGGAGGCAGCATCCTGGGGTGTGAACATGATGCGCTGAGCTGTTTTAAATGCCCAGATGATGACACATGTGGAAAAGGAACACTGTCCTAGCTAATCGAGCTCGATTCTGATTAACATGAGAAACACTCACCCATCCTAAAGGTTCATATTTCACAAGGACGCTGAAGGCCCCACTTGGAACCATGGAATGCTATGGATTAGGTATTCTATACTGAAAGCTCAATCCTCAGGGAATGAACTTAAAAATAGCACAAACTCATATTGCTCACAGCAGGCGAAGGCCAGGAGAAACGCCTAGAGTCAGCTTACTTTGTTCACAGGCTTCTCCGGAATTTTCACAGACACCTCAGCTGGTTTTCCCTTCTTTGATGGCGTTCTCTTGATTTTGGGCGAGTGGAATTTGTCCATCAGCTTCATGGTGAAGGAGGAGAGATGAGAACGCTGAGAGTCTGAAAACAGAGGGTACTAATTGTTAGAGGCAGAGTGGGAAGGAGCTGTGGTTCACTGACCTTTTGTGGAAATGAGTATCGTTCCAAAACAAATCTTTTCCCCTGGCTGTTCAGAGTTACAAAGGAAAGGAAATATGGATCCATTAAAAGATTTCTGCTTGCATGTTTCAATTTTTGCAATTTCTGTCTAGCTTAGGTTGTTCAGAATTATGGAAGTCAAAGGCAGTCAAAATGGGTACAGAAAAAGAACTTGCAAATATTTCCAAGTGTCCTTATAGAGTTTGTTATGATGATCTAACCAACGTCCAAGGGAACTGGCCAAGAAGAAAGAAGACCAAAGTAGAATCAAAGAAGTGTAGGATGTAAAAACCGGAAAGGAAGGCCCTTTCAAATCAGCATCCTCATTTTTTGGTTTAGGGAACTGCAACAAGTGACATGGGCAAGGCCTCAGAGTTGGCAGTGGAGATGGAAATAGAACTAAGGTGTTCAAAACCCTCTGGGACACAGTAAAAGATTGAATGGTTTCTCCCTGAGATGAAGAACAAGACTAAGGTATCTGTTCTCACCATTCCTATTCGATGTTGTACTCCAGTACTCCAGTAAAAGCCATCCAGATTGGACAGGAAGATGTAAAACTATCTCTGTTTGTAAATGACATGATCTTGTATACGGACAATCCCAAGCTATGCATTAAAAAACTATTAGTATGAATAAACAAATTCGGTAAGCTCACAGGATACAAGATCAATATACAAAAATCAATTGCATTTCTATACAGTAGCAACGAACATTCTAAAATGAAATTTTAAAAAGCTTCCATTTATAAAATCATCACAAAGAATAAAATACTTAAGCATAAATTTAACACAAGAAGTGCAATACATAATCACAGAAAACTACCAAACATTACTGAAAGAAATTAGAGACGATCTAAATAAATGGAAAGACATACCATGTTCATGGATCAAAGACTTAATATTGTTAAAATGGCAATACTCCCCAAATTGATCTACAGATTCAGTGTAATCCCTACGAGAACACCAGCTGGCTTTTTTGCAGAAATTGACAATCCAATCGTAAAATCAGCATGGAAATACAAAAGACACAGAATAGTCAAAACAATCTGGAAAAAGAGGAATAAAGTTAGAGGACTCATATTTCCTGACTTCAAAACTTATTACTACTGGGCTGGCCCCATGGCTTAGCGGTTAAGTGCTCGCGCTCCGCTGCTGGCGGCCCGGGTTCGGATCCCAGGCGCGCACCAAGGCACTGCTTCTCTGGCCATGCTGAGGCCGCGTCCCACATACAGCAACTAGAAGGATGTGCAACCATGACATACAACTCTCTACCGGGGCTTTGGGGGAAAAATAAATAAATAAATTAATTAATTAAAAAAAACCTCATTACTACAAAGTTATAGTAATCAAGACAGCATGGCACTGGCATAAGGACAGGCATACAGGTCAATGGAACAGAACCGAGAGTCCAGAAATAAACCCAAGTGTCTTTGGCCAACTGATTTTTGACACAAGTGTCAAGACCATTCAATGGGGGAATGAATATATTTTTCAACAAACGGTGCTGGAACAACTGGATAGCCACATGCAAAAGAATGAATTTGGGCCTTTACCTCAAACTATATACAAAAAGTAACTCAAAATGGGTCAAAGACCTAAATGTAAGAGTTAAAAATATAAAACTCTTAGAAGAAAACATAGAGATAAAATTTTTGTGACCTTGGATTTGGCAATGGTTTCTTAGAGACAACACCAAAAGCACAAGTGACAAAAGAAAAAATAGATAAAAAGGAATTCACTAAAATTAAAAACTTTTTAACTATACTTATTATGGTGATCATTTCACAATATATACAAATAGCGAATCATTATGTTGTATACCTGAAACTAATATAATGTTATATGTCAATTATACCTGAATAAAAAAATTTTTTTAACATTTACACTGCAAATGATACCATCAAGAAAGTGAAAAGATAAGCTACAGAATGGGAGAAAATATTTTCAAGTCATATACCTGACAGGGATTTGTACACAGATAACATAAAGAATTCTTAGAATTCAACAATAAAAGACAACCAAATTAAAAATGGGCAAAGGATTTGAACAGACATTTCTCCAAAGAAAATATACAAATGGGTAATAAGCGTATGAAAAGATGCTCAACATCATTAGTCATTAGGGAAATGCAAATCAAAACGATCAAAAGTTACCACTTCAAATTCACTAGGTATAATCAAAAAGACAGTTAATACTAAGTGTTAGTGAGGACTGGGGAGACTGGAACACTCATACAGTGCTGGTGGAAACGTAAAATGGTGCAGCTCCTTTGGAAAATACCTGGCAATTCCTCACAAGATCAAAGATAGTTACCCTATGACCCAGCAATTCTATTCCTAGGCATATACCCAAAAGAAAGGGAAGTATGTAACCACATGACTTGTACACAAAAGTTCACAGGTGCATTATTCATAATAACCATAAGGTGAAAACAACTCAAATGTCCAAATGTCCATGAATGAATAAATAAAATGTGGTATATCCACACAATGGAATACTACTAGGCAATAAAAAGAAAACTGCTACATGCTACAACATGGATGAATCTTGATAACATTATGCTAAGTGAAAGAAACCAGTCACAAAAGACCACATATTGTATAATTCCATTTATTTGAAATGTCCGAAATCTATAGAGACAGAAAGTAGATTAGCGGTTGCCTAAGACTGAGGGGAGGGGAGAAGGATGGCGATGGATTGCTAATGAGTATGAGGTTTCTTTTGGTGGGGGACAAAAATGTTCTAAAATTAGAATCTGGTGATGGTTGCACAACCTAGTCAATTACTGAAAAAAAAAATACTGAATTCTACACTTTAAATGAGTCTATGGTATATGTGAATCATATCTAATGAAGCTGTTTAAAAAAAACAAAAACCCACTGAGCAGCCTTCCTTCATCTCACCATTTATCACAGAGCTTTTCAGTGTCTGAAACTATCTTATTAAGTGACTTATTTACGTGTTTGTCTCCTCACAAGAACGCAAACTCGCTGAGGACCTTGTTCACGCCTGCATCCGCAGTGCTAACATGGTATCTGGCTCATAGAAGATGCTTAGTAAACACTCATTCAACAAATGAACAAATCAAACAACCAAGAAATACCCCATGAAAAGGGATGCTTCTTTTGGTAACATTAGAAATTCATAGAAAATACTTCAAAGTGGTTGAAAATTAGGGAACAGAACACGATCCTATGCAATGGAAAAATAAATATTTGTAGTTTTAAAAGTAAAAAGCACTCCCCCTTTCATTTTTTCCAGCAATTTAGTACTAAGAAACCCTTCCAAATAAGTGACATAGCACCTTGTACGACAGGCCTGTCACTATTGTTGCATGTGACCAGAAGGTCAAAGTTCAATTCCTTTGTCAAAGACCTTCCAGGCAGCAGGCAGGATCAGATAAACTATCTGCTCTTTAAAAATTATCTAGGAGCCCACTGCACTCTGGACCAAAGAGAAATGCCAGGGCCTGACCTTCGTTCACATGTGGAGTCAAACCAAACATGGCTTCACGGCTGTCTGCCTGCTGGCCAGAGCTGCAGGAAGCCCTTCTCAGACCCTGAACATGCAAGCAAATCCACAGGGAGCTAGTGCACCTCTCTCCTCACCTGGAGCAGCTCAGCATGGGGCAGGAGGGGCTCTCTGCACCAGCCCTTGTGTGCCACAGTCAGCTCTGGGACTCAAAGCGGGGGAACCGGGATGGTGTGATTTCTCCAGCTCCCCTCTGCCCGGCCTCTTCTCCTTCCCCACCCAAGTAGGGCGGGTCCCCTATAGAGTTTATACTTCCTTCCTGATACTTCACAATGACATGACCAGTCTAGTCATTCATGCGATGGTTACGAGGGTGAGCTTTGTAGTCAGACTGCTTGGGTAAAAATACTTCAGCGTCACCTCTCTAAGTCATAAGTTTTCTTGTCTGGAAAACAGGGCTGATAACATCGTTCGTCCTGAGATGGCTGATGTGACGTCGATTAAATGAGATGCTGCCTGTGGATGATGCAGTAAGGTACTTATCCAAGTGCCAGGCACATGGTACCTGCTCAATACAGGGAGCTAACCTAACTAACTATATGATCTGGATGGCTAGCAAGGTTATCAAACTCTGAATTCTTATTTCCCAGCTGCTTACAGATCTGAACCAGGCAACTGTGCCACAGTGAACATTTAACTCAGGACCCCGAGTAACTGAGGGCCTTACAAATGCCCACTCTCCTCTTCCTTGAGCACTGAGCAGAAGCCCTAGCCTGTTCATCTATTTCCCTCTTTGGTTCCTCGTGTCTCCTTCTGCGTTGCTCCCACTGCTGCCCCCATCCCACTCCTCAGCATCCCTCGAGTCACAGCACAGCCCTCACCAGCCAGGTTCCCAAGTCAGATGGGATGTTAGAGCCATGTACTAACTCAGGTGACTTCCGCCCTGGCAAGTAAGACTGAAAGTGGGGCAAGGAAAGAGACACAAATGGGGAAGTCAGGCAGGACACACGGTTCCTTTGCTTTGCTTTGGTGGTCAAAGATCTTCAGAGATGTGGTCCGGCGAGCCGACTTCTGCCTCTTCTCATCTGCTGCCCGAGTTGCCGCATGTGCAGGCATGGGGCTGAGGGGCTGGCCAGATCCACATTTCTGCTATCATGACCAGGGCGGGACTAGAGTAGGCAAGCAAGGTGTAGGGGGCCCCAAAAGACCTCTCAGGGTCCTGCCGGTGCAGGGCCAGCTCTGATCATGACCCAGAGGCCAGCTAAGGGCACCTCCACCTGAGAGCAGACAGAGCACAGGCAGTATATCACAGCACTCGCTCTCTGCCTCTGCTCTGCCAGCCACAGCCTGAAATTCTGGTCTGTCTTGGGGCACAGCTGGGAATCCACGTCAGCACTTACAGAGAAAGTGCTACAGCTACCAATAAATCTCTCTTCTTGGAGTATTTCATGGCCTCAAAACGGCCAGCTACAGCACACAAGTGATAAATCAAGTGGAGAAAGCAGGTGCTCTGTAGTGCCAACCAACCTCAACTCTGGAAATTGAGGACAGCACTAACTGGGACAGATTTTGACTTGGACGCTGCTTGTACCTTTTCCCTAAAACAACGGGTTAGCAACACAGGTTTCAGGTGACTTGTGAGGTCACTCAAATAAAGCACTATAACGACCAGTGATAGCAGGATGGGAGGAAGCAACAGATGGCAGCTCTGTTAGGGTTACCTTGCTAACAGCACCAGAGAGACAGGCAGACACACACACACACACTCTTCCTGCCCCTCTTCTCACGTCCCTCATGCATATCGACCACCTGGGGTAGAGGGCAATGCCCAAGAGGTGCTGCCACACTACTGCAGAGTCTCAGGCAGCTTTACCAGCCACTCTCAGTATTCCCTGGCTTTTCACTTACGAAGTTACACTTCAGATCTTGTAAATGTGTGTTTTCATAGATTTTCTAGTACTGAAATTAAAATTTTCAAAGATTTCATACACGCATATATACAACTTGGAGAGAATTAATCAAAGCCACACATCCACCAACCTAGCCTATCAAACAGAACTTTCAGCAACGATGGAAATGTTCTTCATCTGCACTGTCCAACATGACAGCCACTCGTGGCTACTGAGTACCTGAAATGCAACTAGTGTGACAGAGGAACTGAACTTTTATTTAACTGTAACTAATTTAAACAGCCACATGTGGCTGGTGGCTGCCACACTGGACAGCACAGCTCTAGAAGTAGACCATTAGCAGTTCACTGATGCCACCACACGCTCTGTCGTAATCACATCTCTCTTTCCAACAACAGGCAACCATGATTCTGATTTTGTCCTGAGCATCCCTTACTTTTTGTGACAGTTTACATCTGTAAGCATAGTTTAATTTATAAGTTTGTGAACTTTACCTAAATAGTAGTGTATTGTAAATATTCTCACGCTCTTGCTTTTCACTCAGTGGTAGGTCTGGCAGTTAACCATGCTGAAGCATACATATGTGCTTTCATTTTCAGTGCTGTGAAAGTCTATGTATTCTGTAATACCAGTTTATTTATCTGCTCTCCTGTCAGCGGACAGTGGATTGTTTCCAGCTTTTATAAACAACGCTACTCTGAACATTCTCATCCATGTCTCCTGGAACACACCAAGAGCTTTCTATGAAGAGAATGGCTGAACTATAGAGTATATGCCATATTTAATTGTATAGATATTGCCAAATGATTTTCCAAAGTGGCTGTGCCACTGTGCAGTCCCACTAGCAAGGTTAAGAGAGCCTCAGTTGCTCCATACCCCCACGAGCACCTGGGATTGCCTGACTCGCATACTTTCCATATGGCCATGCCTAACCAAAGGAAACAAAAGCCCTCCTTCACATGGAAATGCTGTAAGTGGGTATCCTATTGTGATCTGTCAAATCTGGGACAGCAACTTCAAAGGTCACTGATAGAACTTAAGAAAACAAAGCCTTAGACCTCTGCTCAGTGTGACATTTACACCCAGGAAGGTCAGGAACTCCCAATGACTAATCTGCTAGTCATTTCTTCCAGAGGAAGGCGAGATGACACGGCCTCACAATTTCTGTATAAATGGCCACGAGGTTACTAAGAGCAGGCATTTTCTTGGGCAACCATCACAGGCTGCAGATCCAGCTGTCAGACAAATGTCGAAAGAGGAGGACAGGCTGGAGAAGAGGCACGTGGCCTGCTCACAGAATCACGTCTCAGCAAAAAACAAAACACACCTAAGCCAAACCAATTTCTTCCCAAGTAGTCTGCCAGGTGTCACTATTTCACTTTGAAATTTTCATCTTGCCCCTGGAACAGGCCTAACAACGATCTCAGCCTGTTGTTGACAAATGTTCAGGTCAACTGCCTGTCAAATGTCACTTGCAGCAGCAGCTGGGATCCCAACTTAGCAGTGGTTTCTGTCCGGGCTTAATTCGGCCCTGGACAGGGGAGTCTCCAATATCAACCACACAAGGGACCACAAAGTCAGGGTCATGGTGGACAACACTCTGAGGCAGTTCCAAAATTATTGCAGCCAATCTTGAGAAACACCATGGTGTTAATTTCCTGTTACCTCCAGCGTGCTGAGCGCAGAACTGCGCCACAGGGAAGGACTTCCACTGTCTGCTTATGTAGGTTCCACTGGTCCAAGCCCACTTCCCTAACCCACACCCCCACTCTCCAAATGAGTAAAAAGGACAACTAGATTGGAGAAGTGACTTGAAGACATTAGGAAGAACCTTTTTAAACATGAGGATTTCAGATTTTTACTTATCCAGAATTTTACAGACTGTAGCGTAAAGATAAAGACAAGAGTCCCGGCCGAGTGGCTCGTGGGCACAGCGGGCAGCTCATGGGCTTTGGAGTCAGGCAGTCTGTGCTTTAACCCGAGCTCGGCCACGACCTTGGACAAACTTTTCATCTCTCTGAGTCGTGGGCTCCTTGTCTACAGAACAAGCATAACCTCGGGACCCACCTCCTCAGGTTGCTGTGAGGATTAAATGTGACCCGGTGTGTAAAGTATTTAGCCAAGCAAATGCTCCATGAATGGCAGCCATTATCGTTATTTGATAACATCGCCAGGCCTCTTCCAACACTTAATAAAGCAAAAGCTAAAAATAATCCCAGCCTAGCAAAGCAGAAAGCAACCTGATGTTTCATTTTTTCCAACAATTTCCATATTAAAATATCCTCTGTCTTACTTAGTATAGAACTACTCATGTTAAAACAGAAGGAAAATAATAATTGGAGTTTTGTCATGAAAATCTGTTCATATTACCCATTTGCTCAGGAAGTCTACCGGTAACTATGACGCTGCTGTGAGTGCTGATGGAAATATTAAATATATCTTTTTCTTTTTCAGCAACAAAAGTAAAACAATCTCATTATAAAAATCCAAGCAGTGCAAAAATATATAACCCAGAAAGTGAAAACCTCTCATAGCTCCACATATGGCAGAGCTGAAATATGTTTTTGACTTGTTCTTTTAACTTAACAATACGTTGTGGGCATTTTTCCCTGTGAGCATAGTTAATGGCTGAATAATGTTCTGTTGAAGAGCTGACAACAACACATTTAACTAGTCCCCTGACGGTTCCTAACTTTTGCTCTTCAAACAATGCTGCAGGGATGAACATCCTTGTGCTCGCCTCTCTGGGCATCTGTATGAGACAGACTCCTAGAAATGGAACTGTTAGGTCAAAGGTCTGAGCACTGAAAACTTGATAAGATACCATCCAGCTGCCCTGAGCTGGATGTAGGCCAGCAGGGGCTGTGCCAAAGAGTGAGTCTCGGGGCAGAGGCAGAAGAGGTGGGGTGCAGGAAAGAGTCTAGGCCTAAGGGGCCCCACCATCTCTGGAAGAAACCAGGCTGCACCTTAGATTTGGGCTCAAATCTGAAAGAGCCACCATTTTCACTTTATTTGCATAACTGGTAAGGATTAAAATAGATTCAGAATTGAACAGACACTTCACAAAAGGTGATATCCAAATGGCCAAAAAACAGATGATAAGGTGCTCAATTCCATTTCTAATCAGCAAAAAATAAATTAAAACCATAAAGCAATACTACTACATACACTCTAGAAAGGATAAAAAGAAAGAACGGAACACTAAGTGATGGCGAGGATGAAGAGCAACAGACACTCTTCACCTACTGCTGCAGAAAGGGTGAATCCAGCCCACAGTTGAACATATGCTTCCCCTGTGGCCCAGTGATCCTGCTCCTGGTGCATACCCCAGAGGAATGCCTACAAGGGCTCATCATAAGACATGACCAGGATATTCAAAGCAGCACCACCCAAATGCCTGTCAACAGGGGAACGGATAAACTGTGGCACGTTCACACACAGAATACTACGCAGCAGTGAGAATGAACCATCTACACCTACACACAACAATATGGATGAATGTCACAGAGCAGAAAGGAGCCAGACACAAAAAAGCATATTTTGTATGATTCCATTTATATAAATACAAAAACAGGCAAAATTAATCTATGATTTTAGGAGTCAAGATAGTGGTTATGCTCACCAACTGGGAGAAGATATTTGCAAATCATATATCCGACAAGGGGTTAATTTCCAAAACATATAAAGAACTCACACAACTCAAGAACAAAAAAACAACCCAATAAAAAACGGGGAGGGGCCAGCCCCATGGCTTAGCGGTTAAGTGCACGCGCTCCGCTACTGGCGGCCCGGGTTCGGATCCCGGGCGCGCACCGACACACTGCTTCTCCAGCCATGTTGAGGCGGCGTCCCACATACAGCGACTAGAAGGATGTGCAATTGTGACATACAACTATCTACTGGGGCTTTGGGGAGAAAAAGGAGGAGGACTGGTAATAGATGTTAGCCCAGGGCCAGTCTTCCTCAGCAAAAAGAGGAGGATTAGCTTGGGTGTTAGCTCAGGGCTGATCTTCCTCACATACACACACAAAAAAAGGGCAGAGGATATGAACAGACATTTTTCCAAAGAAGATATACAGATGGCCAACAGGCACATGAAAAGATGTTCAACATCACTAATTATTAAGGAAATGCAAATCAAAACTACAATGAGATATCACCCCCCACCTGTCAGAATGGCTATAATTACAAAGACAAAAAATAACAAACGTTGGAGAGGATGCGGAGAAAAGGGAACCCTCATACACTGCTGGTGGGAATGCAAACTGGTGCAGTCACTACAGAAAACAGTATGGAGATTTCTCAAAAAATTAAAAACAGAAATACCATATGATTCAGCTATCTCACTACTGCGTATTTATCCAAAGAACTTGAAATCAACAATTGAAAGAGATTTATGCACCCTTATGTTCACTGCAGCATTATTCACAATAGCCAAGACATGGAAGCAACCCAAGTGCCCATCAACGGATGAATGGATAAAGAAGACGTACTATATATATATACAATGGAATACTACTCAACCATAAAAAAAGACGAAATCATCCCATTTGCAACAACATGGATGGACCTTGAGGGTACGATGTTAAGCAAAATAAGCCAAACAGAGAAAGACAAACACCACATGATTTCACTCATGTGAAAGATAAACAAACATACGGATTGAAGAGAACAGATTAGTGGTTACCAGAAGGGAAGGAGATTGGGTGAAAGGGGTAACAGTGCACATATGTATGGTGATGGATAAAAATTAGACTGTTGGTGGAGAGCACGATGCAGTCCATATAGAAACTGATAGATAATGTATACCTGAAATCACACAATGTTATAAACCATTATGACCTCAATAAAGTAACTGGGGAAAAAAAAAGATAGTGGTTACGCGTGAGGGGGGATGATAAGCAGGCGACCCAAGGGAGTGAGCTACGGTCTGTTTCTCTACTGGAGTCGGTTACACTGCTGTGTTCAATTTATGAAAATTCTGCAAGCTGCACATTTAAGACAGACATAATCTTCCAATACGTGGTATACTTCAATAAAAAGTTGAAATAGACTAGACACAAAGGTCTAAGGTTCTTCTAAAAAAGAGTCCACATGATTTCTACAGGGGTCAGATTAACAGATCATTTAAAATTTAAGGAAATCCTATTCCCCGAAGAAAAAAAAATGTACATATTTAACCATGAATAGTCCAGAAGGAGTTATCTTCCCAAAGAACTCTGCATTGACTATCTCAGGAGGAATCTGTGGATACTCGGGAAGCTTTGTTTCATCTTTGCAAAAACAGTAAAAGAGCCTATATAAATGTAAATACAGCTTATGATCTTAAATCACCAGCAAATAAATGTTTTCTAATCTCCTTTCCCTTATTATATGGAAAATTCAAAGAACTTAATGTAAATACAGTTATATCCTATAATTTCTTTTATTTTTAACCAAGACTGAATCAATGTATTTTTGTTTAATAATAATAGCACCTATTCATGAGGTTAGTCTAAGAATTAAAACCACTATTCATTCAAATAATATTTGAGCATCGCATCAGTGCCAGGCCTTGGATAAGTACTGAGGAACCCTCCCCCCAGACTTCCAGGGGAGCCTGAGTCAGGCAGTGGATGGACGAGTGTGAGTGAAGGCGACAGATGGAGCTGGAGGTACACATCTGGGACCTGGCAGCATACAGATGACATGGGAAGCCGAAAGGGTGGAGGAGAACCTGGGATATGAGCTGACAGAGAAGAGGTCCAGCTCACTTGACTGTCGAGTGGTCTACACACCAGCTCTTAGTGATTCCCCTGGATGGGTCACAGGCAGCTCAAGCACAACAAGCCCCACTCTGTATTCCTGATACTCCCTCCCCAAACCTGCTGTCACTACATCTTGGTAAACAGGAAACTTCACCCTCCCAGTAGCTCAGGTCAAAATTCTTGATCATCCAATCCTTCAGCAAATTCTGTTAGTTCTACCTCAACGTTATATTCAGAATCGCACCAGTATCACCACCTGCCCCACTATCACCCTGGCCCAAGGCCCCGGCACTTCTCACCTAGACCACTATGATGGTTTCTAGAGGGTCCCCTGCTCCTTGCCTTTCTAGAGTCTTCTCAACCCAGCAACCAGAGTGATCCTTGTAAAAGGTAAGTCCGGTTATGTTGCCCCTCTGCTCAAACCCATCCCGCGGCACCTCTTCTCACGCAGAGAAAGAAGCAGAGCCCTTCAGAGGTCTCCGGGCCCGCCATGATTTGCACCGTGTGTGTGCCACTCCCAACCCCCACCCCACCAGTGCCCCCTACAACACACACGCACCTTTGGGAGTAAGCCCATCCACAGGAACCCTGTTCCCTGACGGCCCCCTCGTGGGGAGGCCTGACAAGTACAAAGTGGCTATAACTGGATGGGTAAAGCTAGTCTAATCCTAACATTTGAAAATTAGGAAGCTCATCTGGCTCCAAAAGCAAGCTTCATCCTTTAAGCAAGTCTTTACCAGAATTCAGAATTTATTCAGCATTCAGGGGAGAAAAAAGGTTCTACTCACTGGTCCCTTGAGACCCTGATGACCATCAAATCTTACTCATTTTGGAATCTGACACTGAGACCAATAACTGGCGCACAGTGAAAATAAACACGTGCTTGTTAGGGAACACGCAGACAAAAGGTCAACGAACGAGTTCTGTAACAACGAACAACTACATTCAGCCTATACCAGAGTGTGACATCTGATTAGCCATGAGGATGGGACAGTTGATACGGGTTTTCAATATCACTCTCTAAGGAGCACCAACGCACTAGTCGGTGACGACTCAATCGAGAACTTCCTTTGGCGGGAGCTTCCGTCTGGGTTACCCGGGTTAACAGAATGTCTGTTGTTCAAGCCACTTCCAGGGCTGAGACAAGATAAACACCACACCTTCCCCGCCCCTCTGGGTCTCCAGAGGACGGTGGACTCTCTGGGCCAGCGCCGTCCAACAGAAACACAATAGGAGCCACACTCGTAATTTAAAAATATTTTTTAATTAACCCAATTTATCCACAATATTATCATTTCAACATATAATTAATATAAAAACTATTAATGAGACGTTTTACCCTTCTTTTCTTTCATTCGAGGTTTTTAAACTCTGGTGTGTATTTTACGCTTCCAGCCATTTCCAGGGCTCCCGGAGCTCTCGGCCCTCACCTCCCACGCTGTGGAGGGCTGGAACTGGACTGCTGATTCCACTGGCCTCTGGAAAGAGAGAGCTTTGGGCTGGGCTGGATTTGACTGCTCAGGCTTGTGTCACTGAAGTCCTCAAGGCTGCTTGCCTCTCCTCAGAAGGACAGACAAGGGGGGGAGGTGGGAAGAAGGCAGGGGGCCGCGCTCGCCCTCAGGCTGGGCTCAAGGGCAGCACGTGAGTGCCTGGCTGTGAGCCTCCCATCACACTTCCCACGTGGAGGCACTGCAAGATCGCATTCTAACCAGAACCCGGCACAGGGACAGGGACTGAGGAAAGGTCACCGTGCGTCTGGAGGCCTGAGGTGGAGTGCAGGAAGAGGAGGCAGGCTTCGCGTCCACAGAAGACATTTCTGACACTCATAGCTTCCAAACAACGCAAACCGATTTCCTCTGGCGGCAGGAACCACGGACATACATAGTGGCACCGACACCATGTCCTACTGCTATGATACGTGGGCAAACAGGAGCGACACCGACCTCTGCACGTGGCCAAGGACAGCCCCGTGAACTTATTCCCACTCTACCTGCAGCTCTGGTGTAAGCGAAACCCCTCGATGTGTGGGGCTCTCGATAACTCTACCTCCTGGGGCCTCATTTTTCTCATCTGTAAAATGGGAATAATTATCCTCACCTCACTGGGCTGTTACGAGGATGTGATAAAGTACTCTATGTAAAGTCATTTAGCCAGTCCTGGCATTTCGTAAACATTAAATAAATGTTAAACATTAAATGAACACTAAAAACTAAACATTAAAGAAATAAACGTTAAATAAACATCATCTGCTGCTACCCAAATTTTTCTGAGATAAATGCCACCATTTTGAGTGGGCAATTATTATTTTTTACTACAGTAGAATTTAAAAATAGAAGAGAAAATTCATTGACTGGTACTCTTATGATTTGAGCACTTTTCTACATGTATGTTACACTTTAATAAAAAAATTTTTATTGAAAAAAAGAAAGTAGAGCAGAGATGAGGAGGGAAGCTGGATTCTTGGTGACATTGTCTGGGCTGCTAGATCCAGCTTTACCTGAGGCTCAATTGTCTCTCAACTTCCAGCAACAGGGGGGGGGAAAAAGAGAGGAGAATCCA
The DNA here is from genome assembly GCF_057802395.1 of Ceratotherium simum simum. NCBI lineage: Eukaryota > Metazoa > Chordata > Mammalia > Perissodactyla > Rhinocerotidae > Ceratotherium > Ceratotherium simum. The sequence goes on along the minus strand of NC_141928.1, from coordinate 5,660,055 downwards.
ATAACTAACGTATCTTGTAGGATTTAACTAGAAGCCACAGTCTCCATCAAGTAAA